>NC_068571.1:16302390-17520723 GCF_025698545.1 Gossypium raimondii
AGTTACAAAGGCAAGTTGAAGATCTCTTAGAGAAAGGGTTGATTCGTGAGAGTCTAAGCCCTTGTGCGGTCCCTGTACTTCTCGTCCCAAAAAAAGATAATTCTTGGAGAATGTGTGTTGATTGTCGTGCTGTCAACAAGATCACGGTAAAGTATCGATATCCAATTCCTCGATTAGATGATATGTTGGATGAGCTTAATGGTGCATGCATTTTCTCTAAAATTGACTTAAAAAGTGGTTACCATCAAATAAGAATGAAACAAGGTGATGAATGGAAAATTGCTTTTAAGACTAAGTATGGCCTGTATGAGTGGTTAGTCATGTCATTTGGCTTAACTAATGCTCCTAGCACATTCATGAGATTAATAAACCTCATACTTAGACCTTTTTTAGGAAAATTTGTCGTTGTGTATTTTGATGACATACTGATTTATAGCAAAACTTTGAATGATCATGTTGGGCATGTTAAATTAGTATTGGATATGTTAAGGCATGAACGACTCTTTGCTAATCTTGAAAAATGCACCTTTTGTATGGATAAGCTTGTTTTTTTGGGTTTTGTGATAAGTTCTACAGGAATCTATGTGGATGAGGAGAATGTAAAGGCAATTAAAGATTGGCCTATCCCTAAAACTGTTTCTGAGGTAAGGTCTTTCCTTGGGTTAGCCGGTTTCTACCGCAGGTTTGTTCGTAACTTTTCCACAATTGCTTCGCCTTTGACTGCACTTAATGAACTTAAAGATAAGTTGTGTAATGCTCCTATTCTTGTTTTACCTAATTTTGAAAAGACCTTTGAGATTGAATGTGATGCTTCTGGTGTAGGTATAGGTGTCGTCCTCATGCAAGATAGTAAACCACTAGCCTACTTTAGTGAGAAACTTGGTGGAACACATTTAAACTATTCGACCTATGATAAAGAGTTGTATGCCTTGGTAAGGGCATTAGAAGTTTGGCAACATTACCTTTTACCAAAGGAGTTTGTGATTCACACTGACCATGAATCACTTAAGCACTTAAAGGGACAAGGTAAGTTGAACAAGCGACATGCGAGGTGGGTTGAATTCATTGAATCTTTTCCTTATGTTATAAGGTATAATAAAGGTAAAGATAATATTGTGGCTGATGCTCTATCAAGGAGGTACACTTTACTTAGTACTTTGCATACTAAGTTATTAGGTTTTGAGTATCTCAAAGATTTATATGCCACTGATTCTGATTTTGCAAGCATTTATGACGCATGTGAACATGGTGCATTTCACAAATTTTATAAGCATGATGGCTATCATTTTTGAAATAATATACTATGCTTACCAAAGTGTTCAATGCGAGAATTGTTGGTTCAAGAGGCTCATAGTGGTGGTCTTATGGGTCATTTTGGAGTCACTAAGACTTATGATGTTTTACATGAGCATTTTTATTGGCCTAACATGCGAAAACTTGTTCAGAAAATTTTCTCTACTTGCATTACTTGTAAACAAGCTAAATCCACTGTGATGCCTCATGGTCTATATACTCCTCTTCCTGCTCCTAGTTCACCTTGGACTGACATTTCAATGGATTTTGTAATAGGTTTACCAAGGACAAAGCGTGGACGAGATAGCATCTTTGTGGTTGTGGATCGATTTTCTAAAATGGCTCATTTCATTCCATGCCATAAGACTGATGATGCAACCCATGTTGCAGATCTATTTTTCCGTGAAGTTGTGAGATTACATGGAATCCCAAGGACTATCGTTTCCGATAGAGATGCAAAATTTCTTAGTCACTTTTGGAAGGTGTTATGGGGTAAGTTAGGTACTAAACTACTTTACTGTACTACATGCCACCCTCAAACTGATGGTCAAACCAAGGTGGTAAATCGAGTTTTGGGATCTTTGCTTAGAGTTATAATAGGTAAGAATGTTAAATCTTGGGAAGAATGGATACCCTATGTTGAGTTTGCTTATAATCGTTCTGTTCATTCTTCCACAGGTTTTACTCCTTTTGAGATTGTATATGGCTTTAATCCACTTACTGTTTTAGATTTGCATCCTTTACCTTTGAATGAGATTGCTAATTTAGATGGTGAAAGGAAAGCTGATTTAGTGAAAGAGATCCATGAGAAGGCTCGTAAAGCCATTGGGAAAAAGAATGAGTCCAATGCACATCGAGTTAATAAAGGGCGAAAGCAAGTCTTGTTTGAACCTGGAGATTGGGTATAGGTACATATGATGAAGGAACGATTTCCTTCTAAGAGAAAGAATAAACTTGATGCACGAGGGGATGGACCATTCCAAGTACTCGAGAAAATAAATGACAATGCTTATCGCATTGATCTTCCTGGTGAGTATAGTGTTAGTGCTACTTTCAATGTTTCTGATCTTTCTCCTTTTGAATTTGATGTAGGTTCAGATTCGAGGACGAATCTTCTTGAAAAGGGGGAGAATGATACGAGCCAAGGAGGTGACACTCAAGGGGTTGTTTTTCCTAGTGGTCCAATCACTCGAAGCAAAGCACGACAATTAAAATCAAAGATGAATGCTTTTGTCCAAAACTTTGTTGCTACAAATTTAAGTCATCATGTTCGTGACGTTGACAAATACGGGAATGCAATTCACTGGACCAATCTTGGAATAGTGAAAGCCCATGAATTGGTGGATTAATCTTTTATGTATCTTATTATTATTATTATTTACTTAATTCTCATTGGTTGGGACACATCACTTATGAGTTAAGTAATTTTATTGGTTAGGTTATTATTTATTTATTTTCTTAGATAATTTTAAAGAGTTTTTATTAGGATTCAATTATTCTTGAAAGAGTTTTATTAGGATTCAATTACTCTTGTAATTTGCCTATAAATAGGCTTGCTTTCTACACATTGGAGGGGGAATAAAAAGAGAGTTTTTGTTTTCTTCCAAATTTGTGTGAGGCAAATTTTTTAGAGTAGAGTGATTCTTCTCTTGCTATTTAGTTTGGAGTTTGTTACTTTCGAGGGTATTTCGGAGTTACAAATATTCAAATTTCTTTCCCGTTCATCGGTGTTTCTAGAGGTTCTTCTTCTAGGGGTTTCGTAGGGAGCCACTCAATCATTGGCGTTTTTGGTTACAAGTTAACCAAGGGTTCCATAAGGCAAATCTATCCTTTTATTATTATTATTATTATTTAACTAATTTTATTTATTCTCGTTTTATTTCTAATTTGTGTTTCTCTTGTGACTAGATCCGGGATTTTCGCATCAGCTTTAACTGGAAAAAAAATTAGGGGTGGTTAACTTTTACGGTCAACGGTTAAAGTTAATTGTTAAAGGGTATTTTGATGCATTTTATAAATTTTTTTTTATGATATTAATACAATTTTATAATTTTTAATATTTTTACGATTTTTATAATTTTTTTCTAATTTTTAATATTTTTATTAAAATTTAATAATTTTTATAACTTTTATTTATTTTTATTTTTTATAATTTTTTACCACATGTGGCTTTAACTGAAAAGAATTAGGGGCAGTTAACTTTAACGGTCAACTGTTAAAGTTACTGTTAAAGGGTATTTTTTATGCATTTTAACATTTCAAGTACCCAATTGAGTGCCAAAAAAAGGCAAGGGTTTAATGGGATTTTTTAAAAAAAGGTTTGAGGGCTTTTTTGATGCATTTTGAAAGTTCAAATACCCAATTAAGTGTAAAAAGAATACTGAAATTTATTTATTTTTTGAAAAAGTTTGAAACAGGATTAAAACATGTTTATTTAATCAATTAACGAAAGAAATTAAGATAATTAAGGATAAAATGCCATTAAAGAGAATTGAAATGATGGCAACGAAGGCATGATATTAATTAAAATCTTTTAAAATATATAAAAGGTGACATATGTAATGGATCATAATATAATTTTTTATACGAAAGTCACAAACTCACACATGCACCTATTGAAATTATCAAATATGATGAATATCCTTAATTAATAAATCAAATATAAAAATTCAATTCATAATATACACCAAAACATTGTATGATGAAAATAACTCACTTGGGACCAGAGTTGAGCAAGTATTAAACAACTGGATCAACAGCCACAAATATGCATTTACTATTGTTGTTATTATTATTTTGCGGTTACAAACATCAGAGAATAAGATTAGAGCAAAAAATCCCAAATAAATAACAAATACATTTTATAAAGAAAATTTTATTATGTATAAACCTCATCAACTTAACCTCTCTCTATCTCACAAACTCTGCAAATAATATGTACATGGATAGTCAAAATCTCCCATCAATAATTACCTCTCTCTATATGTATATGCACACCATCTTTCTGTCTCCCTAGTTACATCTAACATGCTGCCTATAACACTCATGAATGCATGTCCTTCACAATTTCCTCAACCAGATCTCCAACAATGTGCCATTCCACCTCTCTTCCCAAAACATTAGTTTCGTCGTCCATCAAGCCGGCCCAAGGGGTGGATCCTAGATCTCTGGCCACCATATGATCAACCGAGTAGTTGGATCTATCATTTGGAGGATGTAAATTAATATGGACAATTTCCCACACAGAATTTATTAACTTCCTTCCATGTGGAGGTGTCAATATGGAGGAACCAAGAAGCTTTCTCCTGAACCTACACATGGTCACTGGTGGCCCAAGTATGGTTGAAAGTGCTTCATTTGACAAATCAAGTAATACTTTGTGATCTACCTTCTTATCATTTTCCTTGATCAATTTGCTATGATATTCTTCTACTTGTTCAAAGATAGAGTTGCCGATAGGCTTTGCTAATGGATCCCACCTAGATAAGGATTTATCGTATGATCCATCGTACAAACCAGAAGCAACGAGCAGATCTCTTATGTATCCTCGGGTATGGTCCTCTAAATTCACCATTTCAGATTCAATAGGTTCCTGTTCAACTGTTATGTGGTCTGCTCCATCAGACTCTAGTTCATTCAGTTGCCTCCCCTGCTCTGATTGATGACCTATAATAAAAAGACTGTCATATAAGGATTTGAAAAACTAAGTTGCAATAACATCAAGTGCCAACAAATAGTTGGTCGTTATGCAGACAGTAGCAACATTGTACATGTACATGTATACTATAATATAACAGAGACAAACATGGTATCACTTTATGCATCAAATATAGTTGTTTCCCCTACAGGTGAAAATGCTTTTATACAGTTATTTACATCTTTTAACTGTTGAACTTTCATGTGCAAAATAGATGAGTAGATTAGAAATTTATTAAGATGGTTTCTGCCCAAGCCAAGTTACAATTTGGCCAAAAATACTAGTAAATTTTGCCAATAATCCCAAAGGAAATGAGAGCAATGCTGTTGACTCTTGAAACTAAGGATATGATTGTTGACACAGACAAGGAAGATTAATAAAGAAAGCTATGCATACTCCATAGTATATAGCATGATCACATTACTACGATTACATGCTTTATGTATGAAAGGGAAAGTTGCATACCATTCAAATTAGAACTGGTCTCATTGAAAACCTGCGGTACAACATTATCTTCTCCCAAAGTCACATCTGGTGTTGATATTGGGCTGAGATAATCCACCTCCCTCCAAAATTCTTCATGCGTGCTGCTGCAAAAAGATGCTGGGCTAGGAGGCACCTCCGTAGAATTCTCCTAAGACCACAACATAAACCATCAGAAATGGAAAGTTTATCTAAAGATTCTCTTAATTTATAAACAAGAATAAGTGCTCTTACATGCCTCTCGCCAATGTTCATAATAACTGTTGGTCCACTGAAGACATCTTTTGCAAGATCACTATTGGCATTATATGACCCCACCACCGATTGAAACTTCTTGCCAAATAGCCTCCGTCTAAGCGTTAAACTATATTTAATATTGGAAACTTTTTCTTTCAAGTTGAACTTCTCTTTCTTCCTTCTTCTAATGTCTACTGATGCATTTTCATTGCCTTCATGCTTCCTCCTGATCTGCGCACCTGTTAATATATGGCAATCCTCTAAAAGCAACTTCCTGAATGATGTTCCTGAGACGGGGGCTGACAAGGACCTAATGAGATTTCTTGGGGACAGTTCCCTGTTTAGAAGCCCAACATCATCTCCATGCCTGAAAGAACTGGTTTGCATTTCTTGTCCATGTTTAACAATTTCCTGGTAGCTCTGCTCATTTCCAGACTTTGACATATACTGCATTCTTCCCAGCCTGTCCCTTCCATTATCAAAAGTGGATGTAGTGGAGACGACTATTGGTACATCAATATCATCCCCATGCCTGAAAGAACTGGTTTGCATTTCTTGTCCATGTTTAACACTTTCCCGGTAGCTCTGCTCATTTCCAGACTTTGACATATATTGCCTGAAAGAACTGGTTTGGATTTCTTGTCCATGTTTAACACTTTCCCGGTAGCTCTGCTCAATTCCAGACTTTGACATATATTGCATTCTTCCCAGCCTGTCCCTTCCATTATCAAAAGCAGGTGTAGTGGAGACGACTATTGGTACATCAAACGGAGTTTCTTGCTTATGCACATTCCTTAGTCTCTCTGACAATAATCTTCTTGTATCTTTGCTAATGAACTCAGGAGAACCTGGTCCATTGAACTGAACTTCACTTCTATATGATCTTGTTGATTCTGATCGAAATAAATTCCTTCCAATATCCCTACTGACGTTTTCTCTGACCTGATTTGCTATATGCTTAGCAATCTGTTTTGGATCAGATGATGGCTTTTCACTGAAAGGTGTCTCAGTTCCACTTCCTCTGATCACAGAACTCTTTTTTATATTGAGGCATTTACCTTGTAGTTCCAATTTAAGTCGTTCCCTAACCTCCTCAAGAAAATCCTCCATACTAGTTCTCTCCTGGAAAGTGCCAGAGGAAGAGGTACATGATTCTTCATGGTCACTAATACTATCAGGACCAGGCTTCAAGATCACTATTCTTGTAGGAATAGCATCTAGTTTCCCATTATGATCTATCATGGAAGGTAACCGAAAATCCTTGTTCATGCTTCGTCTTCTTGATTCATTTTTCTCAGCTGTAAAGAGTTCTGATTTATGCCTGCGATGATGCAAACCACTTTCTTTTATTGCAAACCTCTTGGATTCCAGAGGCTTTTCATGCATTGCTTGTACTGAATCATCATAAAGTGCCATCTTTTCCATGTTCAGTTTCTCTTGAGCAAGTTTATGTGTAAAAATGCTTCCAACATCAACTAACTTTGAACATTCCCTAAGCCTGGCCACTTGCCATGCCTCAAATTCTTTCTTAAACTTTTGCAATTCTTCCTCCTGAGGATGTTCACGAGGCCTAGGCTTTCCATACCTATGGTCGGTGTTCCATCTCTCAGCATCTCTAACTCTTTTACCGTAAATAGAGTCAACTTCCCTTTGCTTTGAGTAATTCAAGTTAGATCCCTTGACACATTTCTCCCTTCCAGAAAACTTGACTCGCTGGTCATCACTCTTTTTCACAACTGGTTGAACTACAGATTTTGTATCTACTGGCAACGGATCTATCCCCATCAATTTGGCAACAATACTGGGTGCATTCTGTCCGGTGTTAGATTGTTTGGACATCTCCTCACATATCAAATTCTTCATTGAAGCCTCAGTTTGATAAAAGTTTCTTGCTGCCCAGTCTTCTTCCACTTGATAAGAGCCCTGAGATTCCGTATAAATGTTAAAAAGTTAACTCCTTGACAATCCACTCTTAGGACAACCCAGACCACAGTCATGCAACACAAAGAACATAGTCTCAAATGTAAAAAAGAACCAATAAAAAAGCTATACTCTATAGAAATCAAGGAAAAAATTACTGGCAGATCTCCCGCAGAATAGTAGCTTTGAGAAGTGTCTAATTTCAGCTCCATGCTATTTCGCGGAGCTTCCAGACCTGCATAGTAGCAAATCAACCACATTACTGTATTACTTCATAGAAAAAGCAATAAGAAATAATAATTACACTTACCATCAACATTTTTCGTTTTTGCAAGTATTTTTCTGGCCATGCTGTCTTGATGGAAATCAAAAAGATGAAATATGCCTCCCATGCAGCCACTGGATCTACCAAATCATTTTGTTAACAGAGAATCTACTTTTTATCACTCCAAAAATCAGTCTTCTCCTTACGCTTAAGAAAACCACACGCTTGCCTTTATCTCCTGTAAAGCCACAAATGAAACAACATATTTGATTATCTTATTCTAAGGAACAAAATGCATATCACCAATACGATGAACTGACTAAGGCCTCAGCATGGCCTCTTCTTTTTGCTTTACAATGAGCATTGAAAAGTATTCTGTTTTTCACTGAACCAAATATACTTTTGATCAACATAAGACTTCAGTGTCCAGATATCTTCACAGGCACTGACAAACAAATAAAGCTGTACGTTGTAAGATAAGAGACACAATCGGCATTGTTGACATCATACATTGAAATTAGTTATTACAGAGATGAGCTTCTATTGGATTATAAAAGTGAACAAAAACAAGCAATAGAAGGGTTATAAGTGCTTCAAGGTGCAAAACTCCAACTGGGAAAACTTTTGGCTCCTCCTAAGCTGCATTTTTTAGAATATATTGTGATTCTAATCAAACTTTGCACTTTCAACACCACTATTTACTTCATCAGTAGATCACTGTTGATGTGCACCTTAAAACCTTATGCAAACGCTTTAGACGTCAAGTAGTGTGAGTTTCCTCGATTATGTTTAAAAGCAAGTGAATTTAAACCCTTTTTGAAACTCTTATCCAACTTATTCATTGTAGCAATTTCACAAACATGCAAAATGGGAACTGAGTGAATGAAATGTGCAGGAATCAAATCATAGACAACTCCCAAATCCGTGTGGGAAAGTTGTACAGCAAAAAATCAAAAGCAAAAGGATGAGAAGTAAAGGAACTGAAAGAAAACGGGTAAGAGGAATGAGTACAATTTATCTGAAATTGTGCTGACAGCACCATATGGAAATTTTCTTCAATTTTCAAGTTTTAAAAGAATATCCCAAGTTTTCCAAGCCAATCAATATCCATCCTGTAATAAAGTCTAGTTTAACATAAACGATTATGATGATCTAAGCAACAGAAACACCGAAATTCAAAAAAGAATCTTTTTTTTTCTTTCTTTTTGAGTTGGAGAATATAGGAAGTTGATAATTTTTAGACTCAATGCTCTGTTAAAAGAATAGTTAACTCAATCAAACAAGGAAAACAAAGGTTGAAAACTTCCAAAATTTTAAGCTTTGCCAATTGTTTAAGACCCCATAAAGCTAAAACTGGAACAGGGTTTTCAATTCATTCCAAGCTTCCAATTTTTTATTGACTTTAGAAGCATCTGAAGCAAAAGAAACAGAAATAATAACAAAAAAGAAAACATACCCTTTGTTTTAGAGAGAAAAATGAAGAATGAGAGAGCCAACAAATGAAGAAAGGTTGCTGAATGCTAAGGAAGAACTGGAGAAATATAAAAGAGACATTATCATGGACATGGTGTCGGTTTAAAGATGCAGATGATAATGAACAGGAAAGCTACACAGACATATAGAATTGAATAAAAGTGGGAACTCTAAGCTAAGATCTGTATGATGAAAAAGGCTCATGGCTTAATAATAATTTATTAATTATAAATGATACAGGAAAAAGTTGTGCCTTTTTAGTTACCAATAGGAAGGAAGTCTCTCAAGTGAATGAATGAATAAATAAATATAAACTTCAGGGAAAAGATTCTAAATTTGGGTAAAACTTAAAAAGTTATCCAAGAATAACCAGAAGATTAATAGTTGGAACTTGGAAGGGATTTGGTTTAATTTGTAAATGGTGAGTGAGGGACCATTGCCTATCACATCATTCATTTATTTTTCCGCAAGTCATAATCACTCCCACAGAACAAAATGATATTCCAAATGGCTAAACTATATATCCTCTCAACAACAAAAACAAATATGAAGCTTCCTTTTCCTTTTCCAGCATTAAGAAAACATGGTGTTCCAAAGATGGTCATTTTCAATGAATTAGATGCAAACTCCATCATCATCTTAGAATTAAATTAAAGAAAGCTTGAATGATAATAATGGTAGCAAAGCAAAGTACGAATAATATTTACATATATTGATTCATTCAAAATATATTATAGACAAGCATATAAGTATGAATAAGAATCAGACAAGAAATAGAGTAGACTTCAATCAAATCAGATTTTGCAGTCCCCAACAGTTGTTCATATATGTGATGTTATGTTATTACTCCAATTGGCACCATTTTGTAAGCGACTGAGTAACTCATTCTCTGGCACTGCAGTGCACATTAAACATATAATATTTTTGTCCAGATTTTGTGCGGCTCCTTTTTTTCATTTTTAGATTCAATAGTTCAATTCTGTGGGGAAGAGGGTTTGTTTTATTTTATTGGATAAACTACATCAGCATTCACCAACTATTAATAATTTTTTTATTCAATTATGAAAAGTTATAAAATAGTTCTTCAACTATTTAATTTCGTCATTTTTCTAATGGTAACTTTTAAAATTAACATAATAGTAATTTTAATCCTCAATATTTATAAATTATGTCAATTTACTCTTGATTTTAAAAATTTAACTCTCAACATTTACACATTGTGTATTTTGATTTCTTTTGTTGCTTTTCTTTGCGGTATTGAGGGTTTATTTTAAAAGAATGAGAAAAGATTAAAATTATTATATTGTATTTTTGGGTGTTTCCATATTTTTGTATATTTTAATCAAATTTAGCTAATAAATTTATATTTTTAGCTTTTTAAGTGAAAGGATCACAAAGAAAAGTAAAACTGAAAAAAAACTAAATCACACAATGTGTAAATGTTGAGGTTAGATTTTTAGAAGACTAAATTGACACAATGTATAAATGTTGAGGTTAAAGTTACTATTATGCCAATTTTAAAAGTTTCCTACCAAAATGACAAATTTGAATAATTAGATAACCATTTTGTAAGCTTTCATAATTGGGTGACCATTTTATAACTTTTGATAATTGGATGAGAAAAATAATTATTAATAATTGAGTAACTAACAGTATAATTTCCCCTATTTTATTGTATAGTCATTCATGGTTAATATGCATTTCTTCATCATCATCATGTGCAGGTGAGCTCCCTTTTTCTGACTTTGACCATTATTTCTTCTGACTTGAGAAATCATGGGAGTTTATGGGAAAATATTTTAGGGCTCCTTTGGATGCCAACACACTACAGTGCGTTGAATTTTTTCTCCTTTATTATTAACTTCACTGCACCACAGCTACAGCATTATCTGTTTGGATGAGTTGGCTTCCAGCATAGTGAGGAGTTTTTGCTGCACTGGACAGTCTTAAGCTGACTGGTGGTAAAAGCTCCAGTTAAGTGTAGTTGGGGCAGTAGACATTTTTAGAAGACAATAATACTCATACTTTAATTTATTATTTTACCATTTTATTCTTAAATGTTAAACTAATTTCTTTCCCAATCTTATTTGTTTTCAGATTTGGGAATAAAACACAGTTTCTAATATTTACCATTGTTATAAAAAAATATTTAACTATAAAAAATTAAAAATAATTATCATTTTATCTAATAAATAATTTAAATTAATTATATAATTCATTAAAATATTGGAAGATACATTTTAATATTTTATTAAATGAATTTATAAATTCACATATTTTAATAATTTTTAAAAAGTAAAATAATTTAAAAAACTTCTATTATATATCAATTCTAATCTGATGTCCTTAATAGTCATTTTTTATTTTCATCTCACCGCTACAGCTGCGTTTGAATCCAAACACACACTCCACCATTGTTTCTAATCTCACTGCTACAGTAACTAATCTCACCGCCACTGCTGTTTTTAACCTCACCGAGGTAAACACACCGCCCATCCAAACTAGCCCTTAGTAAATAGCAGTGTGGTTGGTCAAGGCATCAGTGCGTGATTTGATTCAACAAGATTGTGCCTATTTGTGAGTAGGTGAATTTTAACCACAACAATACCATCCTTTGATGTATCAAAGGTGTAAGGAAATAAATCTGTCTTTCGGCTACCTAAAATCATACAATCCTTGATTTCCTATAATATATAATTAATTACTCACGTCCTTCTTCATCATCCAAAACTCAAATTCTCAATCAAATCATCTCTTCTAAAAATTATATAAATTTATAAAAATTACAAAAAAATCATTAAAACTTGAAATGGACCGATTAGACTAAAATTGACAAGGGTATGGTTCGGAGAATGACATTAAACCAATTGACTTGAGAATCAGGTGGTTTAGTTGAACCGATTTTTTACTTTTTAAAATATTGTTATTAAACCAAAATTTCATTATCCAACTATTAAGATATGTCAGAATGAAATATTCTAACCAATGTTTTCAAAACCGAACAAGTGGTTGAACCAATTAAATAACTAATTTACCAGTTTAATTGAATAAAACATTAAAAATTAAAAAAAATCAGTTTAAGCGTTAGGTTCCTAGGTCAACCGGTCTAATGGCTTTCTTCGGATCAATACCCTTGATGATTTTAGTCTAATCAGTCCAACTGACTAATTCAGTCCAGTTTAAGTTTTTATGATTTTTTTTATAATTTTTATAAATTTATATTAATTTTAATACTTTAAATACTTTTTATAATTTTTATGATTTTTATAGAATTTTAATACGATTTTATAAAATTTTAAATATATTTTACTAATTTATAATTTTATAATTTATTAGATTTTTATGTTTTAGAATTTTAAGTTTATATCAATTTTCATATTCTTTTAATATATTTATTTTTAATTTTTTTAATTTTATAGAAAAATATTATATTAAACCAAAAGCTATCACGTGCCACCATATAATTGCTCCTTTATTTTAACAAAATTATTAACGGAAAAAATTAATTAATCATTTTAATTAACGAAAAATTTTTAATTGGATGGTACTTGATTAAATTTTTGCATTTTCTTGAGATTTTTTTTCTCACATATAAGCCTAAATTCAGTAAGGATATTGGAAATGGAGAATGAAGTGTGAGTTTGTTTGTGGGAAGTTATATGTGAAAAGCGTCCACAAAAAAGAAAAGGAAAAAAGTACACGCATAAAGCTTACAACTCAGGAAGGCGATGGAATGAAAGTTGTGGGGGCAGTTTTGTAGTGAAAAAGCAACTCGGACCCTTCTCTGATGATGCACAGAGCGTCTGTCAGCCCTATGCCCTATGCCCATCATAATCTAATGAGATGATAAAAATGTGCCTCTATTTCTATTATAGCATTGATGAGAGCAACTTGTGGGTTGGGGGACCAACGGCTTTGGCCAAACATTGCTTATTCAACCCATGGCGGCGGGCTACAAGTGTTTTTGGTTGGAAAATGGTACATTATTATGGTATATGTTGCTGGGATTAGAAGTTTTCTGGGTGGGTGATGAGTTGGTGTTTTTTTTTCCAACTTTCCAAGTTCATCTACATATGTTTGATTCAAGATTTTATCAACTCTGTTAGTTTCACTCGGAAGAACAAGATTGTCATTGTTAGATTCAACACATCAATTTGTAAAAGATTAATCCAACGATGCACCTTACGTGTGTGATATTTGCATTTAATCCAGTGTTTTTCTCCGGAGATATACTTTCGATATGACTTTACTTGCAATTTATATGATTAAATTTTGGAGAGCTTAATAAAAATTTTAAAATGAAAATATTTTTAAAAATATTAAGGGATCTAATTAAAATTTTAAAACTTCTGAGAAATTAATGAGAATTTCCAAAAATTTTAAAAACTTTTAAGTAAAATTTTCAAAAAAGAAATAACGTATAGGCATCCACTTGAAATTTTTTAAAAGCTTCAAGAGAAATGAAATTTTCCAAATATTTGAGAGGTGTAATCAAAATTTTGAGGCCTCCGCTACGATCAGCCTCTGGTTTCCTGTGATATATGTATTACTTTTGGACCAACGTTCTTTTGTATTAGGCCGTTATAACTTTTGTTTCTTTGATGGTGAAAGTTTTACGTATTAATCAAGTTTCAATTTCCGAAAAAAAAATGCTGTTGGGGTTGGGAAGCTTGTACGTATATATTATGAAATTGTGGACCAACGCCTGTGTGCTTGGACTTGGGCTTGAACGCCAGTTTTCAAGACCCAATACCAGAATCTAGCAGACACACCTAAGTTTGATTGTTTCCATGGCCTAATCCATACTTATTTGGGATAACTATGAACCCTGCATAATCAATCAAATGAACAAAATAAAAGAAAGAGCAGCAAGATGAGAACTCCGGTGCTGTTGATCGAATAAAGTATAACTACAAATACAGGTTTTTTCTGCAGGCATCCTGAATGTGTTTGATTTAGTTAGTCTGCCACAATGAGTACGGCCATGACTCAGCTTCATAGGCTTCAACTATTCTTTGAAAGTAGTTCATGAATTCGCATTTACTTTCTTCAATAACAGCACCAAAGAGTAAAGATCAAAAAAGAAATTTAAAAAAGTTTTAGTCATATGTCATGCCATAGATCTTTGATTATATGATAGATAAACACCACAAAAAGTGCTTTTTAGTTCATTTTCCTAGCATCACAAATAAATTGGTCTGGAAATTTTAGACAGATGACTTGTGATAATATTGTTTTAGAACATACTCTAATTTTTCCTAGACAGAATGCATACCAGTTTAGGCTAAAATGGCAGAAAGCAAGCTTCAAGATTACTTGAGAAAGTTGCAGGCACCATTTTTGTATGCTTCTCTACTTCTTCCTTGTATTCATGCAAAGATTGTTAGATTGCATGAAAAAAAAAATCCCATAGTTTACCATATAGCGTTAAGCCATACCATCAAATAAGTTTACCATATAGCATACTCCCCCTTCTTATTGGTGCATTTTATTCGTCTTAATTCATACATACAATTAAAACTTGCATTAATGTATATCTACTCAGTTTCCTTTCAATTTTCCAAGGCGAACACAGCAACTAAAAATGTGTTGAAAAGCATTACAGCCACATTCTCAGACAACAAAATTGTCATCAAATATGTTGGCTGGTTGAAAATATATTCTATGATACAGCTAGGAGACCATAGGGAACCGCAAAACATAAAGAAATCAGCAGATAGGAAAAATATATATTAACCCACTGCAAGCATATACAAAATGTGAGAACAAAGATAAACCGCAAAATATAAAGAAATCAGCAGATAGGAGAAATATATCTTAAGCCACTGCAAGCATATACAAAATGTGAGAACAAAGATAAACCAGGAGTGCAATACATGACATACCATCCATCACTCGTAGGGTGAACCAGATTCATCATTCGACAAGTTTTAACCTATAGCCTAGTCCAGTATCTAAGGTTTAAGAAGCATACCTGCCAACTGAGGGTAGATTCTATCTTTCATCGCATCCCTGTTGCTTTTATCCAAAGTAAAAATGGTTGCACCTGGATGATTCTTCAACCTTACAACTGCACAAATTCACACACAGCCCAGCAAATTTAGTTATAAAGGGCAAAAGGATTTGCATTTCAGAAGCAAAGTCTAGGAGATACTTTAAAGAATAATAATAGTCCAGGTCTTCCATGGTTTCAAATTAAACCAAATGGGAACATGATTAAAAAGAAGGATCTGCACGATCACTACATTCTCTTAACAAAAGAAAATATGAACCCCTAGAGAAAATTTTACCTGCAGGTATATCTTTGCCAAATTTTGGTATGGGGGCAGTGGCGAGAAGAGGAATATTGGATTGAAGAATATTTAGAATGGCTGGAAAGAAGTACGAACTGAACAACTCCATTTTACCAACTTCATCAACAATGAAGAGACCAGTTTCTTCTCTGATCTGCTAACAGATAGCAGAATATAGCCTTCAACAATAACCTTTATATACACAAATGAAATGAGAATGCCATGCTCAACTTAAACAGTTAATGCCAAGTTCCTAACCCAACAGATTAGACCCTATAACTAATAGTAGCACATTACAGTTCTAATTTGGTGTAATAAAGATGATAAAATTTCTTGGGTATGGGGCATAAATGACAAAAACCCTCAAAGCATCCAGAAAGAAGAGCTTATGTTACCTTCAATTCAGGCAATACCAATGATTCAAACGATGCAATATCCACTTTATATTTCCCAACAGCAGGCCATTGTCGAGATTCCGGGCTGGAAATAGTGGAGCTGGCGAGGCGAGCTCTGCGACCATCCAAGGTGACCACTTCAAACCCAACCCTCTCACCGCCCTGTCTAATCTCTTGAGAGTAGAAACCCTGAAGCATGATGTTGGGGTTAGAGAGCTTCAGATTCTCGCATATTCTCATAATCAGAGTGGTTTTACCCACACCCTGCACATTTAGTAATCCCATTTCAAATTTCTCAAGATTGCCAAATGGAAACTCATTCTTAATTTTTATTTTTCAGTAACAGTAAAAGAAATAGCAATCGCAATACTTACAGGAGGGCCGGTGACGAGGATGCATTTTCCGACACCTGCCATTGTCCCACTCTCAACGGAACCGTGAGCGGCAGATACAGAACCCAACTCCATTGCTATTGTTATTGGTATATACTAATGGAGTAAAACAGTTTCTGGTTCAAGTCATGGACTAACTCGTAAAATTATTAATCAATTTGTTGGGCCACGGTCCATGGGCCGAATGCCCGGGCCACGCTCAGAAATTCTAGAGTTTGATCAGTCCCCATCTTTCCGTTCCTTCCGTTTATTTATTTGAATTAAAGTTGTTCATGGCCGGTGACCCAGTCCGGCTCAAAAGCTCGCTTAAAATTTAGGTGGATGTGGGTAAAAATATAAATTTAAAAAATAGGCTTAAGAAAAAAATAATATCCGTTTAGAAATGGGCCAAGCCTCGGGTAAAGTTTTGACCCGAGCTTGACCTGGCTCAATCCTAATTTGCAATAAAAAAATCATGTTGTTTTCCCACTTTTTACCACTGTTTTGCTACCATTTCACCATTATGTTGCTACTATTTTGTTGTTAATTTTGTTATTATTTTAGAGGTATTTGATTGTTAAGTTGCACTTATATTAATGTTACTTAAGGATAAAGAATTTTTTAAATTTATTTTCAATTTTGTTGAGAAACATTTATTTTAATATTTTTAATATATTTGGTGTATTATATATTTTTACAATTTTATATAAAAAATAACAAAACTAATACGACTGGGCCGAGCTCAGGTTTTAGCATTTTTTTATCTAGACTGAGCTTGAGAAAAAAATTTAGGCTCATTTTTTGGGTTAGGTCAAGGCCTATCAATCGGGCCTAAAATTTTGTTAGGGTCCAGCCCTACTCATGGACAACTCTAATTTTAATCGAAAATCCGAAATACATTCTGTTGACACCATTTTTTGGATGAAAATAGGGTCGACTTGGGTTTTGAAAAATGAAACGGGAGTCGCCACCAATCCTTTTTTATGAGGTGTGATTGGATCACCTCGAAAAGTGGTTGTTTTTAATAAAGGGTTTGATTTTATTAAAACAACAAGTTTGATCCACGAAATTCAGAAAAAACAGGTTCGGGAGTCGGTTACGTACGAGGAAGGATTAGCACCCTCGATACGCCCAAAATTGGTACCTAGTTGATTACTTAATCTCTTAATGTCGAAAATTGAGAACTTTGGAGAATTTTAAAAATACGATCATTTTATTAAAACGTTGAAAATTTTCAAGAAAAAGGGGATATTTCATGTTATTCGAGAAAGAGAATCATATCTAGTAAGCTAAGACACAATGTCTCGAATTCCCGATACGCGAATAAAAAATGCTTATTTAAAAGATATTTAATTATCTTGGATTTAAAAAGGGATCACGACCAGTAAGTTAGGACACAATCCTTTTTTAATTCCCGATATTGTTTAAAACTTGAGTTTGAAAAAAAAAATTCGTGTAATAAAGTTTAAAAGAATATTCAATTGTTTAAATCAAATGAAGAAATCGCAACCCAATACGTTAGGGCACAATTTCTTAAAATATTAAATATTGAATATTGCATTTATTTCGAAAAATCTTCATCTCGAGAAAACAACGTGTCACATCCAATGCGTTAGGATACAACGTATTGAATTCTTGATAACGAGCTTTTTGTCATTTTTTAAAAGAGTAATCTCGATTATTTAGGTTCAACGAAGAAAATCGGAACCCAATACGTTAGGGCTCAATTCTCTCGAAGATCCCAAATGCCGAGTATTACTTACATTTTTAAAATTTTCCGTTTTTGATAAATCCGAGTAAAAGTAGGTGTAAAATAACAATAATGATGCAATGTAAATAAAATGAAACATATAAACAATAAACAATAAAAAATAATCATACGGGCAAAATAACAAATAATATGAAACTAAAGTAAGAAAATAAACAATAATAGACATATGAAAAAATGAACAAAATTAACACAATCATAAAAATACAAAAGATATATAAATACGTACATATATGTATAAAATTATGAAAATATGGAAAATATATGCATGTATACAATTTTGAAATTATTATACATGAAAAATTATGTAAGTATGTACATATGAAAATTAAAGTATATATATAGAGAGAGGTGCAGCTATATACATAAGATAATAAAAGATAAAAGATAAAATAAAATATGTGTATGCGTATATTAAAGTATAGAGCATAAATAATGTATATCTAGGTAAGTATATATATATATATATATATATATATATATATAACAAATCTAAAAACAGTATAAATAAGTAAATGACAATAATAATAAATACAACAACAACAACAACAACAACAACAACAACAATAATAATAATAATAATAATAATAATAATAATAATAATAATTAGTTGAATAATAATAAAAAAGGGACTAAATTGAAAACAAAACAAAACCACAGGGAAAAATCAGAAATGAAATGAAGTAAAAGATTAATCCGTGACGCGCTTGAAAGGAGAGGGACCGAGGTGAAAAATATCCCAATCCACCAAAACGTAGCACTTCGAGGGACTTAAATGAAATCAGAACAAAATTTTAGGGTAAAATTAAAAATAAAATAAACCTAACAAAACGGGACTAAATTATAAAATGGGAAAAATGCGGAAGGGCTTAAAGGGTAAATAGACCCTTAGCCTCAAAAACGCGCGGATCCTAGTTGGACGGGTCGGTCGCTCATGGTAGCATAAAAGCAGCGCCGCTTTTGGCTCGAGAGGCTTGCCCCAAAACGACGCCGCTTTAGGGGCCTATATAAACCAAGTTTTTCGGAAAAAAAATCATTTTGCTTTGTTGTTTCAAAAAAAAAGGTTTGAAGTTCTCTCCCCTCTCTCTCTGCACTCTCCGGGCATTGCCCAGAATCCGTGAAACCGCCATCGATCATTGCCGTCCAGCCCGCCGTCTTACCACCATACACGTGGTAGAAAAATTCAAAAAGGTATATTTTTTACTTTTTTTTGTGTTATATATATATTTATAATATGTATATTATTACAAATCGAAAGTAGAAAACGAAATAATAAATAAATGAAATTAGAAAACTAGGAAAACCTTTTCGCTTTCTACTTTTTTTCTTGGATTTTATTTCTCTTACTTTTGTAAAAAGGGAAGAAAAGTTCTTCCTTACAGATTCGGTTTTAACCAAAGAAAAGAAAAAGAAATAAAAGAAAACCCCCCCGATTCACTGATCAAGCCCCCTTTTTTTGTTTTAGATCTCGGTTTTTATAACCGAAATTTTCATGATTTATTTTCGCTTTTCTTCTTTCTGTTTTCTGTTTGCGTGTTTGTCTTCTTCTTGCAGATGATTTGATGGCGCAAGTGGGCGACGTGGGTCGTGCGGCGGTGGCAGAGCAAGTGGCCAACTTCGGCAGAGGCTAGGGACGGCGGCAGTACTAGGGTTTCAGAAAAGCTGAAACCCTAGTTTGACAAATTAGTTTTGGGCCTGTTGGGTATTTGGGCTTGGTTTAATTTGTTGGGTCTTGTAATGGGTAAATTTGGGCTGCCCCTCTTTACTCGTTGTCGTGTAACGAGAACAGAGCAAAGACCAAGAAAGACCAAATTTACCCGATCTCGCCGAGTTTGGACTTCTTTTGACGCTTCTCTTCAAGTAGCTTCACTCCAGTCCACTGTGCCTTGTTGCTTCAATCCATTCCACTGCACTAGAGAGAGATGCGTCTTGTAGCTTCAATCCATTCTGCTGCAACTTTAGGGGGACGAGATTTGTGGTTTTAGTCTGCTCCACATCTTTGATCTGCTCCACTACTGCTTAGGGGGACAAAATCCGCAATCTTCAATCTGCTCCTCCTTGAGAGATAAGATCTAAAATCTTCAATCTATTCCACTGCCAACCAGGGAGATAGAATTATCGACTTCAATGTATTCCACTGTAGTCACAGGGGGTAAAATCTGTCATCTTTGGTCTTCTCCTTTTTGGGAGATAAGATTTGAAATCTTTAATCTGCTTTGCTGCAAACTATGGTGTCTTAGATCTACTTCACTGTCAGTACAAGAAGGCAAGATCTGCTATCTTCAGTCTGCTCCGCTGTCAATGCAGGAAGGGAAGATCTGTTGTCTTCAACCAGCTCTGCTACAACCGAGAGAGGCAAGGTTTGTGTCTTCGATCTGCTTCGCTGTTAATGCAGGAAGACAAGATCTGTTTTCTTCAACAAGCTCCATCACAACCGAGAGAGGCAAGGTTTGTATCTTCGACCTGCTTCGCTGTCAATGCAGGAAGGCAAGATCTTTTGTCTTCAACCAGCTCCATCACAACCGAGAGAGACAAGGTTTGTGTCTTCGACCTGCTTCGCTGTCAATACAGGAAGGCAAGATCTTTTATCTTCAACCAGCTCCATCACAACCGAGAGAGGCAAGGTTTGTGTCTTCGACCTGCTTCGCTGTCAAAGTAGGAAGGGAAGATCTTTTGTCTTCAACCAGCTCCATCACAACCGAGAGAGGAAATGTTTGTTCTTCGACCTGCTTCGCTGTCAATACAGGAAGGCAAGATCTTTTATCTTCAACCAGCTCCATCACAACCGAGAGAGGCAAGGTTTGTGTCTTCGACCTGCTTCACTGTCACTGCAGGAAGGCAAGATCTTTTGTCTTCAACCAGCTCCATCATAACCGAGAGAGGCAAGGTTTGTGTCTTCGACCTGCTTCGCTATCAATGCAGGAAGGCAAGATCTTTTGTCTTCAACCAGCTCCATTACAACCGAGAGAGGTAAGGTTTGTGTCTTCGATCTGCTTCGCTGTCAATACAGGAAGGCAAGATCTTTTGTTTTCAACCAGCTCCATCACAACCGAGAGAGGCAAGGTTTGTGTCTTCAACCTGCTTCGCTGTCAATGCAGGAAGGCAAGATCTTTTGTCTTCAACCAACTCTATCACAACCGAGAGAGGCAAGGTTTGTGCTTCGACCTGCTTCGCTGTCAATGCAGGAAGGCAAGATCTTTTGTCTTCAACCAGCTCCATCACAACCGAGAGAGGCAAGGTTTGTGTCTTCGACCTACTTCGCTGTCAATGCAGGAAGGCAAAATCTTTTGTCTTCAACCAGCTCCATCACAACCGAGAGAGGCAAGGTTTGTGTCTTCGACCGCTTATTTGTCAATGCAGGAAGGCAAGATCTTTTGTCTTCAACCACTCCATCACAACCGAGAGAGGCAAGGTTTGTGTCTTCGACCGCTTCACTGCCAATGCGAAAGGCAAGATCTTTTGTCTTCAACCAGCTCCATCACAACCGAGAGAGGCAAGGTTTGTGTCTTCGACCTGCTTCGCTGTCAATACAGGAAGGCAAGATCTTTTGTCTTCAACCAGCTCCATCACAATCGAGAGATGCAAGGTTTGTGTCTTCGACCTGCTTCGCTGTCAATGCAGGAAGGGAAGATCTTTTGTCTTCAACCAGCTCCATCACAACCGAGAGAGGTAAGGTTTGTGTCTTCGACCTGCTTCGCTGTCAATGCAGGAAGGCAAGATCTTTTGTCTTCAACCAGCTCCATCACAACCGAGAGAGGCAACGTTTGTGTCTTCGATTTGCTTCGCTGTCAATGCAGGAATGCAAGATCTGTTGTCTTCACTGATCTGTTCTCTAGGGAACATGACCTGTATGTTCTATTTTATGAACTTATTTATGCCTAGTGATTAGGATGACATGATCAGGATGAATCAAATGCTCCTAACTAGATGTGTATGAATGCAAAATGTCATTAAAATGATTCATTAATGCTTAGGTTATCATCACGCAAAAGCATATTAAGGCTTTATCACTGACGTGCTACAACGCCTTCTTGCTCGGCAGGCGTATCCAAAGAAACACTTAATCTGATTGCCCCCTATTGTGAACGTCAAAGTTCAATCCACTGGATACAAAATTTGAACCATCTTTCTCCCGCTGTAACCCAAGGATAGAAAGATATGACTTTTCTCAATCTTCTCCTATCGTAATTCAAGGATACAAAATGTGAAGCTCTTTGGTCCTTTACCCTATTCCCAAGGTGTCATACCAAATACTCATGCACAATTGCAAAATTTTATTCTCCAAGAAAACCTTTACTTATCACTCGGTGATCATTACTTGTTTGTTCATTGAAGCTTTGTCACCAACACGGTATCTTGTCATTTTGCTTAATCAATGTTTGGACAACAAAATCTGAAAGGGTAGTCTTTAACTTAGACCCTTCCTTCTTAGATATTTCGCCCTTTAAACTTGGTGTTTTCTAAACAATAGTCCTGTTTCAGGTTCCTATATTATTTAGAAACTTCTAGAGTAATATGCAAAACTTCCATTGTGAAAGTGTTATTAGTCCATTAATCATTATTCTAATGCAACATGCTTGCAAAGAGAACATAACGATAGATAAAATAGAATTGATTTGAGAGCATAGCTCGAAATGAATGAATTATCAAGGGTAGCAAGAATAAAAGAGGAATTGATTGGAACACGTATCTTGAAAAAGAATGAAGTATTCCCAGAACAACAACAAATTCAATATATAAATAGTATGAAGGTTAGGTGCCCTAGATATCGCAGCTTGAACTTCTCTGTACAAACTTTCTGAAGACTTTCCTGAGTTTGACATGTGTTTAGGAGATCTACATGACTCTGTCGATGCCCCAAGACGTTGCCTTACCCTTTCAGGTATAGTAAGATCACCACATGCCCCGATCTGATCACTTCATACCCCATTCTGATCAATATTTGAGCTGCCATTCGGGTTTTCAACTCAAATCCCCTTTGGCCTAAGGTGCCCTTTGCGGGTTTTCCCTTTAGCCTCTCCATTTTTACTTTTTCATTTTTTTCATTTTTCATTTTTTTCATCATTTTTTTTGTTTGACTCAAAGTACCCTTTGCAGGTTCTCACCTTGGTCATTCCTTCTTCTTTAAACGAAGTGTTTCTCAATTGGATCCGAGTTTATAGGATTGGCAATCTCACTCAGGATCAGTGCTCCTCTAAAAATGGTCTTCTTTACACTATAGAGACATTCCTGGTTTGACATTCATTTCCCTTTAGAATCCTTTCATTAAGGAAGAATCTTTTTCAACATCCAGCCCTCTCGTGGAATTCTCTGAGACGAGCCTGTTTATTATGGGCTTATATTATTTATTTATGGTACATCCGACCCTGATGAATAGCTTCTAACCCTTTTCCTAGTGTCAACTGATCACATCGCGATAGGATCCCTCCAACAAGCAATGAGGGGATTTTAATAGGTAAAACTACCTCAATCCTGTAAACCAAAAAGAAAGGTGTTGCCCCAGTACAGATGTTTGATAAACAATGAGGACAAATGGTAATTTCTCATGCCAGTCCTTGTTCACCTCTAGGTAATTCGGTGACAAAACGTGGTGTCTGCTTCTGAATTGATTTCAGACCTCAGTTATCGTGCTATCATTTAAGTTCAATGCATTTTCCAATACCATCCTATCTGAAATTCTGTATCAGTATAGGATGACCTTGATCCATGAAGTAGCCTCTCAAAAAATGAAGCAATGCCCATTAGAAGTCTTCGATAATGGTGATGTCCATGCCCCTTTTTACTCAAAATTTGAGTCGCCCTTTTTCGGGTTTTCGACTCAGATCCACCTTTGGTCAAAGCGCCCTTTGGGTTTTCGCCTTGACCTCTCCTTTTTCTTTTCTTTTTCTTCTTTTTTCTTTTTCTTTTTTCCTATTTTGACTTTGATTTTTTTTGATTTTTGATTTTTTGATTTTTGATTTTTTGATTTTTTGATTTTTGATTTTTGATTTTTTGATTTTTTTGATTTTTTTGATTTTTTTGATTTTTTTGATTTTTTTTATTTTTGAGTCTGAACTCATGAATTAGGCAAGTCCTGGTCATGCTTTTCGACCAGAATCAATGTTATTCTAAAGTCTTCCACATAAGATCTTTCACTTTCATCTTGTATGTGAGAAACCTTCTTTGGTACCAGATTTCTTTCATAGAGCCCTTTTGGGACGAAACTACGACAGAAAAATTTGGATCTTCCTCTTTAATCAGGATAAAATCCAACAACATCTTGAAAGGATGGAGACTCAACTTCAAATGGGCAAAGCTATGCAGACTCAACGAGAGAGACATTGCCCCGGCAAAGAATTACATCGTTCGCACTGTAAATTTCTGATACCGTGCTGTTATACAGGTTTTATTATAAGAATCGAGGTATACCCTGGTATGATCATACAAAGACATCTTTGAACTCTAGAGGTAACTCAACAAGGTCTTGCTTCGTCTCTGTGGTTAGGTCAATTCTAGTCTTCACCAAGCTCACAATTTCTAATGATTCCTTGAGAGGTAGGATCTGTTTATCCTCTTGTTCTACCATCCTCAACAAGTCCGGAGATAGGCTACAATCTATGTCATCTTCAAAGTCGTGAGATCCCTCTAAACACATGTCTCACTCAAAAGGAGATTTTAAGTCTGTAGCAGTGTCATTCATGTCGTTGATATTCAGGGACCTATTGTAGGTACAAGAGAATATACAAAGAATGTATGAATTTAAGAATAATTATCTGCACAGTATGATTATGAATGAAAGAATGATTTGGATGAAAGAATAAAAGAATAATCATTCAAGAAATGAAAGAATATTGATTCAAAAGATCGCAAAGATGCATTCTATTGAAATAATGACGTTCAGACATGAGCCTATTTCACAAAAGACTTCTTGTTGCCTTTAGGCTAAAAGCAACAAGTGTGTTCTGAATATTACTCTAGGTAGGCTACAAAGATTTCTTCTACAGTCTGATTATTTAGAACACTCCCAAGTTTATAAGGGCGAATATCTAATGAGGTCCTTTTTCAGTTGTCTTCATGTATGACATTGATATGAACATTTTTTGACCCCTTCACAGAACTCTATCTTGCTGGACCTTAGCTTACCACTCTTGTATTTGCAGTTGTAGTTGGTCTTGCCTCCCCCTTTGGAATCGTTCAAGTTTTTTTAATCTTTGGTCCATGTTTTTCTTCGGGTACCACAAGAATGTTGATTTTCCAGATTAGCTGAAGTAATTTTACTCAATTAGGGTCTTTTAATGGTTGTTAATGCATATGATATCATGTAATGCAAATGCATGAATGCAAAAAGAGACGTCGATTCTTGGTTCAATTCTTATTAGAACAACTTTACTAGAAAACAAATCTCTTTACATAAAGTGGATATATATATACGGCCTTGCCCTTATATTCCAAAACAACGATCCTTTTCTTCATTCGTGCGTTAAGATGAATTTCACGAACTCTTCAAATGTGATGTCTCTTTTATCTCCTTTTTGCTTGATCCGGACCTCAGCTTATTGCTCGCTCATCCTCGTGATGCTCGTTGGCTCCTTTTTAGGAAAGTTCAGCGGTTCTTGAATAATCTTCGTCATCTTGAATCCTCGGGCATCAGAGCAATAGTTGTGTTGTCCTCTATCATCTTTCTCTTGTTGTGTTTTCTCAGAACATATTCGGGCAACCGTATTATTTTCCAATTTATCAAAAGACCCATTTCCTTATGACAAGCTCTCTATTTAACACCCGAACATTAATCAACACCTCTTTTAATGATGAAAGTGCAATGCAATCAAAACAGAAAAGAAAACAGGTTACTACAAAGAAAAAGCAAGCAAGAATAATTAGAACACCTATTCGGGTGAATACTAAGGGTTCGAAGTGGTTCTACCTAGGGTGGGCTCCTAAGGTTTGCTACATGAGGTTTGGCTCTAAAGTAAGGGTACCCGAACCAGCAGATTCCTCGATCCTCACCCATTATAGGCTCATATAGCCGAGTTCGGTTCAGGGGAATACATTTCCCTATGGCTGTACGGAGATGAAAATCTCACGAAGACATAGGTACAGATGTATCCCGAAAGTGATCCGCTATCCTGGACGGAGGTGAAAACCTCACGAAGGACTAGCTTCTCACTCCCACTTAAAAAGGTGTGACCAACGGTCATGCAATGCAATGTGCAGAGATATAAAAATTTAAAATACAAAATATGATAAAAACTATAACTCAAAACAAATGAAATGCAATGAGAGGATCGTATATTTAAATCAAATTTTCAAATTTCGACAAAAAGTAATCAACTCGTGGCTTAACTCTCTTATTTAAAATCCCCAGTGGAGTCGCCAAGCTGTTGACACCATTTTTTGGATGAAAATAGGGTCGACTTGGGTTTTGAAAAATGAAACGGGAGTCGCCACCAATCCTTTTTTATGAGGTGTGATTGGATCACCTCGAAAAGTGGTTGTTTTTAATAAAGGGTTTGATTTTATTAAAACAACAAGTTTGGTCCACGAAATTCAGAAAAAACAGGTTCGGGAGTTGGTTACGCACGAGGAAGGATTAGCACCCTCGATACGCCCAAAATTGGTACCTAGTTGATTACTTAATGTCTTAATCTCGAAAATTGAGAACTTTGGAGAATTTTAAAAATACGATCATTTTATTAAAACGTTGAAAATTTTCAAGAAAAAGGGGATATTTCATGTTATTCGAGAAAGAGAATCATATCTAGTAAGTTAAGACACAATGTCTCGAATTCACGATACGCGAATAAAAAATGCTTATTTAAAAGATATTTAATTATCTTGGATTTAAAAAGGGATCACGACCAGTAAGTTAGGACACGATCCTTTTTTAATTCCCGATATTGTTTAAAACTTGAGTTTGAAAAAAAAAATTCGTGTAATAAAGTTTAAAAGAATATTCAATTGTTTAAATCAAATGAAGAAATCGCAACCCAATACGTTAGGGCACAATTTCTTAAAATATTAAACATTGAATATTCCATTTATTTCGAAAAATCTTCATCTCGAGAAAACAACGTGTCACATCCAATGCGTTAGGATACAACGTATTGAATTCTTGATAACGAGCTTTTTGTCATTTTTTAAAAGAGTAATCTCGATTATTTAGGTTCAACGAAGAAAATCGGAACCCAATACGTTAGGGCTCAATTCTCTCCAAGATCCCAAATGCCGAGTATTACTTACATTTTTAAAATTTTCCGTTTTTGATAAATCCGAGTAAAAGTAGGTGTAAAATAACAATAATGATGCAATGTAAATAAAATGAAACATATAAACAATAAACAATAAAAAATAATCATACGGGCAAAATAACAAATAATATGAAACTAAAGTAAGAAAATAAACAATAATAGACATATGAAAAATGAACAAAATTAACACAATCATAAAAATACAAAAGATATATAAATACGTACATATATGTATAAAATTATGAAAATATGGAAAATATATGCATGTATACAATTTTGAAATTATTATACATGAAAATTATGTAAGTATGTACATATGAAAATTAAAGTATATATATATATAGAGGTGCAGCTATATACATAAGATAATAAAAGATAAAAGATAAAATAAAATATGTGTATGCGTTTATTAAAGTATAGAGCATAAATAATGTATATCTAGGTAAGTATATATATATATATATATATATATAAAACAAATCTAAAAACAGTATAAATAAGTAAATGACAATAATAATAAATACAACAACAACAACAACAACTTTAATTTGTTGAAACCCTAGGGTGAGGCGGTGGGTCGTGCGGCGGTGGCAGAGCAAGTGGCCAACTTCGGCAGAGGCTAGGGACGGCGGCAGTACTAGGGTTTCAGAAAAGCTGAAACCCTAGTTAGACAAATTAGTTTTGGGCCTGTTGGGTATTTAGGCTTGGTTTAATTTGTTGGGTCTTGTAATGGGTAAATTTGGGCTTGTACACATTCTCATTCTTGTAACTTGTAAGGGTAACTACAAGAATAGTCACCCAATTATTCTTTTAATCATTTTTTGGTCACTCAATTATTATTATTTTTTGATTTAGCCACTCAACTTTTTGAAATTAAAAATTTTAGTTGCTCCCCCATTAGTTGTCATTTGATAAGTGACAAAAAGCTAATGTAGGCTTTTTTATTAGCCTAATAACAAATTTAGCCCTCCAATGTTTACGTATTCTATCAATTTGAATCTAAATCTAAAAATTCAAAAAATTAATCCTCAACATTTACAAAATTTGTTGATTTAATTTTAATTCTAAAAAGTTTCAAAACAGGAAAGATATTAAAATTTTCATTTTGGATAATAAAATTATTTTAAAGTCTAAAAAGTATAAATGGATTATAAATAAAAAACCAAAATATATGTATTAAAAATACAAAAAAAAGAGTATATATATAAAATGATTTTAAAAGAAATAAACATGAAATAGATTGAGGAGTATTAGAGAGAGATGAAATTGGACTTCCCCATAGAACATGGAATCGACAAGTTATCTCCCTTGGTTTAGTTTAGCTCGATTTTCAATTCCTCGACTAAATTTTCTAGGACTTTAGTTGTTTAATCAATGTACTTGGACTACCCAAGTTTGAAAGTTATTGATGACATGTTCAAGTTCAAAAAAAACTTTTCTAAGTTTTTCATTTCTTGAAAGATTTATCATTGCATTGTTTTCTCTACTTAAATATTAGGCCTCCATATATTTTAAAATAAGGAAAAATTCAAAATGATTATTTTGTAATAGTTTTAAAATTGTTAATTTTTTAGAAGAATTTAATTAAATAATATGATATTAATATAAAATATGACACTTAGATAGTTGGATTTAAGTCAACTTGATTTTTATCATATTCAAGAAGGTGATATTAGTTTAAATGAGCACAATATGAATTATTTTAAATACTTTTTGTTATTCAAATGTGTTTTTGAGGTATGATAGGAATATTAAAAAATTAGTTTTCCTCTTTCTTTCTTTTTTTTTTTGAAATTTTTAGAATTAGTATTAAATTAACAAATTTTGCAAATGTTGATAGCTAAATTTATTGAGTTTTTAGAATTAAAATTAAAATGACAAATTTTGTAAACATTGATGCTCAATTTGTTTAATTTTTATATTTAGGATCAAATTGATAGAATGTGTAAACATTGGAGAATTAAGTTTGTTATTAGACCAATAAAAAAGGCCTGCAGCTTTCCGTTACTCATCTAATGGAAATTAACGGGAGAGAGACTAAAATAATTAATTTCAAAAAATTGAGTGACTAAATCGAAAAAATTAATAACTGGGTGACCAAAAGTGAACCAGATGAATAGTTGGGTACTATTCTTATAGTTTACCCTTTTTGTAATTTCATTTTTCTGCTAGTTGGATTTGTTCTTTTTATCCATTTATTAGCAAATTAACCCTAAAGTCTATCTTAATTCCTATATAAGTGTTTAAAGTTTTTCTTTGAAAAATGGTACTCAAATTATATTGCGCCACATGCTGTTAGCTCAACCATGACGTGGCTCAATAAAACAAAGAGCCACCTCAGCGTTACCATGTCATTACTTTGTCAAATAAGGGGAAATTACCAATAAAAGCCGTTTTTTGTCAAAATTTACCGAAATGGGCCGATTTTTTGATTATTTACCGGAATGATCCATTTTCCGGGAAATCGCGTCCACGTCAGTGCGATGTCAGGGTATGTGTCAGGATATCGCGTCCACGTCGGTAGCGACCTCTCGACGAGGAAGGAAATCGCGTCCTTGAGGTGCGATTTCCTTCCACGTCGGCCAGGTCGCTACCGACGTGGACGCTGATGTCCTCCGCTAGCGTGAATAAAGACTTAACGGTCAAAAATTTGACCGTTGCCCCTAACGGTAAAAAAAAACTATAAATACCCCACCCCTTTTTTTTTCACAAACAAATCCTATCTAATATTTCCTCTCTAATCCTCTCAATTTCCTTCCAAATTTCCTTCCAAAATTCTCTCAAACCCATATTTAATTTCAATTTCCTCTCAATTTCCTTCCAAAATTCTCTCAAATCCATATTTAATTTCAATTTCCCCTCAATTTCATTTTTAAAATAATTTAATATTTTTAATATTTTTAAAAATAATTTTATATTTTTTTATATTTTCATCAATGGCCGGATCATTGATTCGTCTTGATAGGAATCACATATCGGTGGAGCAAATGAAAATGGTAAGTATTAAATTTAATTTTTAAATATTATTTAAGATTTTTTTATTTATGTATTTTTAGATAATTATTAATTTGTTATTTGTTATAAAAGTCTGAAGATCGGTTATTGGAATGCAATATCCGAAATATGCATGCTCCTCCATCATCGTTAGTAGAGAACTATCTGCGGGAAGCGGGTTTTTGGCACGTGGCGACGGTAGGCCGGGGATGCAAGTTGGACCCGGCGATCGATCGTTGATCGAGAGGTGGAGACCCGAGACGCACACATTCCATCTTCCATGTGGAGAGTGCACTATCACTCTAGAAGATGTCCATCTGTAATTGGGATTACCGGTGGACGGGCACCCAGTCACCGGGTCTGCCCAATCTAGCAATTGGGAGGCGGTGTGCTACGAGCTTTTGGGCGCTATTTCGGATAAAATGGATGGAGGTAAGGTCGAGATGGGCTGGTTACGTGTCACCTTCCCCGATCCGAATGAAAATTCAACCGAAATTGAAAAAATCCGATATGTTCGATCATACATTCTTCAAATAATTGGAGGTTATCTGATGCCCGACACGTCACGAAGCCGTGTACATCTAAGGTGGCTGCTAAAACTCGTTGATTTTAGAGGAGCCGGTGAATTTAATTGGGGGTCTGCCGTCTTGGCAACATTATATCGGGAGATGTGCGGGGCGACGCGACCGAGGAGAGCAAACATCGGAGGTTGCCTGTCACTACTGCAATCATGGGCACGGTTTCGCTTTCCATTTCTACGTCCTCGAGTGAACCACCCATATACATTCCCACTCGTAACGAGGTAAATTTTATATTACATTTTAGAATTATTATGTAGATTTTTTAAAAATAAAAGTATGCTAAAAATTTATTTAATTAGGTGGAACCATCCGGCAAGTTATCGTGGATTACCGTCTGAACTTGAAGATATATAGCTTCTATTGGAGCAATGGTCGGAAGCAGAAGTAAGTATTATTGCAAATAGATATTTCCATACATTTGCTAGTCGATTGATAGTATTTAGTATTTAGTATTATGTATATAACTAATATTTCTATCATGTTCATATAGTTTCAATGGACACCATACGAGGATCCGGCAATTCAGGCAGTAATCCCGGAAGAGTTTTTACAAAATCCGAACACTTAGCACGCGAAAGTGGTGTTGATCAACTATGCAACCGTGGAGCCCCACCAGACAGACAGAGTGCTACGACAGTTTGGATGTAGACAACCGATTCCTGCAGACCCTGAGGTGTTTGACGATCACCACAAAATCGACCTTCGGCTATTAGGTACGGATTGGCCTAGATACTGGTCCGAGTACACGGAAATGTGGGAAAATCGGCATGAATATCTACCTACTCAAGAACAAATCATCGTTCCAGAGTTAGCGTGCGTTCCAGAATACATGCCATGGTTTAGGATCCATGGCAAGCCGTATTTACTTACGCCAGAGGAGAGGCAGCGGCAAATACGTGTCGGAAGGGAAAGGCGCGGGCCTCTAAATCCAAGACGACAAGACTACGAAGGTAGCCCCTCAACGAGGCCCAGACAGTCATCTGGCTCATCATCAGCGGCCATGCAATCACCGTCCCCAACGAGAGCACCGACGCAGTCACTTGACGCAGCAATTCAACAGATGATACCCACGCAACCGCCTTTCCCTATGATGCCAGGTATGTTTCCTAGCCCTTATATGTACCCTAACCCTTACATGTATCCTTTCCGAATCCTATGGCAGGTTGGAGCCAAATACCCGGTTTAGCTCCATTTCCTGTTATGCTGAGCGGACCGCCGATATCTAGGCCAGCGGCGCAGGAGGGATCGCAAGGGGGGCCGTCGGGGAGCTCTCCTTTTTACCAATCGCCACCAACATATGGCTTTCAAACACCGTCGATGTTCATGATGCAAACACCTCCACATACACTATTCTTTGAAGGTGGATCATCGTCCCAAGTCTGACAACCAGATGCCGAACCGGAAGAACCACACTCACCACCGGAGGAAGAACAATCGCCGCTGGAAGCTAGAGGAAGGAGGAATCCAGCGCGTCACCGTCGACGACCGCCATGTGGAACCGAATCCCCCGGGCATAGACATTGATTACCGTATTTAAATTTATTATTTGATGTAATAAAATAGAAGTTTATTTGATGTAATACGCATAGAAATTTTTTCGAGTTATTTTGATATTATTTGATGTAATAAAATAGAAGTTTATTTGATATAATAGGCATAGAAATTTTTTCGAGTTATTTTGATATTATTTGATATAATAAAATAGAAGTTCTATTTGATGCAATAAAACCTAATTTAATTAAAAACCCTAATTAATTAAAAACCCTAACCCTAACCTAATTTAATTAAAAACCCTAACCCTAACCTAATTTAATTAAAAACCCTAACCCTAACCTAATTTAATTAAAAACCCTAACCCTAACCTAATTTAATTAAAAACCCTAACCCTAACCTAATTTAATTAAAAACCCTAACACTAACCTAATTTAATTAAAACCCTAAACCCAACCTAATTTAATTAAAACCCTAACCCTAACCTAATTTTACATAATTTGATAATTTTACTAACCATTAACACAATTTTTGGACTTAATAAATTTACATAATTTGATAATTTTACTAACCATTAACACAATTTTTAGACTAAATAATTTTACATAAGTTGATAATTTTACTAACCATTAACACAATTTTTGGACTTAATAATTTTACATAATTTTACATAATGTTAGATTTGGTAAAATGTTTTGACTGGTACTAACAATTAAGAAATTAAACTAATTTGATAATTTTACTAACAATTAATACAATTATCAATTAATAATTGAATAAAATATATTTTTTTCTAAAATTACATTCAACTATTGCGATTAGGGCATGATTGGCTTGTATGGCCTGGGTTCCTACACCATCCGCACAACTTCTGTTGACTGGCTGCTTCTCGGATATCCATATTGTTCCGTATTCTAGTGGAGCAAGGTCGACCCTTTAGTTTGCGACACAATTCTCTATCCGGTAACAGCTTAAAAGGAGCAAGAGATACGGACGGCCACTTACGTTCATCTGGGACCGGTGGGAAAACGTGTCTCCATACGTTGTACATGTTTTCTAATTTGTACACTTCGTCCACATAACTCATCGGATCCAGACGGAGTTTCTGACAAGCTGCAATAACATGAGCACATGGATAACGAAGTGCATCAAACTTCACACAGTCACAAGTCCTGTTTCGCAAGTGTACACGATATTGCCCGCCAACAACACCTTGGTGCGGTCTGTCAAACTCCGTCACGCGAAACCATAAATTGTCTCGATCGTGACACACTGTGTGATGATGTTTGCCCTCGCCTTCGCCTTGTTAATTTCTTGAACTACCTTACTGCACCATATATGGCCACCTTGCATCTGGTCTGCATAAGTTGCTGCTCGCTTTGGAAATAGCGCCGCCAAACGAAAATATGTCTCTCGCACAACCGATGTTAGCGGTAGATGACACGTTCCTTTAAGAACAGAATTTATGCATTCTGCCAGGTTCGACGTCATATGGCCATATTGTAGGCCTCCGTCGTATGCTTGTGCCCACTGTTCGAAACGTATGTTACAAAGGTAGTCCGCCCCTTCTCCGTTTTGGGATCGTAAAATTGCCAACATCTCGTGAAAACGATCTTTATTTATTTCATACCCTGCCAATATAAGATCATAGTGAATATTTTATACCACTTCTACCAATAAAACTAATTCAAATTGACAAACGCCATAATACAGTTATAGACTAAATACCCACGATGGTCACTTGTCGTCGTTCGCTCTTAGATAGATATTGCTTGTAGTAGTTTGAAGCAATGTGTCTTAGGCAATATTTATGGTGTGTGCGCTGCCACAAGCTTCCCTATCGATCAAATGCAGCTAGTATACCGGCGCCCCGATCTGAAATAACACAGATATCAGGTTGAGGGCACACATGCCTCCTTAACCTAGAGAGAAAGAAATCCCAGTCATCAGACGACTCCCCTGGTGTTATTGCAAATGCAATTGGAAGAATTCTCCCACCGCCGTCCTGTGCCAATGCAACCAATAGCCGATGAGTATACCTACCGAACATGAAGGTACCGTCAATTTGTACCAACAGCTTGCACTATGGAAATATGTCTCGGCATTGCTTAAAGGTCCAAAATAGGCGTTTGAACACTTGGCATCCACGTAGCAATCGGCCGTTGTAGTACGCATGTTTCGTTTCAAGGTCTGTGATGGCACCTGGGACGTATCTCTCTAGCACCTGACACCACTGCCATATTTCATTATATGAGGCGTCCCACCCACTATGCAACTTCTCCAACGCCTTTTGCTTAGCTATCCAAGCCTACAAATATTGGCAATTATCATGGCACTGAAGTCCTAAGATCTGCTTTTATCGTGGGCAGTATCAAGCTAGCTAACATAGCTGAATCCATTTTGGGATGATCTTGTGAAACACCTACAGAGGGAGTACATTAAATAATGCAACATTACAAAATAAAATTATTATTCAGATACATTAAATCATCAGACTGCAAAGACATGTATGTGGACCTTTGTACTTTTTTATCTCCCACAACCCTGTCCTTTTCCTTAACGAGGCGATGATTTTCCATGAACATGTGCCGTCTTGCACCGCACACTTCGCCTTAAACTTATCAGATTTTGATTTAACGACGTGGTAATTAACGCCATTTTTGATCCTATGCTGTTTCAAAGCACCAATAAAACTATCATTGTTGGTAAACTGGTTACCAACTTCAAGTTCACCGAAATCTACCCCCGAACTTGTACGATCGCGCAACCGGTATGGTAGATTTGGAAACTCTAACGCATTATCTGCTGACAGATCGACATTATGCATGTGGGCTGGAGGTAAGTATGCTCTGAATCGTGGATTTTCTTCATCATCTGAACTTCTTTCAGCACCTTCACCTTCTGTTGGAATAGGCTCGGTTGTAAAATAATCCCACTTCGCACCATCCGCCCGGCTCTCGAGGTGGATCCACATCGGAGTCATCTTCTAACCCACAATCATCTGCAGCGTATGACGTCCCCTCACCGGTTCACGTCGTAGGTAGTACGTCATCCCTTTTTCTGGGCATTTGATAACGTCCCCAATTGGATGTAGATTGCCATCTACTAGAACTTGATGCAGTTCCCCAGTACGTATTTCCAGCATCAAACGTCGAGCCACTGACATACATGTCCCATCCACCGACAGAGTGTCTTGCAGGGGATGTGCATTCGACACCAGTACCGAACATGGGCTGTTCCGTATTTTGTAACCCGCTAACCGAGTGTCGGCCAGGGGTCATGTATACATCTCGAACACCGGACGGAAGTACATCAGTTGGCGATGTAAATTATACATATAACTCAATATAAGATGCTCCACTAGCAAGATGAGTCTGCACCATTGCCTCCAAGCTACGAGCACCTTTTTTGTCGAACGAGTCATATGTCACTGGATCAACACAACAACAAAATCGATACGTGATTGACAGAACTTTCATTGGCGTCGTTCCGAAGATTTTACACCTAATTCTTTTACGAAGTTCTGTCAAATTTATGTTCTGGTTAAATGACAGTCGCACCGTATTATCCGACAAAAAAACACCATTCTCGGTGTGGCAAACCTCACCATCGTAGTAAATAACAGCACTAATACGTTCACTCATTTTGAAACTCTAACTTTCTTAGCCTCTCTAAATTGTTTCTATTATGACTTATGCATTCTAAGAACATTTTCTGCCTAATTTATAGCCTCAGCCCAAACTTGCTACTGCAGCAAAACCGCGTCCACAAGGGTGCGATTTCACAATTTCTTTTCAAATAGCATCCTGGGAGAAGCGATTTTATACTATTTGCTCAGAAACTTCAAAAAAATTATTTCTTACATGACCAACTGTAGCAAAATCGCGTCCACGAGGACAGAATTTCACAATTTCTCTCAAATAGCATCCTGGTAGAAGCGATTTTATACTATTTACTCAGAAACGTCAAAAAGATTATTTCTTACATGACCTACTGTAGCCAAACCGCGTCCACGAGGGCGCGATTTCACAATTTCTTCTCAAATAGCATCCTGGTATAAGCGATTTTATACTATTTGCTCAGAAACGTCAACTCTAAATAATTTATTCCGAGACCTAAAAACCCTAAAAAGCTTGAACCCTAAATCTCAAAAGCCAAAAAAACCAAACGTGGAAAAACGTCAAAATCGCATCTCCCGGAACGCGCTACGTGTCAGGATATCGCGTCCATGTCAGCGCGACCTGCTGACGTGGCGTGATTTCCTTCCACGTCAGCAGGTCGCGCTGACGTGGACACGATGTCCTGACACGTACCTTGACATCGCGCTAACGTGGACGCGATTTCCCAGAAAATGGACCATTCTGGTAAATAATCAAAAAATCGGCCCATTTAGGTAAATTTTGAAAAAAAATGACTTTTTTGGTAAATTGCCCGTCAAATAATACCGAAATGGCTTAAATAAAATTTTGACTCTAAATCAATCAAATTGAGACATGCAATCAAAAAACTGTTAAATATATATAATGAAATTAAAATATAAAATATTCAAAATAAGATTAAAAATAAATATTTAAACCTGAATAATTTTAAATTTCATCTCATTCCATTTATTCTTCACGATCTTCTCTTCGGGAGCTAAAGGATGTGGACTGGAAGTGAAAATATTTATCTAGAAATGCATTAGGAGAAGCTTCCCACGAAAGAGCTCCCAGGTTTTGGAGTTCAATGTATGATTGATGCCCAATTTATAGAGATCAACGACTTGTGGTCCATAGCAAGATGATGGTCTAAAAAACCCTTGGTTCCTAATTTTTGTAGTCACGCTATGGGAGATTTGGTTAAAGAGAAACGCAACGATGTTTAAACACCTCACAGCATACTTGATACGATTATTGAAAAGGCTATGAAATTAGCCTTGGAACAGTTAATGGGTCGTCCAAGCAAGAGTTGGTGCTCTACTATAGGAGACCACCTTTGGGAGAGCTTCAAGTGTTGAGGCACAACTTTGGTCTCAATCTTGCATTGAAATAGAAGTTGATACAACATCTTTCTAACTTAGACCATCCTCCTACTCCATTTCCAACAATGGATCATGAAGCTGACGCTTTGGCGCCAAAAGGAAGCGATTTTCAATTTCAGTGTTGCTAAAACTCTTCATGTATTTATACTAAACCACCTGCTGATATGGCTGCTATTTTGTTGGTTGATGCCACTGGTCCACGCATGAGTTTTGGTCTAATTTGATACACGAATTTTGGTTTAGTGCAATTATACACATAAAATTTGAATTGTGATTCTTACATATATATGAAACTTTGATTTTGATTCAATCAAGCACATTTAAATAATTGAATACATACATTTATTTTTATATCAAATTAATTTAATTATTTGTGTATACAATATATCAACATAAAATTGTGCTAATTCGATAATGTTATTAGTGATTTGTGAAAAATGAATCAAACTAAAATTTCATGTATAAAACCCCACAAAATCAAAGCTCATGTATGACTTTGCACATTTGATCAAAGTTCATGCATAGTTTTGATATTTATCCCATGTTTGATTTATGCTAATCTATGTTGAATTGGATAAAAAAAGTGTATTATTTTTTTAATTTCTATATCTATAATATTATTTAAAACCTCTAAATTGGTGTCATAAGTCAATGGGATATAAATTTGGTTAGAAAATTACTAAGTTATCTTTACATGTTTGAAGTAAGTTAAATTCTTTTTTCCTTTTACATTTTTAATAAAGCCGGTATAAAAAATATGCTTATGTTGAGATTTAAATCCATACCTAATGTTGTTTGAACTAGATTGGACTAGCCCAGACCGACAAATTAGGCTTGACCGATTTGACCACCTTTTTGGTTTAAAAAATATTGCCCACACCACCTACATTTATTAATTCATTTCTTTACCACTCCAACCAAAGCTTTATTTTGATACTTCTATACATTTCGATGTTATTATACAAACTGTTCCACCCATATTGTTTGCATATATTGATAATGTTATTGATTAAGTTGGCGTCACAAGTCAACTTGATACTGACCCAAGAAAAATGGCAATAACATGATATACAATTAGACTGCATTTTAATATTCTTAATATATTTAAATTTTCTTTTACTCACAATTTAAACTAATTTTTTTATTTTAATTTCGTACCTATTTCATTAAATTATTATTAATTTAACATTAAGTTTCATTATTTATTATATGTTATTTTTAAACGAGCATCTACATTTTAAATATGTGATTTCCACGTACACATGGAATAAAAATTTTAATCTATTTTATTTTATTTTATCAGGTGAAGATGTATCATGCATACAACATAGAGTTTCTACAACTGCATATGTATTATGTTTTTAACTATGTTACTAGTGTCACGGACTTAGAGTTTTCCCACGCGATCCGTGCGGCCTTAGGCAGTTTCTTTCCTTAAAAACGCCTAAGTTATCCTAACTCGCAATGAAAAGGATTCAACAGCAAAAATGCCTAAGTCGGCCTAACTTGCAATGATAAAGGATTCAACAGAATTCCCTCAAGGCACCCGCGAAGAACAGCAGAAGAACGAAGTAAGAACAAACGTTGAAAGATGAACGAAAGCCACAGAAAAGCAAGAACACTTGAGAGAAAAGTTTGAGTGAATACTCTCAAAATTCTTATTGATAACTTAATGAATTACAATGAGCAAAGAGGTCTCTATTTATAGTTGAGCCTCAAAGTACATCAAAGGCTACAATTAAAAGTTGTATACTCTTAGACACAATTAGAAGCTGTATACAATTAGAACTCTAATATTACATAATCATATCTTCTTGGATCACTTCTCATATTTACCAGGCTTTTGGGATGGGCTTTTAATCTCTCCAGGCAACGGGCCAGTTTGGTTGGGCCAAATGACCTCCTTCAAATACAGTGGATCGCACAAGTTTGTCATGGTTGCGTGCTCCCATGCGCAACCCATGACATTCTCCCCCACTTGTTCTAGTGACGCCCTCGTCGCATCTTCCTTATGGAACTGGTCAATCTTCCTTTGGAACTGCCACAATGCCTCGGCAGGTTCCCAACTTGCTCACTATCAGGAAGTCCCTTCCATCGTACTAAGTACTTATGCCGTGGTCGGTGGTACTTTCATCTAACTACCCGATTTGCCTCAATGTTTTCGACTTCACGATCGTACGACACCTTTACCCCCATCGGTGCTCGTTCGGACTTACCTCGATTTGGATCCCCTTGATCCCCATGAAAGGGCTTAAGCATGCTTACATGGAAGACTAGGTGGACTTTAAGTTTTGCTGGCAGCTCAAGCTTGTCGGCCACATTGCCTACTCTCTTCACAACTTTGAACGGCCCCTCATACATTCGCACAAGACCTTTGTGCAAGCCAGAATATCGCAAAATCAAGTGTAGTTTAGCGAGGACTGAGTCACCCACTTGAAATTGCACACCCCTTCGTTTTTGATCAGCCCAATTCTTGCTACGCTTACTTGCCTTGTGTAAACAAGCTCTAGCCAAGTCGTTCTTCTCTTGCCAATCTTTTGCGAATCGATAGGCTGCCGAATTTGGTACTGTATAATGGGTCACAACAGTGTTGGGTGTGAGTGGTTGTTAACCCGTCACTATTTCAAATGGACTTTGATTCGTGGCTCCACTTCGCTGCAAGTTGTATGAGAATTGGGCCACATCCAACAATTTTGGCCAATCCCTTTGTGTGGCACTTACGTAGTGTCGAAGATATGTCTCCAACAATGCATTCACTCGTTCAGTTTGCCCATCGGTTTGTGGATGCATACTCGTGGAGAAGTTTAAATCTGAGCCCATTGACTTGAACAACTCCGTCCAGAACCGGCCCGTAAATCACCCATCTCGATAACTGATAATAGATAGTGGCACTCCCCAATATTTCACCACATGTCTAAGAAACAACCGAGCTGCTTCCTCAGCAGGGCACTCCTTGGTCACCGGAATAAATGTCGCATACTTTGAAAACCTGTCCACCACAACAAGAATACTCCCAAACCCGTTAGACTTAGGCAAACCAATAATAAAATCCATGGATAAACACTCTCATGGCCTTTCCGGAACTGGCAAAGGTTGAAGCAAACTGGCTGGAGTCTTTAACTCAACCTTGTCTATTTGGCATACTAGACAAGTTTTCAGATAGGTTTCCACATTAGCACCCATGTTAGGCCAGTAATAACGTTCCTCCAAAAGGGCCAAAGTGCGATACATCCCTAGGTGGCCTGCCCATTTCGAGTCATGACACTCCTTCATGACTTCCTTACGGAGTTTCCCATAATGGGGCACATAGAGGCGGTGTCCATGAGTGTATAACAGGTCCCCATCAAGCTAAAATCTTCTTGTTTTTCCCTCCTTGGCAAGCTCAATCAAATTTTTGGTCGTGGGATCATGGGACAACCCCTCTCGAATGCGTTCCAAAAAAGAGCCATCAGGTTGACTAATTACTGCGAATTCCATCTTTCGACTGAGTGCATCAGCCACAATGTTGGCACTTCCTGGTTTATATTCCATTGTAAAATCAAACTCCGCTAGTAAAACCTGCCAACGAGCCTGCTTGGGAGACAACTTTTTATGGGTTAGAAAGTAACTATTGGCAACATTATCGGTAAGGACCACGAACCTGGAACCCAATAGATGATGTCTCCATGTGCGCAAGCAGTGTACTACCGCAGTCATCTCTTTCTCTTGGACCGTATATCTACGCTCCGTCTCATTAAGCTTTCGACTCTTGAAAGCAATTGGGTGTCCATCTTGCATTAGTACTCCCCCAATAGTATAATGTGATGCATCCGTGCGTACCTCATAAGGCTTTGCAAAATCCGGCAAGGCAAGTACGGGTTCCCTCGTCATTTCTTGCTTCAATTGATTAAATGCCTTCTCATATTCCTGTTTCCAATATTATACCTTCCCCTTTTTCAATATGTTCGTCAAAGGAGTGGTAATTTTAGAGTAGCCTTCGACAAAGCGTCGATAGTAATTTGCCAACCCAAGGAAGGATCTCAACTCTGTTACTTTGGTTGGGGGCTCCCACTCTGAAATGGCTCGAACCTTGCTCTTATCCATTCGGATCTTACCACTTCCCACAATATGGCCTAGGAATGACACCTCTTGTTGGGCGAATGAGCATTTCTCCTCCTTGATGAACAGCTCATTTTCCCTCAAAGTTTGGAACACCTCCCTCAAGTGTCCCATGTGCTCTTCAAGAGACTTGCTATACACCACAATATCATCAAGGTAAACAACCACAAAACGATCAAGAAATGGTTGAAGTACCTTATTCATTAGGGTGCAGAATGTAGCTGGGGCATTTGTGAGTTTGAAAGGCATCACAAGGAACTCATATGAACCGTACCGTGTTATACAAGCTATCTTTGATCCATCTCCTTCGACTATCCGAACTTGATGATACCCTGATCTCAGATCTAACTTGGTAAACCATCTTGCACTACCAAGCTGATCAAACAAATCTGCAATAAGAGGAATAGGGTACCTATTCTTCACAGTGATTTTGTTTAGAGCTCGATAATCGATGCACATTCTCAATGACCCATCATGCTTCTTTTGGAACAACACTAGGGCACCGTATGGGGATTTAGATGGTCTAATGAATCCTGCATCCAAAAGTTCCTTCAATTGTTTCCGCAACTCTTCTAATTCTAGCGGAGACATACGATAGGGGGCCCTTGCTGGCGGCACCACATTAGACACTAACTCGATTTTGTGGTCCACCTCCCTCTTAGGTGGCAAACTTTTAGGCAACTGAGCAGGCATTACATCTCGGAATGATTACAACAATTGACCCACTTCTTTCGGTGTCTCACTAACAAACTCAGCGGTCTCTTCGATCTTTAAGGTTGCTAAATATGAGACTTGATTTCTCCAAACACCTTTAGCAAACTGAATTACTGACAGTGTTTTTCCCTCAAAGCTTCTTTTCCTTGTCACTTTCATCATGCATTGATGTTTTGCATCTGAAATCACTATGTAATTGCTCGACGGGGCAATAAGAGCATTAACCTGATCTAGGAAGTTGCTCGACGGGGCAATAAGAGCATTAACCTGATCTAGGAAGCTTAGTCCAACCACGAAATCATAATCATCAAGTGGTATTACCTTAATGGATACCTTCCCAGACCATTTGCCGAGCTGAAGATCCACTCCCTTTGCAACCCCCTTGATTGGAATGCTTTCTGAATTTACTGTTTTGATCCGACCCACTTCATTATCTACCTTGAGGCCCATTTTACAAGCAGCCTCCTAGGACATGAACAAATCAGAAGCGCCTGTGTCAACGAGCGCATTCAATTTTCTGCCAGCCACAATGATGTCTACAAACATCAAACCATTGCTCATTCTATCCTCGACACCCCCTAGTATCGAACCAAGATTGTTATCCTCCACATCGGATTCTCCCTTTACTTCCATAGCCGTGAGAGCGACCTTCTTTGGGCAGTCCTTGATCATATGTGGACCATCACAGTGAAAGTAACTTATAGGCCCACTCTTTTTCTTGTCTCAAGGCTTCTTACCATTGTCATTCATAGTGGGCCTATCTTTATCTCCCCCACTATTACCCTTTTGATTAAATCTGGGCTTAGAAGAATTGGGATTGTCTTTCTTCCCACCAAATTTAGCAAGCGGTTCTGCTACGGACATCGCCTTGGTGAGTTCTTGAACTCCTCGGCGCTACAACTCTTGCTTCGCCCATGGTTTTAATTCGTCCATGAAAGAAAAGAATGCCTCTTTCTCCCCCAGATCTGAGATTTGGAGCATAAGTTCGCTAAACTCCTGCACATACTCCCTCACAGTGCCTTGTTACGCAAGCCGACGCAACTTTGCCCGAGCTTCATCCTCGGCATACCCTGGGTAAAACTGTGCTTTGAACTCATATCGAAACTCCTCCCATGTTTCGATTTCGGTCCCACCACATCTCACTTCAGTGGACCTACGACGCCACCACAACAAAGCAACGTCGGATAAATACATCGCAGCAGTAGTTACCTTAGTGACATCCTCCGTGATGCCTTTGGCACAGAAGTATTGCTCGATTCCCCACAAAAAGTTGTCCACATCTCTTGCAGACCTTGTTCCCTTGAACTCTTTGGGCTTGGGAACATCAATATTGGGCTTGGGTGCTACGGCAGCTAACCCACCATTGCCCAAAGCAACCTTGTAGATTGTGAGTTCACCCTTGAGCTCAACAATCTCCCCTTTTAAGGTCGCCACCATAGCTCAATGGCATCATCTCTACCAGTCAAATGTTCCACATTATCTGTCACATACACTTTGAGCTACTCCTGTATGGACTGCAATCCATCATGGAGCTTATCATTGACATCATCAATCCTCTCCTTGATATCCCCCACGAAATTCTCGAGAGTGACGACACAATCCTCTAAAGCTGACAATATGTCCCTTGAGCGACTAGCTTTCCTAGCCCTCCCACGGGTCTCCATTCCCTCAACGTTCCCAGCAACTTCTTTCGACATCTTTCAATCGTGGCTTTAAACCTTAGCTCCGATACTAACTGTCACGGAATTAGAGTTTTCCCACGCGATCCGTGCGGCCTTAGGCAGTTTCTTTGCTTAAAAACGCCTAAGTCAGCCTAACTCGCAATGAAAAGGATTCAACAGCAAAAACGCCTAAGTCGGCCTAACTTGCAATGATAAAGGATTCAACAGAATTCCCTCAAGGCACCCGCGAAGAACAGCAGAAGAACGAAGTAAGAACGAACGTTGAAAGATGAACGAAAGCCACAGAAAAGCAATAACACTTGAGAGAAAAGTTTGAGTGAATACTCTCAAAATTCTTATTGATAACTTAATGAATTACAATGAGCAAAGAGGTCTCTATTTATAGTTGAGCCTCAAAGTACATCAAAGGCTACAATTAAAAGTTGTATACAATTAGAACTCTTAGACACAATTAGAAGCTGTATACAATTAGAACTCTAAGATTACATAATCATATCTTCTTGGATCACTTCCCATATTTACCAGGCTTTTGGGATGGGCTTTTAGTCTCTCCAAGCAACGGGCCAGTTTGGTTGGGCCAAATGACCTCCTTCAAATACGATGGATCGCACAAGTTTGTCATGGTTGCGTGCTCCCATGCGCAACCCATGACACTAGTGTGAAAATTTTAACTAATAATTACTTTTTAAATACTAATTAATCTATTAATTAGAAGCAAAATTATTTTGTAACGCTCCGAGAATTTCAAGAAATTTTTAATTAATTTATTAATTAGAAGAAATTGATTTTTAAATAATAATTAAATTTTATTTGTAAAAGTACAAAAATAATAAGCAGTTGGAAAGAAGATACGTTTTGAATGTACTTGGTAGATTAAAAAGGAAAAGGAAAAAAACCGAATCCTCTGAATTTTGGTGAAAAAATTAATTAAGTCTTTTTTGCAAAAATGTACTTAATTAAGTTTTAAACTTTTAAATTAAATTAATTAAGCCTTTTCACCAACATTTTTATATTTTACTAGTACTCCACAATAATGATGATTATGTATGTGGCGGTGCCATATTAGTTGTCATATCAACAAAAATAATTAAAATAAATATTTTGATTTTTTACTAAAATTAACTTGAACAACTACATTTTTAGATTCATTTTAGATTTATTTTAAAACAATTATAAAAAATTTAAAAATTTAAATTTTAAAACACTAATAAATATTATAAAAATTATAAAAAATTTAAAAGTTCAAATTTTTGAAAACTAATAAAAAACTATTTAAACGTAGATTCACTTAAGATGAATTTTTTATATTATATAAAGTTTAAAATTATTAAGATTATTTTTATTTAAAAATATGACTTGTGTATCAATGTTTTCTTTTAAGCTATAAAAATATAAACAAATATTTGAAAAATATATATAAATAAATTTTAATTTTATTAATTATACATGTATTTTTTAAAAAAAGTAAATAAATAGAAGAGAGATCAAGAAAATTCTCGAAAAATAAAAGGAAAAGTAAATAAATAAAAGGAAACAAACTTTTATTGGGATAAAAGGATAATCTTTTATTTAATGTTTTTTACCAATAAAAAGAACAAAGTTTATTTACGAGTCCTCCTTTTTGCCTATTTAGTTTTTTAGATTTGGCTTTACACTACTATGTGGCACCCTTTCAGTGGTCTACATATTAATTGTTGTTGACAAAAATTAACACTATTAGATCAGAGTACCAAAAGGTTAGATAAAATAAAAGCACAGGTACTAAATTCTAAAATTAAAATTACAAATACCACACTAACAAATTTCTTAGAGTACAAGGGTGTTTTTGCCATTATCCCAAATATTAAAATAAAGAAATTCAGTTTAGAAGTTTTATCATAAGCAACTAATTTTTAATAATTATTTTATTTTAATGCTGAATTAAAATGTTGGATATACAAATTCAAATCAATTTAAGATTTGTACCCAATTCACTTTGTAAAATATTTTGTTTAGTTTTAAACATATTTTTAAAAATCCATTCATTTATCTCTAAATCAATTAAGCATCTATACTCACTAAAATAAGCGTTTTTCGAAAAAAATGTATTTAAAATAACCAATCCATGTGCTAACTACCTCTCCTTTCTTCCTTTCTTTCCTACCCTCTTTATTTCATTTTCGTTTCCTTACTTCCGATTAAAATTAATGATAATAAAGATGTGACAAACATCAAGTTTAGAGGATATGTGATAGATAAACAAAGTCTCTTTCTCGACTTAATTCACTAATTAACCTTTATTTAAACTTAATGAAATCATGTCCAACTTCAATTATAAATTGCCCAACTAACAAATTGCAGAAAATGTTATTTTATAATTAATGTCGCACAACGCGTACACATTGGGTAATCAAAATGTCTCCTTAACGCACCATTTTAACCTTGCAATGATAGCCAAAACGCAACCATATCCACATGAAGGTATAGAAATAGTTAATTCCATTTCCATTTTTGTGCTTAAACCACGAGAGAAGAATTTGGTGGAACTCGTAGGCCCAAACAGGAAACAGAAGCTACTGTAAAGTGGCACTGTACGAATAAAACATAAACCAAGAGATGACAAACTTTGATTCCAATGATTGATTCTGATTTCTTCCTTTGCAAGCTTTTCAATTTTCCAATTCATGTACGGTCTTGATCTGAAATCGACCATTCCAAAGTCCAATCCCAATACAAAGGAATTAAATAATTAAAACTTCAATACCCTAGTCCACCCCCTAGAAAGCTTTTTTTTTTATTATTGGAAGCTAATTAGCCCTACATTTTCTATTCCTGTGAATTTTATTTTCTTTGATGCAAATATTTACATACAAATAATACAGGAATTCAACTCCACGACCACAATGTTTTACCAGTACCATGTCCACCACACCAGTGGAGCAAAAGGTGGCACAAAAAAGGTTGATAAGCATGAATAAACTTTTACTTTATAAGGAAAAATGGGTGGAAAGCAAACCTACCTTCTGATATCCTCCTAATGAAAACAAAACACGAATTATTGCTAATCCAACCCAAACAACAGCAAAAAATATCAGACTTTCACATCAAAACAATTAGTCGTGTGAACATTGTCAAAAGAACATATCAAACAGATAAAACCATATCACGCAAAACCACTACCACTTCAGGAAGCGATAAGCATAACCACACGCACAAAAAGAAGAAAAAAAAACCCCTTAGTCATTCATCTTTAAGAGAAATTTAAGTACAATATCCATGAAAAAAGTTACTGCTTCAACTAACCCGTTTATATCCTTCTCTTACCTAATCTAAAAGTACGACTGTTGGATATCAATATCAAGTCAACTGTTCATCTCTAAGTAGCAAAACAATTCCTGAATCAATCTAACCACTTCTGCAAATTAGTTCATCTAGTCTTCATCCTCATCCTGCAATGATACAAAAGAAATCAAAAGACAAATCTAAAAACCAATCCAGTAAAAAGTAAATCACACGAGGGTTTTCCCTTCAGATCAAGTTGGTATTTGAATTTGAACTAACCTCATCCTCGTCATTGACTTCAGACTTTGACTTGTCAGATTCATCATCGTTTCCTCCGCCAGCCTACATATGTAAAACCAATACAATTAAATCTACGACAAACTAATAACAAGCAATAATGTACAAATTATTATTACTATTATTTACCAGCTTCAGATTATATGCCTGCATCTTCTTATTGTATTCACTTTTGCGCTTCTCTGCCTTCTGTACATAAGGAGCTTTCTCCTGAAATTCCAAATGACAATTAGAAAAATCCTCTGCCAAATAAAATTCAATGAAGCGCAAGAAGGTAAAATATAGCATTAGTATTACTGTTATAAGACTTGCACCAAATTAGGTAACAAAAAGTACTCACAGCATCTGTCATGCTTTTCCATTTTTCTCCACCAGCTTTGCCAACCTGAATATCAAAATTTTAATAACGAATAAGATCTTCAAAATCCAAACCACAAATACTAATGATTAAAAAGAGGGAAAAGAAAACTAAAGAGACGTTAGCGGTCTGCATTGACAATGATGACTTACAGCAGACACGGATCTGTTATCAGGATTCGCCTCTTTGTACTGTTTCCTGAACTCCTCCCTTATTTGATCATTCAACCACAAAGTGAATAAGAAGAAAAAAGAATCAGAGACGCAGAAAAAGAGTTAGTCATTATGAGTTCTCCAAATAAAATATAGCATACATGAAAACGAAGAAAGCACTGGCAGGCCTCTTCGGCTTGTTTGGATCTTTGGCGGCTTTCTTCGCACGTTTCCCGGCGCCTGCGCCTTTGCCTTTCAGTCTATCAACAAAGCCGAAAACAAACATTCCTTCAGTGACGAACTCAGCGGATCTTATGTTTCTTATGATTGATATATCAATACTTGTGAAGCAAAATACAAAACTAGTGGAACAGAATAGCGCAAAACTCACTTGTTTCCAGCTTGCATCGAATCGGACTTTGTTTGACCGCCTTTCATGGTGAATCCTGCAAGAAAAAACGGCAAGAGCGACTTAGAAATCCTAAGGTGCAAGTGAAAACCAGGGTGATAGAGACTGAGTCGGCGCCGCGAGTTACCTTGAGAGATAGGGGTTTGGTTTGGGAGATAAAGAGGCAAATGAGTTTTGTTTTGGTGCGGTTTTGTGCGGGAATGGGCTTTTGGCTGAAAGGGTTTTGACGTTTTTGGTGCTTAAAAAAGATCCAAAAAAAAGAAAGAAAATCGAATCGGGAAAATTGAAGCCCGCCTTTGGGCGGGATTTCAAAAAAGGTCATCCCTGCCACGTCATTGATCCTTGTTTCTTGGCTGTATTGGTTGTTTAGCTTTTGTATAAGGGTAGGTTTGGATGGACGACTAAATGCGGTACGGTGTGGTGCGTTTAGCTTACTTTTTATCTCACGCTACAGTATCATTATAGTATCTAATCTTATCGTCACCGCTATTTTTACACTAACCGCAGGTAAATGCACCGCCCATCTAAACTCACCATAAATTGAGATCATTCATTATGGCCTGGTCAATGTTGAGTACAAAAGTTCGGATTAGCAGATTTGCTTGTCGATGCTCGGTGTTTTAATTTAATTTTGAAGTTGCTTTTGGGTGATTTATTTGGATATCAATTTTAGATTTTTTTTAATTAAAAAAATAATGAATATTCTATCGATTCACTGTGACATGTAGGGCTGAGAACAATAAATTGAGAAATTAAAAACCGATTTGAATTATGGTATTTCAACAGTTTTTATTCACAATTTAACGAAAAAAAACGTGATTGTTCAAATTGAATAGAATTTTGTTTTATTTTTATGATGGAAAATTGTTTTTTAAATGAAAAAACTTTAAAATGTTGTATAAAGATTTGTTTTGGTGAAAAGACATTCCAACCCCTTTCAATTTCGATATTGAGCAAATTGATCTCTATCAAAAAATCAGAGTAATTTAATCTCTATCAATTTTAAAAGTGAACAACAAAAGACAATTAATCACAATGTTAATGTTTTGATCAATTCACATAAATTTGACCGATATAATAACAAATTTAGCTCACATAGTTTACACATTCTATCAATTTTATCATGATTCAATAAATTTAGCTCGCAATTTTTTGCAAATGTGTAAATGTTGAAACTAAATTTTGTTGAATTTTTCAGAACCAAGGCTAGATTAACAAAATATGCAAACATCTAGGGCTAAATGTATTATATCAATCAAAATTATGCATAATTGACAAAAGATAGGGATTAAAAAATTGATATAATTACACATTACAGTTAATTGTCCTTAATTGCTCAATTTCAAAATTGATAAGGATTAAATTGCTTTAATTTTTAAAAGGACTAATTTTTCAATTTCAAAATTGAGGACCGGAGACACCTTTATACAAAAAAATACTATACGAGAGTTATTGATTGTTTTTATTTACTTGAAAACTTAAATTTTTAAAATATATATTTATATAAATTTCTTTGGTGCTTTATCAAGTAATATCCCAAAGTTATAAAACAAATTTTATTTTGTGAAAATAAGGTTAAAAACTCAAATTTTATGTGTTGGTCTCGTTTCAAGAAGTTTTCACTTTCATTTTGATAGAAAATAGAGGAAAAAACATGTTTGGTTAAAATTTTTAATATTATTTTGGAAAATAAAATAGAAAAATGTGAAAATTAGAGGAGAGAAAAAAATATTTTTCATTTTTAATAAATTTATTTTTGGAAGAAATGAAGATGTTGAAAACAATAATATTTTGTACCTAGTTTCATAATTTTCCCGAGTCTTTCAGACTTTTAACCTCTTTTATGATATAATGATTTATTTGATCCTTCAACTTCATAAAAATATATTTTATCCTTCCATTTATTTTTTTATTTTTAGTCCTTAAATTTATATTTTTTGTCAAATCATCCCAAAATGAATAAAAATTTTAATGATTTCTAAATTTGTTGATGTTGCATACATATGGATTGCCACGTGGATGACACATCAACATTTAATTAATTTTAAGATTTAAAAACTAAAAATATAAAATATATTTTTAAAATTAAAATTATTAAAATATTTAAATTATAAATTTATAGAAATACTTTTTAATATTTTAAATTTTAAAATTAATTAAATGTTGACATCTACGTGGCAATCCGCATGGATGCCACATCGAAAAATTAACAAATGTTGATTTTCTCATCTATTTTAGAGTGATTTGACAAAATATGTAAATTAAAAATTAAAAAGACAGAAAAATTGAATAAATAGCTAAAATAAATTTTAATAAAATTAAAAAGAAATAATATTTTTATTTTCATTGTCTTTAAAAACAATTTGGTTGTCACTAATTTATTCATCATTCAACCCGCGCTACTATTTTGATAAATGACTAATCTGGTTTCTTTTAACTCTTTAAATATTTGAATATAATTTCATGTATGAGATCTTTTGTCACCACATTTGCTTTGATTGTTTGGTTTAAGGTTAATTTATTCATAGTTTTTCATTTTTGTTTGACGTGAATAAAGTTAAAAGCATGTTCTGACTTTTTTAGGATCATGACACATTCTCCGCTATATCTACATTTTTTTACCTTTAAACTACCTTCAAACATATAATTTTATAATTTTATATAGCTAGTAGAGACCTAATAATTTTTTGTCTAGGTATTAAAATAATATTGAAAAGTCAATGCCAATTGAGAAAAAAATCGATATGAGTTGAATCGATAATTCAATTCGGTTCAAGTTTGTTATAGTTTAATTTAATTTTAATTAGATGATATCATTGAACTATATCAATTAAGTTCAATTTTGTTTTATTCCATTGAACATTGAAGAAATTAAAAATTTGTTTAAATTTTTCAAAAGAAATCTCAATATTTTTAAACATATAAATTTAATATATAAACCCACTTAAAACCCAAAATAAAACTTATTACTTCTAAATTCTAAATATATATTTTATCATACTTTTACCTATTCTATAATTAAATAAATTTAAAAGGTAAAATTTAAATCTAATTTCAACGTCAACTTCTCATTATTTATTATTGTTAAAACTTCCAAAACTTAAAGTGTTCTGTTATAAAACAATCAAAGTAAAAGAACACTTAAATAAATAAAAAATTTCTCGTATCTTTTTTCATTTACAAAAGAGTTTTATATATAAGCCATTGACATTCAATACAACATAAATAAATGAAGCTTATTTAATTGCTTCATTAACACGCACATTAAGCATCTTTAATAATGAATAGGGGTTTTAACTCATTACTCTCATAAATGTTATAGACATCCATTTAATGTATTTACAACTCCCTCTTAGATTTTTTTAAATAAAAATGTGTCTCATTAAAACCTTTATTAGAAAAAAAACCCTATTGGATAAAAACCTAATGAAGTAAAAAGAGTACACAATCTCCTATTACAAGTTGTCTCGTTAAAAATCTTTAATAGGAAAACCCAGTGGGACAAAACATTGGTTAAAGAAAAAAAGTGCAACGTGTTTTTGACTCCCCCTAATGGCAATATCACATTACATCTTTCAGTTGACGCATTCCAATCTTGTGCAGTATTCTTACGAGCGTTGAAGTTGGCAATGCCTTGGTAAAAAAATCTGCTAAATTATCACTAGAACGAATTTGTTGAACTTCTATATCAGATTTCTTCTCAAGATCATGAATGAAGAATATTTTTGATAAAATATGTTTTGTTCTGTCACATTTGATATAACCACCCTTTAATTGAGTTATACATGCTGCATTATCTTCGTATAAGATAGTTGACATATTTTCCTATAAAGGCAAATTACATATCTTCTGGATATGTTGGGTTAATAACCTTAGTCAAACACACTCTCGGCTTGCCTCATGCATTGCAATTATTTCAGCATGATTTGAAAAGGCAGCAGCTAAAGTCTGCTTTGTCGAACGCCATGATATGGCAATACCTCCACATATAAATAAATATCTCGTTTGAGATCGACCTTTATGTGGATTCGATAAATATCCAGCATCGACATAATCAACTAATAGAGATTTTGAATCATTTGAATAAAATAACCCTATATCAATGGTCCCTCTGAGATATCTAAATACTTGTTTAATTTCATTCCAATGCCTACGTGTTGGAGAAGAACTAAATCTTGTAACAAATTTACAGAAAAAGCTATATTAGGTCCTGTGTTGTTTACAAGATACATCAATGCTCCTATGGCACTTAGATATGGTACTTCAGGACCAAGAAACTCTTCATCATTCTCGCAATGATGAAATTGATCTTTATTCACACCTAACGATCGTACAACCATTGAGGTACTTAATGGATGTGCTTTATCCATATAAAATTTCTTTAAGATCTTTTTCGTATAAGTTGACTGATGCACATGAATTCCATCTTTTAAATGCTCAATCTACAGACCAAGACAAAACTTTGTTTTCCAAGACCTTTCATCTCAAATTCTTTCTTTAAGTAATTTACTGCATTTTAAAGTTCTTCAAGAGTTCCAATAATATTTAGATCACCAACATAAATAGCAATTATCACAAAGTTTGATCCATACATTTTTATAAAAACACATGGGCAGATTGGTTCGTTTTTATAACCTTCTTTTAACAAATATTCACTAAGACGATTGTACCACATAAGTCTAGATTGTTTTAATTCATATAAATTTTTCTTTAATTTGATTGACCAATTTTTCCGAGAAACTCTATATCCTTTAAGGATTTTAAATCCTTCTGGGATTTTCATATAAATTTCACTATCAAGTGTACCATACAAATAAGTTGTAACAACATCTATTAGATGCATGTCAAGTTTTTCACGTACTGCCAGACTAATAAGATATCTAAACGTGATTGCATCTACCACAGGAGAATATGTCTCTTCATAATGAATGCTGGGCCTTTGCGAAAATCCCTGTGCTACAAGTCATGCTTTATATGTTACGACTTCATTTTTCTCATTTTGTTTTCGTACAAATATCCATTTATATCATATCGACTTTACATATTTAGGTGTTTGGACTATAGGTCCAAAAACCTCACGTTTAGAAAGTGAATTTAATTCTGCTTGAATTGCGTCTTTCCATTTTGACCAATTTTTTCTATTTCTACATTCCTCAATAGATTTAAGCTCGGGATCCTTATTTTCTTTTGTTATTTCAATAGCAACATTATGAGCAAAATCGTTGTCGACAAATATATTTTTTCAAATCCATCTTTTTCTTGAAGTAACATAACTTATTGAGATATCTTCGTTATCACCATTTTCAGGTACCTGAACATCTATTGGGGTTTTTTGATTAGTTATATATTTGGCCTCTTCTTGGGAACTTGCCTCCACAATATTACCATCTTTAATAATTGCTCATTTCCCTTTACGAGGATTTTTATCTTTGGAACCGATTGGCCTTCCACGCTTCAGGCGTGGATTACTTTCTTTTGCACTAACAATTTTCCCTATTGGGATATCAATTTGTATTGAAGCATTTTCAGCTGGTATGTGAGATTTTTTAATTCTCTTTAGGCCAGTAAATAAATCTGACAGTTAATTGGCAATGCTTTGCAAATTTATGATCCTTTGAATTTCTTGTTCACATTGACTTGTGCAAGGATGTAATTGAGATAATGATGATCCATTCCATGTAATTTCTTTTACCAATTGTATTTTCTCTCCCCCTAATGTTGCGAATGCTGTTTCATCAAAATGTCAATCAATAAATTGTACAGTAAATAATTATCCAGTTAGTGGTTTAACATATTTAATTATAGAAAGAGATTCATAACCAACATATATTCCCAACCTCCTTTGAGAACCCATCTTTGTGCGTTGTGGTGGAGCAATTGAAATATATATTGCACATTAAAAATTCTAAGATAGGAGTATTTGGCTCATGACCAAAATCCAATTGTAATGGGGAGTACTTATTATAACTTGTTGGCCTTAAGCGCACAAGTGCTGCTGCATGCAAAATAGCATATCCCCAAGCTTTAACAGGGAGTTTTGTTCTCATAAGCAATGACCGAGCTATTAGTTGGAGGCGTTTGATAAACGATTCAGCTAAACCATTTTATGTGTGAACATGAGCTACAAGATGTTCAACTTTTATCCCAATTGACATACAATAATCATTAAAAGCTTGGGATGTAAACTCAACAGCATTATCAAGACGAATAGTTTTGATTACATAATCTGGAAATTGTGCTCTTAATCGAATTATTTGAGCAAGTAGTCTCGCAAATGCTAGGTTGCGAGTCAATAATAAACATACATGTGACCACCTACTAGATGCATCTATCAATACCATAAAATATCTGAATGGATCCACATATATCACCTTGAATACGTTCCAGAAATGTGGGAGATTCAATCCCAACTTTAGCTGGTGATGGTCTAATAATCAATTTTCCTTGAGAATAAGCAACACAAGAGAAATCTTTAAATTCAAGAATATTTTGGTTATTTAATGGGTGTCCAATTGAATTCTCGATGATTCTTCGTATCATAATAGATCCGGGATGGCCTAACCGGTCATGCCAAATAGTAAAAGTATGTGGTTCTACAAATTTCTTCTTTGTAGTAGCATGTAACTCAATTGCACTAATATGTGTATAGTATAAACCTGATGAAAAAGCAGGTAGCCTTTCCAAAACATATTTATTTCCACATTCAACATTTATAATATATAGATATTCAATATTTTTCTCATTCAGTCTCAATATGATATCCATTAAGACGAATATCTTTAAAACTCAATAAATTTCTTTGAGACTTAGTAGAATATAAAGCATTATCAATGACAAATTTTGCACATTTAGGTAATAATATAATAGCTCTTCGAAGCCTTCAATAAGTCTTGAACTACCCGATATTGTATTAACATGGGCATTACTTATTGCTAAATGAGAAAAATATTTTTTATCTTTGAGTATTGTATGTGTTATAGCACTATCTGCGAGACTCATGTCTCCATTGATTTTGGGTCCATCGAAATTTTGTTGAATTTTCATATTCTTCATAAAAACAAACAAAATATAATATAAGAAACATTGCAAATATTTATTAAATATATAAATTATTCTTTATGCAAGAAAATAAAGCATACTTAAAACAACATAAAAATGTCAAAATAACATCAATTTTTCTAATAATTCTCAAAGAAATCTGCCACATCTAGGTGAGTTATATTATTAAGGTCATTAAATTTATCACCCTCGTAAGCATGGTCAGTTTTAGTATTATAGTGAATATCTTCATCTTTTGCCTCAATTTCATCATTTTGGGATATAAAATTTGTCTCCATATGCTTTCTCTTCTTTTTAATGGATTCTTGATAAAGTTTCACTAAATACTCAGATGTACGACAGGTACATGACTAATGACCCTTCATACCACATCGGTAGCATATATTCTCAACAATATTTAAAGGATTATTTTGACCACTTCTTTCTTGTCTTTCATTGTTATCCTTTTTCTAGTGGTTAGAAGTATCATTGTTACGACCACCATGATAAAGATTACTAGTACGTCCTCGACCACGTCCCTCACTACGTCCACGACCATGGTCGCGACCTCTATATTTTCTATTTTCATAATTATTCTATACTGCTACATTTACTTCAGGGAATTGTACAGAACCAGTGGGACGAATTTCATGATTTTCATCAACAGCTCATTATTTTGTTTAGCCACCAAAATTCATGAAATCAATTCAAAATACATTTTAAAACCTTTTTCACGGTATTGCTGCTGCAAAAGCACATTAGTAGTATGAAAGATTGAAAATGTTTTCTCTAACAAGTCCTCATCAGTTATGTTTTCTCTACATAATTTTAGTTGATAACTAATTTTGAAAAGTTCTTAATTGTATTCACTTACAGTCTTAAAATCTTGCAACCATAAGTGCATCCAATCATAATAAGCTTTAGGGAGTATCACCGTTTTTTTATAGTTAAATCGTTCTTTCAAATTTTTCACAACTTGGGTCTTTCATAGTAAGATATTCCACTTTTAATCCTTCATGTAGATAATGACGGATGAAAATCATTGCTTATGCCTTGTCTTGATTAGATGCTTCTTTATTTGCTAATATAGTATTTCCTAGACCTTTAGCATCTAGATAAATTTCAGCATCTAACACCCATGACAAATAATTCTTGCCTGAGATGTCTAAGGCCGCAAATTCAAGTTTGGCAAGATTTGACATTATAATCACTTGAATCAAAATAAAAAAATATTAGTAAAATAATAAGCATTCTCAATCGTAAAATAATTCAATTATATATAACAAATTTGCTAAATAATAATATGCATGCCAAATATTGGCATAGAGAGGAATAGTCATAATAATAACTTAACACAAATTACACTAATTGAAATTTCTTTTAATAAAAAAACATGTATATATAATAATCATTATTAGATTTGAGTTGTAAAATAAATGTGCAAATGTTACCCAAAGCAAATATTTCATCTAGAAAATAAAATAAAAAATTTATGAAAATATGTATACCGTATATAGTTTAACTGGAGTTATACGAGCAAATTATATAAAGTCGAAATAACGTGAACTTCACTATGAACTCGTAGAAGCTCATGCTGATAGCGTGTTATAAAACAATCAAAGTAAAATAATACTTAAAGTAAACAAAGAATTTTCTCGTATCTTCTTTTCATTTACAAAAGGGTTCTATACATAAGCCATTGACATTCAATGTAACATAAATAAATGAAGTTTATTTAAGCGCTTCATTAACACATATATTAAGCATCTTTAATAAAGAATGAGGGTTTAACTCATTACTTTTATAAATGTTTAAAGGTTATAGACATCCATTTAATGTATTTACAACATGTTCATCTTTTCTTTTCTTTTTTACTTATTATGTACTATGTTCTTTTTCTATTATTATTGTTGTTAAAACTTCTAAAATTTTCATTATCATTATTAACATTTTCAAGTTAGGTGCTTTTTGTTGTCATTACACATTATGCCTCATTTGGTTACTAGTGTAATAATATGAGAAAAAGTTTATTTATTACGTATGCATTAAAATAGTTAGATATAAAATAAAAATATTTAGAAAAAATTAAACTTGAAATTAGAAAGATAAGTATTAACTCTCGTAAAAGATAAGATCTCTTCAAAATAAGCAAAAAAATCAATAAATCATGGAAATGACTAAATATTTTCAATTGAATTAATTTATTGATAACCCATATACTAAAACATGTGTAAGAAATAATACTCCAACATAACATCAAGAGCGTAATATATGGGTCAAGGTTTTAGCATATTCGGAAAATCACCATAATCATTTCTCTTATTTCTACTGTTAAGGTACTAACCTTTGTCTCTGTAATCTAATTTATGATTGCATGACTTTTTTGAAAAGATTTAAGCAATACATGACGAAGCACACATTTAGGGAGCACTACAGGAATTTAAGGGCGTCTTTTGGTGGCGTTTGGATGAAAAACGCCGCAAATATTATACATTAGTGGCGCTAACAAAAAACGCCGCAATAGGTAAAACAGTAACGGCGTTTATGAGAAAAACGCTGCAAAAGGTCAAGCATTAGCGGCGCTATGAGAAAAACGCTGCAAAGTATCATTTTATTTTAAACGAAATGGTGCTGTTTTGCTCTGCCCAGTTTTATCCCCAACTCATATGTCTGAAATCCCTTATTTTTTTCTCCTAAAAATTTTCCCCAAATCCCTAAATTTATTCCCCAAATCAAAATCCCCAAATCTTTCCCCGACCCTCTGCTGCATCACCGTCGATTGTCCCCTCTGCTGCATTACTGTCAATTGTCCCCTTTGCTGCATCGCCGTCGACACTCCTCTGCTGCAACCAATCGGTAAGTTTTTTCCGTTTGTTTCTCGAGGAAAATTAAAAAAAAAGTCGAGCATTTTATTTCATTTATAATTTTGATGGGAAAAAGAAATGATAAGTAGGTTTTATTTCATTTCTCATCTCGTTTGTTCTTGCATTTAGAAGTCCTTTATTTTTTGATTTTGTCTCTATTAGCTTAATTTTTATTATTTCATTTAACAAAATCCTGTCCCTACTCAAACTCGGTATATTATGTTACATAATTATACCTTTAAAAAATGGTCAAGTAGTTGTTCTATTGAAGTAATAATTTTCGTGTTTGATGATTTTGAGATTTGGATGATATATTAATGGTTACAATTGTGCGGTAAAATTTTCAAAAGATATGTCTATATATACAAACATGTAGCACTAATAGTATGCATATATCTTGTTTGTTTTATATATTTCAAAACTTAGAATTGAGTTAACAAGAAAGATGATGATTAGTATTAGTGAAAAGGTGTTGAACAATAAACAAACTAAAGATAAGTCAAAGATTAGAAATCTAAGATTTGAGAGAAAAAAATCCGAAACTTTGAATGTTTGCCTTATTATTTATTTGTTTAATTAATCTTTGCTTAGCCATAGTTCATATTATTAAATAAGAGATAAACACAATTACATGAGTTGTACCAAGAAGCTATGAATTTAATTATATATTTCAGGTGAAATTCAATAAATATTACAAACATAACTTCTCTTAAATTCATTGATTTTTCTAATAACAACTTAACATATAAATATGATTTTCTACTTTCAATTGTTATATATTTTAAACTAGGGTACAATTTTTTTAAATACTTTTGACTTAAACAACCATAGATCGGTGTCTTGCCAATGGATGTATTATCCGAACTTTATGGCTTAAACATGATTTGTTTTATACCCTTTCCTCACAACCAAAATATTAACCCAACTTCATGGAAAATACTAGCTTCCTCTCCCTTTTTAAGTTTGTGCTGCTGTTTGCGATTTTTGGATTATTTATTTGTAAATTTTGATTAATTTAATTATATGTTTCAGGCGAAATTCCTTTTGTTATTGAAAAATTGACTTCTCTCCAAAGATTTTCTCTTACCAATAACAAGTTAACAGGTATAATTTCATCTTTCTTATCTTATCTTTTTCTATTAAATTTATGCATTCCATAATTAAAATAAAAGTTATCTCAAGTTTACATTGAAAGATAATTGTAGTAGTTTCTTTTAATAGATCAAAATCTTAGAGTCTTTCTTATACATCTAGAAAATGCAAGATGTTGTGAAGTAAATTAATCTATCATTTTTGGCTTGCTTCAATAAATATCTTGAAAAACTAAAAAAAATCATGTTATACATTACATGTGATAATTAAATGATAACAAATTAATTCAACTATTCATTAATAATTAAATTAATAAATAATTAGCTTTTTTTTTAGAAATGCAATAAGGTGGCATGATTTGATTGAAAAAGGCCTATGCTAATATGATGTAATTGTTTTATGTAATACTATCTCTATAATTTGTTACATTGTTATGTTGAATCTATTTTTTATTGAGTTGTGGCCTTAATTATAAGTGATACTATTGACCAAGTCTTTCATTTTACGCTTTCATTTTGTGTTGTGTAAGATTGTGGTTAGAGCGCAATTGGAGGTGCTCATAGGCTTGCATCTATCCTATTTAATTTTTTACAACAAAATTAGGTCAGGTCAGGCCATTATAAAGTTGAAAAAACTAAAGTTGATTCCAACCAATAGCAAGCCGAGTCACATTGCTCGTGAACACTTTTAAACGCAATACTTGCATGCAATTTTTTACCTAAATTGCAAGGCATGAAATGTTGTGCCTAGATCCTTAGAATAATAACTTTAAAATATTGAAGATTGATTAAAAATTATTAAATTCAGTTATTCCTCTCCTTCTGGTTTGCCTTATACCCACACTAAACTTTATGGTAGAAATCTTGGCTTTTGATCCATTATTTTTCATTGGTTCTGATATTTGTTTATCCATAACTATTGTTTGTTCTAAACTTGAATTAATCAAAGTAATTATTTTGTTTGTGTTAGATGATTTTGAGATTTTGGGTGATATATTGATGGTGACCATTGTGTGCTAAAATTTTTACATACCAAAACTCGGATATGCTTTTAAGTTATTAGGGGCTTCTCATGTATAAATATGTGTTTTACAATTGTGTTTAGTCCATATTAGTGTAGACAATCATTTTCCCCTATTGACTAAGGCTAGTATAGTTGAGTTTTTACATCAACAAGTTCTTGATATAGAGCACGGTTTTGCAGGGCAGTTACTGAACTCCAAATTATATTTAAAACTACTGCTTTCTCTTTGCTTGATATTTGATGCTTGGAAATATTGTGATATGCTAAATACCCCACATTTTATCTGGTAAATACTTCGAGAATGGAGTTGAATTTCAATTGGCTGTTTTGTTGGAAATGGAGTTGAGAATGGAGCATGCTATTGTCTTTATCTAGATATGCTATTTGCAAACTGTTAAAGCCTTCATTGTCCTATATTTAAAGCCTTCATTCTCATATGCTGTTTGCAAACTATTTGCCTGAATGTTTAACCTGTATGCTCGTGGAGTATGTATGTGATCTCTTTTGCTCCTTAGGTATTAAATCGGTTTTGGTTTCATAATGTTCCATGGTGTTGATTATTAAAATGTTTGGTTGAATATTCATTCTTTTTTTGCAATCAATTTGAAAGGGTTTTTTTTTTGTTTTCATTTCAGTCTATAAAATTTCAAGTTTATTACTGTACATATTTTGTGACATTCAAATTAATTCTTACATTTTAATGATTAATTTAACTCAATAATTAGGGTTTAGCATTAATTGCCTAAAACTTGATCGTAATTGAATAAATTTGGTTAGTTTAGTCCGATTAATTATCAAGTAAAATCGTTTATTTAATTATGTGTTTTAAAAGGTTAATTTAGTTCAATTTATTAAGTTTTGATATTAAGTGAAACCATTTATTTAGTTATACATTTTCGAAGCTTAATTTAGTTTGATTTATTGAAATTTGATATTAAGTAAAAACATTCGTTCAATTATGAATTTTTAAAAGGTTAGTTTAGTTCAACTTATTGAGTTTTGATATTAAGTAGAACCATTTATTCATTATACAAAGTACAAAGTAAAATCACTTGTTCAATTATGCGTTTTATTTATTTAATTTTTATTATATATGTATTTGAAACACTATAATATGTTTTACACTTACCACGTATCGTTTAAATATGGTTAATTTTAGTATTGACAAAATAAACAAAATGAAAAGAAGTAAACAAAAGAAATAACAAATCTTTAATATCTTTAATAATAATAAAAAGCAGAATAATCAATTTTAATAATCAATGTTGATATTTCACATGGGAATGAATATTCAAATCTTATATTTTACATGGTTATGATTTAAGTCCTTATTTCATTTAAGTAACTTCATTATAATATCTTATTTTATTGATTTATGTATATTTAATCCAATTTTATTATTTATTTTAGTTTTTATTCTAAATTTTTATTTTTATTTTAAAATTTAAGATAACTTGAGTTCGACTTTTGGATTTTAATTGTGTTATTAATTTATTATTTTAAATTCTAAATTTAAATTCATTAATTTTTATATTTAGTTTTAAAGTCAATTTTTCTATGAAAATTTAATTTAAATAATATTTTTTATTCATCCTTAAAAGTATATAGTTTAAAGTTCAAATTTCAAAATAAAACATAATATAATATTTATAATATAAATAAATATTATTTAATTAAAATAATTTTTTAAAGGAAAATAATATTTATCTTAATGTTAAAATTATTTTAATATTTTTCATAAATATTATCATAAAAATAAATTGATTGGTTTTAATGTGTAGTATAAAGTTAAAAAGTTCATGGAAATTTAATTTAAATATTAACTCAAAATAGATGAAATATTAACAAATATTACATATAATTATTAAGTTGTTAATATTTGTCTTTTTAAGTATGGTAAACATAAAGGTGATAAAAACACAAATTTAAAAATTAAAAGAGTATAATTAAAGGGTTAAAATTTAAAGTTAAAATTTAAAGATGATAATCATAGCTTACATAAACATTTAAAGTTTATGATTATCATAACTTACATAAACATTTAAACAATAAAAAAACCTTTGGATCATAACTTATATAACTTACTTAACTTACATAATATATAAATATATATCATATCATAACTTACATAGCTCACATAAATATATACCATATCATAACTTACATAATACATAAATATATATCATATCATAACTTACATAACTTACACAAATATATATCATATCATAACTAACATAAAGCGTGGATCAAAATATATAAAAATCACGAAATTTGGGCAACACTATTGTTTTCCCTACTCTTAATTATACTTATAAATAAACAACTTACGAATTAGTTTACACCCATTAGATACTTGATAATTGATATGTATTATCTATTTTAGTACAATGACATGATTTAAATCAATTTAGAACACTTGTAACCGTAATTTATATTGTCAACTTTAAATTTCAAAAACTACGAAATGGATAAGAGTTGGATGAATTTGTCAAGGGTAAGCAACGACTATCGAAATGGAGTACAAACTTTTCTAAATTTTGCATTTCAAAATGCAAGCCAAGAGAATATGATTCTTTGCCCGTGTAAGAAGTGTGGCAACATCAATTGGCATATTTGTGAAGTTGTCTACGAAAATCTAATTGTTGATGGCTTTATTCGGGGGTATAAAAAATGGATTTTCCATGGAGAGTGTACACCTCGTAGAACCTCTTCAACGATTAATCCGGCTTATCCTCATAATGCTTACCATTAGTCTGTTAGAGAAGATGACATGGAAGGTATGTTGCTGGATGCATTTAGTATGCGCAGTCATGGTTTGCAATCGTTTCCACCTGAAAATATTGCATTCGATGATTGTAATATTGGTGGAAATGCTTTTATTGAAACGGGAAGAAGTGTACTTGATGAAAAGCCAAATGGAGAAGCAGTGAAGTTCTACAAGTTACTTAATGAAATGAATGAAGAACTTTATGAGGGATCGAAATTTTCAAAACTATCGAAATTTTCAAAACTATCACTCTGCATTCATCTTTTTCACTTAAAATGTTTGGCAGGGTGAACCAGAAACTCTTTGACACTGCTGTTAGATTTTTTGAGAGATATGTTTCTGTTTGCAAAAATCTCTAATTCATGTAAAGATATGAAGAAACTGAAAAAAGATTTAGGCCTTGGGTGCGACAAAATTCATAGTTGTCCAAATGATTGCATGTTGTATTAGGGTGATCGGAGAAACTAACAGTCTTGTCATGTTTGCAGTGAATCTCGTTGGATGAATAGGAATACAGAAGATGTGAATAAGGATGAAGATGAGGCACAGTCAAGAAAGAACTCAATAAAGATTTTGCGATATTTTCCACTAATACCAAGGCTTCAAAGGCTTTTCATGTTGTCAAAGACAGCTGAGTCTATGAGGTGGCATCATGATCAACGAACCGATGATTGATTATTAAGGCATCTTGTGGATTCTTTAGCTTGGAAATCATTTGACAGTAAATTTAAAAAGCTTTGCAAGCGATCCTCGGAATGTGAGGCTGATTTAATCCTTTCCAAATCATTAGTACTTTGTGTAGTACTTGGCCTGTAGTACTTGTTCCTTACAATTTGCCTCCGTGGATTTGCATGAAGTACTTGCCCCGGGAATGATATTGACATTTATATGCAACCACTTATTGAAGAGTTGAAACAGTTATGGGCGGGTGTTGAAACATATGGTGTCTTGAGAAAGGAGAACTTTTATTTACGTGCAGCTTTGTTTTGGACTACTAATGATTACCCAGCTTATACCAATTTATCTGGTTGGAGTACCAAATGACGTTATACTTGTCATTGTTGTGCGGCATAAACATGTTCGAAGTGCTTATATAATGGGAAGAAGTTCTCTTATGGGGCATTGTTAGTGAGTAGATGGAAATCATAGATTTAGATTTCACAGGACTTGTAACACCCCTAACCTGTGTCCGTCGTCGGATTAGAGTTACGAGGCATTACTGATCAAAATACAACTCAGAATAGACATTCATTTCAATTCAAGTACAAAAAAAATGTAATCAATTCAATACTATTCATTTAGTATAATTTTAAACCAAACTAACATGCTTCGATACTATAATTCATATTCTACCCAATTTAATATTCAAACATTATAACCAATTAATCATAGCAATCGAATACTTAATTATAACCAAGTATAATTCATTTCATATACCGATCATATATTAAGGAATCTATTTATATAAATCTATTTCATTAAATACTTTCCAAAAGCACTATTTATAATTATGCACTTCTTCACATTTTACTAAGTCAAGCCAAACCACATGATTTATTAAACATTAATATATATACGACATTAACAACTTCACATAATGGATCAAGTATAAAATTTGGTTTACCAAATTATGCACATTAACAACTACCAATTACACAACTCGAATCAAAGCTAACTGTACCATTTATAACCGTACCTAAATGACCATCCAATAAATTATAATATATGTTCTTATTTTTACTATCACAAACTGTACTTTAACAATCAATATGCAAGCTATCACACATACATAACTTAACTTATGTAAACATATGCATTATGTCAAAAACACATCATTTACCACTTTCAAACCTTTACACAAGACAAATTATACATCCAAAATGAGCTACTTTCACGGCCGATTATACATCATCATTAACATTTCTCATTGCCGAATCATATAACCAACATCACAAATATATTTAACGTGAAACATACCTCCAAATTCACTTATAACATGACCGAATATGTATACCAACATTAGGATCATGATCAAGCCATTTTCGCATGGTTATATACATATATACAAATTTCAAAACCAAACATCTCAAAACTAGCCTATACATGCCACATAACCAAAAACTCAAAGCTTATATTTACCGAAGCGATAATCAGATAGTGTGATGAGGTCTCCTATGACTTCCAACCCGAGCAAGTCTTCGAAACTCTATAAACATAGGAAAAATACATAGAGTAAGCTTTGAAAGCTTAGTAAGCCATAAGCAAATAAATCATCTCAACGATATTATAATTCAATTTGACTAGGCCGAATTTAGCAAATCTCAACCATTTCATTCATCATACTCGTAAATTCTTATGATCACATTAAGTAACTTCACTTATCTTATTTATCAATGAACATATAAACCATGCTTTCAAATTCAACCATTTCAATCTCATTTATCAACTCAAAATTCAAATTAACTACCATACATCAAAGCCATATTACACATGCTTCATAATTCCACTGTTCAAACCATATATATTCCATATTCAAATATATCACATTCGGTCATACAAAACACATAACCAACAAATCAAAAACGTGCTTATTTAACTCTTTCACATATACATAACATATTTAATAATTTAACCTTATCAATAACATTTATCTAATTATGTTTCAAACCAAACTAACCATGCCTCAAACCATCTTTCATGTTTCATAAATCCCATGTTCGAAACATAGGACCACAATTTCATGGTATTCGAACTCTTAAATATAATTAAGCTTATTTCATTACAATTTCATATAACGAGCATATATATCACCACGTTCATTTATATACATTCATTTCATTCATTGTCATGTATTTCACATATTGTCATTTGAAACATATTCACCTTTCATTCTTGAATATCGTATACACTTCGTACGTACCTGAATCGGATATAATTTTACATAGTAATTCATTTCTCGATATTTCCCGTTGAACCTTTTAGAATCAATAAGGATACTCGGATAGCTTGGAAGCTCTTACAATGCCAGCGTCCCAGACGTGGTCTTACATGTAATCAAATATTGATGCCACTATCCCAGACAGGGTCTTACATGAAATCGTATACGATGCCGATGTCCTAGACATGATCTTACACGTAAATCTCAAATCGAGGCCAATGTCCCAGACGTGGTCTTACACGAAATCACATATCGGAATCCTATGTCATGACATATGTATCTTAACTATTCCTATGGTTCGTATGAGACTTTCGGACGTCGTAATTTGATCGATTCAAGCTTGTATTTAATTCTCACATGTTTATATCAATGCGACATGAATACATATAAACATAGTAATTTAATGCGACATATTTAATACATATACATTATAATTTAATGACATTTATTCACTTATGAACTTACCTCGTACGGACACGAATGAACCGGACAACCATTCGAAATTTTTTAATTTTTCCCCGACCCAAATCCGATCTCCTCTTTTTTTGATCTAAATCAATTCAAATTTGGCTTGTTTAATAACATATCATTCAATTTTATCCAAAAATACATTATTTTGGCATTTTTCATTTTAGCCCCTAATATTTCACATTTTTATAATTTAGTCCCTATTTCAAAATAACACAAATTACTTAAAATTTCCACAAACCCATGTTAGGCCGAATTTACCTTAGGTCCTTAGCAGCCCATTTATTCAAATTACTTCATAATTTGACCCTTCAATTTACAAATTTCACAATTTAATCCTTAATATACATTTTTTTTCAAAAATTATTTAATTAAACATATTAATCTATCAACAATTATTTATTTTTCATCATCAAACAACAAAAATATCAAGCTATCATCAATGGCAAATCACAAGTTCATCATAAATTCCAAAAGTTAGGGCATGGGCTAGCTAGAATACGAAGCAATGATCTCAAAAACATAAAAATCATCAAAAATCGAGCAAAAAACATACCTAAATCAAGATTTAAAGGTGCCGGAATATTTAAGCAACCATGGTTTCTTTTTCCTTCAACTTTTGGCCCAAAAGATGAGAATGCATGGCTCTTTTTTGTTTTGTTTATTTAATTAACCATTTCTATTTAATTACCAAAATGTCCATTAATAAATCATAAATAGAACACTTAATGATTGTCTATCTTTGTCCACTCAATTATTCAATGGTCAAATCACAATATAAGGACCTCACCTTTAATGAAATAAAGCAAATAAGCACTTTAACTTATAGCATGCTACTTTTCATTTTACGCGATTAAGTCCTTTTATCAAATTGAGCACACAAACGATAAAATTTTCACACGAAATTTTCACACATATTAATTCACATATTGTAAACACCAAAAGCAATTGTAAAATATTTTTTTAACTCGGATTCGTGGTCTCAAAACCACTGTCTGACTAGGGTCTAAATCGGGTTGTTACAAGACTCTATTTAATGGTACTGAAGAGTTCAGAGAAACTCCTGAGCAGACCATTGGATCTAAAATCTTGTTCATGTTAAAAGATATCAATTTCGGTTATGGGAAGATGAACCAACCACCCAACATGCAAACAAAGAGAAGACCGATGGAGGCCTATGTTGATGTTATTGACCAGCAGATTGATGATGAATTTGATGAAGAGGATGATCCTAATGAGGCGAACTTGTGGAAAAAAATATTTTTTGAGTTGCCTTATTGGAAGTATCACATTTTGCGACACAATCTTGATGTCATACATATTGAAAAGAATGTTTGCGAGAACATTATTGGGACAATTCTTAATATTGATAGAAAATTGAAAGACAATATTTAGAGTCGACTTGATCTAGTTGACATGGGATTCGGCGTGATCCTGTTGTGGATTCAGGTTTCATACAAAATCTCGTGAAAGATTGAGGAGGACTCAAAATTGTGGAATAGTTGTTAATTATTCAATTACAAGTTATGCTAGTGCTAGGGATAGTAATCTTGATGAGGGAAATGTGGAGTATTACGGGCTTCTTTCTGACATTATTGAGTTGGATTACTATGACAAACAAAAGGTTGTCTTATTTCGATGTGATCGGGCTGATGTTAATACTGCTCGCGGAATTAAAAAAGATCAATTTGGTTTTACAATGGTGAACTTCTCTCGATTAATTCACACTAGACAACAATTGATAGATGAGTCGTATGTATTTTCTTCTCAAGTCAAACAAGTTTTTTACTTGAAAGATCCAACTGATTAGGGTTGGTACGTTGTACTTCGTAACACCCTTAGAGACTTGTTGACATGATGAATGAAAGTAGAGATGACATCGACGAAAGATCAGAAACTTTGTCTTTTCCAGAACAAAACTTAAATGAAACTATCCTTAGTACTAGTACACAATTTCAATGGGTTTGCCACGATGTGGATGAAGATATTTACGAATCATGATGTAGTAAGATTTTACGATTTTCTAATTATATGTAATATTATAATTTAAATCTTGATCTTGTTAAATATTTCAACTATTTTATATGTACTATTATTGTTATAATTAGTTACTAATATTTCAACTATTTTATGTGTATTGCAGATAAAATACCTAGAAGAAGATTGCGAGATCTAAGTATTATTCAAAATCCTCCAAAGTTGGAAGAAACAAATAGTGAACAACAGACTATTATTGGATCTTCGAATGTTCCAAATACAACTGACGAACCTGCAGAAATTCAAAGTAATGTTAACTTTAATTTACATGCATGTTGACTTTTATTATTGATTTTTGTTTTAAATTTTTATATTATAAGATATTATTTTTTAGCTGAACAGTTGGAGGCGCAAAACTCGAGGACGTACTCTATTAAAAGATTTATACGAGTTAAATTATGTCGAGCGTGTCAAAGTAGCTACAAACAGTCATGGTCAGCCTATTGGATTAGAAGCTCGAGTTTTAGTAGGATACTTAAGCATTATAGCACAAAATGCCAATCTGTTGCCTATCAACTACGAGTCATGGCATCATATGCCTGATAGTAACAAAAATTAAGCTCTCCATAATATTAAGGTAATAACGTGAATGTAATTTATAATACTTTGGTTTAAGTTTCATTTATATTTACTTTCTAAACTTGTGTTATTTGCAGGAGAGATTTGCTTTAGAGATCTCAGATAATTATGTGAAGAAGACATTAGGAAAAAAATGGAGAGACCATAAAAGTGTTTTAAAGAAGGAATATTTTAAGAAAAATATAAGCCTCGAAGAGAAATTGTGAAATGTCCTGCCGGGAATGCTGAGGTACCAATGGAAAGATGCAGTTAGATTTTAGAATTCAAAGAAAGAAGAGGTATTACGTACTTCCAAACTCTTTCAATTATTTCAGTTTATAGTATTTACTATGTGCGCAATAATAATATAACACCCCAGACTTAGCCTAGACGGTATGGCCGTATCTGGCAATGTCACACGATAGTGTTTTTGAAACCTCGTTGTTACAATGAAAACATTTCATATTATTATCTTTAGTAAACCTTTGATAGAACTTAAGAAGTCGCCTTTATTCATTTAAAACATTTGTTTTGAAACATCCCTCGTTGCAGAAGCTTTAATAAAAAAGTCTAAGTGATCACGTGTTTAGAAAATACTTTAACTTTTTAAAAATCGAATTTTCTACGACCAGTAGGTATAAATCCATAAAGTAAAATAAATAAATAAAAACTCAAAATTTAAAGTCAAAGTCCAGAGAGTCCGTAAATTACAACCCAAATAATCAATAATAATCAAATCAAAAATCGTAAATTGAAAACCATGTAGTCCAAAAATTACTATGGTCACCACCGAGTACTCTGTCGCATCGAACCGTCTAAGTCTGGGGATTACCTATGCACATTAAACAAAAAGGGTGAGTTTACGTAAACTCAGTGTGTAATCCCGCTAAAACAAACAAACAATCAGTATTCACAGTGCATAGTTGAACAGCCTTGGGCTTAAGTCCTTTTCAGTATCAGTGACAGTTTGGGCCTTAGCCCATCTCAGTACAGTGTCAAAAATGTAGTAAGGCGTTAGCCTATCATAGTATCGATGAGCGATATGCTTATGCAAGAGCAAAACCTATCCATCCAGCCTCTACACACCATATCCGTCCAACCCTATACTCCATGTGGGGATATAATCAACCCACCCATCCCTACACTCCAAGTAGTACCAATTTGGCACAAAACAGTAGTTTGCAGTTGAGCTGCCAGTAAATTAGGCTTAAAGCCTTTCAGTACACTTCCTCCGAATAACAACCCCCAACCCAATGCAATGCAACATACAATGGCTGATATGCTATTATGCAATTTCAGTACATATATTCGGTTCAGATATTAACATGCTCAGTACAGATATCATTCAGCCAATTTCACATATTTAGAGGTTTAAGTAGCGCTTACCGTCCTTAGAGTAGGTTCACAGTCGACTTGGGCAACCCGTGCAACCTTAAAAACATTCCAGTAAAAATGGGTCCACACGCCTGTGTGTGCCCGTGTGGCCCACTCGGCCCAAATTGGCCTTGATCGTGTGATCTATTTTTAATGTAACCCATGCTAGATAAATATTCATATATGTTTTCACTATTTACTTATATGTTCATTCAAAGCTGTCTACTTGAGTCATTATCAATAAATTATTCATATCTTGAGCTACAGAATTACAAATTAAGACCCGCTTAATGTTTTCGAAATTAGACTCAAATACCTTTCTACCAATAAATTTTTAGATTTTATAGTTTATCAAATATGTACAGTAAAATCTTTAAATCTATCCCGATTCTGTTGTTTAATAGCTTCAACCTTTCCTTACTAAAAATTATTTATCTTAGTATAGAATTGGATGATGTTTCCGTTTATTTCTCTTGAAAATAGACTCGTTAATGATTTAAACTTATAAATTTAAGCCCCTAATTATTTTTTTATAATTTTTGATGATTTTTCCAAAGTCAGCACAAGGGAACCCGAACCCATTCTGACCTTGTCTCACAAAACTTATTATATCTCATAACTTACAATTTCATTACTTACATTGTTTCTTCCATGAAAAACTAGACTTAATAAAATTTAATTTTGTATATTATTCAACCTCTAACTCAATTTCCACTATTTTTGATGATTTTTCAAAGTTAGACTACTGCTGCTGTCCAAAACTATTTTAGTGCAGAATGTTGATTTCCAAGTTTATGACACTCTTATTTCCCTTCTCTACAATTTTTCGCATCATTTTCTCTTATTTCTCCTATTTCTCGACAGCAAACAATTTTAGCTTTTCTTAAAATCCAATTTTCTGCGTTTTGGGTACACACCTGGTCTCGTTTTTGATGTGTAAGCACTCCTAAGCCTCCAGAGCCTAAAAATCGACCAACAAATCTGCAGATTAACCATTTAATTCATTTTTAATCAACAAATTTTGGAAGGAACTCGACTAAAAACCTAACAAAACCCTTACCTCGCTTGAGTAACCACGACTTCGTACAATCACAGCGTCGATTCAAAACCACCAGCCCCTTGATTAACTCCTAAATACCAAAAAGGAATCCCCATTTTAGAGATTAACCAAGAATGGTTAATAATAGAAAAAACCGTTAGTTACCGAACACACGCAACCAACGATGAATAACCAAATCAATTGGAAATTAAAAAAACAAATGGAAGGGGAAAAATAATGGAAATTTCGGCAGCAACTAGGGGAAAGAATCGTCAGAGGAGGAAAAAGAAGAAGAAGAAAACGTCAAAAAAAGTTTGGGTAATTGGAGAGAAAATCGAAACTCTATTTTTTTTTGTAACAAAAAGATAATCATATTATTTTTTGATAACCTCTCCCCCATTATCTCCTAAAATCAGTCCCAATTAACCCACTAAAACACAACTACTCAGAATTTTACCCCAACACAACTCTTAGCCGAAATTGGAGCAAAAATATTGTCTCTACGCCATCACAGAAAATTGAACACAAGACCTCCTTCACACCAACACTCCACTTATCCACCACACCAGTAGACCCATTCTGTTAATTATTTGCCAACTTTTACTTAAAAGCCTACTGACCAAAGATAGCGTTACAACTCTAACCCCTAAAAGAAAATTTCGGCCTCGAAATTTACTTGATCAGAACAAATAAGGATATTGCTGACGCATCACATCCTCAGGCTCCTACGTGGCCTCCTTAGTGTTATTAGTACGCTACAGAACCTTCACTAAGAGAATAGACTTTTTTCAAAGGACCTTTACATCACGCTCCAAAATCTGATCTGGTTCCTCCTCGAAGGTCAAGTCTGACCTAAACTCAATCTCCTCAACAGAAACAAGATGCGTGGGATCAGAGCGGTAGTGCCTCAACATTGAGATGTGAAATACATCATGAATACGGTCCAACTTTGGAGGTAAATCCAACTGATAAGCGACAGGTCCCACACGTTTCAGAATGCGGTAAGGTCCAATAAACCTAGGGCTCAACTTGCCCTTACTACCAAACCTCAACACCTTCTTCCATGGTGAGACTTTGAGAAAAACGAAGTCCCCCACAGAATACTCGATCTCACGCCTCTTTAAATTCGCATAAGATTTTTGCCTGTCAGAAGCAGCTTTCAAACGATCCCGAATCAATCCAACCTTATCATCTGTCTTAGAGACCAACTCAGGACCCAAAACACGTCACTTGCCCAACTTAGTCTAACATAAAGGACTGCGACACTTACGACCGTACAGTGCCTCATAAGGTGCCATCTGGATGTTAGAGTGGAAGCTATTATTATAGGCAAACTCCGCTAACGGTAGATAATCTTTCCAACTACCTCAGAAATCAATAGCACAACTCTTCAACATATCCTCCAGTACTTGAATCATCCTCTCTGACTGACCATCAATTTGAGGATGGAATGCAGTACTGAAGTCCAACCTTGAACCTAGAGTCTTATGTACTTTTTTTCTAAAACCGAGATGTGAAACGAGGATCCCTATCAGAGATTAACGAAATCGACACCCCATACAGTCTCACTATCTCAGAAATATAAAGCTTCGCCAGCTTCTGCAAAGAATAATTTGTCCTAACTGAGATGAAATGTGCAGACTTAGTCAATCGATCCACAATGACCCACATTGAATATTTCTTAGTGGGTGTTAAAGGCAACCAACTAACGAAATCCATCGTTACTCACTCCCACTTCCATAGCAAAATCTTAATCAGCTGCAGCAATCCCGAAGGCAACTGATGCTCAGCCTTAACCTGCTAGTAAGTCAGGCATCTAGACACAAAATTCGTAACCTCTCGTTTCAACCCTGGCCACCAATACAACTCTCGCAGATCTCGATACATCTTATTTCCGCTAGGGTACATAGAATAATGGCTACTATACGCCTCTCTCAAAATAGACTGCATCAAGTCTGAATCATGCGGCACACATATCTGGCCTCGGAAACACAACACACCCTCAGAGTTCAACCCAAAGTCTGTAGTGCTACCACTCTCATTCTGTCAGAACCAAAGACCTAAAGACTCATCCTCTAGCTGTCTACCCTTAATCTGCTCAATCCAAGTTGGCTTGACTTGAAGCTCAGCCAACAAACTCCTATAGTCGAATAGGCTAAGTCGAGCGAACATCGCTCTCAGATTAGTCATAGCCCTACGACTTAATGCATCGGCCACCACATTGGCCTTGCTAGTATGGTACTCAATGGTACAGCCGTAATACTGAAGCAGCTCAACCCATCTTCGTTGCCTTAGATTCAGCTCTTTCTGAGTAAGGAAATGCTTGAGGCTTTTGTGATCAGTGTATATGATACACTTCTCACCATGCAGATAATGCCTCCAGATTTTCAATGCAAAGACTATGGCGGCCAACTCCAAATCATGCGTCGGATAGTTCACCTCGTATGTCTTAAGCTGACGAGACGCATATGCAACCACCTTACCATCCTGCATCAACACACATCCTAAACTAACATGTGATACATCACTATAAACCGTGAACTCCTTTTCAGGTTCAGGCTATACCAAAACATGAGCCTCAGTCAGTACAGTCTTAAGCTTCTCAAAGCTCTCTTGCTGCGCATTAGTCCAGTCATAGCAGCTTAGTCAAGGGTGCTGCGATCAGTGAAAATCTTTCCACAAACCGTCGGTAATAACCGGTTAGCCCCAAAAAGTTACGGATCTCAGACACATTCTTAGGCTGCTTCCAATCCAATACAACCTCAATTTTTTGAGGATCGACTCGAATCCCTTCAGCAGACACCACATGAACCAGAAATGTTACTTCACGTAACCAGAACGCGCACTTGCTAAACTTAGCATAGAGCTGCTTTTCCCTCAAAATCTGAAGAACAAACCTAAGGTGCTCGTCATGCTCATCCTCAGTCCTCGAAGAAACTAATATGTCATCGATGAACACCACTATAAACCGATCCAGGTAGGGTTGAAATACTCGGTTCATCAGATCCATGAAAGTTACTGGTGCATTAGTCAGTCCAAATGGCATCACTAGGAACTCGTAGTGACCATAACGAGTCCTAAATGCCGTTTTATGTACATCAGCCTCCTTAACTCTCAAATGATGAAACCTAGAACGCAAGTCAATTTTGGAGAACACAGACGCCGCTCGGAACTTGTCAAACAAATCATCAATCCTCGGAAGTGGATACTTGTTCTTAATAGCTAACTTATTTAGTTGTCAGTAGTCGATACACATCCTCATGGATCCATCCTTTTTCTTAACTAACAGTACCTGTGCTCCCCACGGGAACACACTAGGGCGGATGAAGCCATTATCCAATAACTCCTGAATTTGAGCCTTAAGCTCCGTAAGCTCCTTTGGTTTCATCCGATAGGGAGCGATAGACACCGGAGCTGTACCAGGGAAAAGCTCAAACCCAAACTCCACTTTCAGATTCGTCGTTTGTAATGCAAATAATGTTAAATTATGTTGTATTTGTTTTGATTATATATTTTGTTTCTAACTCTTTAATTGATTTATTAGGAGAAACTAAAGGATAAAAGGGCAGAGTATGAAGCGATCGTTTCAAGTGATAGTTCTGTTAATCTTGACGATATTGATAACTGAATTATTATTAAAGTTTTCGGTCCTGAAAGGTATGGTCGGGTTCGATTTCAAGGATCTTTTGTTAACCCAACCTAATATTTTGGATCTAGCTCGCAACAATACATGCATTCGGGGAATCAAGCTAAAGCTGAAGTTTAGAGGTACAAGATGGCTCAGATGCAAGCGAGCAAATTTGAGAAAATTGCTCAACTTAAACCGGATGTAGCATCGAGAGAAGTAGAGGCTCAAAGAAAATATGAAGAAATCTAGCTACAACTTAAAGCGGAGGCAGTAGTGAGGGAAGCAGAGGTAAGCAGAAAATATGACGAACTTCAACTACAACTTTAGAATATGATGAAGATGTTTCAGCAGTCGAAGAATCCGCCATCTTAGACATTTGTTTTTTTATTGTGAGAATATTTTAACAATATAACTTTTGAATATAATATATTTTGTTATTTCATTTATTAATTTAGATCATATACATATTTCTTTCGTTAAATTTGAAGTATCATTTAGATTTATAGTTTTTGGTTGGATTTGATGTTACAGGAAATCATGTTGACAATTCGTGTTCTATATGAATGAAAATGGCTTGGTAAAAAGCTGCTAAAGTTAGTGGCGTTTTTCCACAAACGCCGCTAAAGGTCATGTTCTTTAGCGGCGTTTTTCCATATAAACGCCGCAAATTATTTTAGCGGCGCTTAAAAGCCCCAAAAAAAGGCCGCTAAAAACCTGTTTTGCTATAGTGGAGGGAAATAGACGTGCAGACTCACTTGCCCAATTAGGAAGGAATTTTCCTTGCCTCCGACTACAAATGTTTATATTTTAATTTATTATATGTTTATACTTCACCTAATAATGTTAAGTTTATTTTTCGTGACTAGACTAATCGGGTGTTGTTGTACTATACTCTTTATTAAATTTTTACATTAATGAAGTTTGGTTAAAGATATGTAGCCCAAATTCTTGTTAAAATAAAATACAAGTAGTAAGATAAGAGATTTAGGAGGGCGAAGGTCGTAGCCCATTGTAGATCTTCAAGAAGTAAGATATTGGGTTGGGGTCGTAACAAGGGTGCGAGAGCCGACTCCTGCGGTACGGTACAGACTGCACAAGTGAAATCTGTATAGAAGTATACTACCTCTATTTGATATTGATTAGAATAAGGTGTTTTAACCTTACTGCATTTCTTCTATTTGACTTTGACTAGAATCTTATAAATAGATGTAGTCGTCTCTCCTCTTGTATCATTCGGATATTTGTTTGTTCTATTTTTCTTTCTTTTCTTTGCGATACATTGCCGTTATCGACATTCTATTATCACAAGTTACTTTTCCTACCAAAATAAACATTGTAGATGAGAAGTAATAACATTTCAAATTAGTCACAATGAGTAAATTAAACTCATGAACAAAAGACTAATGGTTTTGGAATTGGATCGATGGTTGAATCAGTTAGACCATTGATCATCCATTCGGTTCAAACAAATAACATTAAAAATTCAAAAAATATTAATTTTTTTTAAAAATTTTGGTTCAACCAGTTTAACTATCAATTCAATTGTTTTCTACCCGATTTATTCTGATTTCACTCTTCAAACCGATACCTCAATCAATTTTCAATATGATTCAATTTGGATAATACTGCAAAAGGCTTTGGTTGAAATCAAATATTAGTTGACACCAAATCCATAACCAACATCCCTAAACAACTTTTTCCCTCTCATCTAAAAAAATGAAATTAGGTTAACCGCTATATAATAAATGTAAATTAAAAGGTAAACTATACAATCAATCACCCAACTTTAAAATTTTTAATTTAGGCACTAATGTTTGAATTCGTTCATGTTTAGGTCACTTGTTAAATTGATAATGGAAAATCTTTTTAACTTGTATAATAACACATTTAGTCCTCAATACTTATATATTCTACCAATTTGATCATAATTCTAAATAATTCAAAAAATTTAACCCTTGATATTTACAAATTCTATCAATTTGATTCTCAACTTCCTAGTAAAAGTTTTCAGCTTTTAAAACAGAGGCATTGCACGTCTATAAATTTGTAAAACCCAAAAAAGAAAAAAAAACTTCTTTCAACTAACGAGCTATTTTCTGAGCCAATTCCTAATACCAATAAGTTTATCTTGAAACTTTATTTCCTTTTCTTTCTTTCTTTTTTCATTAGTTTTCTTCTAATATTGTATTTTATAACCCTTGCATTGATAACATTTTGGCTAAAGAAAATGGAAAAACTTAAAAAAAACATTTTAGATTTACCATTGTTGTTAACAATATGATATCTCCTTCAAGATACATTAGTCCTTGAAGTTGGTACTTGAAATTGAAAATTAAATCCAGAGTTAAAAATATGGCTTTGAAAAATTTAATTGTTCAAATTAATAATTATATAAGAAAAAATTATGAACATTTAATTTTTCATAAGAAAAAGAGAGAAAGAATTAATTTAATTTCCTTTTATTACATTGATAATGCTTTTTTAATTTTATAAACCGATTAAGAGATGATTATGTATTTTATTTATTTTTAATTTTAAATCCGAATAAGCAATAAGTATCATAATGATATGATTTAATGTCAAACCATTTATCAAATTAATTAATTAAAAACTAAAATTATACCAGTTAGAGGAAAATTATTATTTATAAAATTTTCTTATATATTATATTTTTAAGATTCATATTTTTTCTATTTTAAAAAGTAGTTAGTTAATCTCTGACATTAACTTTTTAAAATATACACAAAAGAGGGTTATATATCGAATTTGATAATTTTAACTATAAATAAAATAATTAATAGATGTAGAATGTATTTGTTTTAAAAGTTGAATGCTTTGGTTAGAAAATTTAAGGATAAAATTGATAAAATTTATAAATATGAAGGATTAAATTTATGAAATTGTTTAAAATTAAATACAAACTGATATGAAATAAGTATTAAAGATTAAACATATTATTATACCATTAAAATAGATTTTCCTTAATCAATTTTAAGGCAGGGATATTCAAATTTTAATACAAAATTTTTAGTTGATACCCAGTTTACCCTAAAATAAACAAATTTTTTTTTTCTTTTTGATAATTCGGAGCTTCCATTTTCATTAGCTCAGGTTGTAGCGAGTTTTCTACCTTTGCTTCGCCATGGACGACATCCCACCCTATCCCCCAATTGATCCAACCACCTTCGACCTCATCGTCATAGGCACCGGCCTTCCCGAATCCATCATAGCCGCCGCCTCCTCTACCGCCTCTAAATCCGTCCTTCACCTGGATCCCAATCCCTTCTATGGCTCCCACTTCTCCTCTCTCCCTCTTGCCGATCTCCCCTCCTTCCTCTCCTCCCACTCGACCTCACCATCACCACCACGCTCACCTTCTTCCGACGACCCTAACGAATTTTCTCTCTTGGAATTTGCTACTCGTCCTCTCTATTCCTCTATCGATATCTCCACTTTTTCTCCTAACCTCCTTGATCAACACTCTAGAAAGTTCAACCTCGATGTGGCTGGACCTAGGGTTTTCTTTTGCGCCGAAAAATCTATTGAATTGCTACTAAGAACTGGAACCAACCAGTACATGGAGTTCAAGAGTGTTGACGCCACTTTCGTTGGGGACAACAAGGGCAACCTCTGGAGTGTGCCGGATTCCAGAGCTGCCATATTCAAAGACAAGAGCCTGGGACTCGTGGAGAAGAACAAGTTAATGAGGTTCTTCAAGCTGGTGCAGGGACACTTGGCTGGCGAACAAGACATCAAGATTTCCGAAGAAGATTTGCAGAGTCCGTTTGTTGACTTCTTGAACAAAATGGGATTGCCGCCCAAAATTAAATCGTCTGTTAGTCACAACTTTTTTCGTTTTTTATTTTATTTTAATTTTCCTATCTCTGGTTGCCTCCTCATTGATTCAGTCGTAGGCGTGATTCTCAACCGCTTTTGATTTTTTTTCTTGTCTTTACAGGTTTATATTGTATGCTATAGCAATGGCGGATTATGATCAAGAAGATACCGGAGTTTGTAGAGATTTGCTCAAGACAAAAGATGGGATCGATCAGTTGGCTTTGTATAATGCATCTATTGGCAGGTTAACTTTTATTGTTTCTGTTTTTTTTTCAAGTCAAGCCTTAAACTAAAGTTCAAAAATTTTCAACACCATGTTGAAATTTGAATAGAAACTTATTATATCAAATTGTGGTCTATATTTATGTTCAATGGAATTATTTATTGTCTTTAGGTTTCAAAATGCATCTGGGGCTTTCTTATATCCTATCTATGGGCAAGGAGAACTATCACAAGCTTTTTGCCGTCGTGCTGCTGTCAAAGGTTGCCTTTATGTAAGTTCTGACGAGGAGAGAATTATTTTCTTTGATAATTTTGAATGCAGTTATTGATGCATTTCCTACCGTTGTAGTTTTTATATATATCATTACATGTTAACCTGATTTTGGGTTTACATCTATTTGGCCTGATATATTTTTTACCAACTGCTTTTATGTAAAATGAGTGGATTCAGTTGCTTGACATTTAAATGCTAAGTTGTCTACTATTTCTGCTAACGATTTCCTTAAATTGATGTTTATCTGTGGATAAACTCCAGAAGATAGTAACAGTGGTTTTTTAGCTAAGAAGGTATAGGAATTGTGCCTTGAGTTACCTATCATTTCAGAGTACCCACTGGCAACTACAGTTCATTCAAATATCCTCCTATGTCCTAATTGGATAGACATAAAAGGAGTTTATCTGATATAGTTCTCCTCAGTCATATTCACCTCTATGAGTTGGTTGAAGGCATTTGACATCTTCGAGATACCCAACACCAAACAGCAATAGAGTAGTTCCTAGCATTAACTGTGTGACCAACAACCTGACTTTACATGAGATTATTATGTTTTAGCATAAAATTATGCTAATCCATTTGAATAAACATGACACAGGTATTGCGTATGCCGGTTACTGCATTGCTTGTAGACAAGGTATGGAAGCATAAGCGAGACTAAATTATGCTAGATATTTGTTATTCTAATCAGACTGTTAATGACGTTAAGGTAAAAGAACTTCATGTTTTTCCCTTGAAAACTTCTCAGGATACCGGGTGTTATAAGGGTGTTAGATTAGCTTCAGGTCAGGATATATTCAGCCAGAAACTGATCCTTGATCCAACCTTTAAGGTAACATTACCATCAGGATCATCCCCGCCACTTCCACTTAAAGAAAAGCTTCCCTTTTTCAGTCTGAAGGATGATAAAGGAAAGATAGCAAGGGGAATATGCATCACAAAGACTTCTTTGAAGCCTGATATATCGAACTTTTTGGTTGTATATCCTCCAAGATGTAAGATGGGTTTCTTTTGCTTTTGTTGAAGATAAGAAACAAAGATAAACTAGTAACTTTTTTTTTGCTTCCTCCTAGCATTGTTTCCTGAACAGGTTACTTCAATCAGACTTCTCCAAATAGCTAGCAATTTGGCTGTTTGTCTGCCAGGCATGTAAGTTCCATTTAGTTTCTGAAGAGGATTGGTTTTATCTTCTCTCTGTTTGTTTTTACGTTGATGAATTTTATCAACTGTTATCTTTTCACTTCCTTGTTGAGCTGCTTTTCCTGTGGTTACCTTTGAATTCTGTGAGAAACTGTTTACCTAGCATTTAGTTGTATTGTCTTTCAGACATTAAAAGTTCAATTTTATGGTTTTATTGATAATTAAGTGAATAGAGAAACTTCACCATTATAATTATTTTTATCGGTTGATGTTTTATGTTCTTATGCATAATACATAGGATGGAGTAATTTGAGTCTATTTGCTTAAGTCATGAATGCAAGTATTTCTCCCTGTTCTATTCAGGTTTGTGTTATATATCTCAGCATTATGTAATGATGATGATCAAGGAAAGAAGTTAATTCATGCAGTCATGAACACGCTTCTTACAGTTCCTCTAGATTCTGAAAGTAATGCTGCAGTTCAAAGTGAGACTGCAGAAAATGGTAGTGCAGTTCAAGATGAGACTTCAGAAAGTAGTTCTGGAGGTCCAAGTGATTCTGGAGAAGAAAAACCTACTCTACTATGGAGTGCGTTGTATAGTCAGGAGCTAACTTTGGTATGTTTCTTATGGTTGCTTTCTTATGTGTATCTTCTTAGTTACTAATATTTTGGTATTGTGACTTTGGGCCTCTATTTTGTTGTGCTTCTTCTTCTTCATTTTTTAAAGAATAATCATGTTACCTTTTCCAGAAATCTTTTAACACTTGGGACATGGTTTTAGAGGGATGATACGGTCTGCCTAACAGTTGTTAGGACTTGGAGTTTTGTTAATGTGCTGTGTTGATTGTAGTGCCCTTTTCAACAGAAATATATTTTGTTTTCAGGGTCAAGTTGATTTTATCTGTTCAACTCCCATGCCAGATGGTAAACTGAACTACAATGATCTCATAGATACGACTTTTAAGGTACTCAGTTTGCTAATGTTCATGAAATTTAAAATTATATTCTATATGAGTGTGCTATGTTTATAATTCTTCTGGCACAATCTCTACACATACAATTATCCTGTTGGGGTTGCTTTATTTGATCTTTTTATGTGCCTTCTTTGTTCTTTGGGATGAAATTTCAGATTCACTCATGCTACATTTGGTTACTAGTGTAATAACGAGTAAAAAGCATATTTAACACATATGTTCTAAAATAGTTAGACATAAAATAAAGAAGAATTAGTTCAAATTTAAACATGCAATTAGAAAGATGAGTAAAAACTCTTGTAAAAAAAAAGTCCTCTTCAATGTAAGTGAAAAGTTTTCCTTCTCTTTGCTATAAACAAGTCATATGAGTGGCTAAAAGTTACCAATTGTGATTAGTTTATAGCTAACCAATGACTAAAACATGTGAAAAAAATAATATTCCAACCAAATGTAGCATCGAAGTTAAATGAAACGTTAACTGTACTGAATTACAGATGTTTTAACATTTCTTATTGCTGATTGGAATGTATTACTGGTTGTGGAATATGGTAGATATTTCAGGAGATTTACCCTGGGGAAGAATTCTTTCCGGAGACATCCTTAGAGAATCCTGAGGGTGATGGTGATGCTTCTCCGGAGACATAAAGATTTACTGAATGTAATATAATCTCTACCTAATGGTGCATCTAACAATCCAGCTCCTTTTCCAATACTGTGGTCAAGTGATTGGAGGATGCCGTTATCAAATGATGTATTTGAAGTGGTGAAGAAAAAAGGAAAGGGATTTGAGAGGACATTGTGGTTTACGGATTTTGACTTGGTTTCCCATGTATAAACTTGTGTTGTATCCATCTTTTACTAGTTGTATTTTGGTCGGATTTTTTGCTTCTTTTACAGGTCTGATGTAACAGTAAAAAAACAATTTCCCCCGCGAAGTATGAAAAAGAGTAGCAGGGGCAGTTATGAGGTTATCTAAGTATTTAACACATTCGCATCCTGTGGAATTACTGTAAATGAAATGGTTGGCACTTCCAATATTAGCATTTCGAAGAGATTATGGTCTCCGGTTCTCTCAAATCCTTGAAAATACATAAATACAGTAACATAGTGATGCGTCTTATTACACTCTCGACGTGAATGATTGCTATATTATTTTGTGTTCTTATTCAGGAGATACATAACTAGTTCACTACTTGCAAATGCATCACATTTTGGGACTCCCTTTCTCATCAATAACTTGGTCTCACACCGAGGCCAGAAGCCAGTTTCTGACCCAAAGATTTGTCAGCCTGTAGCCGCACAAAGACGATTATTATGATTATTATGAAGGCGAAAGATAATTAGCATGTCACGTGTTTGTATAAAATAATAAAAAGATCAAAGGATGAGAGTCCCGCCTACGACCAGTATGAGATCCAAATGCTGCGGATCTCATATTTGACCCTTGGATCAGACAAGGCCTCAATCCAGCGTTTAACAAAGCGTTCTTGCCTGAGACGCAACCAAAATGGCATTATATTCTATGTCATTGAATGTATAAAGAAATGAAGCAATTTCACATTTCCTATCCAAATAAAAAAGAAGACCTGTCAAAGGATCAATACAATAATGCACTGTGACAATACAATAGTTGAGAAACCATAAACTGATTATTATCAACATCACCCACACACACAAGAACCAAACCTTGTCTCTCTTGCCGCTGCAAATGGCAGTAGGGATAGGGTACTTCTCAGCATGGCGCGCTGGATCAAACCTTGACGGGAAGTAGTTCACCTAAAGAGAAAAAAAAACATCAAAGGCCACAATGCATCAATCAAATGATTGTCCATCATGGACTTAACATGTCATATCTACCTCCTCATCTCTGTGCATGAAATTCATAAAACCTTCATGGTGATTATTGTGATGAACACATTTAGGAGCATTTGCTGGAAGCTGCAGATAATTGGGTCCTAGACGGTGCTTCTGAGTGTCGGAATAGGAGAAGATCCTTGTTTGGAGCAACTTATAATCCGAGTAATATATACCGGGGACAATGATGGAAGGGCAGAAGGCTAACTGCTCGTTCTCAGCAAAGAAGTTATCTATGTTTTTGCTTAGAACCATTCGACCCACCGGCTGCAATGGCAAGATGTCTTCCGGCCAGGTCTTAGTTACATCAAGCGGGTCGAAATCAAACCTATCCTCGTCAGCAGGATCCATCACCTGAATGAAGACCTTCCACTCAGGATAGTTTCCTGCTGCAATGGAGTCATAGAGATCTTGTATGGCATGGCTGTGATTAGCTCCACCAACTGTTATGGCCTCATCCTCCAACAGGTTTTTAACCCCACAAGTAGGTTTCCAATGGAACTTAACATAATGTGCCTTCCCAGCCTTGTCGATTAGTGTATAGGTATGAACCCCAGAGCCATCCATGTGCCTGTAATCCTGGGGAATACCTATATCATCAAACAGGAAGGTGAACATATGCAAGCTTTCCGGATGGTGCGAGAAGAAGTCCAGAATTCTCCAGTTTTCCCGAATATGGGACTTCGGGTTTGGTTTAAGGGCATGCACCATATCAGGGAACTTCATTCCATCACGGATGAAAAACACTGGGAAATTGTTCCCCACTAGATCAAAATTACCCTGGTTCAAGAAGAACAAGCATGGATAAAAAAAACTAACAATGTTAATATGCTGCTGTAAGGTCCAATATTACCTCTCTGAGTGTAGAATTTCACGGCGAAACCTCGAGGGTCTCGCAGAGTTTCGGGACTACCACGTTCATGGATAACAGTGGAAAATCTAACAATGAGTGGTGTCTAGACTCCAGGGCCACGAAGGAAATCAGCACGTGTGAGATGAGATGTCATGAGTGACCTCAAAGAACCCTTTTGCACTTGCTCCTCTAGCATGAACTACACGTTCTGGAATGCGTTCTCTATCAAAATTAGCAAGCTTTTACACCAAATGGTAATCTTCCAGAAGAACTGGACCTGCCAAAAAAGTGTTGCTTAGTCTCTGGTTTAGCACCTCCAGGTTTTGTGAAAAATGCTACAATGAACAAACATGATATAGGCACACACCAAGTATCATATTAATTACCTCTTGCTCCGACAGTGAGCGATGAGTTATTGTTCCAAACTGGTGCACCAGAATTGGTGGTCCAGAATGGGGAATTAAAGGCACTTGAAGGACCATGCTGCATCAAAAAATAGCTCATTAAGAAGATAAATGATAATTCTAGAAGATAAACTAGAGGACTTTGTTCATAACTTGATACACAATACAACCTCAAAAAGACAAATACTAATCCAATCTTACCTCCAAGGCAGGTCGATCTGGTACGAGTAATGCAAACAAGAACACAATTCACTATTATATAAAACGTAATTCAATAGGATAATATGATTTATTGGAACCTAAAACATAATTTTGGAACTTGGTATAGCTGGGAAAATATAAAAAAAAAAGAAAAAAAAGAGAGGAAGCAACTTAAAATTTTACCAGCAAACTAGCATATTTTATTCAATATCAAGTTTTCTGAATTTTGTTCTAAAGTTTCAACCACTGAGATACTTAAATATTCCTAGCAAAATTAGAAGACATGGAAACAAAGGAAAATGAGATTCAGCAATGAAAAAGGGGTAATTTTGTTAGATATAACCCACCAAAAAGGAAGTGGAGTAACAACAACAATAGCAAGCTTAACAAATGGATAAAGTTGGTAGTTTGTACCTTGTAAGGATCCATGAGGAGAGAAATAGGAGATAGAGTGAATTTGTTTGTGTTGTGATTTATATACCCGTTTTGGCTGCCTTAAAATTTAAATTAATTGACAAAAGTGAAAATGCAATAAAAAGAAATAATGTATAAAGTTTGAAGGCCATAGGTGAGATGAGCTTATCCTGTTTTCGTGGTTTTAGGGATAACCAATACCAATGCAAATGCAACAAAATGACAATTAAAAAGAAAAACCAATGGCAACAAAATGAAGTCGGACTAATTTCAATTATATATTTTTTTCAAGTATTCCCAATTCAAGCACAGCCACAACCATTAGACATATACAAGATGATTAGACAATTATTGCATCCGAGTTAGGAAGTTATCATCTCATATCTTCGACTAAATTAGGTAATTATGTCATTTTTTTAATTAGTTTATAAGCCGCTTTTTTAAATTTAGGAAAGTAGGTTGTTTTTAGAGAAAGAAATGGAAAGCACATCCAGTTGGGCGTGCTTTCCGTTTCTCTCTCCTAGGGTTAGGATTTTTAATGTTTCTAAGTTTAAGGTTTTAATACTTTAAGTTTAGGGTTTTTAGGTTTTGAGTTTTTTAAAAAGGGTTTGGGGTTTTCGATTGAAACCAGAGACTTTCAAAGGTAGTTTTGAGGAGTTGGGGATGTGATAACGCGTCTCATAACACATACATTTCATATGTCATGGCAGGATAAGATCATCACCTCAGAAACCCATTTTGGGGAAATATGGTTTCGAGGTGATTGTGCTTGATAAGATCAGAGGTCGAAGTCCAAGTGGAGGTCCCAGTCGGTGGCCGTGATGCGATCACGGGTTCAAGTATAATCGAGGGCCAGTTGACGGTCGTTACACGGTCACAAGTTCAAGCTTTTTGGATGCCACACAAATGATGCCTTATATATACCATACATAAGATTGAGACCATAATCATAGGGAAAAACAGAGGGATTTTCGGTGTAATAAACGTAATTTTTTTCTCTATTTCCACGTAGTCGATATCTTTAACCTTTCATTCTTATCTGAAGGTTGACACCGTGGTGGACACAAGAGGACTCTCAGGGGGCGAGCAGATGTTTCGATGAAAGTAGAGGTCAAACTCGGGTCGACGCGGTAACAGTTGTAGTTATTAATGAATTGTTTAATAACAGAAACCGCAGTCAGCCCGAAAGGAGCATCACCTTTACTCCACCGAAATAGTCGCTCACTGCCTGAGAGTCTTGCGTCCACAACGGTGCTGACCTTTGGATAAGAAGGAAGGTTAAAGATATTGGTTGCTTAGAAATGGAGAAAAAAATTATGCCGATTATAGCGGGAAGACCCACAATTTTCTCCTATGATTATGCCCTCAAACTTCTGTATGTTATTTATAAGGAAACATTTTCGGGTATCTAAAAAGTTTGAGCTCGTGGCAGCATAACGACCGTCAACTGGCTTCCCCGTTATACCTCGATCTATGACTGCATAATGACCATCGGTTGAGACCTCTACGTATACTATCACCCATGACCGTACAAAGCAAAATCACCCCGAAACCCAACTTCTCCAGGATAGGCTTCGAAGGTAATGGTCTCATCTCAGCATGATATATGAAATGCGTGCGGTTCGGAGCAATGTCGCATCATCGATGATTCAATAATACCTCGAACATCAACCAAAAATTTTTAGCGACATAAATTTTTAACACCGAGTAGTGTTTTATAGATGAAGGATGAAGAGGCTGTGGGAGAAGATTTTTGAGGAACGATGAAGCATGAAGTGGAAGACCCCTTTTTATAGGCATAGGGAAAGAGTTGGATTATGAAGTAAAAATTTCCCGCGATTGAAAACGCGCTGCATGACTAGCGTCTTCTAGGAATATATTCAAAAAGTGTTTAAAAACGGTTGAAAAATTAGACGGGTATGTACTTTTAAAGAAAAAGTTTAGAGAAAACACACCCAAATTGGCGAGCTTTCTCTAACCTTTTTTCTACTGAAAATTAAAAATAGTTGCCCCAGAGAACATTTTTGTATAATTGATGTATGTTTTGAGGCGTCGAATACTATTGGAAGCACTATTTTGATGAAATTATATAACTTCAGGAACATACTTTCAAATAATACTTTGCATTTTATCATCATTGTTCGACGAATGCGTGTATTCATAAATGAAGATTGATGCATGTATTCCCTCTCTCATTGGCTAATTTTCCTATTAACGACATGTACTTTACATAACTTAGACACGTAACAAATTAATATAAAAAATTGAATTGTTGAGTCTCGAAACTTGTGTGTACTTCTTCTGACAACCTTCTAATTTTTTTTTTTGGTATTTCCAATTCGTGACTGATATTGAAATGAGTCGACGAGTGAAATTCTTTATTTACTATGACAGTTAAATATGTAATATAGAGGTCAGGGTGGTATTTGTAGGAGCACAGTCCGTGGAATTGACATTCAATCGTACCATTCAATTGTGTGAGATACAAGCTAGAATTAGGAGAAAAGTCGAAGGATCAACCCGGGGAAGAATTTCGAGGTTGAAATGTAGATATCTTGCTTCCATTGACCACTATAGGTATGACCTATTTGATGTGAATGATGAGCTCCAGCTCGAGATGGTCATATCATTGTACGTCTAAAGTGAAAATGCTATAATTGAGTTATACGTCGAGTTTGCTGAGGTTGATGGATCTGGCCCATCTTTGACCACCATTGCGGCGGATGTCAGAACTGGAGTTGAAGCAGAAAGTCCTATTACACGGTTGTGCATTGGGTTCACTAGCTTGTTACAAAGCTCCTACTACGATATCCTCAAAACACCTATGGGTAGACACTTGTCAGTCTCCTGCACGAATCTAAACTTCAAGAGCCAGTACTAGCCGGGGTATGAGCATAACCCTGATATTGACATTCGAGCTAGACATTCAATCAATGCGTTCGATTTTAACTTCAGTGTAGGCTCGTTGTCATGGGCCGAAAGCACTTATACCGGGGGTTCATCAACGTACACTGGACACCAAACTAGTGCAAATTTTGGCGGGCACATGGGTTACAAAAGATTTAATGACTTACTCCTTTCCATGAGGACCGACGAGGGTACATCGAACCCCTTACTAGAAGGGGACAATGAAGGCGCAGATGAGGAAGAATATGCGGCTGAGGAAGAAGATGTAGATGAGAAAAAAGATGCGACTGATGAAAAATATACATGTGAGGAACAAGGGACAACAAGTGCATTTGACGGGGAGGAGTCAGACCCTTAGCCAATTCGACAGTGCAGACCTGATGGTTCGGAGGTGGCATTATTTTTCGAGTTGAAGCTGGTTCCAAGGGAGCCAGGACCTTGCGAGTTTGACGATGACGACTCGGACAATGCCCCAGATCCAGATCCAGATCCGTGATACATGGCATATGAGCCTTCGCCACACATGACCAACATTGACCTATCGGCCAAGGGAGTTTCCGTATTACAATCCGGTGACGTAATACCGTTTAGTATTAGTTAAACATTAGCAACCAATGAGCTAATATTTGCTTCCATTTTACTTTACATGCAAAAACCATGTGAGGACATCATACAAAGGTTATTAATATAATTTATGAATAATTTTAATAACAAATTTGTTTGAAAAAATTACAAATGTATAAACGAATGTACTACACTTAGGCCACCGAAAACAATAGTCCTGACATGTCTCGCTCATGGTCACAACATTACCCCTGCATTTTGAAAAACTTTACGTTTTAGTCATTCAATTAACATCGTTGTTTCATAAGAGCTTCCATATGCTCGTTTATAACCTATAATTAATTTTGTGAAAAATATAATATCGGTAATGACAATATATCGCAAAGAAAAATAGAAATAGAAAAATAAAGAACACACAGATTTTACGTGGAAACCCTTTCGGGAAAAAAACCACGGGCAGAGGAGAAGAAAATTCACTATGTCGAATTTGAATTCATTACAAGAGGAGTAGACTATGCCTATTTATAGGCTTGTAAACCTTATTCTAATAGGAGTGAAACTCCTTATTCAAATAATATCAAATAGATGGAGTTTAATAAGGTTTAAAAAACCTTATTCTAAAATAAAATAAAAGAAGTATAATTCTATAGGGATTTTACTTTTATTTTATTTTACCACAGTATTTTATTTAAATAAGGATTTGGGTCACTTAATTCTAACAATCTCCACCTTGACACGAATTCTTAATGAAGAAGTTCTTCATCGCGAACTCTCAACGAACAAGTTTCTCCACCTCTTCCATAAAATCCCTTAAGGGTTTATCTTCAACAATGAACACCAACCAAGTCTAAGCAATGCTCAAACTTGGTTATAGGAAGTGACTTAGTCATCATATCTGTAGGATTTTCATGAGTACTAATTTTCCTCACAACAATATCACCACGAGCAATAATATCACGAACAAAATGATACTGAACATCAATGTGTTTTGTTCTCTCATGAAACATTTGATCTTTTGTAAGGAAAATGACACTCTGACTGTCACAAAATACTGTATTGATTTGAAGGTCTTCATTGAGTTCACTAAAGAGTCCCTTCAACCAAATAGCTTCTTTACAAGCCTCAGTAATCGCCATGTACTCATCTTCAGTGGTAGACAAAGCGACTGTAGTTTGCAAAGTGGCTTTCCAACTGATTGCACAACCTTCGATTGTAAAGACATAACCAGTGAGAGATCTTCTTCTATCGAGGTCTCTAGCAAAATCAGCATCAACATACCCAATGACTCCATCTCTAGTTCTTTCAAACTATAAGAAAACATCGGTAGTACCTCGTAAGTATCTTAAAACCCACTGAACTGCTTTCCAATGTTCTTTACCAGGATTTGCCATGTATCTGCTAACTGCACTAACTTCATATGATAAATCTGGACGTGAACAAACCATAGCATACATGAGAGATCCCACTGCACTAGAGTATGGAACATGTGACATGTACTCAATCTCATCATCTGATTGTGGAGACAAAGCCGATGAAAGTCTGAAATGTGCTGCTAAAGGAGTATTAATAGGCTAGCATTCTACATATTGAATCTGGAAAGAACTTTCTCAATGTACCATTTTTTACTTAGGTACAATTTACTTAATTTTCTATCCCTGGGAATCTCCATACCAAGAATCTTCTTTGCTGGTCCCAAGTCTTTCATCTCAAATTCTTCACATAGTTGGGCTTTGACCTTTCTTATCTCTCCTTTATCTTTCGCTGCTATCAACATGTCATCAACATAAAGGAGTAGATACACAAAAGAACCATCACTATTTTTCTTAAAGTAAACACAATTGTCAAAGCTACTTCTTTTAAAATCATGAGAAGTCGTAAAGGAATCAAGCCTTTTATACCACTGCCTTGGTGACTGTTTCAAGCCGTAAATGGATTTTTTCAGCAAGCAAACATAGTCCTCTTTTTCTGAGACTGTAAAACTCTCTGGTTGTTGCATGTAAATATCCTCCTCAAGTTCTCCATGCAAAAATAAAGTTTTTACATCTAACTACTCAAGCTCCAAATCATGTATGGACACAATACCAAACAAAGCTCGAATCGAACTATGCTTCACAACTGGAGAGAACACATCTGTGAAGTCCACTCCTGGAATTTGACTGTAACCCTTTGCAACAAGCCTTACTTTATATCTGGGTTCTTCAACTCTTGGAGTCCCCTCTTTCTTTTTAAACACCCATTTACAACGAGCAACCTTTTTACCTTTAGGAAGTTTCACAAGATCCCATGTTTGATTTTTGTGTAGTGATTCCATCTCCTCTTGCATAGCAAACATCCTCTTGCATAGCAAACATCCACTTTTCTGAGTCTTCACAACTAACCGCCTCAGAATAATTAGATGGCTCTTGGTTTGCATCTATATCTTCATCCACATTTAAAGTATAAGTAACTAGATTAGCCTCGGCATACTTCTTTGGAGGTTTAATTTCTCTTCTAGTTCTGTTTTTGGTGATAGAGTATTGTGGTGAAGAATCAACTCTATTTTGAATTTTTGTACTGGCTTTAGTAGTCGACTCTTTTGTAGATTCTAGATTAATCTGATGCTCCACCTACTTTTGATTTTCTTTATGGAAGTGTTTTTAAGAGATAAGTTAGGTAGCATAGCAGTTTCATCAAAAACAACATCTCTGTTAATCACAACTTTTCTATTTTTAGGACACCATAACTTATACCATTTTACACCAGCTTTATAACCAAGAAAAACACATTTAATAGATCTCGGTTCCAATTTTTCATTATCAACATGAGCATACGCAGGACAACCAAAGATCTTTAAATCAGAATAGTCAGCAGGATTACCAGACCATACCTCTTGTGGAGTCTTTTTTTCAATGGCAACGGATGGAGATTGGTTGATCAAAAAACATGTAGTAGAGACTGCTTCTGCCTAAAATGACTTTGATAAGTTGGCATTTGACAACATGCATCGAACCTTCTCCATGATCATTCTGTTCATTCGTTCTACAATGCCATTTTACTGTGGAGTATAACGAACTGTCAAGTGTCTCACAATCCCTTTTGACTTGCACAGTTTATTAAATTCATCAGAACAGAACTCTAAGCCATTGTCTGTGCGGAGGTATTTTATTTGCTTTCCCGTCTATTTTTCAATCATGGTTTTCCACCTCTCGAAGGCACTCTGGATGGCCCCCACCGATTATAATGAATATACTCTAACGTTCTCTTCGTGTTATGGATTCCTCTGGCGAGTCGAAATCTCTTTTGCTTCTCAAAAATGCAATGTTCACAGAACTTTAGTTTGCAAATTTCTTACCCATCAAGAAGTCCTCTTTTGCTCAATTCTGCCATGCCATTCTCACTCATATGCCCTAGGCGCATATGCTAAATTTTAGTAATATCATCATCTGACAAGGAAGAGGATGACACAGCTACATCACCAGTAACAATAGAACCCTACAAAACATATAACTTGGCAGTCTTTCTCTGCCCTTTCATCACAATGAGGGAACCTTTGAAAATCTTCAAAACCCCACTTTCAGCTGTGTATTCGTACCCTTTTGAATCAAGAGTACTCAATGAAATTAAATTTCTCTTTAATTCTGGAACATGTCGTACGTCACTGAGTGTTTTGACAACTCCATCAAACATCTTAACTCTAATTGTTCCAACACCTGCAATTCTACATGAAGCATTATTTCCTATCAACACAATACCTTCAGACATTGTTTCGTAAGTTGTAAACCAATCTCGATTAGGACTCATGTGGAAGGTGCAACCCGAATCAAGGATCCACTCTCGCTCGTTTTGGAATTGTTGACAGAAGTGACTAGAAGTTCACCATTGCTGTAATCTTCTACAACATCAGCTTTACCAGAATTTTCTAGTTGTTTTCCATTTTGATTCGCAGCCTCCCTTTTGATATTGTTCTGTAGCTTATAGCACTCAGATTTAATGTGCCATTTCTTCTTGCAAAAGTTACAAGTTTTACCTCTGTTTGAAGACTTCGATCTACCCTTAGATTTACTGCGAGGATTCCGTTCTTGTGTCCTTCCACGATCATCATCAACATTCCGATCTTGTCTCCCACAAATAATAAGACCCTCTCCCTGAGAGTCGGTTTTAACCACAAGATGCTTTATTTTATCATACGAGGTTAAAGAATCATAAACATCATCAACTGTGAGAGACTCGCGGCTATATAAAATCGTATATCTAAAGGTTGAATAAGATGGGGGCAACGAACAAAGTAGAATCAACCCTAGATCTTCCTTATCATATTGAACCTCCATAGCCTCCAAGTTTGAGAGAATTTCTTTGAACACTGTTAAGTGTTCGTGCACAGATGCACCTTCCTCCAAACGATGAGCATAAAGATGCTGCTTCATATGTAGCTTGCTAGTTAGAGTTTTCGACATACATATCTGTTCCAACCTCTTCCATAATCCAGCGACGGTCTTTTCCTTCATCACATCCTACAAAATTTCGTTAGACAAATGCAGATGTAACTGTGTTAACGCCTTTCGATCCTTGCGCTTCTTCTCTTCTTCCGTCAATGTTGAAGGCATCTTATCTACCCCTAGTAGGGCTTCCTCTAAGTCCATCTGTGCAAGAACTGCTTGCATCTTTATCTGCCACAACGCAAATCTGGTGTTGCGATCCAACAGCGGAATTTCGTACTTCAAAGAAGTCATTACCGTGATTGAGATGAACAACCCGGAAGCTCTGATATCAATTTGTGAAAAATATAATGTCGGTAATGACAATATATCGCAAAGAAAAATAGAAATAGAAAAATAAAGAACACATAGATTTTACATGGAAACCCTTTCGGGAAAAAAACCACGGGCAGAGGAGAAGAAAATTCACTATGTCGAATTCGAATTCATTACAAGAGGAGTAGACTATGCTTATTTATAGGCTTGTGAACCTTATTCTAATAGGAGTGAAACTCCTTATTCAAATAATATCAAATAGATGAAGTTTAATAAGGTTTAAAAAACCTTATTCTAAAATAAAATAAAAGAAGTATAATTCTATAGGGATTTTACTTTTATTTTATTTTACCACGATTTTATTTAAATAAGGATTTGAGCCACTTAATTCTAACAAATTTAATAATGCATTTATTAAAATTTGAAACCTTATAACTTGTATAACTTGTTTATTAGATGTGCAAATGAAATTGTAGTTGCTCGACAATAAATATAATATCTCGATTCAATGAGGTGTGTAGGTGTTATAAGAAATGTGAATGCATAAAGTAAGGATATTTAGGTAAAAAGATCACATGTAAATGTTATAAGAAATTAAGGTATAAACGAAAATAATGTTCAGATAAAAAATCACACATAAGTGTTATAATAAATGAAGATATAAACGATAAAAGTTAACTGATTATTGATGTGACTCAATGATCACATGTAAATGTTATCTAAGAAATTAACGTATAAACGACAAAATGCTTAGATAAAAAAATCACACGTAAGTGTTATGATAAATGAAGATATAAGCGATAAAAGTTATATGATTATTGATTCGACTCAATGAATTCAATAACAAATAAGAGGTGTGATAGAGCAATCACGTTGAAATTTGAATGCACAAAGTAAAGATCACATGTTAGTGTTATAATAAATGAAGGTACAAACGATTATTTATTGGACTTAATGAATTCAAAAAAATTAAGAGGGTGCGATGGAATAACGCGCTGAACTATGAATAAACAAAGTAAGGATATTCAAATAAAAAGATGGCATGTAAGTATAAACAACAAAAGTGATTTGATTATTGATAGAATTCAAGGAATTTAATAAAAATTTAGACACGAAATGAAGTAATCAAGCTAAAATGTGAGTATTAAGGTATTAACAACAAATGTATTTTTATTGTTGATTCCATGACTTCAATAAAAAATAAGAAGTACGTACAATGATGAAGTAACTGTGTTGAAATGTTGTCACCCAAAACTAAATAAAAGAAACAAGGATTGATAGGAAAAACAATCTATTTCACCTGGATTAAGTGAAATCCAAATGAAACCTATATATATTATTAAGTATGACTCCTATTTTAGTCAAATTTGAGAAATAATCTTCTAGTTAAGCTCTGTTTATTTGTTTCAATCAAAATCGATTAATCTAGATTATTTTATTATTATTTGACCTATGAATTTAGCCTAGACTCTCTTACAACCTTAGAAAATATACCCATTAGATATTAGAACTCATAGCAAAATTTAGAGAATTTTGTATTTACATTTTGATTGTTCTTTGTTTTTGGATTTTCGGGGTTTAGTTTTTTATCTCCATCTTTTGTACTCTTCGTTCTTTTGCCATTATAGTAAAATTATCTTTGCCTGTGGTTTTTTATCCTTTTTGGAGAGGTTTTTCGACATTAAATTTGTATGTTTAACTTCTTAATTTCTTTCGCTACTTTTACTTGTTCGTTGTTTAATCGGGTTGATCTCCAACAAGTAGTATCAGAGCTAGTTCAATTTTCATAGATCAGCCCGTTTAGAGATGACAACAATAAGGTTTGAAATTGAGAAGTTCGATGGTGAGACAAATTTCAATCTATGACAAGTTCGGATGATGGCAATTCTAGTTCAAACCGGCTTGAAAAAGGTTGTTACTGGGAAAAAGCCTGAGAATCTAAATCAAATAGAATGAGAAGAACTTGATGGCCTTGTCTGCAATCTAGTTATGCCTCGCGCATACGGTATTGCAGGAGGAATTGATGGAGAAGACCTCATCTGCCTTGTGGAAAAGGTTAGAAACTTTTTATGCAACTAAGTCTCTGGCTAACCGTTTAGTGTTGAAACAATGTTTATTTAGATTTCGCATGAACGAATGTGAGCTTCTTAGAGATCACATCAGTTAGTTCATCACTCTTTTAAATGATTCAAAGAATGTTGAGGTTCAGATTGATGATGAAGATCAGACTATGCTATTATTGTGCTTTTTACCCCTTTCATACAAGTCTTTCAGTGAGACCCTGATATATGGTAGAGATAAACTCTCATTCAAAGATGTGAATGGTCATTTGTTGAGTAGATACAAACTCAACAATAAGTTTGGTTTGGATAGCAAGGCAGATAGGCAAGCTTCCATTTTAGTAGCATCAAAGAAATAAGACAAAAGGTGTTGCTATTGTAAAAAGTTAGGTCACGTCAAAGCAGATTGTTATAAACTGCAAAATAAAAGAGCTGTGAGAGTAACAAAGAAGATGTAGCTGGTGCTAATTTGGCTGATGAAAGCGGTGATGATTTCTTGTTAGTGTCAACGAGCGATAACTCCAAGCTTACGTCTGAGTGGATCCTAGATTCGGGATGTTCTTTCCACATGTGTCCCAATAGAGAATGGTTCTCCACAATAGTGCGTATGGAAAACGATTCATCCACTAAGGTAATTGGTATTGGTACTATTAAAATTAGGATGCACAATGGGACGATTAGGACACTCTCAGATGTCAGACATGTACCTGATTTACGAAAGAATCTCATCTCATTGAGTATTTTAGACTTGAAATGATGCATAATCAACATCGAGTCAAGCAACATTAAAGTATCTCGTGGAGATCTCATTTTGTTAAAAGGTAAAATAACCGCCAGTCTTTTTATTCTGGGAGGTTCTATAGTGACCGGTGAAATCGGACGTCCCTTATTCGTTATGGAGTCAAAGTCAACTTGTTTGGAGCGGAGGAAACTTGGTCATAGGAGAGAAAAATGTATGACCGTTTCGTTGAAGAGAGGTTCTTTTTTGGATGTAGGTTTTGAAAAGTTATGGCACTGTATTCGTGAAAATCAGACCTGGGTTAATTTTGATTTGGCAGTGTACAAGTTGAAGGCTAGAAGTCTTCCAGTTTCTAAGCACATATTCGACTCAGTTAATTCTCTGCATAGTTCAAGATAGGCACGTGGCGGGCTTTGACAAAGATGACGTTGTGGAAATATGAGTCAATGTGGAGATTTGTTAAGTATGACTCTTATTTCAGTTAAATTTGAGAAATAATCTTCTAGTTAAACTCTGTTTATTTGTTTCAATCAAACTCTGATTAGTCTAGATTATTTTTTTATTATTTGAACTATGAATTTAGCTTATAAATAGGCTCTTTTACAACTTTAGAAAATACACTCATTAGATATTAGAACTCATAACATATTTAGAGGATTTTGTGTTTACGTTTTGAGGGTTTTTTGTTTTCGGGGTTTAGTTTTTTATCTCCATATTTTGTACTCTTCATTATTTTGCCATTATAGTAAAATTATCTTTGCTTGTGGTTTTTTATCCTCTCTAGAGGGGTTTTTTTACATTAAATTTGTGTGCTCAATTTCTAAATTTCTTTCGCTATTTTTACTTGTTTGTTATTTAATCTGGTTGATCCCTAACATATATATACTTAAATCTAGGCATTAAAGATCAGGCTAGCCAAACAACACATTCAACTTGCTACAAACACATACCAATTCTAATAAATAATCAGAGCACTCAATATCTACCCACTTTAACAAAGCTGGCAAGCCAATTTGATTTTTTATAGTATATAAACACACATATAAGCAACTCCTTGCAAGAAAGATAAATTTCTCATTCATGCATTAGCAAAGGACCAAAATGAAAAAACGATGTTGCAAGATTATTAATGTTGTCTGGAAGAAAAAGAAAATTAATATTGGATAACACGAAATTCAGACTCAACTTTGATTTTGCATCATATAGCGAGTTGACGAAATTGCAGACGCTTATTGAAATTAAATAGAAAAGAAAATAACTAGCAGCGATCACATTTGTTTTGCAACACCACGAAAAGTCATGCATTTAATTTTTATCGTCCTCATCATCATCAGCAGCAGCACCATCATCGTCGTCATCATCATCATCTTCATCATCATCATCCTGCTCTGGTGGTGGAGGTTCATTTAGATCCAATAAAAAACTGGTTTTGGGCTGATTGAGATCAATATCCAAACACCTCCTCCCTCGTCCTCGTCCTCGCCCTTTTCCTCTCCCTCTCCCTTTCCCCGACGAAGAAGCCTCCTCGCCTGCAACAACAACACTCATGTTCGAGTCTTCACTCATCTTTTGCATGGTTTCAAGAGCCAAGTTCAACAGAGTGGGAGCTAGTTGCTCCCTCGGGTTAGTTTCATCATCATTATTATTTTCAGGAGAGCCCTCAGTTGGCGTAAATGTTGGCGGAGGCAATGCCCCTGGGGTTTCCCTTTGATGGGATTTCAGATGCCCGAACACCGCCTTCCAGGACGTGAAATTTTTACTACATACGTAACATGTAGGTTCACCTCTTGGAATTTCCATTTCCCTTTTCTTCCTTGCATTTGATCCACTGCCACTGCCAGGCCCAATCTGAATAGCAACATCAGTAGTGCTTCCTCTTTTTATAGAGGAAGAACCCTGGCCCTTCGGATCATCTATCCCGGTCTCATCAGCGTCATCAATGCTCATATTTTGCCCATCAACAGATTCAACACCACCACCCACATTATCTCCTTCATCATTTTTCTCAGTGGTGTTGCTCTCGTTCTCACATATCATCTGCTTAGAGGAGGGTTTGTCTTTGGGTGATTCATTAGGAGTGGTCATGTTTAATTGATTGTGTTGAGATATCACAATGCCTGGATGTTGCTTGTGTTATATACTAGTTTTGAATTTAGCAGCGGTTAGTTCCCGTTAACCCCACTTGTAAATCAAAAAGTTGCATCTTTCCATGTATGGATATATATCGCTCAACGTACGGTGAGGATGGCATATCATATTCCATCTTAGAAGGTCACATATGTTAAAAGAGCATTTTTGGTATGTTTTCTTTTAGATGTAAATCACATTATGTGATTTCCATATACGGAAAAACGGTATTATAAAAATCCAGGCATGCACTTAGCTAATATTTAGAATAATCTTCCTCAACTTGCCTTGTAAATAAGCACAGGCTCCGTGTATACTAAATAGTTGAAGATGCACTAATTAATTGGCTTAGGTTGGTGCCAAATAAGGCAAATTTCATACCTGTATAACTTACCAATTAAGAGTAAGCTTAGACAAAACACCAATGTATATTTTTAATGAAAAACAGACATAATTTGGGATTAAGGGAAGTGTATCGAATGGTAGTGTTATTAAATTAAATTATAAGTTTTTAAAGATGAATTTTAGTCGCATATTAATCTTGATTTTGCCGGTGATAGTTTATATTTTTAATAAAAAAGTCGTAATTTGATATTAAGGGAAGTGGTTCAAATGATATACTTATTAGGTAGTCAAAATGGATCGAGTTAAACTATAAGTTCTCAAATACAAACATTTGCAGCACATTGATATTGAATATGTCGGCGATGGTTTAGATTTTTAATAAAAGAGGTAATAATTTGAGATTAAGGGAAGTCCAACTGCTATATTTATTAGCTAGTTGCATTAATCGATCGAGTTAAGTTATAATTTCTCAAAGACGCATATTAGCAGCACATTAATCTTGATTTTGACGGTGATGGTTTATATTTTTAACAAAAGAGGTAATGATTTCATATTAAGGGGAAGTTCAATTGCATTATTTATTAAATAGTTGTAAGAATCGATCGATTTAAGCTATAAATTCTCAAAGACGACTATTAGCAGCACATTAGTCTTGATTTTCTCGGTGATGGTTTATATTTTTAATAAAAGAGGTAAAAATTTGAGATTAAGGGGAAATCCAACTACTATATTTATTAGCTAGTTGCATGAATCAATCGAGTTAAGCTGTAAGTTCTCAAAGACGCATATTAGCAGCACATTAATCTTGATTTTGACCGCGATGGTTTATATTTTTAATAAGAGAGGTAATACTTTGAGATTAAGGGGAAGTCCAACTGCTATAGTTATTAGCTAGCTACATGTATCAGTCGAGTTAAGTTATAGGTTCTCAAAGACGCATATTAACAACACCTTGATATTGATTTTGTCTGCGATGGTTTATTTTTTTTAATAAAAGAGGTAATAATTTGAGATTAAGGGGAAGTCCAACTGCTATATTTATTAGCTAGATGCATGAATCGATCAAGTTAAGCTATAAGTTCTTAAAGATTCATATTAGCAGCACACTAATTTTGATTTTTGTCGTTGATGGTTTATATTTTTAATAAAAGAGGTAAAAAATTGAGATTAAGGGGAAGTCCAACTGCTATATTTATTAGCTAGATGCATGAATCGATCGAGTTAAGCTATAGTTTCTCAAAGGCGCACATTAGTAGTACATTAATCTTGATTTTGCGGGTGATGGTTTTTTTTTTAATAAAAGAGGTAATAATTTGAGATTAAGGGGAAGTCCAACTACTATATTTACTAGTTAGTTGCATGTATCAATCGAGTTAAGCTATAAGTTCTCAAAGATCCCATATTAGCAGCACATTAATCTTGATTTTGTTGGCGATGGTTTATTTTTTTTAATAAAAGAGGTAATAATTTGAGATTAAGGGGAAGTCCAACTGCTATATTTTTTAGCTAATTGCATGAATCAATCAAGTTAAGCTATAAGTGCTCAAAGATGCATATTAGCAACACATTAATCTTGATTTTGTCAGTGATGGTTTATATTTTTAATAAACGGGGTAATACTTTGAGATTAAGGGGAAGCCCAACTGCTATATTTATTAGCTAGTTGCATGAATCGATTGAGTTAAGCTATAAGTTCTCAAAGACGCATATTAGTAGTACATTAATCTTGATTTTGTGGGTGATGGTTTATATTTTTAATAAAAGAGGTAATACTTTGAGATTAAAGGGGAGTCCAACTGCTATATTTATTAGCTAGCTACATGTATCGGTCGAGTTAAGCTATAGGTTCTCAAAGACGCATATTAGCAACACCTTAATCTTGATTTTGTCGGCGATGATTTATTTATTTTTAATAAAAGAGGTAATAATTTGAGATTAAGGGGAAGTCCAACTACTATATTTATTAGCTAAATGCATGAACTGATCGAGTTAAGCTATAAGTTCTCAAAGATGCATATAAGCAGCACATTAATCTTGATTTTTATCGTCGATGGTTTATATTTTTAATAAAAGAGGTAAAAAATTGAGATTAAGGGGAAGTCCAACTGCTATATTTATTAGCTAGATGCATGAATCGATCGATTTAAGCTATAGTTTCTCAAATACACATATTAGTAGTACATTAATCTTGATTTTGTGGGTGATGGTTTATATTTTTAATAAAAGAGGTAATAATTTGAGATTAAGGGGAAGTCCAACTGCTATATTTATTAGCTATAGTTGCATGAATCGATCGAGTTAAGCTTTAAGTTCTCAAAGATGCATATTAACAACACATTACTCTTGATTTTGTCATCGGCAATTTATATTTTTAATAAAAGAGGAAATAATTTGAGATTAAGGGGAAGTCCAACTGATATATTTATTAACTAGTTGTATGAATCGATCGAGTTAAGCTATAAGTTCTTAAAGACGTATATTAGCAGTACATTAATCTTGATTTTGTGGGTGATGGTTTATATTTTTAATGAAAGAGGTAATACTTTGAGATTAAGGGGAAGTCCAATTGCTATATTTATTAGCTAGTTGCATGAATCGATTGAGTTAAGCTATAAGTTCTCAAAGACGCATATTAGTAGTACATTAATCTTGATTTTGTCAGTGATGGTTTATATTTTTAATAAAAGAGGTAATAATTTGAGATTAAGGGGAAGTCCAACTACTATATTTATTAGCTAGTTGCATGAATCGATCGAGTTAAGCTATAAGTTCTCAAAGGTGCATGTTAGAAGCACATTAATCTTGATTTTGTTGGCGATAGTTTATATTTTTAATAAAAGAGGAAATAATTTGAGATTAAGGGGAAGATTAATTGCAATATTTATTAGCTATTTGCATGAATCAATTAAGTTAAGTTATAAGTTCTCAAAGACGCATATTAGCAGCACTTTAATCTTAATTTTGTTGCGATGGTTTACATTTTTAATAAAAGTGGTAATAATTTGAGATTAAGGGAAGTCCAATTACTATATTTATTAGTTAGTTGCATGAATCGATCAAGTTAAGCTATAAGTTCTCAAATACGCATACTAGAAGCACGTTAATCTTGATTTTGTGGGTGATGGTTTATATTTTTAATAAAAGAGGTAATAATTTCAGAATAAGGGGAAGTTCAATTGCATTATTTATTAAGCAACTGAGAATCGATCGATTTAAGCTATAAGTTCTCAAAGACGAATATTAACGGCACATTAATCTTGATTTTGTTGGCAATGGTTTATATTTTTAATAAAAGAGGAAATAATTTGAGATGAAGGGGAAGTTCAATTGCAATATTTATTAGCTAGTTGCATGAATCAATCGAGCTAAGCTATAAATTCTCAAAGATAAATATTAATAGTACATTAATCTTGATTTTGTGGGTGATGGTTTATATTTTTAATAAAAGAGGTAATACTTTGAGATTAAGGGGAAGTCCAATTGCTACATTTATTAGCTAGTTGCATGTATCGATCGAGTTAAGCTGTAAGTTCTCAAAGACGCATATTAGCAGCACATTAATCTTGATTTTGTTGGCGATGGTTTATTTTTTTAATAAAAGGGTAACAAATTAAGATTTAGGGGAAGTCCAACTGCTATATTGATTAGCTAGTTGCATGAATCGATTGGGTTAAGCTATAAGTTCTCAAAAATACATCTTAGCAGTGTAACAACCCACCCGGCGTAGATCATACCGATATGTTGTCGGCGTATAATTGTGTAAGTTAGATTAGTAATGGGGTGAATTATCAGTTAGAGTGCTGGGATGGCATGTTGCGTGAATTTATCAGGATGCCCTTATGAGGGGCGTCTTGCTGGAATTTGCCATTTGGCGAACTCTAGGGATTGACAAACTCTTTTATTACACGATCCACCAACCCAGATGTTCTGGGTGAACTTGCTAGTTCGCGGAACGGTAGAATTTTTTTATGTGGAAACGATAGGTCGGTGAGCATCGTTAGAGTTTGGTTGAGACCCAATTGGAATTGAACCAGAGTATTGTAGATGACAACTTGATTTTTTTAGGTAATCGAATGACATGTTTAGTTGGTTGCTTTAGTGCACAATCAATGTTTTACCACTCTGATTAGTGGTAGTAGTTGAGTTTGGTAAAAGATTAGATTTCAAACCTTATTAGGCAAGCTTAGTCTCTGAATTCAATGACGATAGTGGAATTTTTTACTTTTCCACTAAGCTTATTTCCATTGTCTGTGCTATAAAAAGGGTACTTATTGCTAGTATGTTTCACTTTTACTTTCTTTCTGTGTTCTCTCCTACATCCTTAAGAAATTTCTTTTCAAGTTATCTTCTATAGAAGAGATGAGGAAGGTTTCTAGGAGTTTGTCAAACGTCATTGATAAGTACCAGCTGACTGGTAACTTTTGGAAAACCTTAGGTTAATGTCGAAGGAGTTTACATTTTTGCATTAGCACATGCATAATCAATTTATAATAGACAAATGGCTTGATAATTATGATTGTTTCTTATTTAGCTCAAGAAGCTAGAGAAGGTCTGAGTGATCGAGGCAAATGACCAATATAGTAGATTCTATCCTGAAGGTTATGGTGAGTTCCTTTTTTCTTCCTTTGGATTTTAAAACTTTATGATATGGAGTTGTGTAAGGTAAGTTGTCTTTACTGAATATATGTCGATGTGTTGTGTACTAATGAGTCAGTGTTGTGTGTGTACATGGCCATGGTCACGGTTAATACCCACATTGTGTGTGAGCCCAGTACCAACTACTTGTGATAGGTGAAAATGTGGAAAGAAGCTTTATTTGTGATGTCTCTGGTAGGGCAGCTTTATTGCAAACCGGACTGGAAAATCACGGCCCAATCTTGCCGGAGAACACGTGTTCAATTTGACAAGGACTATGAATAATGATATGATTATGACTGATATGCGATTCTAATTTCTGAAGTATGGGTACAAGGTTGGCACAAGATTGGGTCACATGTAAACTTACATGATTGAGAGAAGTGGGCATGATTTAATGGTATGTGTCCACGAAGATTTTTGCGTGATATAATTGTGATGTGCATGCCAATGAACTGTACTGGTAGATTTGGCATAATGTTACTGTAGGGTGGAGTCTCGAAAAATGTCTTTATCTTTGAGTCGATCAGGGATAACCTGATAAATATGTTGTGTCTTTTGGGAACTCACTAAGTTCAAATAAACTTACTCTATTACTTTTCTTTCTCAGAAGATTGATTAGTAGGAGAAGAAATTAGTAGAAGGGGACTACGCCAGAACTGTGTCTGCAAGTGAGCCACTTGACTATTTTGTATCATGCATGGTTGTTCGACGAAGGGCGTATACCTACGTTTTGTGTTTAACTTCTGCCTTTACTTCGCAAATGTATTGTTTTGTCTTATAAAGTGTAATTGTCCCTGATTATAATTGTGATCGCCAAACTCCCTTGATTTGTAGTTTATAAAACTATATTTTCCTAAGTGTATTAGCCTTTGATGGTGGATTTTGATTAATAGGATTTGAATCCAATACCTCAAAATCTTCTTTCTCGCTATGCCATTTCAATCAAAGTTATATTTGGTTTTCATATCAAATACATGCACATTATGGGATTTGAATCCAATACCTCAAAATCTTCTTTCTCGCTATGCCATTTCAATCAAAGTAAACCCTTAATCATGTAATCTCTCGATTGGGATAAAGAGAATTGTCGCTTGTAAAGGAAAATAAAACTTAAATACTTCGATTGAATAAAAGAACTCTTGGATCAAAATCGATTCTAAGAGAGAAGAACAAAGAGTTTATGAAAAACAAAGGAAAACTTGATTTAAATCCTACTCCTAAACTATGAGGGTTTTTCGGATGCGTCTAAGACGACTTAGTTACATCAAACCCATAAGGTTTTATTTATAGGAGTGTTGGCAGCCCGAATTAGGTATTTCGCACGTCCAAGGTCTTTGTATAAAGTTGATTGTGTGGACGAAAATACCCCTGGAATGCTTGGGCACCATGTCGGCCTTATGTTGTGCCATACACCATCTATGGAGTGACACGACAGTGATTTTATGCACTCTTGGATTCGTGTCGTATTTTAGCAGCTTGGAAAGCTTATGCATCACTCGTTCCTTGATCCTACATCCATTGGACTTATAATTCATCATCCTACACAGTTAATTGCACAATTAGAACTAACTAAGGCCCGTGTCGGCCTAATAGTTTACAAACACTAACAAATGTGTTAAAAACATTTATTTTATTAACTTTTACTATTAAACTACTAAATACTGAAAATGTAATAATTAATAATAAAAGTGCTAGAAAACAAGTTCCTTCAGTGTGAAAATATACTGAAATAACAACTACATTTGACTTCAGGTCACCATTGTATTTAGTATATTAAAATGATCCTACGAGACTATCTAAGTTATTCTTTGAATGTTGATTGTGGATTTGAGTAGTTAATTTATTGCAAGCATGTTTGTGCGATTCTTTTCATTTCTGTCACTAATTTTATATATTTTGAATTTTGAATTGTTTAATTTTAAATCATGCACTAAATTATTTTCAATAAAATATAATTAATGGATTTTCTCATAAATTTTATGGGAATTAAAATATATTTTAATTAATGTTAAAAACTATATTTTAATTGTATTTTTACTATTTTTCTAAAGAATAATATAATAATTCTATTTTAGTGGAGTGGGATAAGTGGGACAAACAATTGTCGTAGACACTCTATATCCATGTTCAAAAAAAAAAAAATCCATGTATCTCATCTTCCATCCACTTTTAAAAAAGTGAAACGGATCGATTCGAATCCATTGAGCAGTTTAGATTTTGTCACCCATATCTAAATCACTTAAGTCATTGGTGTTGATCCTAGTAAAATTTTTATAGGGTGAACTACAAAAATGATCACTTAACTATGCCTTTCGTTCTATTTTGATCACCCAACTATTAATTTTTTCAATTTAGTTACTAAACTTTTCGAAATTAAATATTTTAGGCACTCTAAGCCGATGTGGGCTATTAACAAAAATTAGCCCTTTAATGTTTACATGTTCTATTAATTTGGTCCTAAATATAAAAAGATAAATTTAGCTCTCAATGTTTACAAAATTGGTCGTTTTAGTTCTAATTATACAAAAATAAATTTGGCCCTCAACATTTACAAAATCTATTAATTTAGTCCTAACTCTAAAAACTAAAACAAAATTAAAAATATTATTAGTCTTTTATAAACCATTGGATAACCTGTGAGATATTTAAAAATCTATCAAGTCTTGAAAGAGGGTACTCCTTTTCTTATTTTAATATCTCACGGGGTTAGTCAATTGGTTATACTGTATTAAAATGATTTTTAAAAAATATATTTTTAATTTTTAGAGTTAAGACTAAATTGACAGGTTTTGTAAATGTTGAGGGCCAAATTTATTGAGTTTTTTAGAATTAGAACTAAAATGAAAAATTTCATAAACATTGAGGGCTAAATTTATTGAATTTTTATATTTAGGATCAAATTAATAGAATGTGTAAAATTAGAGAGATAATTTTATTACTAGACTAATAAAAGGCCCACATCAGCTAGAGTAACTAATATATTTAATTTTGAAAAGTTTAGTGACTAAATAAAAATATTAATAGTTGAGTGACCAAAATAGAATGAAAGGAATAGTTAGGTGACTATTTTTACAGTTTCCCCTTTCTATAAGAAGTCTTTTAAGTTAATTTAGTAGGTATAGGCCCAATCCAGGGAGGGCTTTAACAAAGTTATTAATAGCAGAAGAATACCTTATGAGCAGAGTCCATGGGGCCTCAGCCCAAAGACGTTTCTCAAACCTATTAAGTACGAACAAATATGGGCTGCTAACTGCGAAAGCACAAGCTGAGAACTCTCCTTTGTCCTTAATCGGGTTCTTCAACAATCAAACAGCCGGCTGGGCAGCAGGGAGCAGACCAGCAAACAAGCCACAAAGCATTATCATAACATGACCTAATTCAGATATTCATGGCGATTTTTGTGAGAGCCAAAAGTTTCCTCTCTTCTTCTCTCAGATCCTTGACTCGTTCTCAGGTCTCCACATGCTTTTATTTTTCTTTTTGTTTCTTTGTCTTTGTGGCAATTCGTCGAATATCTTTCCCACAAAAACCAAGTCTTACTTGCTGTTTGTTTTTGGCTTAGAGGTGCAACCACACACTTGGTGAAAGAGGTTTGCAAGCTGAATTGTATTCTGGAATGGCTCCAGCCCCTAATCCCGCTCTTCGTCCAAGTATCACTCTTTATCTAATTTAACCTTCTGTTCCGCATTTCTTTTTTTCGATCATTTTCTTGGAATTGAACCCTCGATTCTTGTTAAAAATAATGTAGTTGACACTTCAAAATGGAAGAAGATTCAAGCGAGCAAGGTCGGGATATCTCTTTCTATGATTTCGTTTCCATCCTGGATTGTATTGAAAATACTACATAAAGGAGGTAATCATCTTTTACATTACCCTTTTTTTTTTTGTTAACAAATTTACCTATTTCTAAATTGCTTCCTATTTCCAAAGCATCGTTAGTATAGGTTCTTTAAGCTAAAAAATGCCTGTGAATCTTTCAACTAAGTTTGTTTTGCTCCTCTAGTTTACTCATTCAATTTTGTACCGAAAGCAACGCTACTTTATTTTTCCCTGTAGTTATATTTTTCTTTACATATTTCAGGTTTTGAGGCCTATTTAGTTGGGGGCTGTGTTAGAGATTTACTACTAAATAGAACACCTAAAGATTTTGATGTGATTACCACTGCAAATCTTAAACAGGTTTGGTCACAGTGTTCTCAATATTCTTCTCATTCCATTTTCTTTAGTTAGAATTAATAGGATAATGTGGGTTGATATAAAATGTTTTCTATTGCCTTTGTAATATCTTGCTACAGATAAGAAAGAAATTTCATCGAGCTGAGATTATTGGAAAGAGATTTCCAATATGCAGGGTGCATATAAAAGGTTCCATAATTGAGGTCATTTTCTTGGTTTATTACTATGGGTAACTTTTTATGTAATTTCTTCTGGATTAGAATTGCCTCAGTAGTGAGAAATTTCTTAATATGCAGTATTTATTTTGTATGTTCTAATAGGTTTCAAGTTTTGAGACAGTTGCAAGACATGACGCAGACAAAGAAAAAGCTTTATCCTCTTTAATACCAAAGATATGTGATGAAAAAGACTTAATCCGCTGGAGAAATAGCAGGAATCGGGACTTCACTATTAATAGGTATTAGTTCTCATGTATGTTTATTTTTTATGTTTATTCCATGGAACAAGCTACTATAGCCTATGTATTAGCTTGTCAAAATTCCACTCTCCCATCTTCTCCATGATTAGCCTTGATTTTGATGCCATGTAATTCATAATGATATTGTTTGAATTTTGGGTGTAGCTTATTTTTTGACCCTTTTACGTGTAATATTTATGATTACAATGGTGGAATGTCAGACCTGAAGTCATTAAAGGTGATTCTCCACCTCTGCTGATGACAATTTTATGTGTTTTCATAACCTGAACTAATATTTACCCTCCGACTCTTCTGTTTGGTGCATTGACTCAGCTACGGACGTTAATCCCTGCTCATGCGTCATTTCAAGAGGACTGTGGTAGGTTATTTTAGCTTTCTTGATTGCAATCTTGTATAAGATATTTGGATGGAATGACTGCTGGCATTATGAGACATTAATGGAAAATTTCTGCCATTTTTCTTACCCAGCAAGAATTCTCCGGGGCTTAAGAATTGCAGCTCGTCTATGCTTGTCATTTTCAAAGGATACTGAGAGGGCAATGTACGATCTTTCAGCCTCCATTGGGGGATTAGATAAGGTAGTTCAGAAATATCAGTTGAGAACTTTCCTGCTGCCTAGATAGTCTCTCTTCTGTTACTCGCTCTTGCTATGTCTCTCTCTCCATCTGTGACTTGAGTCTTTTCTTGCCTCCGTTCTTGTACCATCCTCATTTTCTCTTGGTAAACCTCAGCTAGGCACAAAGAACCAATCATACTGTGGCTAATTTACAACCTTTTGCCTTTGGTTACTTTTCTATTTTGGTGTACAATTAAGGTGATGTTATCAATATTTACCTTATACTTGGCATAATAATGTCCTTCATTTTTCCAGTTCAGGTTAATGCTGGAAGTGAACTACATGCTGTCATATGGAGCTGCTGTGCAATCCATCTGCTTGCTGCAGAGATTTAACCTACTGAATATTTTACTTCCATTTCAGGTTCACTCATTTTAGCTTATAGTTGTAAATAATTTATGAATTTAGTCATTACAGAGGGTAGCTGAGACTTATTTGCTTTGCAGGCAGCATACATTAGTCAACACAGAGCTACCAAGAATTCCATGATGCTGATGGTGAGCTTGTTTCATATTCTGTATTTCTAACATTGTTGGTGAAGAAGTAATATTTGTAGCATGAAGGGATTTATGAAAATTTTATTAGCTATGCAATTCAAGTTAATTTTATCAAGACTGTTTTCTTACTTCAGGACAACATAATTACTCAATGTTAAAAGTATTTGGAATTCAAAGGGGTTTAGAGATATTAATTCACTCTCTTGATAATTAGTGTATACTGATAGGTGTCTTGAAAGTTAAAGGTTTATCTCATAGAAAGATCAATCTGAATGTTTTTTGAGTTATGATAACAGTTTTGTAGTTGTTTATTATCTGCAAAATATAATAGCTATGAATATGATGCTTAGCTGGTTAGGTATGCTTAGCATGAAAATTTGATGTAGTTTTGACATAATTTTGTGAAAATTTTCAAAATAAATTTCCAGTCAAAATGACATTTCAAAGAAGTGAGGTGCTTTCCACTGGCTTGTATTCCTATTAATGTTAATAAGGTCTTTAAAGCACAAAAATTTAGGCTTGATGTTTTGACCTCCTGAATCTGTCTTTTGTCTTTTTCTTCAGAAATTGTTCTTCAATTTGGATAAGTTGGTTTCTTGTGATCATCCTGCCGATAGCAGTCTATGGTGAGTACTTGTCTCTCGCTTTGTTTTTCTTCTCAAGCATAGAATATCATAAGACTTAAGCTTTATTGTTATCATTATCAAGAAAAACTTGGCTATTGTAAAGAGCAGTTAGACTTTCCTTTTAGTTTACTAGAAAGTTTGGCAAATCTCTTTTTAAACCTCTCTGCAGATTGGGCTGACAATATTATTGCTGAGAAGAATGAGCATATATGTCTGGAAATTATTTTGCACTGCGTATGATGGTTCATATTAAGAGGAATTATCATAATATATAAATTCAAGTACCTGGTTGGTGGTATCAAGTGGATTTACATCTTATTATGCATTTCAGTATCTGTGATATGCCTACTGATCATTTTTTTCCTGCATAGAACAGGGTTGGATTGTTGATGTTTCATCTGGCATTGGTAAACAACCCTCAAGACGCTCTTGTTATCTGGACCTTTGCTTCTGTTCTATATCATGGAAACTGGAAGGAAGGTGTTGAATTTGCAAGAGAATATACTAAACTGCAAGTTAAATTTGTTCCTGAAATCTCAGAATTTTCAGAAACTAAATCAGATGAAGACCTTGCCAAAGAAGTTGCTCAGTTTGCATCTCTGGTGCAAGATTCTGTAGGGGTCTTAACAGAGACTAGCAATCTATTTGAATCAATGTCCAGATATCCATTTTCTGCTTGCTCTGGTTTGGTAAGTGCCTGTGACATCTACTCCATTTGAATTTTTTAGCGTTTCTTATCAGAGAGAGGTGTCTATGTTTTCCATACTGTAGGTAAATTAACCTGCCATCAGAAGTGCCCCTATGTCTTACCTTGATTTGCTTGAGAATGGACTGTTTTGGTTTCTTACTAAAAAAATATTGGCATTGTTCTGGTACATGAACGTATATGTGTATGTATCTTTTGTTAGTAAATAGGTTTTATCCTTTTTTCAGGTATTTGTACCAAAGATCACTGCAAAGAATACTGCTAAATTGTTTGACCTGATGGTAGAAGATATTAGATCTTTCATAAATGGAAGAGGGAGAATGAGCCCTGAGATAAATTTCCACTTGCTTGGGATAGGGGATCCATGTGAGACAAGATTTGTGCTTGGCAAAATTATTTTAGAAACAATGAAGGCTGGTCCCCGTGGAGATGCGACAGAGATAGGCAATGATGAGAAAGACCTCCAACCAAAGGCGACTGAGGAAATTTTGTCCAATAATGAAATTCCAGGGAAGAAGGTTAAAAAATATGCCCCATCAGCATTTATTCCTGATGGCAACAGAGGGATGTTGAAGAAGCAAAAATTGGTTGACGATGATACTGCTACAAAGAACCAGGAAATGGTTACTAAAGATGAGCTCAACGACTTGGCTGAGAAGCACCAGGAGTTTGGGAAGACATGCAAATTATCTGAAAATAAGACAAACTCGATGCAAGGGAAAATATCAGAGAAGGAAGAGAAAAGCAAGAAGGATAAGGAAAAGAAATCTAGGAAGCATACGAAGGTAGTAGAGAAGTCGAAACATCATATTGCACTACATACAGTAAGCAAGAAGCAGCAAAGGGTAGTTAGGGAATTAAATTTGAGGGAGGAGGATGAGATGGATAATTTGGAAAAAGTGTTGTGGAAGGAGGAGGTGAAGGAAAGAACAGAAGAACATAAAGGAAGAGCAGGAAAGGAGAGAAACGGTGTAAGTTCACTTTCTAGTCTCTTCAGGTGACACATTCTCTTTTCCAACAGCACAAGTCGTGTACCAAAGTTGTGATAAAAGTGATAGATAGAGGAGAGGTTGGTAATTGGATATGGTGGGATTACAAATTTCTTAACAAAAATTTGACAGTTTAGTGGTTAATGTGCTTTATATCAATTAAACATTAGCGTGTTTTGTATTGTTAACGTTCTTTCTATTCTGATGATGAATATTACTCGACCCAATTCCAAACTGTTGTTCTTGGTTTCATTCAGTCGCAGTGAATAATAAATGGGTTGTGTTAGAATTAGAATATTTCACTGCTAGTACCTCATTATTTTTATGACCATATATGTGTGTTAAATTGAATTTTGTACGGAATTTCTTATTTTTAGGGTCAAGATCTCATTTTATTATTATGATTTATGATTTGTGTCGTCTTTTTTAAATCTTTTCTAATTTTCATTTCATTTCATCTGTGAAAAGAATTCCTTTTTCTTCTTTTGTAATTCCCACTTAGTTTGGGTCTGGCATGAACCAGGTGCGTGCACTTTTGCAAGCTGCCCCTACCCTAGCGTCGCAATGTATGTCTTGTTGCCTAAGTCCCTTTAAAATTACACTAATTCAAAATATGCAGCCGTCGCTCACGACACTATGAAGAAAAGAAGCTCCATTCCTTTTATTTTATTAGAATTAGTAATTTTACTATTTCAATGACGCTTTCCCATTTCTGTTTATTATGCATTTAGCAAAATACGACAAAAAAAAGGGAAATAAAAATAATACTGCAACAACTCCCAAAGAGGCCAAGACAAAATTGAACTCCTGAGAAAATCCTAAAACGACGACGTTGTGTTTGTCGACTTCTCACCAACCCTGAGAGAGTGAGAAAGCAAGTAGGCAACAGCCGCGAGGCACCTGTCCATTTCCTTTGCAGTCCCTTGGAAGTGATGGAGCCCATCGAAAAATATCAAACACTTCCATTATAAAACACTCCCTTTTGCTTTTACTTCTTCCCACCAAACAAACTCCCATCCCTCAACCCCTACATTTTACTACGCTCTCTGAAATCTTAGTTACATCCATGGCGGCAACATCGCTAAATGCCCCTAACGCTCCTCTCCTTCAAAAGACCCATCAAACTCATGTCTTTCTCAAACCCATCTCCACCATTCCTTGTCAAACCTCTGCCAAGCGCTTCTCCATCTCTTGTTCCGCAACTACCCAAGATCGCCTCTCCGTCCAATCCCAATCTCAAGATCGGGTCTTTAACTTCGCCGCCGGTCCCGCCACCTTACCCGAGAACGTCCTCCTCAAAGCCCAATCCGAGCTTTACAACTGGCACGGATCTGGCATGAGCGTTATGGAAATGAGCCACCGTGGTAAGGATTTCCGTTCTATTATCGAAAAAGCCGAGACCCATCTCCGTTCCCTTCTCAACATCCCTGAAAACTACGCCGTTTTGTTCCTCCAAGGTGGAGCCACCACCCAGTTCGCTGCTGTCCCTTTGAATCTCTGTGCCCCAGGTGACTCCGTTGATTATCTTGTTACTGGATCTTGGGGAGACAAGGCTTTCAAAGAAGCTAAGAAATACTGCAACCCCAAAGTCATTTGGAGTGGGAAATCGGAGAACTACGTCAGGGTTCCCTCGTTCGATGGTTTAGAACTGAACCCGAATGGCAAGTATTTGCATATATGCGCCAATGAGACCATTTACGGGGTTGAGTTCAAGGACTACCCAGTTCCCCGCAATCCAAATGGGGTTCTTGTTGCTGATATGTCTTCCAATTTTTGTTCCAAACCTGTTGATGTAACCAAGTTTGGGTTGATTTATGCTGGTGCGCAGAAGAATGTGGGGCCATCCGGGGTTTGCATCGTGATCGTGAGGAAGGATCTTCTAGGAAATGCACAAGAGATTACCCCTGTAATGCTTGATTACAAGATCCACGCCGACAACAACTCTTTGTACAACACACCTCCATGTTATGGGATTTATATGTGCGGGCTGGTGTTTGAAGACCTTTTGAAGCAGGGAGGACTGGAAGAGGTTGAGAAGAAGAACCAAAAGAAAGCTGGTATATTGTACAATGCCATCGATGAAAGCAAAGGATTCTACAGGTGCCCTGTTGAGAAATCTGTAAGGTCGCTGATGAATGTTCCATTCACATTGGAGAAGTCAGAGTTGGAGGCTGAGTTTTTAAAGGAAGCCGAGAAGGAGAAGATGGTGCAGCTCAAGGGACATAGGTCGGTGGGAGGCATGCGAGCTTCCATTTATAATGCTATGCCTTTGGCTGGAGTTGAGAAGTTGGTTGCTTTCATGAAGGATTTCCAGGCAAAGCATGCTTGATTCACGTCTCTTCCTATATAAAGTGCGGTTGTTCTCTTCTGTTTGTGTTCACTCTTTTATGTTTTTGCTATGGTTTTATGTCGGGTAGGTTTTAGATACTATTGGTGATAAATCTGAAAGTTCCAAACAGGGGAAGTTAAGCAAGATTTTTGTAATAGACATGATTTGCTAGTTTCATTTCCTATTCTGATTCTTAAGTGCACAATATTAATTAATTCTAATAAAGGTCGCTTGAATTTTGGTGTTTATTGTTTTCTATTACTAATTGCACCCACATTGCTTGAATTCAAGTTTACATGTAAAACTGTCAATTTCACTGTTGCAGTAGGTTGCATTCTCCTCGACTAAAACTGAGAAATAGTTTGGACCTTGACACAAAGAATCAATAAGAAACTCTTGCTTAGGGCATTAGATGCAAATAGGAGCAACCCCAGAGGAAAACTTGGGGAGATCCAACAACCGTCAACAGTAACTAATGCTTGGATTACATCTGCAGAAAGTGGTGTCAATAAAGAGAGGGATGGATCTTGGGAGAACATCGGTCCAAGGTGCAGTAGGCTTGTTGCACTTAAGAATCTGTGGCTGCGGATATAAAGGTTCAATGATGCCACAAAGTATGAGATTCTTCAGTAAGTTACTAAGTTACGAGTACGAGTAAACACTTGCATTCTTTCATCTTAATAAAGGGACTGAAATAAAAGGATTTTGCTGTGTGCTATATATATATATATATATATATATATATATTATATTAGCAGATTATCATGGTATTTGTCTAATATCATGGGATATATACTGTAGTATATTAACAAATTATAAGCCAAAAAAAATCAAGCATTAAACAGTGAATAGAAATAACCTCTTTAGGACTAACCTGAAGGGTATGCATCATAGTTGAAGGGTATAAAGCAGATCAACTCAATCAACTCATGCTTGCGTGATTGTGAAAGTTTGTACTTGTTTCAAGGAGCTCTAGTGTAACTGTTTGATTAACTTCACTAAGCATGGTCCCAAGGTAAACCCTTTCCTGATTAAATATGTTGCATTATTTTTCTTGATATAAATTAAACATTGATAGCATGAAGAAAAATATGTTTGTAGTTTATAATGTTGGTTGGTAACAATATTAAATTATTTAAAAAGTCAAGTTTTAGATATCTAATTATAACCATTGGTGATTAATTGTGTTGTAAGGACAACTTTTATATGTAAAGTGGTGTTATAATGACGTAATTGTTTTTGGTATAGAAGAAAAAAAACTAGCCAATTTATACCTCATTTGCCTCGACAAGGCATCGTCGTCTCTCATCAGCCTGCAGTAGCCCCATTGCCCGTGTTGGTGGTGATTGGTGCAGTTGCATTCCCTTTCCCTTACCTCTTGCTGGTGCTGCCATACAATTCGCTACTGTATTCCCTTCTCTGTATACATACTGAACTCTCATCTCCCAACTCCGTTCAAGTAGCTCCCTTAATGCTCGGACCGCCTCATGATGCACATCCTGACCAGTACCATTAAGCAACTGCACAACGGCAGCATTATTCACTTCCAACACTCTTAGGAATACCAAGATCCCATGCAAGCAACAAGCCATCAAATGCACCCCACAGTTCTGCCTCTATCATTTAACATCCTCCAATCCCTTGGAAAAGCCACTATCCATCGTCCTTGACTGTCTTGGATAACACCTCTCGCTGTTGCAACATTAGTCTCGCTACATACCGTGCCATCAGTATTTACCTTCCACCATCCCTTTGGCAGTCCCTTCCACCTATTGCCGTTCGATCAATCTTTTAGCTACTACCTAAACCTACATGCGCAACATCAAATATGCAATATATAATAATAATAATAATAATAATAATAATAATAATAATAATAATAATAATAAAGAACACAAGAATAATAGAGAAGAGATAAATATGAGAATAGGGGGGATTTCTATTGCATTTTATTCTTCTTCTACACATCACAAGTAGTATACTCTTAAATAAATAAATAAATAAATAAATATATATATATATATATATAGGAAGATTAGACACCACATTTTCTAATACATAAATAAGAAAAAGCAGTTACAAGGAGATGAAAGGTGAAATGTTATTATAATAATCATCCACTTAATAGCATTCATGACACGCCTCTTTGTATATCCATTGTATGAAAGAAATGTTTCATTAAAAACTTTACTAGGAAAAACCTTGTAGGACAAAAACTTAGTGAATAAAAAGAGTACACAACTATAATACGATAACATGTTTCCTCATTAAAAATTTTACTAGGAAATCCCAATGAGACAAAACCTAGTTAAGAGAAAAAGAGTACAATATGTATTTACTCCTCTCATGAAAACATCACATAATATATTATATTCTATGTATTCAATATTGAATACTAACTTTTCAAATGACCATTTGAATGTATTTGCTAAGCATTTATATCATCATTCTTTTGAAAGTTATGAATGAACAATTTCTAGAAACTTTATATGTTTCTAGCATTTTAAATTCAAGGATTTTAATATAAACTTTACTATATAGTGATTCATATAACGAGTTGTTACAACAACTATTAAACGTATGTTAAATCTTTGTTAGTTTAATAATATACCTAAAGAGTATTATATCTTTTCATGATCAATGCTAGGATTTAGCGAAAAATTTCATATTTTTATTGTTTTTGCAAAACTATTTCATTTATACCCTTGCTAGCTTTATACAATTAAGTATTTGGACTATTCAATATGTATATTTCTCAATAGCTTTATTCAAGATCCTCTTTTTATTTCATTATTTCAATAATATTTCATACAAAATCATTGTCGACCACTTTTATTATCAGTTCCATATTTTCTCGAATGGATATAACTTATCGAGATCTCTTTATTTTTACTATTTTAATCTTCAGTTTCAGGTATCTGAATGTCTTATGGAGGTTTAGTTTTTAGTTATGTCTTGAGTCTCTTTTGGAGCGCTCACCTCCACTATATGACCATATAGATTTATTATTATTATTATTATTACTATTATTATGAGAATTTTCATATTTGGAACCGATCAATATATCATGCTTTAGGCATGCATTACTTTCATTTGTTCTAACTAATTTATCCTACTAGGACTTTAATTCAAATTTAAAACATTAGTGGTATATAACACTTGGTTATTCTCATCAAGTTAGTAAATATATCTGCGCTTAACTTGTAATAAAGTGAGTTATCCTTTTTTTGGAAATTTTAGTTCAAAATTACTCTCTATGAGGATCTAGATAATGATAACTCATTATAAGCAATGATTTTATCTAGTTATTAGTTTTCTTTCCTAATGTTGTGAAAACTATTAAATCAAAATAGTAACCACAATATCATGTCATAATTGAATTTTCAATTCATTCAGGACATATAATAATACAAGGAGACTCATAATTAATATATATTCTCAACTTTCTTTAAATACTTATTTTGTGCATTGTTATAGATCAACTTTAACATATGCTACACAATCAAAAATTCTAAAATAGGTAGTATTTTGCTCCTGACCAAAAGTCAATAATAATGGGAAGTATTTACATTAAATTATTGGCATGATGCGTAAAAGTGTCTATTAATGTAAAATATTATATCCTTATGCATATACGCAAAAATTTTCGTTCTCAAAAGATATTGTCACATCCCAAAAATCGGGTTAGTAAAAATTGAGTTAGTGAAATCAAGAGTGGTCACGTTTTAATTTTTAATTTAAGATTGTGAAAATGTTGCAAAGTGATTAATTTGTTTTAGTGGTTAAGAGTGTTGCTTGTGTTTGTAAGGTTTTGGGTTCGAATCTCTTCATTTGAAAATTTTGCTACTTTTGTCCCTATCTTTAACTCTAAACATCTGACTTAAATTTAATTCCTACACAAGTATTGATAAGAAAGAGTCTATTAGTTTAATGCTAAGGCTTCACATTACCCTTTGGTTCTGTGTTTGAATCCTAGTGTGTGCACAATGAAATTATTTTTATTATTTTTGGTCAATGCTGCCCATGTGGAGGAAGTTGAGTGGAATTCAAGGGGAAAAAAATTGATAAGGAGTGTGGGGAAGTGGATAGTTGTTTTTAATTAATTAATTAATTCTGTTTTTAAAAAATTCCTAAAATATTTCCCCAAAATTCTCCTAATTCTACTGTCCACTTCTCTTCCCACTTCTCATGTTAGTTTTTTCTTCTTTCCTTTCTTCTTTTCTATTTTCTTTTTCTTTCCTCTTCTGTTCTGTTTGTCGATTCTTTTGGCCATCTTTGCTTGGAAGATTCACCATTGTAGTATCAATTTTTCGTGTAAGTGAACTCTGTATTTTCATGAGCTTGTGGAGGAGGAATGCAAATTTTTATTCTATAGTTTTTGATTGGTTTATGTTGGGTTGATTCCTATGGTGATTTTTGTTAGGTGACAATCGAGAGACGCAGAACTCTCCTCCTGCGATTTAAGTGTTGTTAACTGTCATTTTTTTCAAGATTAAGTGACTAATCGTCGTTGTTAGAGGCTGATTTCGATGTAATGTAGTTTGATTGTCTACATTATTTTTTTTGAATAAGCGTTTCAAGTTTGGAAAAATCATGTTAATTAATTCGTGTGAATGGTTAATTAGGGTTATGAAATTCTTGTTGGGGTGTTTGCTTCAGAAATCAATAAGGTTTGTATCGGAAAACTCAAAAAATAACGAATAGTGCAAAGCCAAAAAACTCATAGTGGATGTCACACGACCGCGTGTCGGGCCGTGCGACAGACCGTGTGGTAGGCTATGTGGGTTACACGGCTATGTGCCAGATCATGTGGACTACACGAGATGGACTATTTGGGCTATGTGGGCCACACGGGCATTTGTAGGTCGTGTGTAGGCCATTTGGACCACACAGGCATGTGTAGGTCGTGTGGGCTGCACGAGTTGGGCTAGTTTGGTCATGTGGGCCACATGGGCATGTGGGCCCATTTTTTGGAAAATTTTCACTTAGGGTCGTTTTGATCTATGATTTGTAATTAGACTTTTTGTACGTTTCATACTTGCTTAATAAGACTTGGAAACAAGGTATATGTTAATGTGCTTATGTATGTGACGTGTTTAAGGTATGTGAATTATATATGTATGATTTGTGTTTTGTCAATCTAATGGTTTGTTGTTGTTTTGCTATGTTGTGTATGAGCATATGATGTCTAAATCTGTTAAATTTGTGTATATTTGGATTCTGCTATATGACCATACATGTGACATTATGGCGAAATTGATTTGTTTATATTGAATTTGTGATACATCTGTTCTGCTAAAGCATGAAATGCCATGCCTTCTAATTTCTGATATTGTACGACTGCATGTCTTACATACTTCTCATTCTGATTCAGTATATGCATGCCATGTCACATTGCATAGGGTTTGGGATAATATGGAAATGAGGAAGTTGTGTTAGTTTAATGATTTGCACTATCTGGTGGTTCATCTATATTTTTTCTAGCAGTTTGTCTGCAATTATAGTGGCTCGATCACATATATTTGTTCTGGTAGCTTGGCTGCAATATAGTGGCTTGACCACATATATCCAATTCAACAATTTTAATTGCAACTTGGTGGCATTTACCACAATTATCTGTTGGTGTGATTGGATGGACGAGTTTTAGGGAACTCTATTTGGTGTGTAGCGGAGTTGGGTAGGAAGTTTTCTGAAAAATCTACATTATGTTTTTTGAAAAGCATTGCATTGGCATAAGCATGCATTCTTAGTGATGTGATCCCAAGTCTAAGTTATGAGGGAGGCCTCGGTGGGCTTATGCAAAAACGTTGGGATCAAGCCCAAACTAGTCATGCCCAAGTTGGGCCGAGCCCAACTCCTATGCTGGTCCAAATCACTTAAGTTTTCAATGAATTTTTTAAGGGGCCTGATTGATTTAATCATGCCAAATTTAAAGACTGTTGAACTTAAGTTTAATCTAATAAGTTTATGTTTTAATTTAATTCCACAGATTTTGTCATACATATTATTACATGTCTTATGTGTTCTAGTTATTAAGTTTTTTAGCATGTGTGCATGTGATATCACATTATGTCTTGTTTGTGTCATTTAACATATTTTTAGTTGTGTGTGTCTTGTGTTTCTATAATATATGCGCATGAATATTTATCATCCTTGCATTTTTTAAGTATGTTGTTTGAACTTAAGTATGAGTCCTCGAATGTGTCTTATGTATATATGTGTGCTCATGGTATAATATATATATGTTTATGCGTATGAGTCAAGAGTTATGCATATACTTTTTGGGTTAAATTGTGTTGGTCGAATTTTAGAATGAGAATGTTGCAAAGCTGATGCCTATTTATATGTGTGTAGATGACCATTCGGATGGGATTAAGATGACCCTTTAAGCTCTATCCATCTTACCAAATTCATCACAAGATCTTTCTAGAATTATCAAGAATCAAGTCATCAAATGTTGATACATGCAACCATTCATATGGATGGGTCAAATGCATGTCATCAAGTTGACTTAAGAATAAATAATTCATATCATTTAAGAGTTGCATGGACGGTGGCTGCAAGGGGAAATGGACGTTCTAGAAGTTTGTCACTAATTCATGCTCCTACATGCTTATTAAAGCCTCAAATTAAAGACATGCATGTCCCATGCTAGGAGCATTCGACCAAGGGGGATTTTGGGACTTAAATGGCTGCACATTCATAGAACAAGGAGATACTTAAGGCCTAAGTATGCATGAATGCACCAAATAAAGAGTTGTGACTATTCAGCCAAAAGCATGCACAAACCTACAAGGACATGAACTAGATTTAATAGTGTGTGTGAACATATTCATGCTTAGTGTGAACATCTTAAAAATTGTGCGTGAGTGTGTTTAAGGCTAGTGTGAACCTAATAGATCCCAAATTTGAATGGCCATTTTAAGGGCCTATATAAATAATGTAAAAGGGACATTTTCGGTCAGACCATTTGAATACAAAAACTTTATTTGTGAGATTCTTCTCTCCAAGGTTCTTAATCGAACGTATTTGAACTTATCAAACTTCCTTCGAGTTTGTGGCGTTCACCCATGACTTATCATTTCGTCTACCACCTAGAAGTGTGGCATTTTCGTTATACCAAGGTTCGAGTATTTTTCAAATTTACGAGGGTTGAGTTTGATTATAACTTCAGTTCCATAAAACATTCAAGTGCTTCGGGTCACGGTTTCCACCACCTTTTAAACCTATTCAAGACGATCTTTCCTTCAAGTAAGTTTCTAAACTTTCCAAATCTTAGGAAATCACATCACTTAGTTTTGCTCAATTCATCGATATGAAATTCTCTGTGATTTGATTGTTGTGTTATTTGTGTTCTCTTTTTGAGTTTAGTTACACACTGAGCTTTATAACTCACCCTTTTGTTTTTGACCTTTTAGATAATCAGCTAATTTAGGTCCGGACAGAGTGCGGGAGTTCGAATTGGTTTTCACGTAAAATGGTCTGTTTTGGTTAATAAATTAAGATTTCCGGACTTTTGATTTTTGGACTAAGTTTTCAAATTTGGTTTTGTTTTTGGGTTTTGTTCTATTCATCGATTTTTAGGTGTTCTTAACATAAAACTGCAAAATTATTTGAATTTGACAAATTGAAATTTGGTCTACAAAACTTAAAAACTCTGAAAATACACACTAGAAAATTAAGTGTCAATGATAGAGGGTTGCGCGCGGACCAATATCGAGTTGTCAAGTCACGAGAAACTCCTACGAAAGCTCTAAACAATCAGATCTGAAATGAAACAGAAAAGGATTAAAATTCTAGATCTAAAATAAAGTAACTCCCAAATCAAAAAAGACTCAGCCAAAAAAAGTGAGAATGCTTATTAGTGAAAAAAAGTGAGAATGCTTATTAGTGATGAATCTTGATAACCAAGAACGTGAAATTGGACTTCAAGAAAGTTTCCCAATCAATCGAATTTGATAAGCAACACAAACAGCGAGATTAAATTTAACAGATTATAAAAATAAAAACTTGAACAGAATTAAGGATTTGGGCGGCAAGAAGGGGGAAATTGATGGACAAGATTGAAAATCGGTAATCAAGAAGTTCTATGATCCCTTACAACCAAATCTGAAAAGAAATTAAGAATCCAATCAGCAAATCAATTGAAATTCCAACAACCGTTTGAACCAGAATGAGAAGGAGAAATTCGGCGAGATCAATTGGGGAAAAGATGATTTGGCTCGAACTTGGCTGCCAAAGAGAGGGCTGATCGATTTTCATTAGTAATTAAAGAGGGTTGAAACAAATAAGAAGATAAAAACAAGTTAGATAAAGGAATCGACACTAGCAGGATTTAAAGGAAAAATTGACAGCAAGAAATTAAAAGATAAGTCCTAAGAAGCCTTGAAATCCCAAAAGATTCCACAACTCCCTTCAAACGGCTCTAATCTCCCTTCTAAAGAATATCAATGGCAAGAAGAAGGTTGAAGATGGCTCCCACAATCAAAAGATTGTTAAAATAACTTCTAAAGAAGACTCAAGAGAGAATTCTTGGAGAAAAACTCAAAGAGAATTCTGCACTTAAACAAATCTGAAATTTTTAATATAATTGAGAAGTAGTCAATACAAGGGTGGCCGGCCATGCGTTTAAATAGGCCTTAGACTAATCCTAATCTTATTAGAAAACTTAAAAATTAAACCTAATTAATAAAAATAATAGGCATATTTGACCATGCACTTAAATGGACTGTTTTGGGCCGAATTTTAACATGTAACATTCCTAAAGCCTAAAATTTAAATTAACAATTAAAATGTTTACAAATTGGGCGCTTTGACAAGTTGGCCTGATTTTCAACTAAATATGGGTGTATTTCTTGATTGGGCTTGGAATCATCTTATTGGGCCTTGCCTTCAAGAACTTGGGCTTGTATTCCATCTTCTACCAAAATTGGTTCGTTAATGCTCGTAACAGAGATCCAATGCGCTTTGGCTGCAAGATTTGGTTTCTTGGACCAAGATTTCCAAGATTTGAAATCTTGATTTTCTTGATTCTTGAAATCGCTCCAAACAGCAAGATTGGGCCAAGATTCGGTTTCTTGATTTTCTTGAAAACAAGAAAGTGAATCTTGATTTTCTCTTTCTTTCATGTACGCATCTAAGGCCTTCCTAACAAACTCCTGAATGGTCCCATTTAGTTTGGAACGCATTTGTCGGGCCTTTGATCTCGTTATTGGGCCTTGTGGTAATTTGAGCCCATCACGTTCTTGGGCTTGGGTTGGGCCTTTGTGACTCGTATCAATCAAACAAAATGCTTTTTTGTAAAATGACTGCACACGAATTTTTCTAAATAATAATGTAAGAGTTTTGCCAAAAATTAATGTTTTCAAATCAAGTGATTTCCAAAGTTAGATATCGATTTCTTGAAGTTTCCGTTATTTTTCAAAATATATGGTTAAATGATTACGCTATAAAATAAGAGTTTTTCGAACTTGTGATTTTTTAGAACTCATATGTGGTTAGCTAAAAGTTAAGATTTTTTATCCCACATTTTAAATTAGGTTTTTCAAATGACATGATGTAACTCCTCCATATTCGTGTTACAGATATGGTTTAGCTACTAACTGGAGGATGTACTTTATAAACTATGCTAAACCATTTTATACGTATAAATAATTGACTTTTTGCGATAGTTACTCACGCTTACAATCTAGCATTCAATAATAACTGAAAGCATAAGAAATAAACTCATTAACATTAGCAAAAATTGTCTCGATTCCATAATATGAAAGTGTTGTTCTTAAGCAAATAATTAAAAAAATTAATCTTGCAAACTACAGGTTGCGAGTTACTAATTCACATTTGGTTAACTTTTAGATGCATCTACCAAAATTATATCAAAATATCCACTTGTTGGATAAACAGGCCGACATTTCTTTTAGAAATGCAAGAGATTCAATCTCAACTTTTTCTAGTGAGGTTTAATAAATCATCTTCTTTTAGAACAAAGAGCGCTTGAGGATTCTTTAAAATGAAGAATCTTCAAGTTATTTAATAAATATCGATTTAAATTCTCAACTTGTTGCATCATTATTGATCAGGATGGTCTAACCAATCATGCCAACTTAATTAATACATTTGGACTAGTAAACTTCAGGTTTTTTATCTCATGTGATTCAACAATACAAATGTAAAATTTTGGTTTATCATCATATGTGATTTACTTGTATATGCATAGTATAAACTAGAGACAAAGACAATAATTTTCCAATACAATAAAATTAAAGACAAAGCTATATGCAGTTGTTGCAAATAAATTTTATCAATTTAAAAATACGCACAAACAAATATTTTCTTTGCATAGGCATATGTGCAAAATTAAGTAACGTGTATGATCATATCATAAATACACAATAATTAAAAGCTTAAATATAAGTTGAAATTATTAATTTAAATTTCAATATCGGTCTTAATATCTATCTCAGAATATCTTCATTTTCCATTTTTGGTGGATAGAAGAATTATTATGACCACCCCTTTTACTATTACTATTGTAAAGCAACTTACCACGCCCATGTCCAAGTTTAAGTCTTTCTATATTGCTACTTCACTTCAAGGAATGCAGTAGATCTAATATAACAGACTTTGTGGTTTTCCATTTTTTTTGGTTCTTTAAAAATATGCTCAAAAAACGAACGCCGTTTTCGAGGAGAGCCGAAAGGTAGTTCAGTTTCCATTCCCCAAACTGTTAAAAAGAAAAAATATTCTTTTGACCTTTCTATTTTTTTCATTGGATCTTTATGAGAGGGTTGTAGTTTAAATCTGTGCCAAGGTTTCAAGCAAAAAGGAAATAGGATCTTTATCTGAATACCGTCTATTAACCAGTTTTTTGGAAATTTTGTTTCGGATAATTAAACACCATTATAAGTGCATTTAACATGCATTTCTCGATTCCAATCCGTTAAATCCTCAGACCACTCAGGAAATTGAAATAATAACATACGGGTAATGTTTTTAACTATTATCAGTGAAGGTAATATAATATGTTTTCTAAGAATTGATCGGGTTATTAACACGAAGCCCTTTATTACTTGAGCAAGTAAAAGAATATCCTAAGGTTCTGCTATTTCTATCCTCATTTTCTCTTCTCTTTTGTATTTTATCTTTTGACCTCGTAGTTTTTCTCGATCTTTTTTTTTCTGTATAATCAAAAATTTTTGATTCTTTGGTTTTACATATCCAATTTCGAGATATTCGTTTCAACGGTCCAGAAATATCAAAAGAAAAAAAGAGTGGTTTGTCTACTCTGTCCAAAAAAAAGGGGGAATGTACATTTGCTTTAAACAACTCCCAAGTAATTTTTTTACGCCTTTGGGCACGGATGGAACCTTTTATTATGTTACGTCGAAAATCTGATTATTGTGAATAGCGTATCAAAGCCACTTCATCTGTTTGATCAGGATCATTAGCATCTTTGGTATTAGTATAAGTATCGACGTTTTGTCTGTTTATTAGTAAAAATCACGACACGCTTGGATTTTCTTGAACGAATTTCATGCTCTGCTGTTACATTTTCCTCTTTTTCTCCCTCCTGTTGTTCTAAATCGTCGATTAATTTGTATGACCATCGAGGAACTTTTTTACTTATTTCTTTTAATCCAATAGATTTTTTTTTCTAATTTTTTGATTGTTGGGATTAGTTATAGCTATATTGAATAAAAATTTCAAAATTTTGACTCTATCATCTGAATCGGTATTTCCCTATTCATCTTCTATCAATGTCAATAAAGAGAGTTCTTTTTTTGTTGCTAATGATTTTATATTGAGTGTATCTAGTGTCTGTTCAAGTTCGTGATAATCAGTAGTAAGAAGTAGAGCATGAATCTTATTTATTCAAAACGGATCCATGTTTTCTTTTATAGGTTTGATTTATGCTTAAAGGAGAACCCCATTTTTTGATTCTTCTGCAGTAGGGTCCATGCAAGAAAGGATCATATAGTTTAGGAAAGTATTCTCTTTTAGTTTCATTATTAGAGAATCGAGTACTTTTTTCAAGTATGCCCAGATCAAAAGATTCCTTATCTAAAGATTCGACTCTTTTTATAAACTCCTTACTAAAATTTGAAGAATGAAAAGTTGAAAATGTTTTCTCTAACAAGCTCTTCATTAGTAATATTTTATATCTTTTAAAACTAATGCATTAACATCACAAATTTTGTTCTTGATATATTAGCTCTTATGGAGCATTTGACAAATTTTTACTACCAAATATTGGAAAAATATTGGTTTATTTCAATACCAAAAGAAAAAACTTTCTTGTATCATCCAAATGTATAATATCCATTGTTACATTATGAGCAATACATATATATATATATATATATTTATTCTTAAAGAGTATTAATATAGTTGGAAAAACTAGTTTGATAGCTGACGGGTGCATGATTGATGGACTTCATATCATATTGTTAAGTTATATCTATCTTTTGAAGGGTTTTCTTGAGAACTTTCTTTGTTGTCTGATTTATTACTATGTTTCCACTTCTAGTGGTTACTATTATACCACTTATCACGTCCATAATTATATCTTTTAAATTTTATCTGATACTTGCGTTCACTTTGAGGAATGCAACAAATTTACTAGGACAGACTTGTAAATGTCCCAATAGATTCTTTATTTCACAATCACCATCGTAAATATGCTTGGATGTTCATTATAATCAAAATTTCACTTTTTATCTCCCTTAACTCTTTACCTATCATCTCATTGTAACCGTTTTTTTCTATTTATGTATTAGAAAATGAAGGTAGCATTAAAATGGCTATTCATGATTATTTCTCTAAAATATTCGTGAGGTTTCTAATGAAGAGGTGTGTAAACTCGAAATTATGTAGGATTTTTCTATATATTTTTACCACCCTTTTACTTAATAAATATGTTTATCTTGAGTAATTGTTATTAAAATAAGTAAATTTTACTTATTTAGTAATATTGGGCATGAATTTATAAAGTATGTGACATTGTGCTTAATTACATGATTTTATTACATATTTTATATTGTTTCATGTTAATTTATAAATATGAGATTTTTCACTATGTAAGAGGACCATTGAAGAAGTGATAAATGTGAATGAAACATGGACATGAACAAATAAACTCATGTGGACGACAAGACCATGCAATTTGAGTCATGATGTTGATAATTTGACCCAGTAAAAGAGGTGCTAAAAGATGGACATGTCTGCTAAGTTATTGGACTGAGAAACCGTCCAACAAGGGGGAACTGAAGCCCAGTTTCGGCACAAGTAGATGGTAGCCCAAAAGCAAGCTCTGGGGTATTTAATTGAAGGTCCTTACAGTTGGAAAATAATCAGAAATCAGCTCAACTACTTTTCTGTTGAAACTGTCTATATTAATAGCCTTGGTTTGAATTCAAATTGAGGAGACTAAGTCATTCTCTTATCCTTCAAATATGGCCAGCCATGCATGGTAGAAAGAGAAGGAATTTTGTATCTATTTGTAGCTAAATCTACCCCTTACCTTCACCAATAAATACCATTCACCAGTCCCTTAATCCATCATGCCTCACAACTTATTTCTCTTCTTTCATTAGCATTTTTCTACATTCCATTTCCATTTTTTTACATTCCATTTCCCTTTTCCTTCCATTGCATAGCCGTCCATCTCTTTCACATACTTTAGCCATAAAAGCTTTTTCAGAAGCATTCTTTGGTTGGCCACTTTAGGAACTCCTTAGAAAAAGAAGAATCGAGCAGAACAGAGGAGTGCATCAGTCAGAATAGATCCAAAAGGGTGCTGAACTGAATCAGTCAGAATAGATCCGAAAGGCTGCTGAATTGAATAGAGTTTATTCTTTCCTCTTGTTATTTATTTTAATCATGCTTGCTTTGGGTTTATTGTTTTTGACATCAACAATGATATTTTAAATCCTATTTGCTAGGATGATTATGTTAATTCAATAAGATATATTTTATTAATGTTTAACATGTTTAGGCCTCAGTCAATCATGTTTTCAATGAATATCATGATGCATTTCATTCATATGTGATTAGGTGCACCCAGATTAGTTGAGCGATCCTAACCAGACGATGGTTAGTAGACACATAATTGAAAAGTGAAATGTTCAATTTAGATCCTTAAACACGACTAAGTTTAGGTTCGTAATATCTTTAGTTAAGTGTATTGCCTTGCATAGTTTTTAGGTTTATGTAATTAAACTATTGCTTAAGTAAATGTCCCTGTGACCTTACATAAATGATAAGAAACCCTTAGTTAATATGATCAGTAAAATGCATATTTAACTAAGTAAAAGACTCCGTAAGGACTTAATTTGGTTTCCAAACTCATGAAAGATTGAGTTGCCGTAGAAGTAATTCTGAACATTGTTAAGCATGATAAAGTAAATTGAATTGATTAATATAATTATCCTAGCCCATTTAATGTTGATTGTTTTTGTTGCTAAAGCCATTGATTCATACATTTAGGTAAATTGCATCTAGATTAGAATTGCATAGGGATCAATCTTTGCATCTAGTTAGTTGTATTTAGTTTAATCATCACCATCCAAATTATTGAGTTTTTACATCAAATTGTTAATTATAATTTTGCAATTAATCAATTAAGCTTATACAGTCCTCGTGGAGACGATAACTAATTTTACTTACTTATTACTTGAATGACTGTATACACTTGCGCATATTTCCCGTTACAAGTTTTTGGAACCGTTGCCAGGGACTGTTGCCTTAATCATTTTTGTGAAATTATTCTTTGCAATTTGACTTGATTTGATTTTTATTTCTAACTTTACTAAATAATTCTTTAATTTTTTTCTCTTCCCCTTTATTATTATTTTATTATTTATTCTTTAGTTTCTTGTGATCGTTTTTCAGGTCGTCATGAGCATAGATCAAATCATCGATTTACTCCCTGTAGACGTTCAAATCGAGTGAGCATTTAGACAAAAAAGACAAGAAAATTAGCCTAGAGACAAGCCGCAGAAATGGACCTTGAGAATCAAAATGATGATCAAGCGAATAAAGCCGCTAATGCTCGAAATCTAATTATTATTGTTGATGATAGGGACTGACCCATAGGGTAGTATGTCTTGCCACTTCTTAACAAACTAAATCTGAGGGTTAGGAGACCAGAGATTGAGGCACCGCAGTTTGAATTGAAGCCTGTGATGTTTCAGATGCTTCAAACAATAGGCCAATTCAACGAAATGCCCACAGAAGATCCACATATTCACCTTCGATTGTTTATGGATGTGAGCAATTCCTTCTAGATAGCCGGTGTAACTGAAGACGCACTGAGGTTGAAGCTGTTTCTATACTCGTTGTGGGATTGAACACGAGTATGGCTTAATTCATTGCCATCCAACTCAATTTGTACTTGGCAAGAATTAGCTAAATGCTTTTTGGTAAAGTATTTCCCACTTAGCAAAAATGCGAAGTTGCGGAATGAGATCACCACTTTTCACCAATTGGATGATGATTCCTTATATAAGGCATGGGAAAGATTCAAGGAGTTACTATGTAGATGCCCTCATCAGGGGATTCCACATTATATCCAGTTGGAGACAATCTCTAATGGTCTTAATGCACATAGAAGGTTGGTGGTAGATGCCTCTATGAATGGAGATCTCTTGTTGAAGTCTTATAATGAGGCTTATGAAATCACCGAGAGAATAGCTAGTAATAATTACCAGTGGCCGACAAATCAAGCAGCTTCAGGAAGACAAGTAGTCGGTGTGCATGAAGTAGATGGCCTTACTTCACTCTTAGCTTAGGTATCGTCTATCTCTTCAATGTTGAAACAATTTACTACTAATAGTTTAAATCATGTTGCAATTCAGGCACCAATCCACTACCAATGAGGTGGACCGAATAACACTTACATGCAGCATAGATCAAATCAACCTCTTGGTTTCAATCAACAAGTTCAAAACCCATCGCAAGTTGAACCTTCAAATAATTTGGAGAATTTGTTGAAGACATACATTGCTAAAATTGATGTCTTGATTCAAGGCTAAGCAACAACATTGGAGAATCTGGAAAATCAAGTGGGATAATTAGCTGATGAGTTAAGAAACAAACCCTAAGGTGCTGTACCAAACAATATAGAAAATCCTCTTTCAGTCGAGTCTTCTAATCTTGAGAACTTATTAAGAGCATACATGGTGAAGAATGATGCAACTTTGAGAAATTTGAAGAACCAAATAGGGCAGATAGCAAACGAACTTCGAAATAAACAACACGGAGCTTTACCTAGTGACATGGAGAACCTAAGAAAACCGAGTAAGGAGAATTGGAAAGCGGTCAATTTATGAAGCGGAAGGACTTTTGAACCCAATAAGGTTGAGGTTGATGATGAAGCTCCCCAGAAAGAGGAAAATCAACCAACAGCTTAAATTCCTGCACTAGATAAACCAAATTCTGCAAATTTTCAAAAAGGTAAAATCTAAACTAGTGGATTCTAATAAGCTAACCTCTTAATTAGATGCAAAAATATTACCTCGGAAGAGCTGTCCAATCTAAGCCAAAGTTTCACAACCTCCATATCCTCAAAGACTCCAGCAACGTAAACAAGATATTCAATTTAAGAGAATGTTGGATGTGTTGAAATAAATATGTATCAACATCCCGTTGGTAGAAGCTTTGGAGCAAATGCCGAACTATTCGAAAGCTATGAAGGAATTTTTGTCTAAAAAGAAAAGGTTTGGGGAATTTGAAACTGTAGCCCTGACTATAAAATGTAGCCTATTTTTTTTCAGAATAAGTTGCTTCCTCAGTTGAAGGATCTAGGAAGTTTCATCATACCTCGCAATATTGGAGAATCTTGTTGTGGTAAAACTTTGGGCTATTTGGGATCGAGTATCAACTTAATGCCTACGTCTTTTTTTAAAGGATTAGGTATTGGTAAGGCCAAACCGACAACAATTACACTCCAATTGGTGGATCGATCTTTAGCATACCTCGAAGGAGAGATCGAGGATGTCTTGGTTTGTGTTGATAAATTCATATTTTGTGCTGACTATATTAACTTAGATTTTGAAGCAGATAAAGGAGTACCAATCATCTTAGAAAGACCTTTCCTGGAAGCTGGTAGGACGAGAGTCGATGTACAGAAAGGTGAACTCACCATGCAAGTTCAAGATGAATAAGTAACCTTTAATGTGCTCAAGGCCCTAAGATCTCCTGATGAGGTTAAAGCTTGTTTTGTTTCAACCGAAGATCCACTGGAAGGTATTTCATATGACTCTTCACATCAAGATGAGGATGATACATGTTTGGAAGCTAACTTAGAAGGATTCAGTTCAAAAGTTCAGTTTGAATCATTAGAGCTATCATCGCATGAGTACAAGTAACCCAAACCATCAAAAGAAGAGCCACCCGAGTTAGACTAATTATTTTCAAAAGGCACGAGAAAGGTATCGAGTGGACTATTGCAAAGGGATATGTTAAGGGATAGAAGAGTTTGATTCAATATTAATTATTTGATCCTGGGAGATTGGAGTCTCAATGGTTAAAAGCTAGGATCATGGATCCAATCTATGACATTCAATGGGTGGGACTTGTACCAGAGAAAGAAGGTATAACGAAAAATGGGCTGATTTCGTTAAGGATCATCATAGGTAGACAGATTTGTACTAATGGCAGAAAGTCGAGCAAAGCAAAATAGAAAGACCATTTCCTGCTGCTATTTTTTGAGCAAATATTTTATATAATTGCTGGGCAACATTACTTCTTCTTTCTAGATGGATACGGTTGGTATGATAAATGGCCGTTCGACATCGCCTTTGTCAGTAACAATCATCAATAACATTGAGGGAGTCCTCTTCACTCTCTCTGTCCTTAATTTATTTTCAGTTTTTTCTCTCATTTTAATAAATGACATGCTTAAAAAATTATTCTTCTTAAGGATATTGGAACTTAAGCGGGACCATTGTGACCCCTCCAACCTTTCCTGGGAATTAATTTGATGTAATTTTTCGAGAAGAAAATTTCTAATTAATTTTAAATTTTTGTTTTTCATTTTTATCTTTGCTTTTGATTTGTTTATGTTTAATATAGAGGGTCAAATTGGCCCAAGTACTAATCAATTTATTTTTTTAGCAATCTAGTTTATAAATACAGTTTGGGATTAAGGCTTGAACAGAAAAGAGGAGAAATTTACCCATTGTTGTCGTCCATAAGGGTTCCTTAAAACCCTAATTTTTGCCACCACTTTTCCCTCTATCCATACTTGCCTCTCGAGTCACCTTAAGTAGCTAAAATTTTGCTACAAAATTGCCCTAATTTAGCATTATATAAACCCCTCGCTACCATCATAATTTTCACAACCCTTTAAGCAATTAGCTTAAACCCTAACCACCCATTCTTTTTCCTCTTAGCTGTTGGCCTAAATCCTGAAAAACCTCTTAAATTCCTCTCATTGTCACAAAACCCTAGCTTATTGCCATTGCGAGTCTTTTTCTAGAGCAATCATATCACCACTACACGCATGCCTATCGCCATCGCAAACCCGTCGCTGTCGCAAGTCGATTGCCGTCGCAAATCCCTTACTTCATCCAATGCCGAAATTTTGCCTATTTTTTGAGAAAAGTCACCATGTCTCACAAAAGAACTAGATCTTCCAAGACCTTTTCCAAAAATCCTATAGTGATTCAAGACGAGGAAGTGAAAGAAAGGTTTGATTCTATCTTCAAAAATCAAATTATGATGCTAGAAAAAAGTTTTAACTTGAAAAGCAATGATAAGATGGTTGTGCCTTTGCCGATTCAAAAGAAAATTGATGCCCTCAATTTAAATTATTTTTGCAATGTACGATCATTACCCGATGAGTAGTTATGTAACACCCCTAGCCGTACCCGTTGCCGGAATAGAGCCACGGAGCATTACTAGAGTTTTACATAACACAACGAACAAATATTCAACAGATCCAAAACATAACAAAAATCCTAGTAAAATTATCCAAACTCAAACATATATTCCCTTATACGAGCCATCGAGGCCCAAAAATCACCTTAGAAGCGATTCGGGACTAAATCATAAACATATAGAATTTTCGAGAAAAAGTTCAAAAATTTCATACAGTAGGGGTCACACGACCGTATTGCCAGGCTGTGTGACTCACATGATTGAGACACACGGCCGTGTCCTAGCCCGTGTACGTGCCCGTGTAACTCTCTGACTTGGGTCACACAGCCAAGCCACACGCCTGTGTGCCAAACCGCGTATCCCTCGAAATGGCCTCACAAGCCTATGTGCCAGGCTGTGTGCTAGGCCATGTAACTGCCTGACTTGCTACACTTTATAAGCTATAGGGGACACACGACCGTATCGCATTGCCGTGTGTCACGCACGGCTGAGACACACACCCGTGTCTTTGGCCATGTAGACGATAAATGGGCATTTTCAAAGCCATTTTTCTCACACAAAGCCTAGTTACTTACACCAACCAAAAGAACCTATTTTCATGCATTCAAGATACAACTAAAACATGCTAGAACATCATAGTACTTAGCCATACAACCAATATGCCTTAAAGGCACCTCAAACACAACAATCAAATTTGACTAAACATTTGCTAAATTTAGCCATAAATCAATCAACCAATTGAACAATTTATATACTACATTTACCATAATATTCACATATCATTTTCATACTTATAACCACCAATATGACATTCACACAACTTAAGCAAGACCTTAGCAACTTAGCCATATGCCAACCACAAGAAAAGCTACCAAAACTAGCCATTTAACAACTCAATGCACTATCTCATTCCATACCAAATGAACATTTCATAGCATACCTTTATATTCATCATTTCAACTACGATTATTTAAGTACTTAGATACCAAACTAACTACCATTAAAGTACCATACATACATGTCAACATAACAACTATTTCATCACTTAAAAAAACATATTTACAAGCCAAACATAGTGGCTAATTTCATCAAACAGAGACACCTATACATGCTATTATAACCATGACTCAAAATCATGAAAATCTATCGATATAGCCGATGGATAGTGTGATGGATCTCTGAGTAGCTTCCAACTCGATTGAGCTTCCGATATTCTGTAAAGTAAGGGAAAGACAACCACATAAGAAATGAATGCTTAGTAAGCTCGTCTAAACTTAAACATAATATTCCATTTTAAATATGAACGTTATAAGTCATAAATAAACTATACCAATGTTTCAAGATTTGTCAAACTATATAACTATCATGTCACAAATGAATATGTTCATCAACATTCTGAACACTTTCCATTTATAACATAATAAGGTCTTAAAACAATGAATCATTTCATTTATTTACTTACCATTCCATATACATAGCATAAGCTTAATTACGTTATCAGTTCGCAAATCAGAGTATCTATTCACAACATAAGTAAGTTCCATCCTTACAAGTAAGTCCTTGAACTCAACAATTCTTTTTATTTCATCATATTTCATCACATCTATGAACTTATCATTTCAATATCTATTCTCACCCGTTTCATTTGCAAAAATCACGAGACAAAAGTATAAACATCAACCATAACCACAAGCTAGTGCATTTTATCATAACCTTTTCACATTTAACTAATAATCATTCTATAAATCATCATTCATCACAAAATTTCCTAGAAGCATGTCATTCTGGAATCACTTACCTTCACTAAAAAAATTAAAGCTAAATGAATAAATTAATCATACCTGTTATACGTTTACGAAGCACTTATAGGCTTAGTATTGAAAATGATTCATCGTATGCTTCCTGTACTATAATAATTCAACCCAAACTCATTTATATATGTATATAAACATATATCTTTAACCGAATAATCATCAATTTAACGATACTCACATATGATCAAGTAATTCATTGAACATTTAACATTTAACATTTAATAATCAACATTTAAAATTTACTAATATCTTGACTATACATTAGCCTTTAACATTAAAATAATTTTATAAATTCCATTCATAGTTAGCTCGACGAACTAGTAACTTGACTAAGATACTCGGGTAACTACATCACACCAAAGGCATCAGAGATTCATAACAGGGGCACCGAAGTGTAGACAGGGGTACAAATGTGCAAACAGGGGATCCGTAGTGCGAATAGAGACACCGAAGTATATACAGGGGCACCGAAGTGAAAATCCTGTACAATCGAGCATTCTAACCTTATTGGCACGCCAATCGTATACTAGTGATTACTACGTTCAACAGGGCATTTCATGTAATCCATTTCCTTTAAACATATTTATCATTCAAGGGCACTTCATCATTTTCGTACACATGATATAACATCAATATATATATTCATACTGTCAATGTGCCATCACAATGATTAACATCATCTATTAATCACTTTCATAATTCTCGATACACATGCTGTAACAATTCATAATCATGCTGAAATTGCATATATATCATATCTCATAAATATTCAATAGTTTTTTAATAAATCCTTTCTCACCTTATGTTCAGTTATAATATTTAGAGTTTCAGCTCTCATTTTAAACATTATATATAAGTATATACATTCATGAATAAAAAATAACGTTATTTATATTTATAAGTATGTACAATTCTATACCTACGAGCTTACTTGGCTAAATTGCAGAAATGTCAAAGTACATGGGCATTTTGTTAATTTTCCATTCTCCTCAATTTTCCACCCGATCTTGATCTAAATTAATAAATTAATTCAATATATTAATTTAGACAGTAAAAGATATATTTTATGCAATTTAGTCTTTTGACATTTTTACAAAATTTCCTTAAACTTTTACTTTTATTCAATTTAGTCCATAAGCCTAAAAATGAAAATTAACCATTTTTACCAAAAATTGAGCATAGCTGAATACTTATGGCATCCAATACAGCCCATTATTGCAACAATTTCACATCAAATCCTTGTACTTTTACTATTTTAACAATTTAGTCCCTAATCGATAAATTCATTAAAAATCACTTAACAAAATAATTTTAATTATAAATCAACATTAAAAATTTATCATTGAACATAAAAAATCACAAGATTCATCAATGGTAACATTCAATATCTTTAATAGCTTCAAAATTGAAGGTATAGGCTAGCTGAACCTAGTTACAACGATCTCAAGAACATAAAAATTATTAGAAATAGATACCTTAGGGACTAACATGCAAGGAAACATGGTTGACCAAACCTAGCTTCCATAGCCATGGCTTTCGATTGAAAAAAAAAAAAGGAAGATGACAACCATATTTTTTACTTATGTTTTATTTAATTTAATTAGTAATCACATTAACATTTTAACCTTGGTTAATAAATAAAACACTAAAGTCTTGTCCATATTTGTCCACTAACGTCATGAATGGTCTAATTACCATTTAAGTCCCTTTTCCTTTATTCAATTATCCGTTTAATCACTCAAATCAAATAGTGATCAAATTTTACATATTTTACAATTTAGTCTTTTTAATTAATTAACTATTGAAACGTTAAAATTTTCAATGACAATTTAATACCACTTTAATGACACTCCATAAATATTTTAAAAATATTTACAACTCGGTTTATAGAAACAAGGTTTCGATACCTCATTTTCTAAAACCACTTGACTTTAGCCACTTGAACATAATAAATTGCTTATATAACATAATTTATCAAATCAAAAACCTTTTTTTTTTAAAAAAAATCTTATTTGACTCGTAAACGGTAAATAGTAATATTTACAAACTTACTCGTCAGGTTTGGTGGCCCCAAAACCACTATTTCTAACACCACTAAAAAATAGACTGTTATAAGTTAGTTCGAGAGTTCTATGCCAATTTGACTAAGCCAAATGCTATTGATGTTCTTGTTCGTAAGAAAAAGGTACCCCTAACTTTTAAGTCCATTAATGATTTGTTTAACCTACCTGATGTTGAAGAAGATGAATATTTTGTCATGATGACAAACATAAATTGGGATTTTCTTCAACAAGTGCTTAATGTTGTGACAAATTCGGGATCCCAATGGATTATAAGAAAGTATGGTAGTCACTCTTGTAAAAGGGAATGTCTAAAAACGTTGGATAAGGTATGGTTCTAATTTGTTCGATATAGTTTCATTCCTATCTCACATAGGTCCACCATCTCTATGGAGCACATTCTTTTGTTGTAAGAAATTATGATAGAAAGGTTAATCACTGTTGGGAAGATCATTCTTAAGGAGATCCATGACTGTGCCAGAAAGAAGATCGAAAGTTCTTACTTCCCATCATTGATCAATTCACTTTTCTTAAGGGCCCAAGTTAGAAGAAAAAGAAACCCGAAGGGCCCATATGTTCAAGGTTGTGTTATAGCCCATGATTTTGAGAGGTTAGTGGAGAATGCTTGTGAAATAAACCCATTTAAACCGAGTGAACCAACAAAAACAGAAACTGATGAGTCATCAAACAAGTTAGAAACAGAAGCTAACTCAGTTATAGAGACATAAGAAGCAGAATCTGAGGAAGAACGGAATGATCCTGAACTGATAAAGGAACCAAAAGTCTCTGAACCAAGAGAGGAGCCGAATGCTGATAGGCTAGTGGAACCAAGTGTTGGTCCTGAGTTGACTATTCCTAGGCCCAGTTCTTCAAATACTATGAAGAAATCAGAATTATCAATTAGGATGGATATGATGAAACTTATGCATAGCCAACAACAGGCTTATTGGAAATATGCAAAAGTTAAAGATGATTCTATAAGAAATACTTTTAAAACTATCTCTAACAATTTTGTTCCCGAGTTTCCAGATTATATCTTCAAGTCATGGAAGGAAGATGAGAATAAAAGCGAGGATGAAACATTAAAGGAGAAAGATGAGGAAGATAAGTCAAATAAATAAAAGGAGGGAATTTCTTATCTTTAGTTTATATGTCTTTTTAGGTGTTTATTTTTATTTGTTAGTTAGAATTTTTTCTTTCGTATAATGAAATGGCAAGCATGAATAAATAAGCTCAATGCCTCTTTAATAGAAAGAAAAATAAAGTGATGTGGTAATGGAAATGAACATGTCTAGGATTGGATTGTGGAGAAAGACTTGGTACTTAAGTAGTCTTTATGACTCACCTCTCTTTTCTTACAACCCTACCTGGTGTTTAGTTTTCATTCATTACTTTGTTTCCGCAATGAGGACATTGTTTCTTTTTAAAAGGGGGTAAGGCATTTCACATGAATTTTTAATAAGATATTTTGCATGAATTTTAAAGTATGTTTCAATCTTTTTACTTAAGTATACTGAAATAAATGAATGTTTAGAGAGAAATTTTTGTTCATAAGTGTGTTCAAATACAAACATGATTTCTGATTTTATCTAAGTTTCGTATGTTATCTTTAGTGATGGAATGCTTCTATGATCTTTAGTCTTAAGTAGTATTTTCCATGAAATTTGATTTCTTTAGAAATAGACATGTATGGAGGTTTTAAGTCTTTAGAATTTATTTAGTAACTTTCTTGAGGTGAAATCCTAAGAGGTATAAGAATCTAATATGGTATAGGCACACTTTCTTTGGATCGTTTGAGCATTTCAAGCTGACCTTATTAAGTTAACCCTTGAAACATAATCTTTGAGCTTAATGGCATATTTATTGCAAAGTACCTACATTATAAACCACATTACCATCTTTTTGATTTTATCCTATTCTTTTGCACCATATTAACTGAATTTGTCTTGGTGATCAAAGTTTGAGGAAAGATATGAAAAGATGTACATGCTCTTTATGTAACACACCTAACCCGTATCCGTCGCTGGATTAGGGTTATAGAGCATTGCTATAAAATTTAAAATTCAAAACATTCATTTCGAAACATTTCAAGAATCATGTCATATTCCATTCAATCACATGCATATCGTCCCTTATTCTAGTCTTCGAGTCCTTAAAAGCATTTCAGAAATGATTCGGGACTAAATCAGAAACATATTGAATTTTTTGGAAAAAGTTGAAAAATTTCACACTGCAAGGGTCACACGGCTGTGTGACTCACACAGCTGAGTCACACACCCATGTCTCAGGCCGTGTGGGCAATTGAAGTAGGGACACACGACCATGTCCCAGCCTGTGTCTGTTAACTGTCTGAATTGGGTCACACGGCCAAGCCACATGCCCGTGCACTAGGCCGTGTAACTCTTGAAATAGCCTCACACTCTCGTGTGCTAGGCCGTGTGCTAGGCCGTTTAACTGCCTGACTTGCAACCTTTTGAAATCGCATGGCCGTACGTCACACACGGATGAGACACACGCCCGTGTCTTAGGTCGTGTGGACAAGAAATAGGTCATTTTCAAGCCAATTCCTTCACCCAAATTATGCACACACATACAACCCATTTGGACCTATTTCAAGCATCCAAAGTGTACCTAAAATATGTATAATCAAGCTAGAACAATATGGTACTTATTCATACAACCAATATGCCAAAAGGCACCTCAATTCACATGACATTAAATATACTCAAACACAAGCATAACTTAGCCATTTAACAACTCAATAATTGCAATCAATTTCCATACCAAATTCTACCATAATGACCATATACCAAGATCATATTCAAGCATACCACAAGAGTCATTCTATACATATCATTTCTAACAACTTCATTATTAGCCAACAAGCACCAAAATATCAAAATATCATTAACCAATGTACTTTAATTACAAACCAAACATATTGGCCATTTCATCAAAAATAAAACACCAATACATTCCATTATAACCATGCCTTAAAAACATCAAATTTTCTGATATAGCTGATGGATAGTGTGATAGGTCTCCGACGATCTTCCAACCCAAATGAGCTTCCGATTAACTAAAAAAACATAGCAAAAGAACACAAAGTAAGCATATAATGCTTAGTAAGTTCGTAATTCATAAACAATGCTTACCATTATAATGCATAAGCTTAAAATAAAAATGCCTCAATCCAAAAAAAGCTTGGCACAAGCCTAAGCATCACCAACAACCCAAATTAGTGCTTAATCACATAACTTCAATATCAACACATGATAAGATAAATTTCGTAAGTATAAATCCTATGAACTCACACTATCCATAATTATGAATACACATACTTTCTACCTTTCCATAATAACAAAGTAAATTGAATAAAAAACCTTTAAAGAAGCTCACATGAAGTCTGCTAAAAATGGTCGTAACCATCCCTTTTCATATTCGATGGTTGTCACCATCCCTTTTTATAGTCGATAGTTGAAACTATCCCTTTTCATAGTCTATAGTAAAAAAAAATCCCTTTTCATAGTTGCTGGTGGTCACCATCCCTTTTCATAGTTGATGGTCGCCACCATCCCTTTTCATAGTCGATAGTCGAAACTATCCCTTTTCATAGTCGATAGTTGAAACTATACCTTTTTATATACGATGGTCAAAACCATCCCTTTTTCATTGATCGATGATTGTCGATACGCCGTTGGATTTTTCCGCCGAATCAGAATTTGAAAATATACATGATAGCATTTAAGACATAAATTTAAAATGCTATTTAAACATATGAACTTACCTCGACGATAAAATGTAGAAACAGAGTCGATTAATCTGAAACTTTATCTTTGCCCCGATCTAAAGCTGTACGAGGTCTATCTTGATCTAAATGAATAAATTCAATCAATTTAATGGCCATTCTGTTCAATTCAATCCAAATTCATATTTTTCCAAAATTATGCTTTTGCAAGTCTAGTCAAATTTCATATGCATCAGTAAAAACTCATACACTTCATTATTTCACAATTTCCACCACACATTTTACAAAATTTACAAATAAATCCCTAATTAACATTTTCAACCAAAATCACTTTAAAAAAGTTGTTTATCTAACAAAAAAGATTCATTTTCTTCCATCCAACATCATAAAAAACTTGAACACATTCATGGAAAAACACTAATCTTTTAAAAATTTTTCAAATTAGTCCCTGGGCTAGTTAGATTAAGCTACAACGACTCCAAAAACATAGAAATCATTAAAAACAGGATCAAAAATCATACCATGCAATCTATGAGATGTTGCCGAACCTTTAAGCTTCTTCAATGGTATTTTCACCCTAATTTTCGGTGGAAGAGAAACAAGGCAAAGATGATAGCTTTTGTTTTAATTATTTTACTTAACTTATTTAATGAATTACAAATTTAACCTTTATTTTTAACTTAAAATTCACCTATTTAATGTCCATATTTGTCCACTAAAAAATTGGTCTATTTACCATTCAAGTACTCATACATTTAAGTTCTATAGCTATTTAGTGCATTTAGTTTATAGAACTCTAATGTTGCACATTTTGTAATTTAGTCCTTTTTATCGAATTAAGCATGTAAGCGGTAAAATGTCTTAACAAAATTTTTATACGATAATACTTACATGCTTTAGACATTAAAATAATGATAAAATAAATATTTTCACATTAGATTTGTGGTCTCGAAACCACTGTTCTGATTTCACTAAAAATGGGCTGTTATGCTTCACATGATTCAAAAAAAGATGAATGTAAGTTTGTTCAAAAGAATAATAAATAAAGAAAAGATTGCTTAAATTCTCAAAAATAAAGAGTAAAGTTTGCTTAAAATCTGAAAAGTAAAGGTTGAGCATGAGCTCGAAATAAGTTTGGGGGTGTTTCAAAGAGCCAATTTTATGAAGGTTGTGACACAGAAAGATCCAAGACAAATTAGGGTTAAGATGAATGAACTTGAAAATTCTCTTTATACCTTCCTTTAGCCTAGTGCCATTACAACCTAATAAAAGACATATTGATAGGATGATTATATCGACTACATTAGTGGAGAGGAATTACTAAGCTCAACTTATGAAGACCACTAATTAAACCTTGGGATTGATATGTTAGTTGATAAGAAAAGAATATTGATTGGTGAATATTATGTATGATTTTGAAAATGCATGCAAACTATGATTCATGTTGACATTATGATGTCCTTAGTATAAAGTTTGAAAATAATATTTGCATTCGACCTACTTATCAATAAAAAATATTTTTGAGCATGATTTTGTTGATGCATGATTATGTGTAAAGATTGATGCTGCTTTATCATTTTGTAAAATTGCCTTAGCAAAAGTTGTGCTGTGCATGAACATTACTTGGGACGAGCAATGGTTTAAGTTTGGGGGGTGTGTAAACTCAAAATTATATAGGGTTTTCTATATATTTTTACCACCTTTTTACTTAATAAGTATGTTTATCTTGAGTAATTGTTATTAAAATAAGTGAATTTTACTTATTTAGTAATATTGGGCATGAATTTATAAAGTATGTAAAATTAAGGTTAATTACATGATTTTTTTTACATATTTTATATGATTTCATGTTAATTTATTAATATGTGATTTTTCACTATGTAGGAGGACCATTGGAGATGTGATTAATGTGAATTAAACATGGACATTGACAAATAAATTCATGTGGATGGCAAGAACATGTAATTTGGGTCATGAGGCTGATAATTTGACCCAGTAAAAGTGACGCTAAAAGATGGACATGTCTGTTAAGTTATTGGACTGAGAAATCGTCCAACAAGGGGAAACTGAAGTCTAGTTTCGGCACACGTGATGGCAGCCCAAAAGTAAGGTTCGGGGTATTTAATTGAAGGTCCTTATAGTTGGAAAATAATCAGAAATCAACCCAACTACTTTTCTATTGAAACAGTCCACCCTATGGCTATTAATAGCCTTGGTTTGAATTCAAATTGAGGAGACTAATTCATCCCCTTTTCCTTGAAATATGGTTTGCCATGTATGGTAGAAAAAGATGGAATTTTGAATCTATTTTTAGCTAACTCTACACGTTACCTTCACTTATAAATACCATGCACCAATCCTTTAATCCATCATCCCGCACAACTCATTTCTCTTCTCTCATTAGCATTTTCTCTACATTCCATTTCCCTTTTCCTTCCCTTGCATAGTTGCCCATCTCTTTCTCATCCTTTAGCCATAAAAGCTTTGTCAGAACAATTCTTTGGCTGGCCACCTTAGGAACTCCTTAGTAAAAGAAGCATCGAGCAGAACGGAGAAGTGCATCAGTCAGAATAGATTTGAAAGGCTACTGAACTGAATCAGTCAGAATAGATATGAAAGACTGCTAAACTAAATAGAGTTTATTCTTTCCTCTTATTATTTATTTTAATCATGTTTGGTTTGAGTTTATTTTTTTTGACATCAATAATGATATTTTAAATCTTATTTGCTAGGATGATTACGTTAATTCAATAAGATATATTTTATTCATGTTTAACATGTTTAGAACTTAGTCAATCATATTTTCAATTAATATCATGATACATTTCATTCACACGTGATTGGGGGCACTTAGATTAGCTGAGCAATCCTAACCAGACGATGACTAGTAGACACATAATTGAACAGTGAAATGCTCAATTTAGATCCTTAAGCCTGACTAAGTTGAGGTTCGTAATATCTTTAGTTAGCTCTATTGCCTTGCAGAGTTTTTAGGTTTATGTAATTAAATTGTTGCAAACGTAAATGTCTCTGTGACCTTACATAAATGATAAGAAACCTTTAGTTAGTATGATCAGTAAAATGCATATTTAACTAAGTAAAAGACTCTGAGAGGACTCTTAACTTGGTCTCCAAACTCATGAAAGATCAAGTTTACATGGAAGCAATTCCGAACATTGTTAAGCATGATAAAGTAAATTGAATTGATTAATATAATTATCCCAATCCATTTAATGTTGATTATTTTTGTTGCTACAACCATTCATTCATATAGTTAGACCCAGACCGAAAGCTTCAGCTAGAGTATATGTCATGCAGGAAAAGGAGGATGCCGAAGCCCAAGCGTCATTACAAGTAAATTATCTTTATTTGGCACCTACATATATGCATTGGTAGACCTTGGGTCTACTTATTCTTATATTTGCAATAATTTTATAGGTAGGAGAAGTCTTAGAGTTGTTCTCACAGAGGTTAGAATAGTCACAAATCCTTTAGGCCAGAGAACGGTAGTAAATAGGGTGGTAAATGACTGTTTGTTGAGTTTTGGTGAACACGTATTCTTGGGGGATTTGATGCTTTTGAGTTTAAATGGGTTTAATACTATATTTGGGTTGGATTGGCTGATGAGACAAAATTACGATCAACAAAGTTTGGAGGACAGATCTATGGGATTATGCATTGATTACCACTAGCTCAACAAAGTTACGATCAAGAATAAATACCAATCGCCGCGTATTGAGAATTGTTTTGCAAACTCTGCGCGAAAAGAAATTTTTCGCCAAGTTTAGCAAATGTGAATTCTTGCTCGGGAAGTTAGGTTTTTGGGATATGTTGTATTAGCCGAAGGCATTAGAGTTGATCCGAGCAAGATTTTAGTTGTTGTTGATTGGAAACCTTCGAGAAATGTATTCGAGGTTAGAAGCTTTTTGGGACTAGCTGGGTATTATAGAAGGTTTGTTAAGGGATTTTCAATGATTGCTACACTAATGATGAGATTATTGCAGAAAGATGTGAAATTCGAGTGGTCTGAGAAATTCCAACAAAGTTTCAATCAGTTGAAAGCGTCATTAATCGAGGCACCAGTGTTAGTTCAGCCTCAGTCGGGTAAAGAGTTCGTGATTTTCAGTGATGTGTCCTTCAATGGTTTAGGCTATGTTTTGATGCAGGAAGCCAAAGTGATAGCTTATGCTTCCAGATAGTTAAAGCCACACGAAAAGAACTATCTGATGCACAATTTGGAGCTTGCAGCTATTGTGTTTGCGTTGAAGATTTCGTGACATAATTTATACAGCAAAAAGTGTCACATCTTTACAGATCACAAAAGTTTAAAGTATTTTGTCACACCCCAAACCCGACCTAGATGTTATGGTCGAATTTGGCGTGCCACATCAAAGTGTCTTTCGAACACTAGGACTTGTTGAAAAAAAATATTTTTAAGTTCATATTAACCCTTTATTAAAAATCAACTAGTCGAAACGTCTGTCTTGTTATTCGACATTGTTTTAATAAGTTGGACTATAATCGCGAAAGCTTTTTTTTTTAATTCTATAGTTTAAAACTCGTGTATTTGAAAACGATAATTATTTTAAAATTCGTCATCTCCTAATCAAGCAGTTTAAAATATTAAGGAAAAACCCAATTGAAAATTTAAACCAACTTAAAGGCCTTATTACAAAAACAAAACCCAAATATATAAACTAAGTTGAAATAAAGGCAAATGTAACAACAATAGTAGTGTGTCCACCTCCGAGTCCCTTGCAGCACCGAATCATCTATGGCTGAGGATTTCCTGCACAGTTAAAGGAGAGAGTGAGTTTACAAAAACTCAGTGTGTAATCCCCTTCTAGACAATCACTATGCAACATGTAGAATCAGTCGGGGCCTGAGCCCTATACAGTATCGGTACAGTGTGGCCTTAGCCCATTACAGTAACAGTGTGGGCTCTAGCCTAATACAATAATCAGTACAATGCAGTAATGCAACCAATCCCAATCTAGCCAACACACCACTCTGTACCACCAACACACCATGTGGGGATAAAATCGACACGCCCAGCCAAGACACCAAAATCGCAAAGAAAGCTACCAAGATAGTGATGCAAAGAAAGTCGCCAAGAATAGTAACGCAAAAAGTCGCCATGACGATATATGTGGCAAAGCCACCAATACAGTATACTTCTCCTATATCAGAGTCCCAACCCCATGCAGTATGTCATGTCATAAATCATACGTGTATGCAGTATGTCATACTCAGTAACAGTCATATATATATCATAGAGCAAATCAGTCACACACATATTTCAACTCCTAGGGGTATAACAGTTATTTTACCCTTTGGGGGTATTTCGATCATTTTACCCTTCGGGGGTACTTCGGTCATTTTACCCTTCGAAGGTATTTCGGTCATTTTACCCTTCAGGGGTATTTCAGTCATTTTACCCTTCAAGGGCATTTCGGTCATTTTACCCTTCGAGGGCATTTCGATCATTTTACCCTTCGGTGGTATTTCAGTCATTTTACCCTTCGAGGGAATTTCAGTTATTTTACCCTTCGGGGGTATTTTGGTCATTTTACCCTTCGGGGGTATTTTGGTCATTTTACCCTTCAGGGTATTTCAGTCATTTTACCCTTTGAGAGTATTTCAATCATTTTACCCTTCGAGGGTATTTTGGTCATTTTAGGCCCATTACGGCCTAAGCCCATGAAATCGCTCATGGAGGCCTCTATAATCTAACACCGTGTTTCGTGGACTCGGTTTACCACACGAGTATTCACATGCCCATATGGTCTCAGCGCCGTCTTTTTCAGCTTTTGCCAATTTGCAGTTGAGAGAGGGTGTGATTACACACCTGATTGTGAAAACGCACCTAGATCCACGAACACCCAAAATCTGCATTCAAATACGTCCTGAGTCAGTCCTTAATCACTATGGAAAAACACCCTCTTGTCGACACTTAATCAAAACACCATCCTTACCTGGCTTGAAAGAGGGCGACTTACTCCTCCAAGTCTGCCAACCAAAAGTGGTCACTCACTTATTGAATATCTGCACCACGAACAGTGATCTCAAAAATTAAGTTAGACCGTATAAGTGGCCAAAAGGGTTTTCGATTTTAATGAAATAGAAAAAAAGAGAATCGATTTTAAATAAAAAGTGAAGAGTATTCATACTTTACCGATAACCAAAAAAACTTGCAGCATTGAGACAGCAAAAACAGCGAGGAGAAGATCGGCGCAGAGAAATATTCGATCAATGAAGAAGAGGAGAAGAGAGGGGAGGTTCGGCTAGCAAAGAAGAAAAGAGGGAAAAGGGAAGGAAAATTCGGCCACAAGAGGAGTGGGAAGAGAAAAGTGTGTTCGGCAGGGGGAAACCGCAACTATTCAGCCAACACACAGTAGGAAAAGAGATGAGCAGAAAAAATATCCAACACACTCGAGAGATACACTAAGCCTTAGCAAAAAATTGGCACAAAAAGAAAACAAAAGGGAAGAAAGAAAAATTAACCAAAATCGAAGCAGATAGAGTGAAAAGAAAACCCCAAACAGATTACCTACTGTCTAAAGAACAAATTTGGCACAACACTCCCGACTTCTCAAATTCCTTGATTTTCTACTAAAAACTCTCCCCTTATCCTTCCTTGATTTTCTCCACCCGATCACAATCCCACTAATCCCTCTACGATTCACTCCTACATTCAAATTCCGTATACCACCTCACTGCCCAGGTGATAAAAATAAACACTTCATAGTGCAGCTCAGGACTCGAACCTCAGACCTTAAGAGTACTTCACACACCACTTACCACTGGATCAATAGGCTCTTTGTGTCATAAAACAAGCACAAATATTAATAAGGCCTATATACCAGCGTCCAGGTTCATTTAAGGGAAAAACTAAAAATTTTTCCAAGGCCAAGACTTGAACCCAGGCTCCTCAAACACTCCCAAACACACCCAAATTACTTAACCACTAAAGCAAACAAGCAATATGTGACTAAATATGCAAAAATTAAAGAATTGAATTTTGGGGCGTTACATATTTAATGTCGCAGAAAGATTTGAATCTGAGACAGCGCAGATGGCTCGAATTATTGAAAGATTATGACTTGATCATTGATTATCATCCGGGTAAAGCAAATGTAATTGCTGATGCTTTGAGTAGAAAATCTTTATTTTCTTTCCAAGTGTTGAACACATGATTGATGTTGTTGTCTGATGATGGTTCGATCTTAGCTGAGTTGAAAGCTAGACTGATATTTTTACAATAAATTTGTGAGGCTCAGAAATGTGATGATGTGTTATTGGCTAAACGAAAATAAAGTGAGTCGAATTCTGATTCAAATTTTCAGATGGGATCTGACAATTTTTTATACTTTAGAGGTAGAATTTGCGTTCCGAGAAATTTAGATCTTGTTTAGAAAATTTTGCATAAAGCTTACAGTAGTAACTTATCTGTTCATCCTGGTAGTACTAAGATGTACAATGACTTGAAACAAGTGTACTGGTGGCCGAGTATGAAACGAGAAATTTCTGAGTTTGTATCGAGATGTTTAGTATGTTAGCAAGTTAAAGTTGAACATCAAGTACCTTCTGGTTTGTTGCAGCCAATGATGATACCGGAATGAAAATGGGAGCGAGTCACAATGGACTTAGTATCGGGATTACCTTTGTCTCCGAGGAAGAGAGATGCAATTTGGGTAGTCGTTGATCGTCTAACAAAGTTTGCACATTTTGTTCTAGTACGCAGAGATTATTCTCTTGAGAGGTTAGCCGAGCTATATGTTACTAAGATTGTCAGATTGCATGGAGTGCCAGTTTCCATTATTTTGGATAGAGATCATTGGTTTACATCATGATTCTAGAGCAAGTTACTGGAGGCTCTAGGTATGTGATTACATTTTAACACTGCTTTTCATCCTCAAACAGATGGTCAGTTCGAATGAGTGATTCAGGTACTTGAAGATATGATTCAGTGTTGTGTTTTAGAATTTGAAGGCAATTGGGAGAAATATTTACCGTTAGTTGAGTTTGCGTACAGTAACTATTATCAATCGAGCATAAAGATGGCACCGTACGAAGCTTTGTATGGTCGTAAATGTCGAACTCCATTGCATTCGATGGAGCTCAGTGAGAAAAAGATTCACGGGGTTAATTTGATTCGAGAGACTGAAGAAAAAGTGAAAGTAATCTGAGATAGATTGAAAGTAGCCTCAGATCGACATAAATCGTATGCGAATTTAAAACGTAAAGACATTGAATTTCAAGTCGATGATAAAGTGTTCTTGAAAGTATCACCTTGAAAGAAAGGTCTTCGTTTTGGTTGTAAAGGAAAGCTATGTCCACGATTTATCGGGTCGTATGAGATTATCGAGAGAATTGGGCCAGTAGCATATCGTTTAGCTTTGCCATAAAAGTTAGAAAAGAATCATAATGTGTTTCACGTATCTATGTGAAGACGATATCGATCAGACCCATCACATGTTATATCACCAGTGGATGTCTAGATTCAGCCTGATATGTCTTATAGCGAAGAACCAATCAGAATCTTAGCTCGAGAGGTTAACGAATTAAGAAATAAAACCATAGCTTTAGTAAAATTTCTCTGGAAACGACACAGGATATAGGAGGCCACTTGGGAATTGGAGGAAGCAATGAGAAAGCAATATCTGAAACTCATTTTTGGTAAGATTTTTGGGGATGAAAATTCCTTTAGGGGGAGAGTTGTAACAACCCGTTTTCAGTGAAATCGAAATAGCAGTTTTGGAACCAAAAATCCTATGTGAGAACATATTTTTTATTATTATTTTAATATCTATAGCATGTTAGTAGTATCGTATAAAAATTTCGTTAAGAAATTTTACCGTTTGCATGTTTAATTCAATAAAAAAGACTAATTTGCAAAAAAGTACAAAACTTGAGTTCCATAAGCTAAAGAGATTTAATAACTATGAAATTAAATGGTTAATGGGTTTATGTTGTAAATAAACCATAGATGTGTTGAGTGGACAAATATGGACCTTTATTAGGTGGTTTTAAAGGTTATATATCAAGGTTAATTAAGTAATTTAGTAAATAAGCTAATTAAAACAAAAGAAAAAAAATATGTATCATTTTCCTTAATGAATGATACCACTAAAATTATGAAATAGACACCTCCATGGAAGCTTAAGCATTCGACCTTCGCTCCTAGTCTTGCATGCGAGTATTGTTCGTTTCGTTTTTAATGATTTCTATGTTTTTGGAGTCGTAGCTTAATCTAGCTAGCCCAGAGACTAATTTGCAAAACTGCTAAAAGATTAGGGTTTTTCCATGAACGCATACATGTTTTTTGTGATATTTGATGGAAGAAAATGAACCTTTGTTGTTAGATAAACAACTTTTGTTAAGTGATTTTTGATGAATTTGACAATTAGGGCTTTAATTGAAAAATATGAAATATTCATGGTGAAATTGTGAAAAAAATGAAATGCATGAGCTGCTATGAGCGTATATAAAATGTGGATAGACTTGGGTAGGGATGAAATTGCATGAATTTCATTTTACGAGCTTAATGAGTAAATTGTAAAGAAATCAAAATATTAGGGGCAAAAGCATAATTGTGCAAAAATGTGAATTTTGATTGAATTGAATAGAATGGCTACTAAGTTGATTGAGTTTATTCATTTAGAGCAAGATAGATCTTTTAGGGCTTTAGATCGAGGGAAAGAGAAAGCTTCGGATTAGTCGACTCCTTTTTCTTCATTTTATCATCGATGTAAGTTCGTATGTTTAAATTGCATGTTAAATTTATGTTTTTAATGCTACATTTTATAATATCAAATTATGTCTCGACGAAAAAATCCAACGGCATATTGACGATCATCGACTAATGAAAATGGATAGTTTTGGCTATCGATTATGAAAAGGGATAGTGGCTACTATCAACTATGAAAAGGGATGGTGACGACCATCGAATTATGAAAAGGGATAGATTTAGCTATCGATTATGAAAAGGGATGGTGACGAACATCGAACTATGAAAAGGGATAGCTTCGGCTATCGATTATAAAAGGGGATGGTGACGACCATTAACTATGAAAAGGGATCGTGAGGACCATCAACTATGAAAAGGGATGGTGAAGGCCATCGAATTATGAAAACGGATAGCTTTGGCTATCGATTATGAAAAGGGATGGTGACGACCATCAATTTTCCACTTCATGTGGGCTTCGGTAAGATTTTTTGATGCAAGTTACTTTGTTACTATGGAAGGTAGGAAGCATGTATATTCATGATTGGGGAGGGTTATTTTATCATGTGTTGATATTGAATTTATGTGATCAAGCATGGTAGGCTTGCTAGAGCTGATAATGTAAGTTCATTGTATTGTGAATAAGTTGAAGTGTTATGTATGTGTGATTGCTTGATTTGGGTAGGATTGGGACAACATCGCCTTGGTTCAATTGTATCTTTTGTAGGAAATATGTCTCGGTCATCCCTTTACTGTTCGCCATCCTAGTAAGTAAGTTGTGTTTTGGTAAACTATGTTAATGTGTATGTCTGTTAAGAGGGAACTATGTTCGCAAGTATGCCTGTAAGTTGGATATCCAGTTAAGTGTGTTTGATGACTTACCTAAGCCAATGTCTCATGTATGTTTAGAGTAAGCAAGAATGCCTTCCCGTAGAGGGAATGTAAACCATGTGAATGATTCGTTGTTGCAACATAGGGAACGAATGGAGAAAACTCAAGTCTGCCTTCGATGTCGCAACACAGACTGAGGGTGTCATGACATACACCTGAAGATAGCTAAAGAGGAGTATACTAATTGCTATGTCATGACACAGGTATTGGCGTGTCGCAACGAATCTGTGATTGAAATTAAATACGAAGTAGGGGGATTTTAGTTTGCACAATCAAACTTTAAGCTTGGGACTGTTAACTAACCTAGGATTAAGGATCAAAACCACCTGAAAGCTATAAATAGGCTCCTTTGGCACATGTTATAGACATCATTCCTTTAGCCTAGATTCTCTCTGTAGAATTTAGTTTAGTTTTCTTTCATTCTTAGGTTTTAGATTTCTTTTATTTGTTCTTGTTGATTTCAAGAGATCTGAATTGTGGAAGCATTCAAACTCTGTGGATTCATGCTTAATTTCAATACAATCAGGCTATTTCATTTACTTTATTTTGTCGATTTAATTAGCATGCTTTCTATTTATATCGATTTAATCAGCATGTGATAATGTTTAGCTATTAAAATGGTTAAGTAAGAATACGTTTGGTATTATGTATGCCTAGGTGATAGTTTATGCCTAGAAATTGTGAAAAAGTAAAAATTTGCAATGAAACAGATTTCAGATAGCAGCAGTGACGTGACTTTGAAAAATCACGAAGGATAGTATAAAATTAATTAGAGGGTGAATGATATATAGAATTAAAGCTTATTGAGTGTATTTTCATAGAAAAATAACGGTGTAGAAAAAGGAATTTTATATTCTGAGATATGTGGATTTTAATTAGATATGGTCAAAGCTGTTTTTGGAGTTCCCTGTTCTGAGTTTAGAAAATCATTAAAAATTGTAAAAAACATATTTATGAGTTGTAATTTATATTTATAGATTTATTAATGAGTCTATTTTCTGTATAAGCAAGTTAGAACACCATATTAAAATCATACAATGAGATTGAATTTTAGTGACAAGAGGTCAGGACAGTCAAACAGTGAAACGGGGAAGACTTTAACTAATAAACTGTACTAATTGGCTGAACCAAAAATTCTGAAAAATTTATGGTAAGAATATATATGAGTCTAGTTTCATGGAAAATTTATGGATCTAAATTTTGAGTTTCGTAGCTCAAATTATAATTAATTTAGTGACTGCTACGGGATTAGACAACTTTGTTGTAAATAGTGAAATTAATTTTAAAAGCAAATTTTTATGCCTCAAACTAGTAAGTTAAGTCAAGTAATGCCTCGTGCTCGACTCCGGCAACGGTTTCTGGCAAGGGGTGTTATAGTACTTACCTACTTCGTTGTAACTATATTACAACCTGACCAGTATACTTGCAGACACCGCTTCAATTCCTTACCTTTTAGTTGTAGTATTCACACTCTGGACGTTGGTACGCCCGAAGGCAGTCAAGTTATTGGCGCCATTCCCGGGGAGGCAATGCTACTAGATTAAATTTAACTTTTACGTTCAATAGAATAATTAGGAAATATCTAAATTATAGATACTATTGTTTTTTACTAACATTTTTGTTTTTCTTTGTGGTTTCAGTGTATGACTCACAATAGGGAACACTTATAAAGCCAACCACTAATCCGAAAAGACTAATACGTAGGAATCCTCGACAACAATAGCTAATGCAGAATCAACCACATACTGTAGGCAATCCACCACATGAGAACCCATTGTTCGATGACATTAATGAAGCTAACTCACAAGACCTACCACTACCACCACCACCACAACTACCTGCAAGGAAGCATCACAAGGCCAGCCATCACGGTTAAAAAATTTTGAAATAAAAATGGCCATGATCCAAATGATCCAGAACACTTTGTAGTTTAGAGGCACAATGACAGAGGACCCAAATCAACATTTAAAATGGTTTCTTCAGCTTTGTGATACATTTAAATATAATGGGGGTCACTAGGGACGCTATTCGTCTTTGGCTGTTCCCCTTCTCAATCGACAACACCTTTTTTGGTTAGATTCGCAGGCATCGAGATCCATCATGACATGGGATGAATAACCGCCTCTGAATGTACCAACGTCCAGATTGGAAATCCTACACAAAAGATGTCAAAAAGCGGTATCCACAGGTATACAGGTCAGGTTGTAATATAGTTACAACGGAGTAGGTAAGTATTCTGAGGATCGTACCCAAGGGACGTGAGCACTAAATGAATTATAATCTAAGACTAAATCGATCTAATTAATACTTTAATCAAATTATTGTACGAAGGATTAAAGGAAGGTTTTTGATAAATTATACTAAAAATAATAAGGAGGTAAATAAAAGAAAAGTAAATAAATGAAAAACAAGAAATCAGATAGTCGAGTATATATCAAATCTAGGCATGGGTGATTAGCTCGCATTGGTAGTCATAATCAACTATCATCTCAGGCTTTCTTGTTCAGTCAACTAGTTAATACCCCAACAGGATCTTTTGATACATCCACTGGAATATTGAGTCGGCAAGAACTACTTATCTTCTGACCTCATAGTCCAGACCGGTCCAGGGTTAAGGTGTTCACGGATAAGTCACATATAACGATAAATTGGCACTTGAGGTATGAAACATAAAGTGAGCTTTATCATCACTCATTGGATACACAATTCTCCAACACACCACATAGACTCATAGAGTCAAACATGTCCTAAAAGTGTAGCATATAGCTAACATTCTCCTTATTTCCCCTCACATGTCTCATTGAATGGAGCTTAGCTCACATACCCTTATCCATCCATCATGTCCCAAGGACTCAATGCCCAAAATCACTGTACATATAGGTGAGTACTCAAAATCCTATGGCATGCCAATTATATCAAATGGTTTCAAGATCACAAGGCCAAACTATCTGAAAAAATAATCACATGTCTCTTACCAATTATCTGTGCACTAACACTGCATGTTAGCAACTTTTGAAAAACACTATCACTATTGTATAACATATATATATATATCATGTATACATTTTCACTTTTCACAACAATTAGCATATCCACATATCACATATTTGAGCTTTTAATCACCATGCATAATTTCATTATCATATAAGCATAAAACCACAAAACTAATATAGATATAAGAAAACTTACACTCAAAATTTAGAGTAGGGGTTTGGGCTACTACTAAATTCCCAAATAACACACGATTCGTGTCTGCGAGTAGTGATCCCAACCGCTAACCACTTTATTCTTTTGCCAGAAAGCCAAAAGCTCAACTAACTTTTCCTTAACTCGTAGCAGAATTTAATGAATTCGAGGCTTCACACATAATAATCATACAATAAACACAGTCGAATAGCAACCATGGACTCACTTTAACCAACCAAAACACAAGCCTAAGCTAAGTTCTTATGTAACCAAAACCTTTAACATAACAAACTTTAAATTCGAATATCTCAGTCTATACTTAGTCTTTTCACCTAAAACCAATTCCATTCATCTTATATTTCATCTATGGCTAATTACCAACCTTTAAACTGCTCAAAACTATGTAATTCATGGTATTAACATTTTTTGACATGTTTTAAAGCTATTTTCTAAAACTTCACTAAAACATTAGAAATTCTTAATGAAACTTCAAAGTAAGTTTAGAAACCTTCTAATTATATCAAAACTAATTGAAAAACATTTTGAAACCATGTTTTTACTTAAAATCCCAAATTGACCAATAATGACTCAATTTTTACTTTTATTTGAAACATGCAATTTGAGGGTTAATAATTTACTTTTAAGGACTAGATATTATGAAAAACTCATAAGAAATCAAAAAATTCCTTTGATTAACAAAAATTGGACTTTTGATGCAAACTCGAGATTTAATGGAGTTTTTGGGTGTTTTGAAGATATTTAATGGAGGTTTAAGGCTTAGATAATAGTAGAAATCGAAGAATCATAGTTTGGGAGTTAAAATTTAGTGGGAAGACCAAGGGAAATCAAAGGGATGACAATCACAATGAAGGGGGAAAAACTGTTGTGAAAACATGTTGGTGTGGGAAGAAATAGGTTCAATTTTAAAAATTGGCAAAACTGCAACATAAATGCCCATAGTTTTGACTCTGTTACAAATGAATCCTATTTCTAATATTAAAGGTTTCCAAAGCACATTTTCAAAAATTGATTTGATTTTATAAAAGCTATAATCAAGAACATTATCAATATACCATGTCGTGAAATTTCGAACACTCTAAGGCTAAAATTCCTAAAATACCCCTAAAATTCTTAGGCCTTATTCTGGGGTGTTACAATTCTCTTCCTCTAAAAAGAATTTCGTCATTGAGATTCCCTAAACTAAACAAATAAGGATATTGCTGTTTCATTGTCTCTTCAGCTTCCCAAGTAGCCTCTTCAGTCTTGTGGTTGCGCCACAAAACTTTAACCTACGAAACTCTCTTATTACGCAAATCCTTCTCTTCACGAGCTAAAACTTCAACTGGTTCTTGTTCATAAGTAAGATCATCTTGGACTTCAATTTCCTCAACTGGCACTACATGCGACGGATCTGAACGATACTTCCTTAACATAGACATATGAAAAACATCATGAATTCGCTCAAGTTTTGGCGACAATTTAAGATGATAGGCTACCGAACCGATCCTCTCAATAACTTCATAATGTTCAATATACCTTGAACTCAATTTACCCTTACTCCCAAATCTCAAAACCTTCTTCCATGGTGAAACTTTCAAGAACACCATATCACCAACTTGAAACTCGATATCTCTTCATTTCAAATCCGAATAAGATTTCTGTCTATCAAATGCTGTTTTCAACTGATCACAAATAAATTTTACCTTTCTTCAATCTCACGAATTAAATCCGATCCAACAACTCGTTTCTCATCCAATTCTGTACAACATAAAGGAGCTCTACACTTCCTGCCATACAACACTTCAAACAGTGCCATACGAATACTTGTTTGAAAACTATTATTGTAAGCAGATTCTGCCAAGGGAAAATATCGCTCTGAACTACCACTAAACTTGGTCACACAGCTTCGCAACTTATCTTCTAAAACTTGAATTACCCTTTCATACTACCCATCTGTTTGGGGATGGTAAGTCGTACTAAAACTAAGCTTCGATCCCAAATCTTCTTGCAAACTCTTCCAAAACCTCGAAGTAAACCGTGGACCCCTATCTGAAATAATTGAAATGGAACCCTATGAAGACGAATAATCTCAGCAATATACAACTCAAATAACTTATGCAAAGACTAATTAGTATGCACAACTAAGAAATGTGCAGTTTTAATAAACCGATCAACTACAGCCCAAATGGAGTCAAAGGGAAACCCGAAACAAAATCCATAGTGATCCTTTCCCACATCCATTTAGGAATCGCAATCGGTTGCAACAAACCTGAAGGAAATTAGTGCTCTGGCTTAACATTTTCACGAACCATACATCGAGACACAAAATCTGTAACATCACTTGTAACACCCTTTAACTCGAATCCGTCGCCAGATTAGGGTTATGAGGCATTACCTAACAAAACACAACTCAGAACAGACATTCAATTGAATTCAAGTACTAGGCAATATAATCTTCTTTATAAAAGTTTTCTAAATCAATTAATATATATATTTAAATCATTTCACATATACAAATCACACTTCATTAAAACAAAGTTCGAATCATATGAAATTCAAATGCATGGCCTTCGAATGCCTAAAACGTTATTGAACACAAAGAACAAATCATTGTATACAAAATTTGCATGCTTTATAATCAATTCAAAGTACATATACCGAACCATTCAAGCATAATAAAGTTGCATACTTTGCCATTACAACTAAATCAAAATAACTAATGTATATTCGAACATATAATCATCTCATACCTAGCATGCATTAAGACATCCATTAATTCAATTTCATTTATTTAACAATTACCAAACATATCATATACTTAGCCATTTTAATTCATCACAAGATTATGCGCATAAACTATAATAATTTAAAGCATCTTGAACACAAATAATAACCAATAATACACTTATTTCACATGCCAAAATACCATAGTTAGAATACATACACTTAACCAATAAATTAGCTACCTATTAGGTCATATAGGAAACCTTATTTACTTCATATTTATATAATCAAGCCATACATATATCACATATTTTAACAAGCCAAATATGTTCATACACACAATTCATTATTTACCATTTAACATTAAACCTTTATAGTAAATATATATACAAATATATTATAAGCTTATAGATACCGTAACATAAATCCAATACTTTTCCATCTCATATCAAATTATTCAAACCAAACACCTATTCATCCTCACTCACAAACCATACCATATAATGCATTTTCAAATAATTTAATTACAAAGTCGAATGACCTTAACCCATTCATTACTAATACCTAATTTACATAAGTTAAATCATGTCAAATAGCCATAACAAAACATACTAATCATATCATACATATATATAACACAACCAAAATCACTTAAACTTAGCTCTTACTAAAATACATCAAACATACCTCATCTACCTTATTACCGAAACACATGAACAAAACATCACCACATATATATATGCCATACCATGTAGTTACAATCCATATAAGATTAAACCATGACCAAAATAAACTTAAGCCATAATTAAACCAAAACCAAAAACAAGCAAGGAAATTAAGCCATTTTTGAATGGCTTTCATACAAACACTTTTGAATTAAAATAACTCCAAAGCTAGCCTATACATGCCATAGTTTTCAAAGAAAAATTTCAGCTTATAAAATACTGAGGTTAGTCGATAGTGTGATAGACTTTGCTGACGATTCCCGAGCTCATAACTTGACTCCAAAATCTATAAAACAGAGGTAAACAAGAACACACCCAGTAAACTATTTAAGCTTAGTAAGTCATAAGCAAAAGAGTCATGAATTCATATACCCAATTTATTCATAGTAAATAATGATAAGTTATAATAATCTCATATATATATTTTTTATAATTTCAGTATCAAATCATGTATACTTTGTACCAACTTTCTTTTGATCAAATACTCATTTATGTATATTAACATATTTTGTCTTCACCTTATGCAATATATTAACATCACAAGGCCGAATTTGTATATAATCACACAAACTTTCACATAATTCACATTAACATGTATCATTATATCAATAATTCAATCATTCAACTTACCTTACTTTCATAACATAGTATATGTACATACCTGAACCTTTTTATTTGATTTCACATTCGATCTTCACTTAACATTGCCTGTTGAACCGTTCGGAATTAAAAAGGATACGCGGATAGTTGGAAGGCGCGTACAATGCCAACGTCTCAGACGTGGTCTTACATGTAATCACATATCGATGGTACTATCCCAGACAGGGTCTTACATGTAAACAAAAGTCAATTCCATCCTCGGATATCGTTTATTTTTGTTTTTCCCCGATCCAGTTCCGTTTTCTTTGGTTCTTGATCTAAACATATTCAAATTCAACCCTTTTATTCATCAAATAATTTGATTTAATCCAAAAACACATAAATGAGAAAATTACCATTTTGCCTTTGACATTTTACACTTTTTGCAATTTAGTCCCTATTGCATAAAACTCAAAATACACAAAATTTGCATATATCATGCTAGGGCCGAATGTTCATAGGCTCCATACAAGTCCATATATTTCATTTTTTCACATTTTAGTCCCTCAAAATATTATTTTTACAATTTAACCCTAATTACTCAAATTCACCAAAAATCCAAAGACAAAACATATTAACCTAACACATATATTTCATAATTCATCAACTATCATCATAAAACTCATAAACTCATCAATGGAACATTTCAAAATCTTCATCAAAATAAAAAAATCCAAGCATGGGTCTTGAAGTATTTGTAGCAACGATTACAAAACATAAAATTATCAAAACCGAACAAAAACTAACCTTAAATCAAGCTAGGTTTTTCTTCTTTTCTTTTCTTTTCTTTAGTTTCGGTTAGTAGATAAAGAAATAAAAGATGATAATGGCTTTTATTTGTTTTATTATAACATTATAATATAATATGTATTATAACCTTTATAAATAATATAAAAACTATATATTATAAACATAATGACGTCCACTATCTTTTCAATGGTCAAATTGCAACATAAAACCTCCATATTAAAAGAACAACCACTATTCGGCCCTTTTAGAAATATCCACTAAATTTTCATTTTACGAAATTTAATCCTTTTATTTAATCGGACACTCAAACGTCAAAATTAAAGCACGAAATTTTCACACAAGTAAAGTCACACATAATAAACACAGAAAACAATTTTAAGATATTTTTCTAACTTGGATTCGTGGTCCCGAAACCACTGTTTTGATTAAGGTCAAAATCGAGCTGTTACATCATGCTTCAACCCAGGCCACAGTAACCTCTCTAAGATCATGATACATCTTACCACTACCGGGATGCATTGCGTAAGGGCTACTATGCGCCTCGGTAAGAATCGCTTGCCTCAAATCTACGTCTTGCGACACACACAACCCACCTCGAAAATTTAAGATACCATCATTGTCAACATCAAAATCTCCCTTAATACCTTGCTCAACCTGTTGAATCCTCTTTAATAATTCTCCATCTAAAGGATGCTTCTCCTTAATCTGTTGTGGTAAAGTTGGCCTCACTTGAAGCTCAACTAACAAACCACCATCTGTAACCCCCTAAACCTGGCGTAGGCATTATGACCGAATCTCGAAGATCACATTGGCCATATTGATGGTGCAGAAAATCATTTAGTTATTTCCTTTTAAAAAATTGTTGTTGCTAAAAACGTCCTTGTTGAGAAAACTAAATTTTGTTTGAAATTTTTTATCTTTAGAAAACTCAAGTTTTGATTTTTTCTTAGAAAGTGTCGTACTTCAACTAAAACATCGCAGTGAATAATTTGTATATCTAAAACTCGTTTGTCAATTTCAAAATGTAGATTTAATATATATCTCATAAAATATCAATTTTGTGAGCAGATAGTGTTGAGTGTTAAAAACAAAGTATTGATTTTTGAAAACACCCTTCTTGGGCCTTGTTTGACAAAGTTATGAAAATTCCATCATAAATTGTCAATTTCACAATCTTTTAAGTGATAATTTTAAAACCTAAATAATGCAAAAAAAATCCAAAATCAAATAATTCAAAGTCCAAAAGAAAATCCCTAGCAAAAGTCGATAGTAATAAAAACACATTCACAAAATATTGAGTACCAAAATAATATATTTTTCTTAAAATGACTGAAAGCACCTCCGTAAGTCGAGCTCGTCCTAATCTCAATTATTATTTGAAAAGTTAGAATTAAAAATGGGTGAGCTTTAAAAGCCCAGTGTGAGATCAACACAACTATAATCACATACATATCAAAATATCAATCTCATCATATCAATTATCATAATAATCACAAGTTCAAATTCTGATACTTATGCATGAACATGTCGATGCATACTTTAAAAATGATGCACATTGTAAGACCCCTAACCCGTATCCGTCGCCAGATTAGGGTTACAGAGCATTACCGTACAATCGAAAACATTGGAACTTAAAATCAGTCAATAATTTAATCATATCATAACACATTCTTATACATGCATATCGTACCTAAATTGATCCCCCGAGGCCCTAAAAATAACTTAGAAGAAATTTGGGACCAATTTGAAAAAGTTTGGAAAGTGTAGGAAAAAGCAGAAAAATTTGAAAATAGGGGTCACACGGCCGTGTGCCTCACATGGCTGAGACACATGCCCGTGTCTTAGGCCATTTAACCTTCAAACCAGGGACGCACAGCCGTATCCCAGTTCGTGTCTTCACCCGTGTCCTCACTTGTGTAACTCTTTGAGTTGCCCCACATGCCCATGTGCCAGGCCATGTGCTAGGCTGTGTAACTCACAGACTTGCACTCTAAATAAACCATCAGATGCCACACGGCCATGTCGCCAGGCCGTGTGGACCCAAAATTTACCTAAAATCAAGCCATTTCATTCCATTACATGCATAACCTTTCAACCCATTTAGGCACACTTTAAAGAGACATAAACATCACCAATACACACATTAAAATGCCATTTCAAAATCCTAATTCAACTAACCAATATGCCAATCAAGGCACCTCAAATGCATACAAACAACACCTATCTAAACATGTCAATGTTACCATATTTCAAGTATACAAACCTAATCCATTTAGGTACTAAAACATACCACATTTAACCATTTCCAAGCATTCAAAACATACCATAGGAGCCATGTTTACAATCCTTAATAAATACCTAAAATGACAACATTTGGTAAATGTAAAGTGCATCAAACAAAAATAATCTTTAAGACTTAACACATTAAAGTACCATTACAAAACATCCTATACATGTTAATATTTCCATTTCCAAACATAATAACCTAGTTCAAATATGAACTAAAGCATGTCACAAGGAACCATTTTCAAACTATCATCAACATGCCAAGAGAACCATATCAACAAGCACTTTAAGTAACCAAAATCACATAACTTGGTAAAGTATCAAGGTGTACCAAAACAACATAGCTTTTCAAAGCTTACACATAACAAAACACCATTAACACATGCACCATAATACTACTACAAATCACCCTACACATGCCATTACAAACCTTAGCCATATTACTCAAAAACTATCGAATTGTCCACTGGATAATATGATAGATCTTTGACGAACATCCAACCTATCGAGCTTCCGATAATCAGTAAAATAAGGAAAATAACTACGTAAGCAATGAATGCGTAGTAAGCTCGTAAAAACTTAACACATAACCTAGCATTTCAATAATGAAATTTATAAAACAAGTACAAACCGTTACCAATGCCGTAAGCTTACTAAAAAGCCTATGCAACACCATGAAACTCACAAGTTAGCATACTTGTTCATGATACATATGAAATCAACCATGTATAAACATAACATTTAATTCATTATCGTTACCATAAGATCATGATTCATTTCATTTGCATACTTACCATTTCCAATACCATAAGTTTAATACAAGCCTATTCAAGCATCATCAAAGTCACATGTTAATAGGTTCATCAACAGCACATATAAACTCATTTACATCATAAGTAGAATTTCGTAAGATACACTACATAAGCTTTAAACCTTTTCATATAGTCATGAACCTTTCTATTAAGTCACTTATCATTCCATTCCCTTTTCTTACCCATTGAACCATCTAGAATTACATTGGATACTCGAGAAAGCTCACACGAAGTGTACCTTTACATATAACTGTAACCCTTCCTTTCCATCATTTCTCACACGAGCTGTGAAATGGGCCTGCTCACACGATCTGTGGGTCAGAATGTAAGCTACATGATGCTGCTCACACGAGTTGTGGAAAATTTGCAACAAATGCAGGACCTCTCAGCCATCAGTAGGACATTCAAGACCAGCACCTGAAACATGAAATCCCTAATGACATGTCATTTGTATCTTAAGAATTCCGATGGTTCAACTGAGATTCTATATCCATCAATTTGTCATGGCATTGATACGTGTGTATTTTGATTCATTTACATCAAACAACATAATAAATATTCAATTTAAACAACATTTAAAGGATTACAGTTCATACGGGGTTACCTGACCAAATTGCAATAATAACTAATTACAGGGGCTATTTGATAATTTTCTCTTCTCCTCGATTTTCCACCCGTTCTTGATCTAAAATAATAATTCCATTCAATTCACTAATTATAATAGAAAAATCAACTCATTTTATGCAATTAAGTCCTTTAAAATTTTAAAAAATTGCCCTAACATATTACTTTTATTCAATTTAGTCCATGAGCCCAAAACACGCAAACTAACCATTTTTATTCAATTTCAAGTTTTGCCAAATTGTTTGGAACCCTATTACAACCCATATTTATTGTTATTTTATAGCAAGTCCTTGTACTTTTACTAATTTCACATTTTAGTCCTTAAACATTAAAATTACCAAAAAATTCTTTACAAAATAGTCCTATCTAGCAACCAAGCTTAAGTTTCTACCATAAAATTTCAAGAACATCTCAATTTCATCAATGGAACATTCCATAACATTTGAAAATTTACCAAATTGATCCCCGGATTAGCTAGATTAAGCTAATATGATAACAAAATATAAAAATCATTGAAAACGAAATTGAAATCACATACCATGATAGCATTTGAACTTGCTGAAACCTCAAAGCATAAAAATGGCTTCTTCCTCATTTAAATTTCAATGATGAAGACTTTTAAGAAGATGATAAAAGCTTTGTTTTATTTAATTTAAGTTTAATTGGTGATTTACCATTTTAACCTTTAAAACTATCATCATTTCATTTTTACCAAAACCAAGTACGTCCACTATCACCTCAAATGGTATATTTAACATCCAAGTCCCTTAGTTTAAAATTTCATAGCCATTAAACCCTTGTAATTAATAAAACTCAACATTTACACTTTTTACGATTTAGTCCTTTTCACTCAATTAAGCATTTAAACATCAAAATTTCTTAACGAAACTTTAATACAATCTTAATAACACTCCATAAATATTTAATAAAATATTTTTGGCTCAGTTTATAGAAATGAGTTCCTAATACCTCATTTTCTAAAACCACTTGACTTTAGGGTCAAACCACTTGAACTTAATTATTCACTAAAATAACATAATTGCCAATTCAAAATTTATTTGAATACTATATTTGACTCGTAAATATTCAATAATAACATTTACGGACTTACTTGTCGAATTTGTGGCTCCAAAACTATTATTTTTGACACCACAAAAAAATGGGCTGTTACAAACATTTTATAAAATTTGCTACCCATCTCTGCTATACACCATATATCGAGTTCCCCAAAACTCGTCCATCCAATAACACACCATTTGTGGACAAGCCACCATATAAATACAGATAAACAGTCACATAACACATCATGGACAAGCCACCACATAATTGCTGATAATGACCACATAATCCCAATTAAACTGCCACATAGCTTCCTCATTTCACAATTCCACCCCATGCATGTGATATGGCCATTTTAACACATATGTTTCACTTTTCACAATTTTCACATATTCATGCTCGTAAGTCATATTTCTCAGTTTTTTTACACATATGCATGCATCATGCTCACATTTTTACACATCACATAATTTTCACTTTAGCATGTTTTAATATGCATATTTATATTAAAACATGGATCTTAACATACACATATATATATCACATGGTTATATCATCACATATCAATCTAGCCATAAATCACATAACATAGAGTTGAGACCAACATTACATACATCACATATCACAAATCATGGATTTTCACAACACTTAATAGTTTAGGACACTTACTTGGATTCCCCTTTGATTGTGTTTTTCAACTCCACTCGAGTACTTAATGTACTCACAAATTAATTAATTAAATAACATTTTATTGAAGTAAATAACTTTATATTTCACTTAAAACGAGAGTTATATCCCACACGTTAAAGATCTGATTTCATTTGGATCTAAGCTTGTAGATGAATCCTTAAATCAAGACTTGGATTTGTTGTCTTCGTTATCACATTAAGGATCTCTCTGATTGACGTTGTTTGGTCACTTGATTTAATACGAGATGATCGAAGGATCGAGAATGGAATGAGATCGTTGTTTGAGTGATCTAAAAATAATCGAATAAGTGAAAGAAAAAATATAGGTTTTAGTCACTAAGGAATCGGTAAAAGAAAGAGGAATAAAAAAGGAACCATTTGGTCACTGACAGCTGTAGCGATGGTGGTTTGACAATAATGGCTCAGTGATGGCTCGATGGTGGTCCAACTATGGAGGAGCGATGGTCCGATGGTGGTGAGAAAATATTAAAAGGAGGGGGTTTCGGTCACTACAATTGGAAGAAAAGAGAGAGGAGAAAAAAAGAGAATATAGGTGGAGGAGGAGGAGACTCGCGGTGATTCGAGACAGCGATCACGGTGGCTCACGGTGGTGGAAGGAAGGAGGAGTGAAAATGGGCGGTAGCGTCTACGGTGGTTAGGAGATCTTTGAGGGTGGTGGAAGGCTTGGTTGTGGTGGTTCTTTTTTGATTTGAGAGAAAAAGAAGATGAAGAAAATAAAAAAAATGAAGATTATGGTGCAAATGTTGGTGGTGGAAGGCACAAAGGGTGTGTGTAGCTTGGTCAACCATGACCAGGTTCATTGTATCACAATCTTATGGCAAGAGTGGAGGTTTTGGAAAGGTAGTGAAACAATGAGTGAAAAGGGGGATGTGTCTCACTACAGACGATAAGTTTGAGTTGATGAAGGAGGAAATGAATTCTCCACATATAGCAACAGGGGGTGGAAAACAAGGCTTGAATGCAAATGCCAATTGTGTGAAAAAAATTAATTAAAAAATATGAGAGAGCATAAGGGTTTGAACTAGAGACTTCTAGGATAGTTAATGAGCTTCCTTTCACTAAGCCACAACACTTCCTTGTGTTCATTTTTGCACAAATAAAAAATAAAAATATGGGTGGACATTTGCTAAGGGTTTGAAACAAATTTGCACCAAATAGAAATTAACGAGAGCAAAGGGATTCAAACTCAGATCATCAAGGACAACTCCAACACTACTCAATCACTATAATTGATATTTATTTATTATCAAATATGCAAAAGATTATCTAAATAAAAATTCGATCGCAATCACTCTCGGTTCATTAACCCAATTTCTACTTACCCAATTTTTGGAATGTGACAACTCTCCCCTCCTTAAAAATAATTTCGTCCTCAAAATTCCTATTGTCAAGCCAATTAACTTATCCAAAAATTTCCTAAATTTTCTTTCTAAACCAAACACCACACTTTCGTTGCGCAACTCTGAATCCAATGTAGTTCCAATACTTCACCATAAATCTCCAATGGAGTTTCCATTTACTACATGGATTGTCTCAAGGGACTATCTATTGAAATATCACTAATGATTTCCTCCTTCCGAAATTCTCAATTTCACAAATACACTATTAATAACAAACTTTTTAGGTAACACCAATCCTCAATTAGTGCAAGGTACAATTAGAATGGATGGTAACAATACCTTCATTGATGCCAGATGAGTCTCAATCCTCTCAACGTCTAGTAGCATAAACCAATCTCTAATTCCACTTTTGAGTTGAAGCTTGCATTTAACTTAAAGAATGAAGTGAGCAATCTTTAACACATGCTCAACGGACCCACTTCTTAGGCATATTCCTAAATTTTCCAACACTCGCTCAAATGGCAGTTATTACAATACTTACAAATAAAAGTTTCTTGTTGATCCAATAGAACATCTAATACTAGCTTTAACAACATTCTATGATGGCCTATCCTCATTGGTTCACTTCAAAGGTTGCGAATTTAGGCCAATAGAAATAAACTTCCTTTCATTTCGTACATTGTTCTTTTCCTTTCTTTCGCATTCCGTACAAATAAAAAAATGAATGGTATATAAAGAATAGTGAAATTAGGATTAAATTAAAATAACTTGAAAAGTGGAAGGACTATTTGCGCCCACTAAAGTAAAAACAAGTGGATCTGCCTTTTGGGTTGGGTCGACGAGCGGGTTAGAGGGGTAGGGACCAATACGGTGCCGTTTTAGGGCTATTGGATCAGCCCTAAATGGCGTCATATTGTATAACCTATAAAAGCTAATTTTTTTAAAAAAAAATCATTCTATCCCTTATTTTTAATTTTTTTTTGAAAATTCTCTCACTTTCTTTCACTCTCTTTCCCTTTCCTTTTCTCTGACCTAGGGTTCCGGCCATAGGCCACCACGGCGCTTCCAGTTACCGGTGTTAGCGCTGCCATATATGGCGGTCAGGAAACTGAAAAGTTTCCCCTCCGATGCAGCCCCTTAGCCCCGAATAGTCTCCGGTGACGACGATAAAGGTAGAAAGTCTCCCTTTTTTATTTAATGTTATTTAGAAATGAAAAAGAAAAAAATGATAAAATAATATAAAAAATAAAATAAAATGAAGTATCACCTTAAATTTTTTTCTGTTTTTTATTTTCGAATGTGTGTAAAAAATTTTACAAACATCAGATCTAGGCTTTTATAGCCGAAACAAAAGATTCCTTTTTTGTTTTCTTTTCTGTTGTTCGCTTTTGCTGTTTTATTTTTTATCGTTGTCTTCCCCGCTTGCATGTTTTTTGTTCTTTGCAGGTGACAGAGATGTCAGAGCATGCGGAGGAGGTGACGTATAGCGGCAGTAAGGCTTAGGGTGGCTAGGGTTTCTAAAATGCTGTTTGTAACATTTTTCTTTTTGGGCTAGGGTTTATTTTTTATTTTGGGCTTGTTGGGTTAGGGTATTGGTTTGGGCCTTTATTTAATTTGATTTGGTTTTGGTTTTATTTTGTTTTGGGCCCAGGCCAAAATTGGCCTATTACAACTGCCCTCTTTGCTCATTGTCGTGTAACGAGAATGGAGCAAAAACTTTAAAAGGGCCAATTTTGCCTGGTCTGATAGGATTTTGATTTCTTTCGGTGCTTCTCTTCTTCAAGTAACCTCGTTCCAGTCCACTGCAACTTGTTGCTCCAATCCACTCCTCTACAAATTCAGAGAGATACGACTTGTAGCTTCAATCTACTCTGCTGCAACTTCAAGGGGACGAGATTTGTGGTTTTAGTCTACTCTATTGTAACTTTAGAGAGATAAGATTCACTATCTTCAGTCTGCTCTGCTACAACTTTAGGGAGATAAGGCTAGTGGCTTCAATCTGCTCCACTGCAACTTTAGGAAGATAATATTTGCCATAATTTGTAGCTTTAACCTGTTCCACTGCAATGCCAGGGAACTAATATTCGCTGTCTTCAGTCTGCTCCACTGCAACTTCAGGGAGATAAGGCTGGTGGCTTCAATCTGATCCACTGCAACTTCAGGAAGATAAGATCTGCCATAACTTGTAGCTTTAATTTGTTCCATTGTATGCCGGGGAAATAAGATTCGCTGTCTTCAGTCTGCTCCGCTACAACTTTAGGGAGATAAGGCTGGTGGCTTCAATCTGCTCCACTGCAACTTCAAGAAGACAATATTTTCCATAACTTGTAGCTTTAATCTATTCCACTGTAATGCCAGGGAAATAAGATTCGTTGTCTTCAGTCTGTTCCGCTGCAACTTAAGGGAGATAAGGCTGGTGGCTTCAATCTGCTCCACTGCAACTTCAGGAAGATAAGATCCGCCATAACTTGTAGCTTTAATCTGTTCTACTGCAACGCCAGGGAAATAAGATTCGCTGTCTTTAGTCTGCCCCGCTGCAACTTCTAGGAGATAAGACTGGTGGCTTCAATCTGCTCCATTGCAACTTTAGGAAGATAAGATTCAGAATGCTTTGTTGATGCCCCAAGATGTACAATCCCTCTTTCTTACTAATCCAGGCATAGTAAGACTACCGCATGCCCCACCTTCGATTAAAATTTGAATTGCCCTTTTCCTGGGTTTTCAATTTAAAACCTCTTTGGTCTCAAGGCGCCTTTTGCGAGTTTTTACCCTAGCCTCTCCTTTTTCTTTTTCTTTTCTTTTTCTTTCTTTTCTTTCTCTTCGTTGCTTTTTCCTTTTTCGTTTTATTTTGCATTTTACATTTTTCTTTTTTTTAAAATGAAGTATTTCTTAATTGAATTCGAATTCACAGGATTAGGTAGATTCTTTGCCGTCCATCTCGGTCAAAACTAGAGGTCCTCTAGGAAAGTCCTTTCTAGTTTGATATCCACTTTCCTCTGAAGTTCTCTTGAATGGAAGGATCTTTTTCAAAACTAGACTTCACCCATAGATTTCTCTAGGGTGAACCTTTTTGTCATAAGCTCGCGTCATTCGTTTTGGTACATTTGACCATGATGGATAGCTTTCAACCTCTTTCCTTCAATCAAGTTCACTTGATCATATCGAGTTTGATCCATTTTGCTTCATCCATCTTCAGCTTAGCTGACACTCGGTGAGAAGGAATTTCAACTTTAATGGGCAAAACCGTGATAATCCAATGAGAAAGGCATTACCCTGGTTGAGGTTTTTTTTGCCTCCACTGCACCATTCATCTTGGGGTGATATGGTGTTAATCTTGAACAGACTGTGAACTTCTGATATCGTGTTGTTGTTCAAATTTAGTGCATTGTTAGATGTGATCCTTTTTTGGCATTCCATACCGACATGTGATTTATTTTTTCAAGAATTTACTGAATGCCGACTTTGTGACGTTGGCATATGAAGTAGCTTCCACCCATTTAGTGAAGGAATCAACGACCACAAATATGAATTGATGACCGCTAGGAGCTTTTGGCAAAATCGACCCAATGACACCCATGCCCCACACAGAGAAAGACCATGGATTTCGTCGATTCTTTGTAAAGTAGGATCTGTTTCTCATCTTGTTCTACCATCCATAACAAATCAGGAGATAAGGTACAATCTCGGTCATCTTTAAAGTCCTGTGGTTCCTCTGGACACATATCTTGCTCAAAAGAAGGTTTTGAGTCAATAACAGTGTCACTCATTGATATCTGAAGACCTCTTATAGGGACGAAGGAAGATCCAAAGAATAAAAGAATCTAAGAATCTTTATCTGTATAGTATGATTATGAATGAAATGGAAACAATAAAAGAATATTTGCTTGAAGTGAGAAACAAAGATACATTTTATTGAAATAAAGATGTTGGACATAAGCCTATCTTACAAAAGGATTCTTATTGCTCCTAGGCTTAGAGCAATAAGCATGTTTTGGACATTACTCTGAATTAGGTCTAAAAAATTCAAGGATCTCTTCCATAGTCCCATTGTTCAAAACACTCCCAGGTGTGTAAGGGCGAATGCCTAATAATTTCTTTTCCCTAGCTCTCTCTTCGGGTACTGCGTTAACGTTCAAATTCCCCAACATTCTTTTCGGGCCTTTGACTTTTTCAAGGAATTCCAACTCTTTATTATCCATTAGGCTCTGCACTAAGGCTTTGAATTCAGTGCACTCCTGGATTTCATGACCTTCTTCAGCGTGGAACTCACAGTAGCTCCTCATCCCTTTTGGTCTTTTGTCTAACTTCTGAATGATTAGTTTCATGTCTATAATTTGTTTCAAAACCCATTTCAGTGGGGGTTTTTACTTCTGTAACATTGGTTTTGGTTCTCTTTCCTCAATTCTCAATTATCGCGTTTACCCCTGGGTCTAGATAACTGGGTAAAGGATTTCCAGCCATATTAGGTCCTGATGGATCGTCAAACTTAATGATGCCCATCTTGATGAACCTTTCAACTAACTTTTTAAATGTAGTGTAGTTTTCAATTGAGTGTCCTGTTATTCTCGCGTGGTATTCGCATTGGGCATTCGCATCATACCATTTCAGGAATGAAGGTAGTATGGGTTCTGAGTAGAACGAAGATACCACATGCGCATCAAACAGATTCTGATATAGCTATCTATATGTCATCAGGATAGGTGTGAACTGGAGTCTTTCTGTGTTTGGCCTCAAGTTGGATTCTTTCCTTGAGGTGCCTTGATAGCTAGTAGTTACGGCCCTTGGTTGGCCTACAGTGGCTGATTTGGAATACCCTTTATTATACATGCTTAGTTATTCACTTCATTTTCCTTGTTCTTTGGGGTTGATCTTTTGACGCTTTCTCCCGCGTCTATCTTCACACTCCTTACTGTGTTTTCAATAATCTTTCCAGACATTACCATATCTGAGAAGCTTATGGTAGCGCTTACCAACATGGGGTTAATGAACGGGGCTTTCAGAGTGTTGATGAAAAGCATCGTGGTTTCTTTCTCCAAAAGAGGTGGCTAGACTTGTGTTGCTACCTCTCTCCATCTTTGGGCATATTGCCTGAAGCTTTCACTTTGCTTCTTTTTCATATTCTACAGTGTGATTCTGTTGGGAGCCATGTTTGTCACGTGGCCATATTGCTTCATGAAAGCCTATGCCAAGTCCTTCAATGAGTGAATTTTGGCACGGCTCAGTTGGTTGTACCATTTGCCAGCCGGCCCAATCAGACTATCTTGGAAGCAATGAATTAATAATTGATCGTTATTAATGTATCCTGTCATTCTTCGGCAGAACATTGTGATGTGAGCTTCTGGACAACTAGTCCCATTATACTTTTCAAATTCTAGAGTCTTGAATTTCGGTGGGAGTACTAGATCTGGGACCAAACTCAGATCCTTGGCACAATCCCAGAATGGTAATCGGCATTTTCCATTGCTCTGAGTTTTTCCTCCAACCACCTGTACTGATCGTCGAGTTGTTTTAGCAATTCCACCCTTGCTTTTTCTATTTATGCCATTTCTTCTAAGTTAGGAACTAAAGGATTGGTTGGATTGTTCCCCGGATTGGAAAATGAGCCTACCGGATAATTCATTGGTGCCGAGGTACCGGTCTGATATTGTTGGGGTCTGATAGTAACGTGTCCCCCTTGTTGATGCGCGTCTGGTTGGGCCCGGATGCTTGTTGGGGTAAAACCTGGGGGATCGATGGGGGCTTCATTATCATCCCCATTGTTGACCACTGGCCCTTTCCCTTTTCAAGCCCTTCGGTTAGTAACTGCATTAATTGGCTCATCATACTTCTTTGGGATTCTAGCATCTAATCCCTCACGTCTTGTTTGAATTTTAGCTAACTGTTCCTGCATCTAATCTTTCATATCCTTCTGCATTTGTTCTAATCTTTCTAATCTTTGGTCTATTGCTTTAGTTTTACTGCGGGTATCGTAGCGATATTCCATGGTAACTGCCATAATTCTAATTAATTAGGGTCTTTTTGTAAAATTTAATGCATATGATGAAATGCAATGCAGATGCATGAATTCAAAAAGAGGTGTTGATTCTTATTCAATTTTATTAGAACAACTTTACTAGAAAACAATTTTTTTTACATAAAATGGTTACATATACGGCCTTGCCCTAATACTCAAAGTGAAGAAATTGATCCTTTTCCTCATATCTGTATGTTAAGATCGAATCTTGCGAACTCTTCAAAGGGGTGCCTCCTCTATCTCCTTTTTGCTTGATCCGAGCCGCCATCCATCTTTCACTCATCCTCGTGATGCTCGTTAGCTTCTTTAAGAAAGTTGGAACATTGGCTGCTCTTGAATAATCTTTGTCAGCTTGAATCCTCGGGCAACGTAGCAAAGTCGCGTACTCATTCATCAGAATCTCACCCTTTCCTCATTACATTTTTTTGGACCATATTCGGACGACCGCATTATCTTCCACTTTATCAAGAAATCTATTTTCCATGACCAGCTCTCTATTTAGCAACTGAACGTGAGTCAACACCTCTTTTCTATGATGAAAATGTAATTCAATCATAACCAAAAGAAAACACGTTAGTACAAAAATATAAAATACAAAAGAGCACTTATTTGAATGACCACTAGGGGTTTGGCGTGGTTCCATCTAGGGTAGGCTCTTACGGCTCACTATATACGGTTTGGTTCTAAAGTAAAGGTACCTGAACCAGTAGATTCCTCGATCCTCACCCATTATAGGCTCATGTGGAACGAGTTCAGTTCAGGGGAATACATTTCCCTATGGTTGCATGGAGATAAAATCTCACGAAGACATAGGTACGGATGTATCCCGAAAGCGATCCACTATTTTTCACGGAGGTGAAGACCTCACGAAGGAACAGTTTCTCACTCCCACTTAAAAGGGTATCATCGAGCGGTCATGTAATGCAATGTGCAAAAGTATATTAAGAATCTTGAACCAAAAAGAAGACATATCCAAATGATGAAAACCACAAAAATGAAATGCAATGAAAGGATCGTAAATTTAAACCAAATTATCAATTTTCGACAAAAAGACAAAAAATAATCAATTTGTGGCTTGACTCTCTTATTTTTCCAATGGAGTCGCCAAGCTGTCGAAACCATTTTTTTGTAAATGGGGTCGACTTTAATTTTGAAAACGAGAATGAATATGGGGGTCACCACCAATCTTTTTTTAATGAGGTGTGATTGGGTCACCTCGAAAAGTGGTTGTTTTTAATAAACGACTTGATTTATTAAAACAACGATTTTGGTCCACGAAATTTAGAAAGACGGGTTCGGGAGTCGGTTACGTACGAGGAAGGATTAGCACCCTCGTAACGCCTAAAATTAGTACCTAACTGATTAATTAATGTTTTAATGTCTAGAGTCGAAAACTTGAAAAGAGTTTAAAATACTATCCCTCTTTGTGTTAAAATTTCGTAAATAAATCAAAATGTATGTTAAAGACTCTTCTATCTCGAGATAACAAAATGTCACGTCCAGTAAGTTAGAATACAACACCTCAAATCCTCGAGAATAAGCTTTTCTTTTATTTTTTTCTATTTCAAGACTCATGTATTTTAATTTTAAAAGGATATTCGGTCATTTATGTTCAACGAGAAAAAAATCGAAACCCAGTAAGTTAGAGCACGACTTCTCGCATTTCCAAATACAGAAAATTACCTTCTTTTTGAAAATTTTCCCTTTTTTACGCATTTGGGTAAAAATTAATGTAACGTTTAAAATGATATGTTTAGTTTATTCGATTATGGCATAAAGACGGTTAAAACAAAAAAAAGGGTCATACTTAGTGAATAATGATAGTGAAATAGTGTGAAATGGCTATGTGGGTAGAATAATACAGAAAGGAATATTATAATATTTACAATATAATTGTAATAATAATAATGCACCAAATAATAATGGCGATAATCGTATTAATTACTATTCTAATACTAATTAAATAATAAAGGAAAAATAGATAATAATAATAATAAATGTGCAAATAAATAAAAATAAAAATGTAGGTGATTTAATTTTAAATAGGTATAAAAACAAAGAAGTAATAAATAGCTAGATAAACATATGATAAAATGGTAATAATAATAAAGGCTCAAAGAAAAAAGAACAAAGAGTAAGTATTTAATGGAAGAAGATAAAGAAAATTCAAATATTAAAAAAAATGAAGGAATAACATACAAATAAAAAAAATGAATGGTATATAAATAATAAGTAAATACGTAAGTAGATGAGTAAAATAAAAGGAGTAATAAATATGAAAATAAAAAGAAGCAGTATACAAAGGGTGTAAAAAAATAGGACTAAATCATAACTTAAATGAAATTAAAGGATAAAAAAATGAATGAATAAAGGACCAAAATCAGAAAAGCAAAAACAAATGAGGGCTAAACGAGAAATAATCCCAACCTCCAGGACACCTGTCCTTTCTCCAGGAACTCAGAGAAATGAGGACTAATTTGAAAAGGGGATAAAATTTAATGGTGAAATTTCTGAAAAGAAAGAATAGTGAAATTAGGATTAAATTAAAATAACTTGAAAAGTGGAAGGACTATTAGCGTAAATAGCTCACTGAAGCAAAAACACGCGGATTAGCCTTCCGATTCGGGTCGACGCGCGGGTTAGAGGGGGCAGGGACCAATATAGTTTCGTTTTAGGGCTATTGGGATCAGCCCTAAATGGCGTCGCATTGTATAACCTATAAAAGCTAAAAAAATTTTTAAAAAATCATTCTATCACTCATTTTTTAAAAAAAATTCTAAAAATTCTCTCACTTTCTCTCACCCTCTTCCCCTTTCCCTTTCTCCGACCTAGGGTTCTGGCCATGGGCCTCCGGCATCGCGGTCGTCGAGATAGCAATCTGCCAGATACTGCAGCCATGAAACCAAAAGTTTCCCTCTAACGCAAATTTCTTAGCCCGAATACTCTCTGGCGACAATGATAAAGGTAAAAAGTCTCCCTTTTTTATTTAATCTTATTTCGAAATGAAAAAGAAAAAAAATGATAAAATAAAATAAAACAAAAATGAAAAAAATGAAAGTATCACCTTAAATTTTTTTTCTATTTTTTATTTTCGAATGTGTGTAAAGAAATTTACAAACATCGGATCTAGGCTTTTATAGCCGAAACACAAGATTTCTTTTTTGTTTTCTTTTCTGTTGTTCACTTCTGCTGCTTTGTTTTTTTATCGTTGTCTTCTCTGCTTGCATGTTTTTTGCTCTTTGCAGTGAGAGATGTCGAGCGTCTTGGCTGACAAAGATGGCTTAGGTCGGTTAGGGTTTTAGAAAATGTTGTTTGTAACATTTTTCTTTTTGGGCTAGGGTTTATTTTTTATTTTGGGCTTGTTGGGTTAGGTTATTGGTTTGGGCCTTTATTTAATTTGATTTGGTTTTGGTTTTATTTTGTTTTGGGCCCAGGCAAAAATTGACCTATTACACAAACATTTTGAAGATTTTATTATAAGTTTCAAGATATGCCAACATGAATCATAGTTTGCATGTATGTCACAGCCATAGATAATATTTTTCATTCAACACAATTTCTCATCAATCAAGCAAAACAATCATAAGGCTTATTTATGATCTTCATACATTAAACTTAATACTTCCTCTCCATTAATGTAGGTGACATAATCATCAAATCAATAGGTCTTTTATAAGGTTGTAATGGGGCTCGGTTAAAGGTGGGGATTTTAAGAGATGAGACATTTTGGTTTCAAAATCTTAACCTTTAACTTGTCTTGGATTTCTCAAAATTCAACCTTTTTCTTCAAGTGAACTTGTGGAACTCCCCCAAAGTTATTTTGAACTCATACTCATACATTTTCTTTTTGGAGACTGAGTAAATTTTTCTTCACTCTTTCTTTGTCTTTGTTGTTGTTGTGTTTTTTTTAAGTATGAGCACATACATCTTTATGAAAATTTTCTCAAATGTTGATTCCTAAGACAACTTTAGTTAAGATAGGTGCACAAAATTAGGATAATTTTAAAAAGATGGTACTAGCTTATAATGTAGGTTCATTAAAATGAATAGGACTTTAAGCTCAAAATTATAGTTTCAGGGGTCTAATATCATAAGGTGGGCTTGAAAAGGCTCAAATGATCCAAAGAAAAATGGTGCCTATATCATTTTAGATTTTTATGTCCCCTAGGATTTCGCCTCAAGAAAGCTACTAAGTCAATTCTAAAGATATAAACCTTCATGCATGTCTAATCTCAAGAGAAACTAAGTTTTCATGGCAAACATTACCTAAGACTAAGATGATAAAAACATTCCATTTTCATGATAACATACAATCACTCAGATAAAATCATCATTCATGCTTGCATACAAGCTATCTTATTAAAAATAAAATTTTCTAAATACTCATTTATTAAGACATACTTATGAAAGAATGATTTGAAACATGCTTGAAAAATTTAAAAATTTGAGCAATTTGCCTTACCCCCTTTTAAAAAGAAGCAATGTCCTCATTGCGAGAATAAAGTAATGAATGAAAACTGAACACCTGGTAGGGTTGTAAAGAAAGAGAGGTCAGTCATTAAGACTGCTTAAATACCAAGTCTTTCCTAATAACCTAATCCTAGACATGTTCATTCCCATTGTCACTTCACTTAATCTTTTTCTTTTAAAGAAGTATTTATTCATGCTTGCTATGTTTTATTTTGAAAAAATTAAATCCTAATTACTAAAGAAATAAATTCCTAAAGACCTAAAAATAATTAAATAAATAACAAGACAAGAATCCCCTTGTCTTCTTTAGCTCCATCTTCACTTGCACCGTCAGTCTCTTCTGTCCATGTCTCAAAGATAGCATCTGGTAACTCAGGAAAAAAAGTATTAGAGATATTCTTAAAAGTATTCTGAATTGAATCATCTCTAATTTTTGCATATTTTTAGTAAGTTTGTTGCTGATTGTGCATGAACTTGCATATATCCATCAAAATTGACTACTCTAATTTCCTTGAAGTACTTGCAGAAGATGGCATGGGAGTTGTATATTCAGGTTCAACACTTAGCTTGACAGATTCTTCTTCAGGCTCAACCCTAGGTTCAGGGTTTTCAGCTCCTTCAGCTGGTTGAGGACTATTTGGTTCCTTATCAGATTCTTTGATACGAGTCACAAAGGCCCAACTCAAGTTCAAGAACGTGATGGGCTCAAATTACCACAAGGCCCAATAACGAGGTCAAAGGCCAGACAAATGCGTATGAAACTAAATGGAACCGTTCAAGACTTCATTAGCAAGGCCTTAGATGCATATACAAAGGAAAAAGAAAATCAAGATTCACTTTCTTATTCTCAAGAAAATCAAGAAACCGAATCTTGGTCCAATTTTGCTGTTTTGAGCGATTTCAAGAATCAAGAAAATCAAGATTTGAAATCTTGGAAATCTTGGTCCAAGAAACTGAATCTTGCATTTAAAGCGCATTGGATCTCAGTTACAAGCATCAACGAACCAATTTCAGGAGAGAACGGATTACAAGCCCAAGTTCTTTAAGATACGACCCAATAAGATGTTCCAAGCCCAACCAAGAAGTTTAAATTAAACTTGTTGAAAATTAGGCCAAATTGTCAAAGTGGCCCAATTTGTAAAATTTTAATTCTTTAAATACTTAGTTTTAATTTTTAGACTTTATGAATAAATTTCTATGTAAAAATTTAGTCCAAGAGGCCCATTTAAAGGCCTTGGACGAAATTCCCCTTGAAAGTCAACAATTAGGTTTTTTTTTAGTTTTCCTAGTTGGGCTAGGAAAGTAGTTAGAACGCCTATATATATGGCTTGGCCAGCCACCCTTAAACACATTACATTGAATTCAGATTTTTGTTGAGTGAAATTTCTCTTTGAGTTTCTCCAAGAATTCTCTCTTGAGTTTTCTTTAAAAGTAGTTTTAACAATCTTTTTGATTGTGGGAGCCATCTTCAACCTTCTTCTTTCCGTGTTTTTACATTGGAGAGTAGATTAGAGCCGTTTGAAGGGAGTTGTGAAATCTTTCTTGATTTCAAGGCTTATTAGGAATTTCTTTATCTTTCTTGCTGTTTGGTCTTCTTTAATTATTTTTGTTTGTGCCGAATTGTTGATTAACTTGGTTTAATTGTTCTTGTTGCATTTTCAGCCATTCCAAGCTTCAAGAATCTATTTTGCAATATTCTTTGGCATCAAGAAACGACCTTTATTCATAATTTTCAATCTTTCTTGCTGCCCAAGTATCTTACTTCTACTTCAATTTGGTTTTCTTGGTCTTTTGAGTTTAATTTTCTGTTTTTGTTTTCCTTGTCAGATTCAGCTTTGGATTCTTTCTTGAAGTTAAATTTCATTTTCTTTGCTTCTAAGAAACCCTATTAATAAGTGTTTTGGCTCTTGGCTGTTTCTTTCTTGTTTTGGGGTGTTTCTTTATATATCTTTTGCTTCTAAGGTTAATTTTCTGTTTTCGTTACAACCCAAGTGTCTATAGCTTTCGTAGGACATTCCCGTGACTTGACAAGCTCGATCCTTGTCCGAGCGCAACCCTCTATCATTTGGTATCAGATTTTGGGCGTTTTGGGTGTTCTTGGTTGATTTCTAAGCTAATTTCCTTTTAAAAAACAACATATAGCAGTTTTTACCCAGAAAAATTTTTGGAAAAAAATTCATTTGAGTGGGTAAACATTGTCCAATTGGTCTGAATTTTATATGCATATTTGTGGCACTGTGATAGAATATTAAAAAATATTTCCCGCAAAAAATCAGTAGAAAAAGTCAAAAAAATAGAAAAAGATGAAATCAAATAAAAATTTTAAAAAAATTCAGCGGGTTGAGTTTAGTGCCAAAACTTTCCAGATCAAATATACAATATTTAAGGACATTCCAATTTAAATTTTGTGATTTTTGGAGATCAGGAACACCTCGAACGAAGTTGTCAAGTTACTCTGCAGTTTTTTCTAGTTTTCGGGTGTCAGCAATTTTTATTGATTCTTAGCTGTAGGTTTTCATTTGTTTTTCTTTTATTCTTCCTTTACACTATCTAACACCTTCTTGTTTCTTGTGTTAGTAGGATTTAAAAGTGTGCACAATTCTTCCTCGGTGCGACACAAATCAATTGGTGTCTCATCACTTTTTGGACTCCTAGTGCAATTAGGATTCTTTGGTAGTTACGATTCATACACTTTCTAATTGATTGATATAGACTCTACTAAAGAACTCACAAGACTGAATTCTACCTCTTTGAGAATTTGATTTTCCTTTTTGAGTGTTTAGTGTTTGTTTTGCAGGAATTCCAAAAGAAAAAAAAAGATGCCTAGAATTGGTCAAGTCGATGATGAGAATAATCACCATAATGATGTCCATGATAAATTTAAAGAGTTCCAGCAACAGTTAGATGAACAGGCTGCTGCACTCAAATAAACAAATGCCATACTTCGAACATTGAGTGCTACTATCAATGAGATGCGATTGGATCAAGAGCCTCATTATCGGGGTCCAATTAAAGATGATGTGGATAACCAGCTTCGTGCTCATAGGCACGCTCCTAGACGTGTCCGTAGAACTGACTATGACTTTCATGATCGCGGACAACCCTCTTTGGCAAAACCAAAATTCACAATTCCTCAATTTCGTGGTAAGAATGATCCAGAAGCTTATTGTGAATGAGAATCTAAAATTGAACTTATGTTTCGCTATTATAAATGTCCGAATGATGAAAAAGTATCGTTAGAAAAACTAGAATTTTCAGATTATGCATTAGGTTGGTGGACTCAACTTTGGGTAAATAGTCATAGGAATTATGAACGTGAGATTATGACATGGGATGAGTTGAAACAAGTCATGCGTAAAAGATTTATTCCACCTCATTACTATAGAGAGGTTAAAACAAAACTTAGACAACTTGTTCAAGGTAGTAGGACGATAGATGAATACTTTAAGGAGATGGAAATGCTCATTCAGAGAGCTAATGTAGAGGAGGAGGATGAAACAACTATGGTTCGATTTATTGATGGTTTAAATAGGCCAATAGCTAATACATTAAGGCTACAAACATACATTGATTTAGAAGAAGCAGTTCATAAAGCCATTGAGATCGAGCAATAATTAAAGGAACAAAGGTTTAGTTTCTTCTCTACTTCACAATATTATAGAGGTAAGACTTCCAAACTAGAGACTTCTAGGATAGTTAATAAGCTTCCTTCCACTAAGCCACAACAATTCCTTGTGTTCATTTTTGTGCAAGTAAAACCTAAAAATATGGGATGACATTTGCTAAGGTTTTAAAACAAATTTATATCAAATAAAAATTAACGAGAGCAAAGGGGTTCAAACTCAGATCATCAAGGACAGCTCCACCACTACTCAATCACTATAATTGATATTTACTTTTTATCAAATAAGCAAAAGATTATCTAAATAAAAATTTAGTTGTAACCATTCTAGGTTCATTAACCCAATTTCAACAACTCTGTTTTTGGGATGTGACACCATCACTAGCTAAATTCAAGCGCACAAACATAGCGCTTAAATCCGACATTGACTTTCTACTTAAAGCATCAACAACAACATTCACCTTACCAGAATGATACTCTATCACACAATCATAATCCTTTAAAAGCTCAATCCAAAGCCTCTGCCTTAAATTCAACTCCTTTTCCGTGAGGAGGTACTTAAGGCTCTTATGATCTATATAGATAACACACTTCTCTCCATACAAATAATAACTCTTAGGTGCAAAAACCACAACAATTAGCTCCAAATCATGAGTAGGACAATTGGGCTCGTGAGTCTTCAACTGCCTCAAAACATAAGCCACAACCTTTCCCTCTTTCATCAACACACAACCAAGAACTGAATACGAAGCATCATTAAACTACAAAATATTTTCCAGGTTCCGGTTGAATCAACACAGGTTCCTTAATCAAAACAGCCTTAAGCTATTCAAAACTCTTCTGCCTAGCATCAGTCCATTCAAACACTACATCCTTCAGAAGTAGTTTCGTTAAGGGTTCAATAATAAGAGAAAACCCTTCAACAAATCTTTGATAATACCCAGCCAAACCCAAGAAACTCCTAACTTTGGTAATCCTCCTAGGCAACTTCCATTCTAAGATTGCCTCTATCTTCTTTGGATACACACAAATCCCTTCTGCCGAAACAACATGACCTAAGAACGCCACTTCCTTAAGCCAAAATTCACACTTACTTAATTTTGCATACAATTGTTTATCTCGTAGAATCTACGATAACATCAGTCAGATCCTAATCTTTTGGCTCCCTAACAACATAAACTCGAGCTGGACCTCTAGACTCAACTTGTGTAGCAACAGTATGAGATCCAATCCACTAACCAACTGGTCTCCCACTACCTCTGCCACGACCTCTAGCAGGTACAGAAGCAGGTGCCAAACTCTGAGTCTGTAAAACCTTAACACTATTTGGACAATCCCTCAAAAAATGTTCCTTCAAACCACATTTAAAACATCCACCTGAGAACTTACGATACTCTCCAGAATGCATACACTCACAGTGTGCATAAAGTGGCCAACTAAGAACTCTCGTCGAACCAATAGCACTAACAACAACACTACTCTACTGCCTGGACTAACTCAGTTGAGACCTACGTCTCGCACCCCTACCAGAACTATAACTATCACGCCCTCTCTTAGGTAGTTTACTCGATGCACCATCAGAAGCTCTCTTACCAGAATCAGTAACCACCGAACAAGGCATCTCGATTAGGGTCTCCTCAGCTACCTTAGCTCTCTCAACTAACGTATCAAACATCTCCACATTCTGAGCTACCAAATAAACTCGAATCTCACAATTAAGCCCAAATTAGAACCTCTTACAATGATCCCTCTCAGAAAGTATCATATTAGAAGCATACTAACTAAGTCTTACAAACTCAGCCTCATAATCAGCTACTGACAGATCACCCTGAATCAAAACCTGAAACTCACACTTATGAGCCTTTATATACTGCTCGTCCATAAACTTCCTCTTAAAAACCTCGAGAAAGTACCCCCACATTAACCTATCAGAAACAATATCTCTCTTAACTGTATTCTACCAACGATGAGCCTCACCGTCGAGGAAGGACACACCACAACCCAACTTCCCCTTGTTAGAATAAGACATCTGCTCGAGGATCCTTTCAACCAATACTGAGCTATGGTCGAATCAGTACCCTTCACTCCAGAAAATTTCTTACCATCCAACACCCGAAGACGTTCAAGCGGCAACCCATGATTCACAAGTACAGGATTGGCAGGTGTAGGAGCAAGATTAGCACTAGCAATCCACTAAAACGCTCCAATCATAGCTTCCATTAGATGTCCTATACCTTCATCAGGTTTATTCACTCTACGCGGAGGCACAAGAGGTGCAGAGGATGTACCATCCTCTTGAGCATTAGCTCTAACATTAACACGTTTATGAGGCATATCGAATCTAATCTAATACATACAAACAAACAAATAAACGGTGTGAGTGGCGAGGGAAATGATCCAAGTCTCATTCCTGCAAGAAAACTTTAAGATTGAGGCAATGTGTTCCCATTCCTACCCCACATGCAATTCAATCAGGATTACGTCAACCATTTCAAGAAAACAGAGAGATTTAGACTCATGAGTTTTGAAACTCCAAACATACAACAATCACCTAGATCCAACAACCACCAAATGTAACACCTTATACTCGGCTTGATCGCTAAGCCCAAATACGGGATGTCACACCACTGTCTCCTGTCAGATACAACCAGTAGAAAGCTCATTCTAAACAAAATTTCCATCATTTTATTGTTCGTATAGATTTTAAGTCAATCATTCTAGATAGTTACCATTTTTACATGCTAAACTCACATCAATGGTCGTGAAAACATCATTAGACATGCAAAAGGTCCATTTAGAAAAAATCTCAAAATAAGTCCGTAGATATCGATACGAACACTAGGGTATTGATAATTTCTTTAAGTGGTATCAGTACCACCTAAAAAAATGATACCAAACTCAATTGAAACCATTTCAACTTGATTTTATGAAATTGCTCAACTTTACTTTTATTCAAAAACACTTTAATTTATTATATCAAAACATATTATCCAATAAGGCTTAGTTTAACAATTTTTCTCTTTTATTAGGATTTAGGTTTATTTCAGTTTTTGTTATTTGCTTTTATGGAAGAAATTAGATTTGTGAAACATACCTAAAATCTGTGAGGATTCTACATTCAATTCTAATACATATTAGGCTTCTTCTCAACTTTATACTCTTGAGTTCTTATTCATGTCTACTCTTTCTATCAAGTTTCTATTGTTTATGAGATCCATGATGAACTAATATTCTTGTAGGGGATTAGCAAGTGGAAGTATGATTAATTATCTATTTTGTAGGGTTCTCTTCGCTGGTCAATTTTTTAGGAAAGGAAGAACCTAAAACCTAGGCCAGACAACCCTAGGAAGTCATTAAGGTGGGAATTAATCAAAATTTGGTATAGTCTATTTGTGAACGCCTTAACCCTGAACTGGTCTGGACTGTGAGGTCGAGAGATAAGTAGTTCTTGCCAACTCGTTATCCTAGTTGAAGATCAGAAGATCCTACTAGGATATCAACTAGTTGATTGAACAAGAAAACCTGAAGCGATAGTTGATTATGATTATCGAAGTGAGCTAATCACCCATGCCTAGATTTGATATATTTTATTATTTGATTTCTCGTGATTTGTTTATTTCTTTTATTATTAGCATAGATAGAAAACCTTACTTTTTATTTCATTGTAATATAATTCAATTAAAGTACTAATTAGATCTATTTTCTACTTAGGTTATAATTAATTTTGTGCTCACCTCCCCTAGGTATGAGCCTTGGAGTACTAATCTACTCCGTTGTAACTATATCTAACTCGTATACTTGCGGATATCACCTTTTCATATATTTTGTGTAGGATTTCTACTCTGGACGTTGGTACGTCCGAAGGTGATCATCTAGGTGACAGAGATTAAAAACATAAGAGCAAGATAACGTAAACACCTCATGTAGTGTGATAATATCCAAACTGATGCCCCCAAAACTAAAAGTCTCGGGAAGTTTTACAATACCTATAGAGATAAGGGATGTACATTTTAGCAAGGCTCTATGTGATTTTATAGTCAGTATTAATTTAATGTCCTTATCTATATATGGAAAAATCAGGTTAGGGGAGCTTAAAAATACTCAGATCACACTACAGTTAGCTGTTAGGTCTTCAGTACGACCAAGAGGATTACTTGAAGATGTGTTGGTTAATGTGAGGAGCTTTATCATCCCGAATGATTTTATTATCTTAGATTTTGAAGAAGACCGTGAGATACCCATTTTGTTGGGTAGACCATTTTTAGCAGCATCCAGGTCCACCATCGACTTGGAAAATAATTAATTAACTATGATGATCAATGGTGAGATAATAATTTTTAAATGTGGTCACCAGCAGAATGAGATAAATAGGGAAAATTTTAAGGAAGCAATGTCTTGAAATATCTATAAAAATGCCTAATTACCCTGAGCTAGGGGAAGTGTTCTCTATAATCAGTGCAGGTAGAAAAAGCAAGTTCTAAGAATGAGACAAGTGGAGGAAGGTGAATGGCACGATGGATGTTGGACGAACACTGATAGAAACGAAATAGAAAAAGCATCCACGGGCACACTAATTGAGTTTGCGGATGAATCCGACAGTAAAACTTGACATTTTTAGTTTAATTTTAATTTTATGTATATTATTTTATTTTAACTAACCGGTAGTTTAGACTTTAATTTTTATTAAATTTTTGTTTAAATAGAAATTAAGACACACTGAAAATAGGAAGTTTGGACAAAAACAGAGTCGGTGTAGCAACACAACACCTCCGTGTCGTGACATCTCAACTAGAATCAGTAGAATCGAGAACATCGTCTCAATGTCGCAACACAGCACCCATGTGTCATGACACAGAGGACATTTTGTTAGAGTATGCCCAAAGATCAATCATGAGATGGTTGTAATAACATACTTGATTTATCATGTTTATTAATATATATGCTACCATTATTATTTCAGCTTCTTTTACGTGTATATAAATAAACTGCTTTATAATAATGTCCCGAGAATAATATGATTATTCTTAAAAGTTCCTTAGTCAAGTATTATTGTTGGATAGGACAACGATAATGCATTAAGACTAACGTGTAGTTGATTGATGATAAAGAGTTGTCATTGATATGGAATGTCGAATCATTACATGAATATGTGTGTTAGAGAACAACATATTGACCGACCCGTTATGAGTATGTTTCTTGGATTATTATGTAATTGTCACGACATTACTCATAATGATTAATATTTATATGATCCTCGACTTGAGATCATCATAATCCCAACATCGTGAGTTGTATATTTTGATACAATCAAACGATAATCGAATCGGTTGTTCTATAAAGACTGATGTTGGATATACCACAATCTATGTAGAGGGATATGGTTGGTCGATATAGGATAAGTCCCTCCTACATAATGGGAGTAATATCTTAGGCCACTTGATTAAGTAAGACTAGAAATGCATGGCCATGCTCAAATAAGTTGATATTAGATGTCATACTTATTTGTATATCGTAGTCTGCTTAAGAGATCAAGGAACATGGAATGGACAATGCAAGTGTGACTATTCCATGACTTGTGTCCAATCCAGAGATAAAGGACTTAAGGATTATTGCATAAAAGGTTAATCATAAAAAGGTTATGTCGAATCATGATCTCTTGTGACTTAGGTAGCAATGATGCATTGCTAGATGCCACTCATTGTTCGTAGCATTAGAATCGTTCTAGTGTTATCGCTAACGTTATAAGAACCTCTGTGGTCACACCCTATAGTTGAAATGAACGGAATATACCATAGTTGGTATTGTTTTTGGTCGCTTGAATTAAATTAATTATAGAATTAATTTAATTCGTAATCAAATTTCAACACATTATGTACAAGGTTGTTGTACGATAGTGAGGACATGAATTTGGTTAGCATAAGAATTCAAATAAATATATGGTTTATCGAACTTATATTATAATTAATGTAATTATAATTTTCGGTTTAAAATATTATCATATTTATTTAATTCTTAAAACCCTAAAAACAAAAGGATATAAATAATCACGTTTTTCTTTGTTTGAGTCTAGCACCGATAAGAAAAATAACTCTCAAAATTGTTTTGGGGATTCCTTCCGCTCGTAGTCAACTGGTGGATTACATAGAGACCGGATCACGATAGATTGCGGTTTTGGTTCGACACAGATCGACTACTTGTTGTTGAGGTGTTGTTGTCTACTCTGAATAAACATTAGGTAAATTCGTAACCTTGATCACCCGATTCGCTCTCACACATGGATCCATGGTTAGGATCGCGATTTTAATTTTTTTCATTGCTACCGTAGGGTGCCATGATCCAACACATTTTACCCAGGTTTTCAAAATTTTAAAGTGTGTTGCGACATTGAACCCCGATGGCACAACATTGGCATCCTATGAAGGGTGTCGTGACACGAAATCCTTGTGTCGCGACATTGCTACAATTTTTTGCAGGGTCGACCTGACCCAATTGCGCAACCAACAGATTTTTCACTTGTTTTAATCCATTTCTAACTAGTAAAATACTTCTTATTTTAACCCTAAAGCATAAAAAAGCCCACTCTAAACCTTTCAAAACCTTTAAATTTTTAAAACCCTAAAATTCTTTTTTTCCATTACATCAAATTCTTTTGTGATTCTCCTCAGTGCAGGGACTAAGAAAAAGCAATCACGAGACTACTTCAAAGCAATTTTACGAGGAATTCGATGCACTCCACTCGAGGCTAAGGATTTCTAGCTTATGTCTACTATTTCATTGGATAAATTGCTTGATATCTTGTTAATATTTAGATTACGATTACATTAATTAGCAGGCTAGGAAATCTAGAAAAACAAGCCCACAAGAACCACCAACAGTTTTAAATCCTCTAAATTTTCAAAATTATAATGCTGAAAAATACTTCCTCAAACTTCAAGGAAAAACCTTTATCTAGGAAAGGCAATTAAAACCATCAATGGTTCTCTATAATGAAATTTGGTCTTTCGTACAGTATCATAGATTGGAATGTTTTTGCACAATCCCAAATGAAAATATTGTTATTCCTTTTGTACAAGAATTTTATGCTACTGTTAGGGATGAGGAAACTCGGAGACCACATAGTGTCATGTGGAAAACAGTAACAATGAGAGGTAAGGATGTGTCATTCTCCCCGAAAAAGATTTTTAAATATTATGATGTGCCATATTATGACTCTAACTATTTAGAAAATACTGACTTAATGAGATTTCAAGATGTCGATATGGAAAGTATTGTTAAATACTTAACTGAAAAATGAGGTGAATGAAACCTCTGGCTAAATGCTGGACTACAGACCAATTTCAATCAGGCTATAATTTTCCAATAGCTAAAATGTGGATGCAATGTATTTGCACTAGAATTAAACCTGCTCTTAATGTTTCTAATGTCAATACATTTCGAGCTATTTTATTATATGGCATTTTATGGAAGAAACAAATATGCATAGGGCAATGGATCCATTAAAGTATAAAGTGTTGCGTTAGTGGCCAGAAGGTCAGGATTTTCTTTCCTCATCTCATGATGATACTTTGCAAGAGTGCAAAGGTTCAAATGGAATAGAACGAGCAGTTCATGCGCTTAACAAAGAGCTTAATAGGAGATTCTATGTAAACTCAGTACGTAGAACTCAACCAAAAGCAGATCATAGATTGGAACCAAATGAGAAAAGAAAATAATGAAGTCTCGACCTCACTCAAAAGAAAAGAAAAATTGATATCTAGACAAAAATAGCGAGAGCAGTAGTGCAAAAATCAATGGAATGATAGGATGGATGCAAGAAACGTGTCCTATTCTTCAAGAATTTACAAGGCGAAACATGGGAATACCTAATTATTCTCCAAACATGTTTGACACGACACATCCAGATTATGCGAAAGAGGAGCAAAAGAGTGAGGAGCAGGAAGAAAGCAATGATGAAGAAGGAGAAGGGAATGGGGAGTATCTTCTAAAGAGAAAGAGGAGGATTGAACCAAAATTTTTTTTTCAAGACCATAATTAATTTTAGATAATTTTTTCTAGTAGTAGGATTAACAATAGATTGTTATTTGTTTTATTTTCCTAGTTTAAGTTTTCTGTGTAGGAATCCCACATGAAAGGGACACAAAGATTATGAGCTTTCAACAAAAATTGGAAGGGATTATCCACCAATAGAAGTACAAAACTACCATGATCATTCGGGTAACTTCTTTCCTCATCTTTTCAGGGCTACACATTGAGGACAATGTGTTATATAAAGAGTGGGGGGTAATATAGGAAATTTGTTTTTAATTTTCTTTTTGTCAAATGTGTGCTTGAGCTTGTAGAAATACAAGTGATTGTTTAGGAGCATGTAAATAGGTTGATTGTGTTTTCTATAAACTAGTTATGATAGTAAATAATTTGATTTTTTTGTATTATTAGACTACTAAGTTCTATATATTACACTGTAAATAAGTAGTAAGTAATTGAATATACCAAATGATATAGAGAATTTAGGGAAATGAGCATGCTAGTATGTATGATAAATAGTTGAATTTGTGATTATTTGATTGATTAAATTTGTGAATATTGAGATACCTAGGGATGACCTAAGGCATCATTTGATATACACCTAGAGCAAAAAACTTAACCCTGTTTATTCATCCTTAGTACCTATTTTGAGCCAGAAAACACTTTTTGATGAACCTTCATACAAAACTTGAGCTAAAATGTTAATTTATATTTACCCTTTTTCTTTGGTCCTAAACAACATGACTATAGACTTTTGGCCATCGTATTGAGGGTTAAGTAGATATGTCATGGCAGATTTTGTAAAAACTGAGTGAAATAGGAAGGATTGGTGTGATGTAGTGATTATAAGTTAGCCAATATGTGCAACCCAAGAAAAATTCAAAAAGAAAATCAGGACGAGTAGAAAAGTATGTAAAAAACAAAAGCATTGTGAGTGAGATGTATGAAAATGAAAAAAAAAGTGTCAAAGTCACAAAATTTAAAAAAACTTAGTCATTGATGCACAAAAACTAGTGAGCTAGCCGTAATTGCTATATTATGTTGTGACTTCCTACGTGGAGAAATAAGAAAGGTGAGAGAAGGAGAAATAAGGCGATGAGTGAGCAAGGGTTTCTAAAGGGGTGAATAGGGAGCAATACGACGTGCCAAACTATTTTCGTGCTTGAAACTATTTTTATGGTTCCTGTCCTAAGCCTCAGAACGTTACAAGCCAAAAAGTCTTATGTGACCTAGATAGACTTATTCATGAATTGACATCATATTAAGTAACTGCATTTACAACTGTTTGTATTCTACTAGGATAATCAAAGTACCTGTATGATTTGTTGATAAATCCATATGTTTTAAAACCTTAATGCCTATGTACTTTGTAATATACTGAACTTACGTGTTTGATATTGAAAGTGGTAAATTGTTTATATATCATGCCAAGATTATGTGTCCACATGAAAATGCCTAGTTATGTACTCCAAAACTAATCTTTGTATTATACTTGTTCTAGGGTCGTCTTTTATGTTTCTATTGTTTTTCTTGCTTCGCATAAGGACAAGCAATGACTTGAGTGTGAGGGAGTTTAATCTCTCGTAATTTGGTGTAGCAGATTAAACTAGTTTTCGTGCTTGAGGAGCTTGAATACGATGCAAGTTTAGCATGTCGTATTTATGTTTACTTAGTTTAGTTAAATTCAATAAAATGTGCATTTTGAGTCTTTTATTGACCTCAAGAGTCAAGTGAGGCCTAAAGGCAATCTAATGTACTTAGTAAATGTGCAGGAGACCATTCAAATGCATAAGAACATCAAAGTTGGTCACTATGTGGCAACACAGAGAGTTCAATGTCTCAACATAGGGAGCAGAATGTTAAGATTGCTATACTGCCTTGGGTGTCGCAACATAGACAAGGTTTGTCGCGACACACCCCTGAAGCTACCCCTAAACCATGCATACTGCCTTTGATGTCGCAACACCGGGACTAGGGTGTCGCAACATTAGTCCTGTACAGGAAGCACTTACGAGCTAAAGGCATTTTGGTCCACACAATGGATGTAACAAACCATTTTTCAATAATGTCAAAAATAGTGATTTCAGCACCATAATTTCGACGAGAGAGTCTATAGATATATTTAATTAATATTTATGAGTTAAATATAGTGTAATATTGAATTTTAATTTAATAGATTTTATTAATTGGTCAATTAGTCAAGGTACAAGTGGTGCGTGCCAAAAGTCAAGCGGTTTTGGAAAATAAGGTACTGGAACTCGTTTTCATAAACTGAGCATGTAAATATTTTTATCAAATATTTTTGGAGTTTTTTTTATAAATGGATTGAAGTTTGTCGTATTAATTAAGGAAAAAAAAGTCTAAATTGCAAAAGTGATAAAAGTTAATCGCTAAGGAATTTTAATTAATTGAGGGACCAATTGAGCAATTGGACCCTTCAAACTATCTCAATTGGTGGTGGTGGATGACTTTCATCCACTAAATGTGTTAATTATAATTAAAGTGAATTGGTTAAAAGTTTAATTAATTAAATTAGGATAACTACGGTTAATCTTACTATATATATTAAATTAAAGAAAGAAAAATGCAAAATGTCTTCATCTTCTTCAGCTAACTGTACAAAGGAAGAAGAAAACTCTCATGAAAGCTTTAACGTTCGACGTTTCAATTGAAAGATCATTTTAGTCCATTTTATTGTAATTTTTATGTTTTTGAGATTGTTGCAACTAGGTCCAAGTAACTCGTACCTCTATTTTCAAAACTGTCAAAGATTTAAAAAGTTGTCATTGATGTTATTTGAAGTTTTTTAATGATTATGGTAGACTTTGAAGCTTAGAAATGAAATAGGATTAGTTAAGTAAATTTTGTTAGTTTTGAGTTTAGGGACTACTACAGAGAAGAATACCACAAAACTAGAAGGAGAAGCAGAGAAAACTGAATCTGTTCATGTTGAATCTGAAAAGGATGACGATGATGTGACTCAAGCTACAACACCTGCAAACACCACCACTACACCGACCATTACACCTATGACTAAACAAGAACGTGCAGTTCATCAACTGATTGATGATCTCACGAAGTTAGACACTGATGACGAAGAAGAGGTGCCTATTAACCAGCTTAAATGGAAGCACTACAAGCAAACTGCAGGAAAATCTGTCCAAGATGATGCTGGTGAAAGAGAAAGGAAGCAGTGCTACAAACGTACTGCCAAGAAATCCACCCAACCCAAATAGAGTAACCTCAATTCTTTCCAAGCTTTTGTTTTTCTTTCTTTCATTTTATACTATATGTTTCATGGATTCATATTTAGTTGTCATGGAATTTTTATAGTTGATTGTTGTTGTTTTTGCATTTTTCCATGTTTCATGTTTCATGCATTGAGGACAATGCATCCCCTAGGTTTAGGGGTGTGTTGTGTTGTACATATAGTATACCGTAGATAGATGCTTTAATATTATGCATTTTGCATTCATTTTGTCATTACATACAAATGCCAAATAACTGGTAAATTATCGATATCGGTGATGTTCGATGAGAATAATAACTTTTTGACTAATTTAGAAAGTTGTAAAAGTTGGTTAAGCATGTTTATCTTAGGATAGTTGTTTGAAAATTGATTCCTTAAAGTAGAACAACTTAAGTATCAATGCAATTAAGTCTATAGTAGGATTTTTTAATGCATTTAGAAATTCTTGATCCTAAATTCGATAATTTGGTTATAAATGATAAATAATACCTTAGCAATAGTTTTACACTCTAATGTTTAAAACTATTGAGTAGGTCAGTAATGCTTTGTTTGCTCCATCGTATTATTAATTAGAAAAAGGAGTTCAAATAAGAGTGAATAATAATAATAATAATAATAATAATAATAATTTTGGGGACACTCCACTATAGTAATAGGTTGATTAGCTAAGGAGGTAGTTGTTTGCTCCATCCATCTCTTTAGTTAAGAGCCTTAGCTCTATGAGTGAAATACATTAAATTGTGGCATGATATACTACCTGCTAATCTAGTGTATACTCTATTGAGATTTTCAAGTAAAGAAACCATGTGACAAGATGAATTCCTTATAGAAAATAATATTTGTAATTAAAATTTTGAAATTACTGAATAAGTGAGAATAGTGAAATTGAATTTAAAGGAAATACATTTTAAATATATCAAAAGACGTCTACTATAGTCAGAATTGCATAATTATTTAGGAACTTTTATCTTTAGGAAACATTTTCTGCACTTCATTTGCAAAACAAGCTTATAAAACTCGAACCAAATTTTTTTATTTAGAAGACTGCTGAGAATGGATGTATTAAATATACTTGATATGCTTCAATAGTGCAAATGGTAATTGTGTGTTTTTGCAAATATTCATGCATTCATGCATACCCATATACATTTTGTAATGCTTCAAAAATTTAAGTCTTTAATTTCTTTGCATGATATGACACAAATTGCTTGTTTGCTTTAATGGCTAAGTGATTTGGGTGTGTATGGGAGTGTTTGAGAAGCCTGGGTTCAAGTCTTGGCTTTCACAAAATTATTAGTTTTGCTCTTAAATAAATCTGGACATTGGCATATAGGCCTTATAAATAATAGTGTTTGTTTTATGACACAAAAAGAACTTGTGGTCTAGTGGCAAGGTGGCGTGTTGTGTAACTGTGAGATTTGAAGTTCAAGTCCTAGGTTGTGCAATGGAGTATTTATTTTGCTGCTTGAGCTGTGTAGGTAGTGGAGTTGGACTGAAACATAGCTAACGGGAGTTTGAATAGAATTTGAATGGAGTTGTTGGGGGAGTTGAGGAGAAATCGGTGGAATAATTTAAAGAGGGATAAGGGGAGAGATATTAGGAGAAAATCAAAAGAAGTGAGGGTTGAGGAGATGTGTGCTGAAAGTGGACTTTGATACTCAGGAAATTTCGCCAGAGGGATATACTGCTCATTTTGGTATACTCTTCATTTTGGTTTTGTGTAAATGTTTTCCTTCTTTTTGCTTTTGGTGCCGAATTTTTGCTAAGATTTCGATTACCTCTGGGTTTTCTTTTGCTGCTCTTTCCTTTTATCTTTTTTTCTCTATTTTGGCCGAATAGTTTTTTGGGTTCCCTCATCTATCGAATTCTCTTCTCTTTTCCCACTTCTCTTTGTTGCTTCTTTCCTCTTCTCCACTTTCCAAACCTTGACCGAATAGTGTTGAAGTAGTTCGTGTTGCATCTTTCGTCCAAATTGCTCTTCTTCCTCTATCCTTTTTGATCAACTGTTTGTCAAATATTGCCCTTCTCTCCCTTTTCATCTCTTCAATTTTGTTTTCGACTTGGCAACAATTCTCTGACGGTTCGAATTCCTCGAGGAGTGAAGGAGTATCAAGTAATATTAAAGTTGTTGAAACTTCTCTCCCATCACTCGATCAAAGGTAAGTATGTAGTCTAGCATTCTAAATTGTAGGCCAAGTTCTTTCTGTGGTTCCGTAAGATATCATGTGTGGATTTAAACCACATGAATATACAAACTTGTTTAATAAAATCTGTTTGTAATGTAGATATCCGTCAAGGAGATTGTAGTCAACCTTCGTCAGTGGTATAAGTGGGCTAAGCCACATTTGACAATCGAGGCAAGTGTTAATTTTAGTTTTGGTTAAGGGTGTAAAAATGGGGAGATTAACCCTATTGTTCAGCGACAAATGAGAAGCTTTGTATGAATGTAGGTTTTGGTCCTCGTGGATCTTAGTGCATTTTCACAATCAGGTGTGTAAATACCCCACTGTAACTGTAAAACGACAAAAGGTGAAAAGCCGAAAATACGGCGTATGAGACCACACGGGTGTGTGAACACTTGTGTGGTAAGCCAATCCATAAATCATGGTCAATAGACTGTAGAGGCTTCCATAGGCATTTCATGGGCTTAGGCAGTAATGGGCCACGTTGGGCCAAAATAGGCCGTGTCGGCCAATGGGCTCGTGGGCCCCACACGGATAAAATCCACGATTTGTGGCAAATACTAGCTGGGCTTTATAGATCCCATAGCCGTGGCAAAATCTGGGCTGAACGGGCCGCACGAGTGTGTGGGCCCACTTGCGCCGAGTAATGGGCCTTAAGCCCATTTACACTGTTATGACCATTTAGGTTATTTGAGTCGCTCAAGGCAATTGCAGACCTTTCAAGAGGTCGATATATGTACCGAGACCCCAAAATAGGTAAAATAACCAAAATACCTTTAAAGGGTAAAATTACTATTCTGCATTGTACATTTACATTTAGAGGTAGGTTGACTGATGTGTTCATGAATTGTACTTGACTGTTACTGAGTATGACATTCTGCATACACATATGATTTATGACATGACATACTGCATGGGGTTGGGACACTGTTATAGAGGAAGTATAATGTTGCTGGCAGCTTTGCTACGATACTGTTACTGGCAGCTTTACTGCAATACTATTACTGACAGCTTTGCTACGATATTGGTGTGTTGGCAGGGTGGGTTGATTTTATCCCCACATGGTGTGTTGGTCGTACAGAGAGGTGTGTTGGTAGGATTGGGATGGGTTGCATTACTGCATTGTACTGATATTGTATCGGGCTAAGGCCCACATTGTTATTGTATTGGGCTAAGGCCCACATTGTACTGTTACTGAATAGGGCTCAGGCCCAGACTGCTACCGCATGTTGTATACAGACTGACTGATAGGGGATTACACACTGAGTTTTCGTAAACTCACCCTTTCCTTTTAACTGTACAGGTAATCCTCAGCCATAGGTGATTTTGTGCTACGAGGGACTCGGAAGTGGCCACACAACTGCAGTTGTTCTACACTTGCTTTTATTTACTTTTAAAGTTTTTGTTGGGTTTTGTTTATGTAAGAAGGCCATTTATATTTTTTAAAATTTTTAATTGGGTTTTTACTTACTTATTTTAAACTACTAGTTTAAGAGAAGACGAATTCTCAAAATAATTATTGTTTTCAAAGACATGAAATTTAAACATGAGAGTTTTCAAACGCTTTCGCGATTTAAGATCAACCTTTTATAACAATAACAGATAACAAAGAAAACGTTTTGACTAGATGATTTGTTAAATAATAATAAGGGGGTTTTTTAAGCTAGAAGCGAATTTTTACCAACTAGTCCAAAGTTCGAAAGACATTTCGATGTGGCACCCCAGATCCGACCATAACATCTAAGCCAGGTTTGGGGTGTTACATTTAGTGGTATCAGATCCAAGTTACAAAACTCGACTGTGGAATGGGTTTTGAAAATATTTGGAATTTCTGGAAAACTGTTCTTGAAGTGTTTTGGAAGGTTTACAAGTGTGGCACACTGAGTCTCCAACGCCAAATCCGTAAGTTTTCTTTATATTGTAGACTGCTTGTACTAAAATATACTGAGAGACTACTATAGATAGTAGGACTGTACTGAAACTCTTTAGTGAGAGTAAACTGAAACTGTAAGGAGACCTTGATGTGCGAAAACAAAACTCTAATTATTGCTTTTCATAAGACATCTGTTATTAATTACTAGAATTGCAAACTAATGCATAAAACTTCGTAAACAGATAATATGTTATTTGATATGAGCACTAGAGGTACTCGCAGAAGGGGTACACGAGGCCGTGGTGGAGGCCGAGGAAGTACTAAGGCTGGGTCTTCGGCATCAGGCCACATGCCTAATGTGGAGGCTAGGGAGGCACTAGCTTCACCGGTGACTGAGTCGGGATTATACAATCGAGCGGCTAGGGATGATGCACTATCCTAAGCTATGCTCTGTATTTTGGAAAGGGTCGCCGGGACCTATACTGGTGTTGTGGGCCGTGGGTCGATTTCAAAACGACTCGGGTCAAATGGAGCGGAAATCTTCAGGGGTATTTCTAGAGTAGCCCCTAATGTAGTTGAATATTGGTTGGAAGCCACAGAGAGAATAATGGACGTCCTCGACTGCACTTCTGAGCAAAAACTAAAAGGTGCAGTATCTTTACTGCAAGACGAGGCCTATCAGTGGTGGCTTACCATGAGAGAAGGTACTCAGGTCGACCGGTTAATGTGGGATTTCTTTAAGGCGGCATTCCAAGGAAAGTATGTGGGCGCAAGTTATGTGGACGCCCAAAGAAGGGAATTTTTGAGCTTGACCCAGGGGAATAAAACTGTGGCAGAATATGAGGCAGAGTTCCTGCGACTGAGTCGCTATGCTCATGGGATAGTGGCGACTGAATATGAACACTGTGTACGATTCGAGGATGGCCTCCGAGATGAGTTACGAGTCTTGATAGCTCTGCGTAGGGAGCGAGATTTTGCTGCCCTAGTATAAAAGGCAAAAATCACCGAGGACTAAAGCGCTCTGAGCGCCAAAACCGTGAGAAGGATAGGGGTAGATATAAGAGGGATTCAGAGCCCTCGAGTTCTTCTAGAAGGCCTAAAAAGAAGGCCATGTTTGATGGGACAATCCGAGCTAGGGTTCCTATTGCAAGACCACAGCCTTGAATTGATTGTGGGAGACATCATCTTGGTGAGTGCTGGAAGAAGATTGGGGTATGTTTCAGATGTGGGTCTATGGAGCATCAAGTTAAGAATTGTCCTCAGAGGCCTGTTCAGATGTAAGCTGCAGGTCAGGGTTATGTTCAACCAACGAGAGGTGGTCAGCAGCCACCGAGAGGCCATGGGCAGGCCAGAGGTGGAAATGGTGTGGTATGAGGTCGTGGAGCACCGTTCGTTTAAATAATTAGTTCATTAGTTACCTAAAAATTGTAATGCAAGAATAACTTAGTCATGATTTTACTTAATCAGGCATCTTACCGAGGCCTATAACAACATAAACACAATTTTAATAATTTTAACAAACGAAATGCAATCAAACTAACACGAATTACATTCAAGCTAAATTGATTAAATTAACCATTCCAACAACATAAATATTCATAGATATGTTCAGCATAACAACAACAAAAGTTAAAGATAGGGAACAAGAATCAAATCTGGTATTTTTCCGTGGCTTGACTAGTTGCTCCATTCTTCCTTCTCCGTTGTCCTCGTCAACCAAGGCTGCTATGAACACTAAGTTGCTGCTCCAAATAGCTGATGAATACCCCTTTCCCAAGAGGAGAAATCAGCAAGAGAGCAAGGGAATTTTGGAATGGAAAAGAAGAGAGAAAGTGAATAGAAGAAAGGAAAGATGTGAATGCTTGAGGTGTGTTTTAAAAATGACCAGCCTAAAGGGGTTTTTATAGTTGAGGAGGGCTGCTAAAAATAGCTAAAATTATCAGCCAAAGAGCCCTCTCTTGTCCGGCCACACATGTGGCAAGGTTAATGGTTTCAACTTTGCTAATTTAGGCTTGGGGCAAATCTATAAAGCCACCAGTTGTGGAGGGGTTTGAATGCAACTTGAACAAGTCTTCAAGGGCCTCTTTGCAAGCTTGAATAATCAGCTAATAAGCTGATTTGGGTCAGCTCTTGGGACGGTTTTTGGGCTGTCCATTTTTTGGTCGGTTCGGTTCACTCGGTTCAGTTCAACTGGACCACTTTTTCATAATTAATTTATAATAATTTATTAACCCAAATTAAATTGGATATAAATTAAAATTAATTATATTATGAATTAATGCATATAATTTTGGACCGTCTTAGGCTGAAATTTAGTTTCCCTCGACACTTCAAATTGCTTCTCGATTTTGTGCTTCTAGCAGTGCCTGCCGAGCCATTTTTAAGCCTTTGTGCAAATCTGTCGAAAATAACCAAAATTCATCAAAATGAATTATAAAATTAACTAAAATTCAACATGTTCATATTTTAAGTGCACTTTAATTATTTTTTAAAAATTAATTATTTTTTCGAAAAGATTTTTTATCGAACCTGTATGATTCTAAGTTAAAAAAGGTATGTAAAAATGTGTAATTTTTTGTGTTTCCACTATGTTTCTAGACAGAAGTGCCAATGCGTGAAAACATAATATTTATGAAGCCAACAAGAAGCATCATTGTTGACACACTATACACAGTACATTAAGCTTCAATGAAAGCAAATTACAGAATGGAATCAAAAGAGGAAGGAGAAAATGGATGTGTCGGCATCGCTCAAACAGAAAGATCAATCTAAGATAGGAAGGGAACCCACAGAAACACAGAAGCAAAACTTGACGGAATGATATGGTGGATGTAGGAAACATGCTTGAATTTGCAAAATTTATTCTCGAATCTAGAGATGAACTCAAATACATACAACTCAACTAACTCTTCAAGTGAATAATCCATTCTAACTAAAACAAATGAGTTGATATTGTCAAACTAATTGTAACAATTCAAAATAATTCTTTCTTCTGGTCCTCAGGATAATCCAGACATAGAGTCTATCATAATTCCCTCAAAATACCAATCAAAGATCATCACAAACAGTATTAACTCATATGAAATATAACATCCAGTTTTGACTTTTTGACATAATTCAAGATCACCTGTGTAATGAGAATTAAAATGCCATGCTATGCTTAATCTTCCACCATCTACTCTTTTATTATAATTTATCCCTTCTTGAAAGCTAACAGTTGAGTACATAATAAGAATATTCCCATTATTAACATCAAAGCATTGAACTTTACTGGAGTCACAACCAGCAGATGCATTAGAAGTATTATTTTGCTCCTTTCACGAATACCTTCCCTCAGGCGGACCACGGTTCTCTAATAGGACAGGTGTTACAACCGTATAGATAGAATAATACATGAAATATCTATAGTGCGCTCTAAAGAAAAAGAGAAAAACCCAATATAGTTCCAATAACAACCAGTCCAGCAACACGACTTCTAAAAACTAAGATCTGTATCAACATGCTCCATGATCCAAACAAAACTTTTAACCGTATCAATTTTAATAATCCCAAGTCAATGTGTATCCTTTTCAGATGGACCATTTATGATAGAATAGACAATAGAACAATAAGCAAGCCAATATAAAGAAATCCAATATGTAAAGCTCTATTAAACTCTAGAGAATATAACCTATTTCTATACTATCAGAATATACAAATTATGAGCTTTCTGGATACACTCGTCCACATCCAAACTATTTCTCTTGAAGACCATGTGGCATAATAAGAACATATTGATTACTAAAGAAATTGATGATACCCCAAAGAAAAATCCAGAAGGAGAATACCGTTCAATTGCACTGGAACCAGCTATGACATAAAAAACATAAATTTCATATACATAAAGCAGAGCAACAACCAGTAGAAGTAGAAAAGTAACAACACTTGGATTTTTCCATAGAGTCCTCTACCAAACCATATTTAAACAAAACGCATTCAACTAGACTAGCAATATCTATGCCTATCATTATAATTAACCAGCATCCCTCTATGATAAGAATCACATCTGAAGATGAAACAACCGCATATGCCATTAAAGATGAAAGAATGCCTACAATACCTAGATGAGATAATTGTAAGATACTCGATTATAATGGCTACATTCAGATATATTTACATTTCAAATAGTACCCCACTGACTACTAAAGTCATCGATGATCTCACATTATAGTCGATTACTTATGAATAACTTCTTCTTTTAACAACGACGTTGCATACCCCAAATAGTCTTCACAAAGATATTCTATCTCATCTAGAACTCTCGATTCTGACCACATTATTACTCCTTTAACTGTTGAACTCTTCGGCTCCTCTTTTGCAGACTTAATCAACATAAATCTTTTGATCATTTTGTTGTATAAGACTTTGAGTATGAAGAGATGGAAGTTGTAAAGCCACAAAATTAATTCCCATATAACACACATCAAACATAACATTCATATTAATATGAACATTATGAACCTCTACTCTAACCTTTACGAGTTTCTTCTCAACATTGGAAACTTTAATCAAAAACTTGAGTATCACTTTCAGCATCATCAGAATTAGCTCAATTAGAAGAGATCTTTTATTTATATGTAAAACAAATCCCATCAGAGTCAGGAGACATCTTACTATCACGGGTTATATAATGGCATGAATTTCTAAACTCCATACATGCTACGTTCAATATGAGAACCGACAAAATCGTAGCTCTAATACCACTAAAAGTAGCACCCCCAACTCGTCTTGTCACTAGGTTAGGGTTATGGAGTATTACTGTACAATCGAAAACATTTAAACATTTTCACATTAAATAATTTAAATCATATCATAATCATTCATACACATGCATACTGTCCCGAAATCGAGCCCTCTAGGCATTAAAATTAGCTTAGAAGCAAATTGAGACTAATTTGAAATAATTTGCAAACTTTAGGAAAAAGTTGTAAAATTTGCGAAATAGGGATCACACAGCCGTGTGGCCAGGCCGTGTGCCTCACATGATTGAGACACACATTCGTGTCTCAGACTGTGTAACCTTTGAACTAGGGACACACAGTCGTGTCCGAGCCTGTGTACTCACCCGTGTAACTCTCTGAGTAGGGTCACACGGCTGTGTCACATGCCCATCTGTCAGGTCGTGTAACTCTCTAACTTGCATCTTGAATAAATCATTAGATGAAACACGACTGTGTCGCCAGGCCGTGTGTTTCATACGGCTGAGTTACACGCCCGTGTCTCAGGTAGTGCAGACCCAGATTTACCTAAAATCAAGTCATTTCATAACCTATCCATGCATGAACATTTAACCAATTTGTGCACACTTAAAAAAGAGACCTAATCAACATCGAAATATACACAAAAATGGCGTTTCAAGATCCTAGTTCACTAACCAATATGCCATTCAATGGCACCACAGTTACATTAAAACACCATTTACCAAACATGCTAGCATTACCTAATTCCATGCATAAAAACCAATCCCATTATGTGCTTATCCACAACATAAATACCTAATTCAAACACGTACCAAATCATACCACATTTATCACTTTCAAGCTATTACAAGCATACTATAACAACATACATTTCAATTATCCTAAAGAAGTCAATAAGACTTTACTTAACAAACTTTACAAGTTCTTCAATTAATATCATCTTCAAAGACACAAGCATAATAAAACAACTATACTACCATGAGCCATCAATACGATAGACCTATACATGACAATATTGACATTTCCATACATGATAACTTAGCTCATAAATGGACTTAACCATGTCTCAAGTAATCATTTTCAATTCATTATCAACTTGCCAAGATGACCTTGAAACCGAGCATATCAAAGTAACCAAAATCACATAACTTGGTAAGGCATCAAAATGTACCAAACCAACATAGCTTTCTAAAACTAATACATGCTGAAACACTATTAACACATACACCAAAATACCATCACAAAGGACCCTATACATGTCATTATAAACCTTAGCCAAATTACTCAAAAACTACCGAATTGTCCACTAGATAGTGTGGTAGATCTCCGATGAACTTCCAACCGATCGAATTTTTGATAATCTGTAAAGCAAAGGAAAATAACTACATAAGCAATGAATGCTTAGTAAGCTCGTATAAAATTTAAACATAACATATCATTTCAATAATGAACTTTGTAGAATAAATATAAATATTTACCAATGCCATAAGATTATTAAAGCCTATGAAACACCATCAAACTCACCAGTTAAAATACTTATTCATGATACATATTTATATAAACATAACCTTTAATTCATCATCATTACCATATGATCATGTTTCGTTCCAGTTGCTTACTAACCATTTCCAAATGCTTAGTATAAGCCTAAACAACATCATAAAATCACAAGTTAGTGCACTTGTCCATAATGTAAATGAGTTCATTCATATAATGAATAGATTTCTCATACATAAGTACATCATGTTACATCTCAATTGTTAACTTACAATTTCATTCTCTTTTCTTACCCTATGAACCATCTAGAATTACATCGAATACTTGGGAAAGCTCACACGAAGTGTGCCTTTACATATAACCGTAATTTTTCCTTTCCATGAATGCTCACACGAGTTGTGAAATGGGTCTGCTCACACGAGCTGTGGGTCAGAATATAAGCTACACGATGCTGCTTACACGAGCTATGGAGAATCTGCAACAAATGCAAGACCTTAGCCATCGGTAGGACATTTAAGACCAGCACCTGAAACATGAAATTTGTAATGACATGTCATTTGTATCGTAAGAATTCCTAAGGTTCAACCAGGTTTTGATATTCGTCAATGTATCCTGGTATAAATTCATTTATACTTAATTTCATTTATTTCATAACAATGTAATAAAATTCAAATTTAGCTAACATTCAAACAATTATAGTTCATACGAACTTACCTACCTAAATCGCAGCGATGACTAAGTAAATGGGCTAATTGATAATTTTCTCTTCCTCGTTCTTGATCTAAAATAATAATTTCATTCAATTCACTATTTCTAAAAGAAAAATCAATTCAATTTATGCAATTAAATCTTTTTGACATTTTTACAAAATTGCCCTTAAAGTTTACCCTTTTTTGCAATTTAGTTCCTAAACCTGAAACTTGTAATTTCATCATTTCTAAATCAAATTCATGCAAACTAATTTTTACCTATTTTTAGAATAGCCCATATTTACCGTCCATTTTCAATATTTTCCTTTAAATTTACTATTTTCATAAATAAGTCCTTATACCTTAAAATCATCAAAATTTACTTAATAAAACTTCAAAAACATATCAAATCTATTTGTGCCATAATCTACAACATTTAGCAATTTTACAAATTGACCCCCAGGTTAGCTGGACCTAGTTGCAACGATCACAAAAACATAAAATTTATGAGAAACAGATAAGAACATTGCTTACATGCAAAGCTTGAATATTGGTTGAATCTCCTTAGCTAAAAAAATGGAGTTTTTTTTGTCGAATAAGAAAAAAACATGAAATGATGTTTTGTTTTTCTTTTTTCCTTATTTAATACCTATTATTTACATTATTAACATTAAAATATATCATTTCAACTAATGAAAATTAGTCACCAACCGCTCGCTAATTTATAGTATGGTTTATTTTCCATTTTAGTCCATTTAATTACCTTTCCTTAGCTATTTGACACCTTTAATTAATAGAATTCAACTTTTGCATCTTTTATAATTTAGTCCTTTTAATTAATTAACTATATAAACATTAAAATTTCTTCACGAAACTTTAATACAATCTTAATAATACTCTGTAGATGTTTAATAAAATATTTATAGCTCAGTTCATAGAAACGAGGTCCCGATACCTCACTTTCTAAAACCATTTGAACCTAATTATCCATTCAAATAGCATAAATTATCAATTCAAAAATTATTTTAATACCATATTTGACTCATAAATATTTAATAATAACATTTACGAACTTACTCATTAGATTTGTGGGCCCGAAACTACTATTTTTGACACCACTAAAAAATGGGTTGTTACACTTGTGCTAGGTCATGTAACTCTTTGAGTTGCCACACATGCTCATGTGTTAGGCCATGTAACTCACTGACTTGGAACATTAAGAAATTCCAAATGACACATGGTCGTGTGACAGCCCGTGTCCTAGGCCATGTGAACTCAAAAAATTACCTAAAAACAAGCCATTTCAAGTCTATTTCATGCATAACTAACCATTCCATTTAGGCACACATTCAAGGGACTTAATCATCATCCAAACACACATAAACATGTCACTTCAAACGCCCTAATTTTTCTAACCAATATGTCATTCAAAGGCACCACAATATATCAAAACATCACTTAACAAAACAAGTCAATATTGCATATTTCCAAGCATAATAACCTAGTTTAATTAACTACCACACATGACCATTTGAAAGCCATCAAAACATACCAAAAGAACCATATAATCCAAGTACTTGAAATTGGCCAAAATAACCATTCCAAAACATGCCATCATACCATATATTATCTAGAACCTATGGAGTATGCATGAGGTTTCGTTCACGCATATTTGCAACTATTATTCATACCAAAATTTACTTATTAACCACAACAAGATTGACATAACTCAAGACAAGAAATTTCACTTAAATAGCCTTTCAACCCTATCACATGCTGTAATAGCCCGTTTTCAGTAAAATCAGAACAGTGGTTTCGGGACCACAAATCTGAAGTCAAAAAATTTATTTTATTATTATTTTATGGTCTATAGCATGATAGTATTACTGTATAAAAAATTTGTTAAGAAATTTTACCGTTTACATGCTCAATTTGATAAAAAGGACTAAATCGCGTAAAGTGCAAAAGTTAAGTTCTATTAGCTAAAGGTATTAAATAGCTATAGAACTTTAAAGTAGAGGTCCTTATATGGTAATTACCCCATTAATATGTTAGTGGATGATAATGGCTTGGCATTTTGTGTAATTAATAAAGATTATAAAGGTTATATTAGTAAAAGGGCAATTAAAGGTATATTAAATAAAACAAAATTTTATCATCTTCCATTATTATTTTATTTTCAACCGAATGTTAAGGAACAAGAAGCCATTGTTGAAGCTTCATTCAGCCAATCTTATTCCTTCAAATTAGGTATGCATTTTTGTCCCGTTTTTTATTATTTATATGTTTCCGACTAATTTATAAAATTGTTAAAGTTTTTGAGTTTTTCCATTCATGAACATGTTAGAGTTTCAAAGTTTAATGGTATAAAATAAATGATTGTTGTTAGATAAACAACTTTTGTAAAGGAATTTTGATGAAATTATCAATTAGAGATTAAATTGAAAAATGTGATAATTTGTGTGGTAAAATTGTGAATTTGTGAAAATGTGGGTTTTTATAAGCATGTATATAATTTGACTATGATGGGTTGTAATGAAATTGTGCAAATTTCCATTTTTATGAGATAAGGACTAAATTGCAAAGAATTAAAAGTATAAGGGCAAAATGGTAATTTTTCCAAAAATATATGTTGGACTAAATTGAATATGAATTATATTGAATTGAGTTAAATTCATTCGTATAGATTCGTTTAGACCTCGTACGAAGTTAGATCAAGGCAAAAAGAATCTCGAATTAGCCGCCTCAGTATCTACGAACACTCGTCGAGGTAAGTTTGTGTAATTAAATTGTGTAATTATATGGTTTGATTGAATTAGATGAATGTTATTTGCATTATCATCATATACGAATACCGATCGCATATCCGATGACATACGACGATTACTGAACCCTGTTTGAACCTTATGAATTCATAGGATGCAAATGACATGTCATTAGGGTTACCGATTTCAGCTCTTATGAGCTTACTGATACTCAGCTCGTATGAGCTTACCGTTATTCAGCTTGGAGGAGCTTACCATAATTCAGATTGGGAGAGCAAACTGTTTACTGCTCGTATGAGCATACATGTACATGAATTGATGGATTACAGTTCAGTACACCTCATGTTTACTACCTGCGTATCCAATGATATTCTAAATGGTTCAACATGCATTGTTCTGTTATGAGATTACATGAGTTCAATACAAACTGCCACAGGTATTTACAGAAGATATATGAAAATGATTTATACATGATATATAGATGCATGATTTGGAAATTATATGTACATGGAAGTTTGATTATTGTTAAGCTCATACATGTTTCTGGATATTTATATGAATTATATGACTAACATGATTGATGAGGATATGTGTCTAGGCTTCTGGCCAAATTGAGTTTGGATATGCTTTGTAATATATCAAAATGGTAAGTTAAATTCTATGTTATATGAACTTACTAAGCTTAAATGCTTACTCTGTGTTACTCTCTGTGTTTTATAGTGATTCAGAAGCTTGTTCGGGTTAGAAGCTTGTCAGAGCTATATCACACTGTCCATCAGCTCTTTTGGTACTTTCGGTTATTTAATTTCGGTTATAATGGCATGTATAGGTTAATTTAGCCAATGTTGGCATATAAGTGTTTTGTTGAGATTAGCCACTTATATGGCTTGTTTTTGGTATATTTTGATGTGTATATATATGTGGCATTATCGTACTTGATGTGTGTTTGATGTGGTAGAATGATGGAAAGTAAAATGTGGTTTGAATATGCATATAAGATATGTTATATACCTTGGTGTGATTTAGTGCTTTGTTGTGGAAAACTTATAGGTACATTGATGATTGGTTTAAAATGGTATATTTGGTACCATTTGGAAATATTGGTATGTTTTGGTAAGTAAGTTAAGTGAAATGAAAAGATGCAAAATGATTTACCTTGTGAATTGGTATTTTCAGTACCAAATGGGTGAGCTTGATAAGTGACCTACATGATAGGTTTTGGTACAATTATGCATATATGTATTTGGTCACTTAGGTAAATTTGGATACATGGTTGACATGTTTGCATATTGTCATTTGAGGTGCATAAGGGCATATTGGTTGTATGTGATGATTTTACATGTTTAAGGCTTCATTTTAGGTTGTTTTGGATGCCTAATTATGACTTGTGTATATGTAAAATGATGAGTGTAGGTGGATGCCAAATTGGCTGAGAAATGCGGCTTGTAAAATGGCCTATTTTCGTCCACACAGGCAGAGACACTAGCATGTGTCTCAGCCATGTGTGACACACGGCCAAGTGACACGGCCGTGTGTCCCCTGTATCTTTTAAAGAGCGCAAGTCAATATGCTCACACGGCCTAGCACACAGGCGTGTGGGTTGGCTGTGTGGCACAAGTCAGTGAGTTACACGGGCACAGACACGGGATGGGACACAGCTGTGTGTCCCTATTTAAAATGCCCACACAGCCTAAGACACGGGCGTGTGATTTGACCGTGTGAGTAACACGGCTGTGTGATCCCTGCAGCTTTGAAAAATTTCAATGTTTTTCAAAAAATTCTTTGAGTATCCGATTTAGTCCTGACTTGTTTCTAACGCGTATTTTGGGCCTCGAGGGCTTGTATAAGGGACAATATATATGATTTCGATTGGTTTCTAACATGAATATTATATGATATGAAAATTTTGAAATTTCTGCCTGTTTGATCTGTAAACTTCGATAATGCTCTATAACCCTATTTCAGTGATGGATACGGGTTAGGGGTGTTACACATGCCATTTATAACCATTAACCAAAATAACCATAAATACCAATATGTCAAATAGATAGTGTGACGATACTCTAATGAGATTCCAACCAGCTAAGCTTCCTGATAATTTACAAGACAGAGGAAACGATTACGTAAGCATTTAATGCTTAGTAAATTCAAATAACCGAAACTTAACTTACGAATCATATTAAATTAAACAACCAAACCTACTCTCATCAAGTCGTATGCCAAACTTCCTTTCCTGTGCATACCACCTCACAAGGTTAGTAAATATATCATTACACAAAAATCCCAAGTATCTCATGGCATATACATGATAAAAATTTAGGCTTCAACCATATTCCATCACCTATACATATATCCATTACACATACTTTCCATTGAAATCATATGGCTAATAGATAGTAAGTAAACAATAAATCTATAAAACATAACATATATTAAGAAATAGATTCCATGCATATTTCATCCATCACTCGATAAATTATCATCAATTTTCGTATTGTATAAGCATATTCATCTTTCCCTGTCATATGAACATAACTAACATTAAATTTTCATACGTGTCTTTCCATTAACCTTTACTTACCTGTTGAACCGTATAGAATAGCATTAGATACTCGGGAATGCTCACACATAGTATGCCTTTTCATGTAACCATAACCTTTCCTTTCTATTAATGCTCACACGAGCTGTGAAATGGGACTGCTCACACGAGCTGTGGGTCAGAATGTTAGCTACACGATACTGTTCACACAAGCTATAGAGTATCCGCAATAAATGCAGGACCTCAGCCATCAGTAGGACATTCAAGACTAGCACCTGTAACCGTATAACCGTAATGACATGCATTTGTTGTAACGCCCCAAAATTCAAGTATTTAATTTTTGCTTGTCTTGACACAAATTGCTGGTTTGCATAGATGGCTAAGTGATTTGGGTGTGTATGGGAGTATTTGAGAAGCTTGGGTTCAAGTCTTGGCTTTTATAGAATTTTCAATTTTTTCTCTTAAGTGAATCTGGACATAGGTAGGTAGACCTTATAAATTTTAATGTTAGTTTTATGACACAAAGAGTCTACTGGTCCAGTGGTAGGTGGTGCTTCATGTGTGACAAGGAGTCCGAGGTTCAGGGCATGGCATGTGCAATTGTATGTTTATTTTGCTACTTGAGCTGGGGAAGTGTTGCAACTGGACTGGAACTCTGTGGTTGAATTAGTCATAAGCATTTGAATTGAATTTGAATAGGGAGTTGGAGTAAATCAAGGAGAAAATTTCGGTGGAGGGATTTTAGGAGAGAATTGAGGAGTTTGATTAGGAGGGAGATAGTGTGTCGTTTGGGGGAGTTTGAGTGTGGGAAATTCGGCTAGGGGGTGGTGAAGTGCCGAATTGGTCATTTGGTTGTTGAGGTTTTTTGTATTGAAGAGAATTCACTCTTTCGCAGTGAAATTTTGGTCAGTCTCGGTTTTCTTTTTGTGATTGGTGTAGATTTTTGATAAGTACTCGGGTACATTTTACTTTTCCTTTTTCTCTTTTTCTCTTGCTCTTGGCCGAACAGCTCTTCCCCTATTCTATTTTTCTTGTCAACATCTCCTTATCCTCTTTCCCTCTACTTTTGTTGCTCATTCCCCTTTCTCCTTTGCCAAAACCTCAATTGCTTATTCCTTTTTCTCAAGCCGACCTTCTCCTCTCACCTTGTGATCAAATATTACACCCCTCTTCCCCCATCTCTTCTTTTATTTCCTCCTCCTCTTTTCGGTTTCTTCCCTAGACAACTCTTTCCCTCCTATTTCTTTGATTGCTGAATCTTCCCTTCCTTTCGGGGCCAATCGTGGGGCTTGCTTTTCGTAGTTATTTCTCTCACTCGTTGCTGGTAAGTAGTAGTTGAGTGATTACCCTTCTATCAGCTAATCTAAAGTTTTACTCATTTTTCTATTTGTGTTTAGGAACCTATCGAAGGGTCTAAAGTTGGAGAGTACTTTGGTTAGTAACTATTCCTCTTCGCTCGATCAGGTTGGGGTAAGTTGGCGATCGTGTTAGTCTGTGATCAATCGATTGTGTAATTGTGTATGCGATTAACTAGATTCTTGGTCAAATGTAGGTTTTGGGTGCTCGTAGATCGTGGTGTTTTTACAAATAGGTTTGTAATCACACCCTCTCTCGACTGTATATCAGCGAAAGCCAAATAATCAGAAAAGACGGCACTGTGACCATAAAAGGGTGCGAATGCTCATGTGGTAAACCGAGACCACATAACACGGTGTTGTACTGTAGAGCCTCTAGGAGTGTTTCCATGGGCTTAGGCCATAATGGGCCTTAATTACTGAAATACCCTTGATGGGTAAATTACCAAAATACCTCTAAAGGGTAGAATGACTGTTATACCCCTAGGAGATAAGATGATTGTTATGGTCTTATGCTATGTATGACCGTATGCTTTATGATATTTATTTGACTATTTCTGAGTATGACATATTGCATCCACGTATAATTTATGACATGACATACTGCATGGGTTGGGTTTCTGTTATGGAGGCAGTACTGTTGCTGGTGGCTCTGCCACAAATACTATTACTGGTGGCTTTGACACATATACTCTACTGGCAGCTCTACTGCGATATTATTACTGGCAACTCTGCTGCAATATTGGTGTGTGGGCTGGGTAGGTCGACTTTGTCCTTACATGGTATGAAGGGTTGGTACAAGTGGTGTGTTTGGCTGGATTGGGGTGGGTTTGCATACTTGCACCATACTGATACTGCAACGGGCTTAGGCCCATACTGTTTCTATATTGGGCTAAGGCCCGCACTGTACTTAAATTATGTTGGGCTGAGGCCCACACTGATACTGAAAGGGGTCAAGCCGAGACTGTTATCGCATGATAAGGATTACACACTAAGTTCTCGTAACTCACCCTTTTCTTCTGACTGTGCTGGTAATCTCCAACCTTAGATGATTTGGAGCTGCGAGGGACTCGGAGGTGGCCACATGTTCGCTAATATTTAATTCTAGATCGGATATTTAAACTTTACTTTGGGGTGATTTTTATGTAATAAGGCCTCTGGTATTTTAATTTTCTTTTAATTGGCTTTTATTTGCTTATTTTGAATTGCTTAACGAATTCAAATAGGTTTTCACAACAAACACTATTTTTCATAACAAACACGTATTTTCAACTTTAAAATAACCTTAAATGGAGTAGCTTCCGCAAATTTAAACCTGCAACAACAAACCATTTTCCTGTGTGGTGTGTCTAAAAGATTGCTAAGAATTAAGAACTAAATGGATTGTACTGAACGAATTTCCCCATCAGACTTGGATTTCGTAAAACCCTTCTATGTGACACATTAGATTCGGCTGTAACGTCTAAGCCAGGTTTGGGGTGTTACATTTAGTGGTATCAGAGCCAAGTTACAAAACTTGACAGTGGAATGGGTTTGGAAATATCTGAAATTTTTGAAAAACGGTTTTGAATTACTTATGAAGGTTGCAAGTGTGGCACACCGAGTCTCCAGCATTGAATTTCTGAGTTTCTATATACTGTAGGCTGCTTAAACTGAAAAACACTAAAAGATTATTGTAGGTAAATGGGACTGCACTGTGACACTCTAGATGGAGAAAACTGAAACTGTAGGAGACTATAAACTGTAATGAGACCTCGATCCTCGAAAACAGACCTCCCATGACTGTTTTTTCATAATACATTTGCTAGTAATTATTGAAATTATAAGTTGGTGCATAAGAATTTTTAATCAAATAAAATGCATATCGAAATGAGCACAAAAGGTACTCGCGGAAGAGGTACATGGGGCTGCGGTAGAGGTCGAGGAAGTGCTCGGGTCGGTTCGTCGACATCGGGCCATATGCCTGCTGGGGAAGCACCAGCCTCACTAGTAATTGAGACAGGGTCTTTTGATCGAGCAGCTGGAAATGACACTTTATCCCAAGCAATGTTACGCATTTTAGAGAGGGTTGCTGGAGCTAGTACTAGGGCAGTGGGCCGAGGGTCAATTTCAGAACGACTCTGGTCTAACGGAGTGAAAATTTTTAGAGGTATTTCTGGTGTAGCTCCGAATATGGTGGAGTACTGGTTAGAGGTGACTGAACGAATAATGGACAATCTTGACTGCATTGTTGAGCAAAAATTAAAGGGGGCAGTGTCCTTATTGCGAAATGGGGCCTACCAATGGTGGCTTACCGTGAGAGAGAGTACACAGGCTGATCGGGTGACGTGGGATTTCTTTAAGACGACATTTCAAGGAAAGTACGTGGGTGCAAGTTATGTGAACGCCCGCTGAAAGGAATTTTTGAGCCTGGCCCAGGGGAATAAAACAGTGGCAGAATATGAGGAAAAATTCTTGCGGTTGAGTCGGTATGCCTGAGGGCTAGTAGCAACTGAGTATGAACGTTGTGTATGTTTTGAAGATGGTCTTTGAGACGAGTTAAGGGTATTGATAGCTCCACAGAAGGAGCGAGATTTCGTTCCTCTTGTGGAAAAGGCAAATATTGCAGAAGAAGTGAAGCACTCAGAGCGCTGGAATCGTGAAAAAGATAGGGGCAGAAATAAGAGGGATTTTGGGCCCTCAAGCTCTTCTGGGAAGTTCATTAAGAAGGCCAGGTTTGATGGACCGGCTCGAACTGGAGTCTCTGTTGCTATTGCTAAGCAGCAGCCTTGTGCTGATTGTGGGAGATCTCACCAGGGTGAGTGTTGGAAGAGGACTGGGTGTGTTTTAGATGTGGGTCCATGGATCATCAGATTAAGGATTGTCCTCAAAGGCCGTCAGGTGCAAGCTGCAGGACCGGGCCAGGTTCAGCCAGTGAGAGGTGGTCAGTAGCCACCGAGAGGCCGTGGGCTGGTCAAAGGTGGAAACAGTATGAGACAAGGTCATGGAGCCCCAAGCAGAGGTGCTGGTAACACTGTAGTGAGATAGCCAACTCTGGTTTATGCTGCCCATCGCCGAGAGGATGGTGACACTCCTGATGTCATAACCAGTACGTTCTTAATTCATAATGTACCCTACACTGCTTTGATTGATATTGGTTCTACACATTCATAAATTACGTGTACTGTGTCTGGCACCTTGGGTATTCTGTGTGAGAGTACTGTTAATAAGGTGACTGTGTTAAGTCTACTGGGACAATCAGTAAAAGTAGACTGGTTGTTCAGAGATGTGCCCCTAAAGGTTCAAGGAGTTATATTTCTAGCGGACTTGATGGAGCTATTGTTTGGTGAATTGAACTTAATCTTGGGGATGGATTGGTTGGTTAAACACCGTGCTAATTTAGATTGTGCTGCTAAGCGTATGGTATTAAAGACTGTTGAGGATTAGGAGGTGGCTGTGATTGGGGAGCGAAGGGACTTTCTGTCTAATGTGATACCTGCTTTAACGGCCCAAAAACTGGTTTGCAAATGTTATAAGGCGTTTTTAGATTTTATTAATTTATCTGAAGCTAACGGTCCTTCTATTGGAGATGTTAGAACTATTAAGAAGTTTTTCGATGTTTTTCCTGATGAGCTCCCAGGGTTGCCTCCGAACTGCGAAGTTGAATTTGGAATTAAGCTACTGCCTGGAAAAGCTTTAGTGTCTATTGCCCCTTATAGGATGGCACCGAAGGAGCTGGTGGAGTTAGAATCTCAAATCCAAGAGATGTTAGATCAGGGATTTATTTCGACCTAGTGTGTCTCCATGGGGAGCACCAGTGTTGTTCGTTAATAAAAACGATGGGACCATGCGCATGTGTATTGACTACCGACAATTGAATAAGTTGACTGTTAAGAATAAGTATCCTTTGCCGAGGATAGATGATTTATTTGATCAGTTGCAAGGAGCTATAGTTTTCTCCAAGATAGATCTTCGTTCGGGGTACCATCAGTTGAGAGTTAAGGAGGCGATGTGTTTAAGACTGCATTTAGGACTCGTTATGGACAATACGAGTTCCTAGTAATGCCGTTTGGGCTGACGAATGCACCGACTGCCTTCATGGACCTAATGAACCGAGTATTCCAGCCCTACTTAGATCAGTTCATAGTAGTCTTCATAGACAATATTTTAGTGTATTCGAAAACTGGGATGAGCATGATGCGCATCTCTGAATTGTTCTGCAGATCTTAAAGGAGAAACAATTGTATGCTAAGTTCAGCAAGTCTGAGTTTTGGTTGCGAGAAGTGACATTCCTGGGTCACATGGTATCTGTTGAGGGGATTAGGGTTGATCCTTAGAAAATTAAAACTGTACTGGATTGGAAACCACCAAAGATCATGTTTGAGATTCGAAGCTTTCTGGGTCTGGTGGGTTATTACAAACATTTTATGGAGGGGTTTTCCTTAATTGTTGCACCTCTGACCAAGTTGTTGCATAAAGGGGTACCTTTTAACAGGATTGATAAGCAGCAAGAAAGTTTTGAGAAGCTGAAGAAAGTTTTGACTGAGGCCCCTATTTTAATACAACTGAAATCTGGAAAGGAATTCACAGTCTACAGTGATGCATCACACGTTGGTTTGGGTTGTGTGCTGATGCAGGGAGGTAAGGTGGTGGCTTATGCATCTCGTCAACTTAAGCCTCACAAGGCGAATTATCCCACTCATGACTTGGAGTTAACTACGGTGGTGTTCGCATTAAAAATTTTGAGGCACCATCTCTACGGTGAGAAATGTACTATCTACACAGATCATAAGAGTCTTAAGTACCTCCTCACTTAGAAGGAGTTGAATCTTAGGCAGCGAAGGTGGATAGAGCTACTTAAAGACTATGATTGCTCGATTGAATATCATACTGGTAAGGCTAACGTGGTAGTTGACACATTGAGCCGTAGAGCTGTATCTGAATTAAGAGCGATGTTTGCTCGTCTTAGCCTTTTTGATGATGGTAGCTTGTTGGCTGAGTTGCAAGTTAGACCGATGTGGACTAAACAGATTAAGAGTAAACAGCAGTTGGATGAGTCACTAGTTTCTTGTTTCCGACAAGTTAATAATGGAGAAACTTCAGACTTTAGGGTAAATAGTGAAGGAGTACTGTGTTTCAGTGAGAGAGTCTGTATACCGAGGGATAATGATTTGAGGCAGTCTATTCTGCGAGAGGCACATAGTAGTCCTTATGCTATGCATCCAGGCGGGAATAGGATGTATCGAGATCGTCATGAGTTGTACTGGTGGCCTGGACTGAAACGTGAAGTAATTGATTTTGTGGGTAAGTGCTAACTTGTCAGCAAGTGAAGGCTGAACATCATTTACCTTCAAGGTTACTGGAGCCAGTTAAAATTCCACTTTGGAAGTGAGAGAGAGTAACCATGGATTTTGTGAGTGGGCTAAATCTGCCCATTTTATACATGTTCGTACTGATTATTTCTTACAGAATTTGGCTAAACTGTATGTGGCTAAGATTGTAAGACTGTATGGGGTACCGGTTTCTATTATATCTGACAAAGATCCTCGGTTTACATCTTGATTTTGGAAGAAGTTACATGAAGCTTTGGATACAAGACTGGACTTTAGTACTGCGTTTCATCCCCAGACAGATGGTCAGTCTGAGAGGGTGATTCAAATTTTGGAAGATATATGTTAAGGTGTTGTGTATTAGATTTTCGAGGCAACTGGGAAGAGTATTTGCCACTAGCAGAGTTTGCGTATAATAATAGCTACCAGTACAGTATTCAAATGGCACCGTACGAGGCGTTATATGGTCGTAGGTGTCGTACTCGTACCTGTTGGACTGAGTTAGGTGAGCGGCGAGTTATGGGGCCAGAGTTAGTTTCTGATACCGAAGAGAAGGTAAAACAAATTCGAGACCGTTTGAGGAAGCATCTGATAGGCAGAAGTCCTACGCGAATCTGAAATGCCGAGAGATTGAATTTTCAGTGGGGGACTATGTATTTCTCAAGGTTTCCCCATGGAAAAAGATACTGAGCTTTGGACGGAAGGGTAAGCTTAGCCCTATGTTCATTGGGCCTTACCGTATATTGAAGCGTGTGGAACCGATTGCATATCAGCTTGAGTTGCCTCTAGAGTCGAACTGGATTCGCGATGTGTTCCATGTCTCCATGCTAAGACGTTACCGCGCTGATCCTACTCACATAGTGCCAGTCAAAGAGATCGAGGTTAGGTCAAATCTGACTTTCGAGGAAGAGCCTTTGCAGATTTTTGATCGTGAGGTTAAAGTACTAAGGAGGAAGTCTATTCCTCTAGTTAAGGTGCTTTGCCACAATCACAGTTCAGAAGAAGCCACGTGGGAACCCAAGGAGGCAATACGACAACAATACCCTTACTTATTCTGATCATGTAAATTTGGAGGCCGAAATTTCGTTAAGGGGGTAGAGTTGTAACGCCCCAAAATTCAAGTATTTAATTTTTGTTTGTCTTGATACAAATTGCTTATTTACGTAGATGGCTAAGTGATTTGGGTGTGTATAGGAGTATTTGAGAAGCCTGGATTCAAGTCCTGGCTTTTACAGAATTTTCAATTTTTGCTCTTAAGTGAATCTGGACATAGGCAATAAGGCCTTATAAATTTTAATGTTAGTTTTATGACACAAAGAGTCTACTGGTCCAGTGGTAGGTGGCGCTTCATGTGTGGCAAGGAGTTTGAGGTTCGAGGCATGGCATGCGCAATTGTATGTTTATTTTGCTGCTTGAGCTGGGGAAGTGTTGGAACTAGACTGGAACTCTATGGTTGAATTGGTCATAAGCATTTGAATTGAATTCGAATGGGGAGTTGGAGTAAATCAAGGAGAAAATTTCGGTGGAGAGATTTTAGGAGAGAATTGAAGAGTTTGATTAGGAGGGAGATAGTGTGCCATTTGGGGGAGTTTGAGTGTGGAAAATTTGGCTAGTGGGTGGTGTTAGTGCCGAATTGGTCATTTGGTTGTTCAGGTTTTCGGTATTAAAGAGAATTCTCTCTTTCGTAGTGAAATTTTGGTCAGTCTCAGTTTTCTTTTTACGATTGGTGCAGATTTTTTATAAGTGCTCGGGTACATTTTGCTCTTCCTTTTTCTATTTTTCTCTTGCTATTGGCCAAATATCTCTTCCCCTCTCCTCTTTTCCATGTCGAAATCTCCTTATCCTCTTCCCCTCTACTTTTGTTGCTCCTTCCCCTTTCTCCTTTGACAAAACCCCAATTGTTTATTCCTTTTTCTCAAGCCAACCTTCTCCTCTCACCTTGTGACCAAATATTACACCCCTCTTCCCCCATCTCTTCTTTTCTTTTCTTCCTCCTCTTTTTGGTTTCTTCCCTAGACAACTCTTTCCCTCCTATTTACTTTGATTGCCGAATCCTCCCTTCCTTTCAGGGCCGATCGTGGGGCTTGCTTTTTGTAGTTATTTCTCCCAAGCGTTGTTGGTAAGTAGTAGTTGAATGATTACCCTTCTATCGGTTAATCTAAAGGTTTACTCGTTTTTCTATTGGTGTTTAGGAACCTATCGAAGGGTCTAAAGTTGGAGAGTACATTGGTTAGGAACTGTTCTTCTTCGCTCGATCAGGTTGGGGTAAGTTGGCGATCGTGTTAGTCTGTGATCAATCGATTGTGTAATTGTGTATGTGATTAACTAGATTCTTGGTCAAATGTAGGTTTTGGGTGCTTGTAGATCGTGGTGTTTTTACAAACAGGTTTGTAATCACACCCTCTCTCGACTGTATATTGGCAAAAGCCGAATAATTGGAAAAGACGACACTATGACCATAAGGGCGTTGCGAACACTCATGTGGTAAACCAAAACCACGTAACACGGTGTTGGACTGTAGAGAACCCCATGAGCATTTCCATGGCTTAGGCCGTAATGGGCCTTAATTATCGAAATACCCTCGATGGGTAAATTATTGAAATACCCCCGAAGGGTAGAATGACCGTTATAACCCTAAGAGATAAGATGATTGTTATGGCCTTATGCTATGTATGACCGTATGCTTTATGATATTTATTTTACTGTTACTAAGTATGACATATTGCATCCACGTATAATTTATGACATGACATACTGCATGGGTTGGGTTTTTGTTATGGAGAAAGTACTGTTACTGGTGGTTTTGCAACAATTACTGTTACTGGTGGCTTTGCCACAATTACTGTTACTGGTGGCTTTGCCACATATATTGTACTGGCAACTCTAATGCGATATTATTACTGGCAGCTATGCTGTAATATTGGTGTGTGGGCTGGGTGGGTCGACTTTGTCCGCACATGGTGTGAAGGGTTGGTACGGGTGGTGTGTTTGGTTGGATTGGGGTGGGTTTGCATACTTGCACCATACTGATACTGTAACGGGCTTAGGCCCACACTGTTTCTATATTGGGCTAAGGCCCGCACTGTACTTAAATTATATTGGGCTGAGGCCCACACTGATACTAAAAGGGCTCGGGCCCAGACTGTTACCGCATGATAGGGATTACATGCTAAGTTCTTGTAACTCACCCTTTTCTTATGATTGTGCAGGTAATCCCCAACCTTAGATGATTTGGAGCTGCGAGGGACTCAGAGGTGGCCACATGTTCGCTAATATTTAATTCTAGATCGGATATTTAAACTTTACTTTGGGGGTGATTTTTATGTAATAAGGCCTCTGGTATTTTAATTTTCTTTTAATTGGCTTTTATTTTCTTATTTTAAATTGCTTAATAGATTCAAATAAGTTTTCACAACAAACACTGTTTTTCATAACAAACATGTATTTTCAACTTCAAAATAACCTTAAATGGAGTAGTTTCCGTGAATTTAAACCTGCAACAACAAACCGTTTTTCCTGTGTGGAGTGTCTAAAAGATTGCTAAGAAGTAAGAACTAACTAAATTGTACTGAACGGATTTCCCCATCAGACTTGGATTTCGTAAAACCCTTCCATGTGACACATCTAATTCGATCGTAACGTCTAGGCCGGATTTGGGGTGTTACATTTGTATCCTAAGTATGCACAAGGTTCAAACGGGACCTTTTCACATATCCAATTCTTTAAATTTCATTATATCATACCATTTCACACATGCTTCCTGAAATACATATTTTTCAATTTCACACATCCAAAGTCTTTCCTATGATTCCATTGTACCATTCTGCCACACAATAAGTGAAGTTCATATTTTTCATATATAAACAATAATTTAATTAACTTCACAACTTAATCCATTAAACTAATTTAATACAAAACTATCCATCTAATTATACATATCACAATTATAGAACATTCTATCCAAAACGGCAATAATAATTGTTCTTTTTAATCCCTATATGAACTTACCTAAATAATTACAGTTGTAAAAACGAATCTGACGACTAATCCAACACTTAGCTTTTCCCCGATTTTGATTCATTAGCTCGTTTCTTGATCTAAATAATAATTTTTATTCAATTAAACCATTCAAATAACTTAACACAATTAATTCAAGCATATAATCCATTTTAAGGTGAATTTACAAAATTACCCCTAATATTTTAACACTTATACAATTTAGTCCCTAAATCTGAAACTTGCAATTTCACCATTTTTAACCATAAATCATGCTAGCCAATTTTTACCCAATCATATTACAGCCCGTATTTATCCACAATTTACAATATTTTCCTTGAATTTTACAATTTTCATAAATAAGTCCCTAAACTTGAAAATCATCAAAATTACTTAACAAATACTTATATTTAACAACTAAGCTTAATAATCAATCATAAAATTTTAAGAACATCACAATTTCATCCATGGTGAAATTCTAAACATTTAACAATTTAACAAATTGACCCCCGGGTAAGCTAGATCAAGCTAAAGCGATAATAAAAACATAAAAATCATTAAAAACGAGTGTAAAATGGACTTACATGCATTGAAATTAGGTTGACCACATCTTGAAGTTCAATAATAGCCATGGACATTCAGTGGAAAGAAAGCCAAATGAACAAGATGATACTTTTCTTTTTATATTTTATTTAATTAATTATTTAACTTATTATTATACCCTTGTAATTTAATTAAAATTTTTTAACTTTTCACCTTTAAACTATCCATTAATAATAAATAAGGTATATTTACCTTTTAAAACCTTTAATTCATGGTTCTTTAGCCATTTAATACAATTAAGCTAAAAGTAATTAAATTTTGCATCCTTTACAATTTAGTCCTTTTCATTAATTAATTATCTAAACATTAAAATTTCTTAACCAAATTTTAATACAACCTTAATAACGCTCTATAAATATTTTATTAAATATTTATGGCTCAATTTATAAAACGAGGTCCGATACCTCATTTTCTAAAACCACTTGACTTTAAGGACATACCACTTGAACCTAATTAGTATTTCATTTAACATAAATCATTGAATAAAATTTTATTATTACACTATATTTGACTCGTAAATATTAAATAGTAATATTTACGGACTTACACGTCAGATTTGTGGCCTCAAAACCATTGTTCTAACACCACAGAGAAAGGGGTTGTTACACTACTAAAGTTCTAAATGTTACACTGTAAATAGGCATTAAGAAATCAACTGTACTAAGTGATATAGAAAATATAAGGAAACGAGCATGCTAGTACGAATGATAAATGGTTGAATTTTTATTTGATTGATTGATTAAGTTTGTGCATGTTGAGATACTTAGGGATGACCTAAGTCATTGTTTGGAACACATCTAGAGCCAAAAAGTTGACCTATTTGTTTTTCACCTTTAGTACCAATTTTTGAGCCTGTTGACACTTCTTGATGAACCTTATTACAAAACCCGAGCCTAAAAACATTAATTTGTATTTGTCATTTTTCTTTGGTCCTACACTGCACGACTATAAATGTCTGGACATACATATTATGGGTATCACGGTGGAGCTTGTGAAAATAGAGTGCAATAGGAAAGATTGGTGTGATATAGAAACTATAAGTTAGCCTAATGTACAAAACAAAAAGAAAATTAGTACGAGTAGAAAAATCTTAAACTAGTGAAAAAGCATTCATAAGTAAGATGTATTGAAAAAGAGAAAAGTAACAAAGTCAAAAAGAAATAAAAACTCGTTCATTAGTGCAGAAAAACTCGTAATGCTAGCCTTATTTACTATGTCATGTTATGGCTTCCTATATATGGAGAGACAAGAAAGGTGAGAGAAGGAGAAATAAGGTGGTGAATGGGTAAGGGTCACTAAAGGGGGAAAAATAAGGATCAATGCGATGTGCCAAACTACTTTTGTGTTTGTAACCCTTCTGATGCTTACTATCTTTGAATCTCATACCTGTCCTAAGCCTCAGAACGTTACAAGCCGAAAAGTCCTATGTGATCTAAATATCCTTATGCATGAATGGACATTATACTGAACATATGCATAAATGATCATTTGTATTCTGCTCGGATAATCAAAGTACTTGTATGATTTATTGATGAACTCCTACAGGTGAAACCCTTAATACTTATATATATTGTAATATACTGAACTTAGATGTTTGAGATCAAAAGTGGTAAGTCAAATGCTGCTCATGTTAAAGTTGTTAGTAAGCATGAAATGCTTAAGTCATATGCTCCGAAGTCAATACTCGTATGATATTTGCTCAAGGGTCGTTGCCTTTATTTCTTATTTTTGTTTATGTTGCTTAAGGACAAGCAATGACTTAAATGTGGGGAAGTTTGACCTGTCGTAATTTAGTGTAGCAGATTAAACTAGTTTTTGCATTTAAGGAACTTGAATACAAGCATTTTCGTTATGTTTTAGTTAAGTTTTCTTATTTTAGTTACATTGAATAAAACGGCCCAAGGGCAGCTAAGGCACTTGGTGAGTGTGCAAGAGACCATTAGAAGGCATATTAAACGAATATTGGTCGCTATGTCACAAAACAGGGAATAGAATGGAGAAAACTCAATGAGGAGTATACTGTAACCTCTGTTACAACATAGGTCCTGGTGTGTCACGAGAATGACTCTGTGATAGAAATTAAATACGAAGCAAGGGCATTTTGGTCTACACAATCAAACCTAAAGGTCGAGGACGTAAGCTAACTTAGGGTTAAGGACAATGGCCACCTAAAAGCTTTAAATAGGCTCATTTGGCACAGGTTATAGACATCATTCCTTTAGCCTAGATTCTCTCTGCAAAATTTAGTTTAGTTTTCTTTCATTCTTAGGTTTTAGATTTCTTTTATTTTTTTCTTATTGATTTCAAGAGATCTGAATTCTAAAAGCATTCAAACTCTGTGGATTCTTGTTTAATTTCAATACAATTAGGCTCTTTCATTTACTTTATCTTGTTGATTTAGTTAGCATGCTTTTCTTTATCGAATTCATATTGTCTATGAAAGCCATGATGAATTAATCCATTTTCAGGGGATTACAGAGGGATTAGCGAGTGGAGGTATGATCTATTAATTGTTTTATAAGGTTACTCAACAGATCAACTATATGGGAAAGGAAGAATGTGAAACAAACCCTAGGCCTGACAACCCCTGTAACACCCCTAACCCGTATCCGTCACAGGAATAAGGTTACGGGGCATTATCGGACATAGTATAACATACACAAACATTAAACATTCAAATGATATGAATACAGTTCAATAATTTAATAATCTAAGTAATATCATGATACGACTGTAAATACCTCTTCTATTTTTCTTATAAGCATATAACACTATGGTCATATTTAATTTCTAAAATCACAAATGCAAATAATTAAATTTGTACTCTTTATAAACAATTTAAAAACATATACCGAACCATTCAAAATAAATCAAAGTAGTATATTTTACCATCTCAATCAACTCAAATAATTTAGATATATTATTTGAGAAATTTTCAAACATTCATATCTCATTATTACTACAAGTTTAACCTAAGCATATTTGGTCAAAATTTTCTCTCAATACATAGTATTTTATACTTTTATAAAATATAGCAATTATATCTATATCATAATAAATCTCAAGCACTAATCGGATATACTATTATATCTATTAAAACCAAATAGATATTTATCAATATAACATAACACAAATCAAATCTCATAGTTACTTGCTTAATCGAAATTAGACATATTTCAAGACGCTCCATATGCATATAAAATAATTCCAAATACTTAATTAGTACAAAACATATTTTAACCAACTCCTATACAAATTAAAAGCCCAATGATTCAATATTCTTCATTCATTAACCGCATATAATGATTTAATTATACCATACCTATATTGCATATTTGACAAACCAAATTTTAGTCTTTACACATAATTCATTATACCAAGAAACAACCAATCATATTAATCATTATATATATATTAATATACATCATAAGTTTAAATATATATATATAACATAAATTCAATACTAGACCATCTCGCACTGATCACTTAAAATGAAACACCTATTTATCTTTCCACACAAATAAAATGCCCTATAATGTATTTAATATTAATTTCATTATATATCCAAATAGACTATCATGAATCTATAGTAAAATCGAAAATGCATAATCACAACATTATACCATCCATTACATCAATTTCAATAAGACCAAACCTAATCATTCGATTATATGTCATAACCAAATCTATATTGTATCAAAATTAAACATAACATATATATATACACATGACATATTTGACTATTACTATCCTATACACATCCAACTAGTTAACAACTAATCCATGCATCATTATATATATTTCATAGCCGAATTTAAGAAGTCCAGCAATATACATCATCTCAATTCCATATGTCAAAAGCAATATGAACAAATTTAACCAATCAAACATATATGCCATAACCGAATACATGTTATACCCAAAACCTAACAAACCATGCACCTAACTAACACAAGCATATACACCATTTTTTTATCATTATAAACATATGCAATGAAACCAAATTCAATCATTGGAAATAAGCCATTTTCACATGGCTATTAATTTCATATACAAAATTTAGAATGTAACATTCAAAACCTCATCCAGCCTATACATGCCATAAGTTGGGTTCAAATATTTAAGTACCGAAATAGTAGATAAAGTGATGAACTTTGCTGACGATCCCCGAGCTTGTAGCTTGATTTTAGAAAAAAAGAATCTATAAAAAAAAGAAACGTAAACACATCAAGTAAGTTTTTATAGCTTAGTAAGTCTTTAAGAAATTAAGTGTTTTAATAATCATAATCATTTCATATAATTTAAATTAATCACATCAATTTTATAAACTTCATCTCATACTATCAAAACTCATAATTAAGAGATTTCCTTATTCAAATACCACTAGGCCGAATACTCACCTAGTCAATTTAATAATTTTTACTCAATATCTAATCTTATTAATCAAACAATCCACACATATGATTAGTCATATACATAAGTTCAAGATTTGTAGTAAACTATCTCACATACAATTATAGTATACATCGTCGATTACATCTAATCACATTTGTACATATTTATAAAAACAATTCAATGATATACCAAATGTTTATTAACAACCTAATATATATATAAATATATATATTTCGTTAACAGAGTACATAATTTGTAATAGGTATCAAATCACATACGTACATAATTTGTAATAGGTATCAAATCACATACATAATTCTGATTCGTTTTACATATCCGTTATCACATCGGCATATAGCCTTCTAGGCAATAAGCCTATAATATTACACCAGTATAAAACCTGCTAGGCACAAGCCTAATAAAAATTCACCGGCACTACACCTGCTAGGCTTTTAGCCTGATATAAATTCACCGGCACTACGCCTACTAGGCTTTTAGCCTGATATATCACACCAGCACGAGGCTTGCTAGGCACAGAGCCTGATAAGCATTGACACATAGTTTATTCTAACACGTATTTTATATATACCAAAATCCATAACACATATTTCATATAAATTTTCCATAACATTTATATGGTTTTTCATATGTAAAAACATAATTTATATATTACTTTAAACATTGTTATCATACATTTCATATTCGGAAATTACTTTATTGTTCTCATAAATATCATTTTAGCATATATATTTTGCATTTAATTAAATTAAGTACTACTATTAGTTTAAAGACTTACCTCAGTGATGTAAAACGGAATGAAACTGGTAGTCGACAACTTTAGTTTTCTCCCGATCCAAATTTGAATTTTTCTTTTCTTGATCTAAACATATTCAAATTAAACTCATTCAAACATATTTTCACTCAATTTAATCCAAAAACACATAAATGGGAAAATTACCAATTTGCCCCTAACATTTTACATTTTTCACAATTTAGTCCAAATTACACAAAACACAAAACATTCAAATTTTGACTATACTATGCGTAGGCCAAATCTTTATTATACTCATACAAGTCCATGCATTTCATTTATTTCGTATTTTAGTCCCTCAAAAATTTATTTTCACAATTTAGCCGTAAATACTCAAATTCATCAAAAATCCCATGACAAAACATGTTAATCTAAAACATATCTTTCATTATTCATCATCAAACATCACAAAAAAAATATTCATCAATGGAATAACTCAAAATATTCATCAAAATCAGAAATTCAAGCATGGGTCGAGTAGTATTCAAAGCAACGATCTCAAAAACATAAAAATCATCAAAAATCGAAGGAAAAACATACCTTAATTAGACCTAGAGATAGCCGAACCTTGTTGTTCTATTTTATTTTCTTTTTCTTTTCTATATTCGGCCAAGACGAACACTTTGCATGTTATTTTTCTATTTTATGTTTTATTTCATTACATTAATTAACTAATTTACCATAATAACCTTTAATATTTAATTAACCAACATTATATCATAAGCTTATTCCGTCCATCAACATATTCCATGGTATAATTACAATATAAATACATTCCATTAAAAGAACAAGTTAATTTAGCACTTTAAAATTAGTTAGCAATTTTTACTTTTTATGCGATTAAATCCTTTTATTTAATCGGTCATTCAAACGATAAAATTTAAACATGAAAATTTCATACAATTAAATTCACACATAATAAGCACACAAAATAATATTAAAATATTTTTTGACTCGGATTTGTGGTCTCGAAACCACTATGTCCGATTAGGATCAAAATCGGGTTGTTACAACCCCGGGAAGTCATTAAGGTGGGAATTAACCAAAAATTGGTATTGTCCATTAGTGAACACCTTCACCCCAAGCCAGTCTAGACTGTGAGGTTAGAAGATAAGTAGTTCTTGTTGACTCGTTATGTTAGTGGAAGATCGGGAGATCCTGCTAGGGTAGCGACTAGTTGATTGAAGAAGAACCCAAAGCAACAATTGATGGGGATTATCGAAGCAAGCTAATCACCCATAATCGAGATTTGATTTACTTTACTCTTCTATCTCCTGAATTTTAATTATTTTGTGTTATTTTATTATTCTAAAATCTTTAAAAACCTTTCTTTTATGTTCTCGTACTATAACTTATTTAAAGTAATAATTAGATCTTTTAGTGTTTACGTTAGAATTGATCTAGCGCTTGCCTCCCTTGGGTACAATCCTCGGAGTACTCACCTACTGATAGAGGGTTGCGCGCGGACCAAGATCGAGTTGCCAAGTCACGAGAAAACTTCTACGAGGCTCTAGACGAACAGATCTGAAATCAAAACAAAGAATAAGATTAAACGAATCAGAATTGAAATTAAAATCCCCAAAAACAATTAAAAACAGCCAAGAACAAAAGAATGTATGAATAGATGTTTTCGGAGTTCAAGAAGGCGAAATCGAACTCCAAGATTGATTCCCCTCAAGCCGAATCTGTCCAAGAACACCAAAACAGTAAGCAAATTAAACAAACAGATTTTTAATGGAAACTAAGGAATTGGTGCAACAAGAAGAAGAGAAAGAAATCAATGGAATAAAATGATTCGAGAAGTGAACAAAGATTGCGATTTTGCCCAATTGAATATCCAAGACAGTTTCCCCAAAGTTCAGCAATCGATTTGCTTCCAAGAAGGCTAAAGAAGAATCGACAAGAACCCTAGAAATTGGGGATTTTTGAATCGATTATGTGCTGCCAACAAGAGATCGATTAAATGAAGAGTTCTTGGAGTTTAAACAAATCTGAAACGAAACAAAGAACAGAAAAGAAATTAGATCAAGATTCGGTACAATCAGAAACAAATAAAAGAACTTGAACAACAAGAATTAAATTAAAGTCCTAAGGATCCTTGAAATCCCGAAAGACTTCACAAATCCCTTCAAACGGCTCTAATCTCCCCTCCAAAGAATATCAATGGCAAGAAGAAGGTTGAAGATGGCTCCCACAATCAAAAGATTGTTAAAACAACTTCTAAAGAAAGCTCAGGAGAGAATTCTTGGAGAAAACCTCAAAGAAAATTCTGCACTTTAACAAATCTGAAATTTTAATGTATTTGAGTAGTATCTAACACGGTGGCTGGGCAAGCCTTTATATAGGCTTTTCAAATATTTTCCTAATCTAATTAGAAAACTAAAACTAAACAAACTCCTAATTATTTTAATTTTTAATGGAAATTCGGCCAAGGGCTTTTAATTGGGCCTCTTGGACTGAATATTTACATAAAAATTTAAACTAAGTATTTAAAAAAAATAAAATTTTACAAATTGGGTCACTTTGACAATTTGGCCTGATTTTCAAGTAAGCATGGCTTGTCTTCTTGTTTGGGCTTGGGTTGGGCCTTTGTGACTCGTATCACCTACTTTGTTGTAAAACTATATTATAACTCAACCCGTATACTTGTGGATACCGCCTTGTTATACTATATTTTATTACAATATTCACACTCTAGACGTTAGTATGTCTAGAGGCAGTCAAAAGCCGGGAACAATACAATTTTGTCTCACACAAAGCATAGATACTTTTTGGGAAAAGTTTATTACTATAAATATCACAAATCTGGTCAGTTTTCAAATATTTAAACTTCAACTTTAGATCAAATTTTTTTTTCTAAACTGGATTTGATACATGCATAAATAGGGTGAAATTTATTAAATTTCATTCACCAAAGTTGCCAATTTTTAATTTTAGAAAATTAGCAAACTTGCGACGACTTTTTGGATAGGATCTAGGCATTTCCGGTGGATATGTCTTCATGGTGTTTGAAGATCTATCTCTTAGCTTTGAAACGCACTTTGAATCACTCGATTTTGAGTTCGGGAGCTCACGTTATGACCATTTTAGTGAAGATTTCATGAGCAACATTTCTAGACAGGATAATTACGGAAATTACGAGTTTCGGGCTTTTAGTTTGAGTTTAAATCATATTGAGTTCGGGTTTTAGGCTTAATTTTTATTATATAAAAGCCCAATATTGTATTTATAAGTTTTTATTATTCTATTATTTTTTATTACGATTTTTTTATAATTATTAAGTATTTTAAGTTATTTAAGAGTTTTACGTCAACAAGAAAGTTTTGTTTAAAACTACTTATTGTTTAGATTAATTAGAGTTTTTGTAGCTAGCCTATATAAAGGCTTCTTCATTATTCATTAGGGAGATAATTGTTTTCATTAATAAAGTTTTCAACTATTTGAGTTTGTTTCTTTGTGCAAGATTTCTTTTCTTGTGATTTTTAGAATTAGTTTTCTTCTCGATTTTCTTCAATGAGTCGTGGGAATTTACCCTTTACCCTTCAATTTGCCAAGGATTATTTCTTGGAGGGTTGATTAGAGTCATTAATTGAGTTTGTTGGGATCTATATCTTAAAGGGTTCAATTGGACACTTCTAAATTTTGTTCCATCATATCCATCGGTTTATTGTTCCATCTTCCACTTTTAAATTTTGTCTATTTATTTATTTATTATTTTGAATATTTATTCTTAGTTCTTTACTTTCTTATTTTAGTGTTTTCGTTTCAGTTAATTTCTAAATTTGTTTATTTCTTCTTTCAGGTCACTTCCAAATCTTTCCTTCTTGAGTGAAAAAAAACTTGAATTCGATCCTAGTCTGCTTCCTCCACTTCAATTCCTTATCAGGATTTTTCCAACACTTAACATGGTCATGTAGGTGATAGAAGTCTTCGTGTGCAAGGATAAAAATAAATTCATGAGAAATTAACTGAAGACTTGGCGTATAACCATGTCACTTTCTTTAAGGTTCTGTTCACCTCCACCTATATTTTGGTGTACAAAGAGTTATTGACAAATGAACCTCAATGATATAATAAAACCCAATAACTATTAGCGCTTTGCACTAATGAAATAGTCCACTAAACATTGAGCAATGTGTAACATGACTATTAATTTCTATAAAAAAAAAGTTGTAGTAATTCTTTATAGAAAATTATAGAATGATAGAAGATAGAGGAAGAATAGAAATAATTTTTCACTCCTATTTATAAGAATTATAATGTCTTTTCATAGAGACATACTTTATCCAATGGGGTTTTTTTTTTTCAGATAGATAAATCTCTTAAATAAACATAACTATTCAATAAACATTATATGAATAGTTATAATTTCAGATTGATTAATCAAGTGACATAATTTTCAATAAGAAGAGATGTTTTCATTTCTTTTGAATAATAATAACTCTTGATTAATAACAGTGTTATATTTTTTGATTATTTATGACTTTCATTTATAATTTTTGGAACATTATATATTTTGAGAATGTTCGGACAAAAATAACCTCCACAAAGCAGTTTTTCACCGGATGGAAACTAGTAAACAAGGAAAAAAGAAGAAAAATAGCAAGATTTGTCTGCACATTGCTTTGCCTAACGTATTATTAGTACTCTAACCGTAACGACAAGCTTTATCACAATGTTGAGTGTAATGTATAGTAGTCAAAATGCTGCACCATACTAAACAAAATGATAACAAGAAGGAAGCAATGTTATGGAGAAAGGGGACATGCTAGTTAAGAGATTGAGTTAATATAAATTGTATGGGGTTTTGCTGTGATCTCCATAGTTATCTAGGCTATAAGTATTTTACTTCAACAAGGCTTTAGTAAATGGTGTTTTGTGTTTTCATCAGAGTTTAGGTTCAGTTATAGTTTTAGGAGAATTTGATCATTGAATTAATGAGATTTTCTGGAAATTATGGAGATACAGTCCTACATCACCATGGCTTTTAAGTTTAGTTTTTCTATGTGCAGTAATGCGCTTTAGAGTTCATTACATGATTTCACTACCATAACGCCAATGAAATTGCACAAAAGAAATGAAGAAGTAATGAATTCCGAAACAAAATTATATACATGCACGACTAAAATACCATGGCTTAATCATTGGAAGTAATCCACCATCCCGTTTATGATAAATGGAAATGTCCAAAATACTTTACCCATTCTAAAATTAAATGTTCGTACCACGACAGGAAAATTCATATAAGGAATAAAGAAATAGTGAATTTGGATACATGCACGATTAGAATACCATGGCTTAACACCGTCCCATTTATGATCAATCAAAATGTTCAAAATTCATTACCCATTCTAAAATTAAATTTTAGTATTACGAAAGGAAAAATTATCATACTTTTAAAATGAAGAAAGCAACTTAAGGACATGTGAATGAAAGATTGATGGAATAGGAAATATGAGATTTGGTAAAAATAATATTTAAAGGAAATATATTAGAAAGATAAACGAATTTTAAAATGGTTGTATGGTATAATTATATTTTCTTGGATTTTGTTATATTTTGTATTGAAATTTGATAAGGTAGTTGAAAATTTAAAAGATTGGTTGAACTGTGATTAGATCAATCAGATTGAAATTGATGATCTGATCAACTTGTGATCTGATTTTGAAAACATTAGGAAGCATAGTTCATGTAGCTATATTTGAGTGAAGGATTTGAGTTACATTTTAGTTCAAGCATAACGATTTCCACACCTCTTTACTGCAAACTTTTTGCCTCTTTATTTAAATAGAAAAACAACAGAAAGGCAGCTGATGTTCTCACTTAAATGTAGATTTCGAGTTTAGAAGTTGCAACTTGCAAATATCGAACATGGAATTCCGAGAACATAGTAGAAAAATGATAAATCCTGGAAGTGGAAAGTGCAACCTGAGGAACCTTTGAAATTTTGCTGCATCTCTTTGAGAAATCTATGGTTACGCAGAAAGGCAAAAACATAAAGCTATGACTTTTACAACCATAAAACATATTGCTAAATCACTAGTCTTTCTGATTTCACAAAGTTCAGCTTTAAAATTTAACTTCCACACCCTTGCCATATTTTAGGTCCCAATTGAATCCAATCTAAACCGTGATGCTTAATTCTGTCCTGAGTAAGCCATAAAAAGCCTGATATTTAATTAGTTTAATTCACTATGAACCAATGTTGACAGGTTTTGTATATTTGTACAAGTATAAACGGAAACTTATTTATAGGATGCCTCATCTAGCCCGCATATCTGGTTGCTCTTATAATGGGGTGTCTTAAGGAGACAGAACTGAGAAGTTTTGTCTGTTACAGACTAGAACAATGAACATGAGGCCCCTTTCATGATTTAACCAGCTTAAAATCTAAACCAACTCACTCTCCAATGCTCAAGTTACATACCAAACACCATGTCAAGGTATTCTGCTAGCAGTGAATGCCAACCTGCTCAAACAGGCTCCTAGTGAGTAACTTGCTCCAGAATCCTACCCACATATCAATAAAGCTCCAAGTAACATCATGTTCATCTCCCATTTGTAGTCTCTAGGTGTAATCACTGTCCACAAGTTATGTTCCTCTTTTGTAATCAAATTCAGAAATCCCAAGTAAACAAGAATTCTAAAATGATTTATTGTAATCAACATCTTTTCATCTCTTTGTGAAGTCCTAACAATTCATATAACTTATCAGATTGGGGGTGTTCTTGATCCTTTGAAGTAAAATAGTTCACACAACCAGCCACCTCGATCCAACTACAACCAACAGCCTTCCGCATATCCTTTTCCTTCATTTCTTTTCTCACTCTATCAACACTTTCCCAGTTTCCTTCCCCTGCATATATATTAGAGAGCAAAACATGATATCCTGTGGTACTGTTTTCTGTATCCATTTGAAGCAACCTCTTGGCCACAACTTCACCCAAGTCAGATTTTTGGTGAAGCCTACAAGATGCAAGAAGTGATCCCCAAATCTCCAAGGAGTTACCCATTTCACCTAATTGCTCAACAAACTCATAGGCTTCATAAACCCTCCCAACCTTCCCTAGCATGTCAGCAACACAACAATAATGCTCCATTGAGGGCTGGATGTTAAACTCCCTCTCCATTGAATAAAATATATGAAGGCCCTCATCAACCAACCCAGCATAGCCACAAGCTGATAGGACTGCAACAAAGGTAATGACATCAGGCTGAATGCCGGAAACCTGCATTGAGCTAAACAAAGTGAGAGCTTTCTCACCCAACCCATGTTGACCATAAGCCAAGATCATTGTGGTGTATGTAACAGAATTTTTCTCAGGGATCTTAGAGAACATGTTTTCAGCAAGTTTGAGGGCACCAGATTTGGAATACATGTCAACTAAAGCTGTTCCCACAAAGACATTGGAGTCCAACAAATTACGAACAGAAAATCCATGGAGTTGCTTACCTAAATCTATATTCCCCATTAGACTACATGCTGGGAGAACTGATGCCAACGTCACAGCATTGGGCACTACATTTTGCTGAAGCATTTTTCTAAAGACGACAATAGCTTCTTCAATAAGCCCATTCTGTGCAAGACCAGCAATCATAGCATTCCACGTGGCTTGATCTCTATTGCTTGAATTGCTTTTTTCAAAAAGTATCTGTGAATTCCTAATCAAGCCAGATTTAGCATACATATCTATAATATAACTGTCCATCCCCTCAAACTTAATGCCATGCCTAAGAAGATAAGCATGGGTCTGTTTTCCAATTTCTTGGTTTCTAAGATTTGATGCTGCTGAAAGTATAGCAGTTACAGTCACAGAATCAACCAAGAAACCTTGCTTCTGCATCTCATATACAAGTAATAACCCTTCATCATCCAACCCATTCTGTACAAAAGCAGATACCATGGTATTCCAAGAAATGACATCTCTTACAGGCATCTTATCAAAAATTTCAAATGATGTGTGAATTGAACCGCACCTGGAATACATAACGAGTATTGCATTGGCTACCATAAGTGGCAATTTTCGTTCATTCTTAATTACATAGGCATGTAGCTGTTCTGCCAAATGCAACTGCTGCAACTGTGAAACAGCAATTAATGCTGAGAGAAAAGTGACGTCATCAAAAACAGTTCCTAATTCCATAGCTTGAATAGAAAGCTTAATTCCTTCAACCGGAACATTATTTTGAAGATACCCTCCAATCATAGTGTTCCAAATCTCTATATTTCTCAGCGAGCAATTGTCAAAGATCTTCCTAGCAAAATCAAGGCAACCAAGCTCTGCAAACATGGAAATTGCCGAACTAACAACAAAAAAGTTATCAACACATTCATCACCCGACTTGAGAAGCATCCCGTAAAGAACTTCAGCATTATTATAGTCCACTAAACCAGATATAGCTGGAAAAATGTTAACGAAACTAACTGCACTTTGTTTTATCCCTGTTTTCATCATATTCCTAAACAGCTTAACTGCTTCCAAATATCTCTCTGTCTTTACATACCACAAAATCATAGTATTCCAAGCGACCACATCTCTCTTACGCATCATATTGAATACTTTACATACCAAGTCATGTTTCACATAATCAAAGCCTTCAATATAACCACCCATTTCCTTATTATCCATAGAACTCAAACAAGTAGCATAAAAATTCAACAAAGCATTATACACGATCCTACTAGGATAGGTTAAACCCCGAATGAAATGGCAATGAACGGCTTTACCTATGCGAAAATTACGCGATAGAGCACAAGCTTTGAGGACAGAGGAGTAAGTATAGGAGTCGCATTTGGTGAGAGAGGAGCAACTCTTCATGTGTGAATAGAATAAAAGGGCTTCATGGGGCATATTGTTGCAAATGTAACCGATGATGATAGTGTTCCAAAGAACTGTTTTTGGTTGGGGAATTGTGTCGAAAAGCTGGCGGGCGACATGGGGTTGGCCTTGTTGGCATATTCGGCTAAGGCGAGAACGGATGGAAGGAGTTCTCAGAGTTGGGTTAGGGGGTGGAGAGCAGATGATGGTAGTAGAGGAATGGGAAGGGTTGTTGTTGGCGGTGCTGACGGTAGAGGGGGTGGTTGAAGGCGGCGAGATAGGGAGAGGGAGAGCCGAGGAGGCCATGAATGAGCTATAAGTGATAAGGTTGTTTCTTTAGCTTTTCTGGGCTCTCTATCATATTATGCAGGGGGTTTGTTTGATACACACCTTTTAGCTGGTTGGTAGCTAGGGCGGAGTAAAATTCGATTTGACTCGAAAAAATTAAAAAAAATTTAGATTTTGAATTAAATAAATCGAGTTATTTTAGTTAAGTTTTCGAATTCGAATAACTCAAATAATTCGAATAATTCGAATATCAAACTATAATATTTTACATTTTTACCCCAAACTCCCAAAATCTTTTTACTTTTCTCCCAAAATTTTTACTCTCTCCCACTTTACCCCAAAACTTTTACTCCCCTCCCCTCTCAACCCCCCAATCTACCCAAAATCCATTTCCCACCAAAATTTTACCCTCCCATTTACTTTTTCTCAAAATTTTATTCCCAAAAACTCTCAAAACCTTTTATTTTCTCGCAGAATTTTTAATCCCTCCCACTTTTCTCCTAAAACTTTTATTCACTTTCCATCCCACCTCCCATCTACCCCAAACCCTCCCCTTCCAATTTTTTTAATATTTTCCCTCCAAAATTTTACTCCTCTTATTTACTTTCCCTCAAACTTTTATTACCCAAAACTTTTTATCTTCCCCCTAAACTTTTACTTCTCACCTTTTACTCTCAAATAAAAATCAAAATTATCCAAAAAATCACTAAATATAAATAGTAATAATTTTATTTATATCTACTATTTATATTATTAAATTAAATTTCACCTTTTATATTATTTATATTATTGAATTGTTTAGTCATATTGAATATTTATATTAAAATTGAATTATTAATTATGCCATAAAATATTCGTGTTAAAATTTTATATTGGTATCAATTTCACATTTTTAAAAAACTAAATTTTATTAAAAAATTATATTTTTATATTTAATATATTTTAATTCCAAAATAAATAGTGGCAAGAATCTGAAGATAATTAAAACAACTAAGCAAGCAGAGAAGCTAACCAATATATAAAAAATTAATAAATAAATTATGAGGTGATGAAAGTTAATAAAAAAATTGATTAAGGTGGACAAATTTTGTTACGATGGGTGACAATAGTTACAATAACCCAAAATTATTTTTTAAAATTTAACTCGAACAAATATATTCGATTCGATTCGATTCGAATTCCATCTCACTCGACTTGATTCGAGAAAACTTCAAATAAAGTTAGGATGAGAAAATGAGATTCGAAAACTCGATTAACTCAAAAATTTTTGATTCGATTCGGTCGAATGCTCACCCCTATTGGTAGTTAACAGTGGGTAAGGTTGGCTCAACGCCTCGATCTACATATTCTTGCCATTTGTTAACTTCCAATTTAGAATTTTCTTTTTCTTTCTGTCAAATTATTCACATTACTCAAATGTGTATTTACCGTTCTCTGGTGTAATATATTTTTTATTTTGTTATTTGATTCATTTATTTATTTTAAGATTTTAAAATATTTACTCATTTGATATAATAAAACATCATCTACCTAATAAATAATTTATTAGAATTTTTTAATAAAATAATTTATTAGAATATTTGCTTATTTTGCATACTCGTGCGATGCATAGATCAAATGTATGTTATTATTAATATTTATGTGTAAAAAGTAGACATGCTCATGAATCGGGTTACCTGCTCAAGATCGAAAGTTAATTCAAAATTTGAAATAATTTGAGCAAACATATTAGGCTCGAAAAATAGGCTTAAGCAAGAAAATTAAGCTCATTTAAAATATGACTCAGAGTCAGACTTTAAGGCCCAAGCCCAATCTACCCGTTTTCTACACTTATATTATATTATATTATATTATATTATATTATATTATATTATATTATATTATATTATATAAGTTATAACATATAAAAACTAAATATATAATAAACCTATACTACTATAATATAAATATTAAAAAAATATTAATATGGGTGGGTTTAAAATGGGTTTGAATTAATTATTTACAAATAGGGTACAGTACACCAACAATCAATTTTATTTACCTCAGGTTGCATTTTAGTCAATTATGTTTGAATTGATACATTTTAGTGTAACACCCCTCACCCGGCCTGGTCGTCAGACCCAAGTTACAGGATGCTACAACACTAGCGCAACTTTACCACATGCATATATAACCTCAAGCAAGAACAAGTTTTATTAGTTTAAGCCTTTACAGATGTGATCGCGACTTGACAAATATTATTCGGCACTAGAAACAATTTAATACATGCTTAGGGACCATATAGCAAATTTCCAAAGTAAACAACGAAGGTACCGATACTCAATAGCAGGTATCGATATTTAGTAAGACAAGTATCGATATTAATAAGAAAATAGATATCGCTCTAGCATCCTATTTTTCTAATTCAATTTCGATCCAAAACATATTATAGATACTTAAATGAAGATATAAGTATTTTTAACCCCGAGTAACGATACTCGTGGAAGGGTATCGATACCAAATGGAGGTACTGTTTTCCTGCACATACTTTCAACATCGAGGTATCGATATTTGTGCTCTGAGTATCGATACCTCTACACAAAATGGCAAGAATTTAACAAAACAGAGATCACAACCATACTCAACTATACTACCTTTCAACATGAATCGTCATTCACAATACCAATCATCAAATCATTCATAAGTGTAATTCCAAATAGTACCAAAACTCCAATGTCCAAAAATCATAATAAACAAATCATAATGATAATGATAACTAAGCGAAATTCTAATCCCACATTGCCATTATTTCAAATGTCCAAAATAATTATAAAGTCATCTACTCAAACTTATTGCCTAGCTTAGATCACTTCCTTGGTCACAGCGCTCACACCGAAAACACAACTAATCTGCAAAGATTTAGTGAGGAGTGTGTGAGCTTAAACAAGCTCAATGAATGATTGGAATTACTACAAGTATGCACATCATCATATGTTAAATAAAAGCAACTAAAGCACAATCGCAACCATAATTAATTACAATGTCAATCTATCATATTCATGCTTCATTTATCTCATACGTCTCAGTTATGTACTAACATGCATATACATACAACATATTTCATATACAATTCATGAACTAATAATTTGGCAATTTGGGACTATGAAACGTAAAAGTGGGCTGTATCACCACACATTGGATACGCAGATCTCCATCACACCAATGACTCAAGATTCTAACATATCTCATAAGTGTAGCATAAAGCTAAACACTCTCCAACACACCAACATATCCCAATGAATGGAGCTTAGCTCGACATTCCCGTATCTCTTTGATCTCTCCCAAGGCCTTATTTCCCAAAACACAAAACACAAAGGTGAGTACTCACAATCCTATGGCATGCCAATTATATCCAACGGTTTCACAAGATCACAAGGCCAAAGTATTCGCAAATACACACGTTTAGTTACTGCTCTTATGCACTTAATCTCTGTTCATAAACATCAATTCACATCACAATTTGTACACAAAGCATACTTATCATATTCACATTTAGGGCCAGTTCTTTATTGCTTTTGAAAAGTGCTTTTGAAAAGTGTTGTGGAAAAATGCTTTTGAGAAGTGCTTTTGAAAAATTTGAGTGTTTGGTATTGCTATCAAAAAGCGCTTTTGAGAAATAAAATGTCCATTTTAAACATGATATTATAAAGTAACAAATATGTATTTAAATAATGTTCAAATTAGTTAATATTATGATATTTTAGCAAAAATATAAAAAATAATTTATTAAAACTTATTGTTAATATTTTAATATATAATATTAATTTTAAATATTTCTAAGTAATTAATATTAATTATTTATTAAAATTAATTAGAATATATAAACTATATTTAAATATTTAAATATAATAATTAAATATTTTAATTAGATATTGACACAATTGTATTATTTTAAAATTATTTTTATTTTTAACTAATGCTTTTAACACATTTGTATTATTTTATTTTAAAATGTATTTGAATATATAACTCATATTAGATATTAACATAATATAGAAAATATAAACCTAACAAATTAAAATATTACATATATTTGGATTAAAGTTTTAAAAAGGTATAATATTTATATACCAAATATAAATACTAAAAATTTTGGGAGAAGACAAAGGTTAAAAATGTAAATAGAAGCCAAAAGCACTTTTGGCTGAAGAAAAATTTAAAATTTTCAACATCTCCATCTGCCAAAAAGTACTTTTTTTAAGTTGAAAATTTTTCTGAAATGATGTCTGTTTTTTAATGCTTAATGCTTTTTATTCCAAAAGTCCATCTGAGAAGCATTAAAGAACGGGGCCTTAATTTCACTTTAAGTGTCACAAATATGCTCATTAAGTCATCACATATCCATTCACATATAAATATAGTAAAATTATATTATCACATACCACATACCAGTATTCACTTACTTTACCTGTCACATCAGCATCACATTCCACAATTCGACAAACCTTATGTATATTTTTATAACAAGACAAAAAGTATAAGAATGACTTACACTCGAAACTTAGGATAGGGGTTTAGGCTATTCTTAAGCTCTCGGTTAACGCTATGATTCGCGCATACCAGCAACGACTCTAGATACTCACCGTTCACACTTCTGCTTATAAGCTGAAAGTTTAAACTAGCTTTTCCTTGCGTTTCACCTTACTCGTAGAGGATTCCAATGCTTCCGAAACTTCACAAACATAAAGAACACAATATGTAAAAACAATTAAGAACCATAAACACACCATAAATCAAACATAAAAGTAGATTTTACTTAGCTCCTCTTTCAACCGAAAATTTTGACTAGTCAGTCGAAACTCAGATTCCTTAACTCAAACTAATTCTCATTGATTAAAATCAATTCCAAGCATCTAATTACTCAATAAAGAACAAATCTCAACCCTCAAAACACCCATAACTCCTCAGATTTATGGTTCCAAAATATTTTGACATCCATGGCTACTTTGAACAAAAAATCATTAAATCCTTCAAATCTCTTAATGATTTTTTTAAAATAAGTTTAAAGAGCTTCTAATCTCATCAAAACAAGTCTAAAAATACTTAGAAACAACACTTAATTGAAAACACGGATTCCGCCATTAAAGATCCCAATTTTGATCAAAACATTAAATTGTTTTTACAACAAATTAAAATTGATTTAAAAAGCTAGAATATATCAAAACTTAATAAGGAAAAACAACTTTACCTCAATTAAGAAGAAGAATGAACGAAATATTTAATTTTAGAAAATTCGTTTGGAAATCGAATAAGGAAATTGATAATGTATTTGAGGGTTTTCTTAAAATTGAGAGAGATTTCAAATTTTGGGAGATGAAAAAATCACAAGGGCTAGGTTTAATTAGAGAGAAAATAAGTGCATTTGGGGTTTAGGGAAATTTATTCTTGAATGACAACAAAGGGAAGGGGAGATGTGAATGGTAGAAAATTTGAAAGCTAAATTGCAAAAATTGGGCTTTTTGCCCTTTTGGTCACTCTTAACTTTTTCCTTTTCTCAAATAGGTCCTAAATCAATTAAAACTCATTTTCTTCAAATTAGAGCTTAAAATAAAAACCTAATTATGCTACTCACATACTTAAATTACTCATCTATGACCCTATTCTTCAAAATTTGACTCAACCCCGATTTAATGACCCGATTCTACTAACCCAAAACTATTAGGTCAAGTTTTAGGATGTGACAACTTTCCCCCTCTATAAAGAATTTTGTCCTCGAAATTTTCCAGCTGATACGTCATTTGCTTAATCACAAAATATGCTATTTCCACTTTAAAACCAACCACAACACTTTCGCTATGCAACTTTGAATATTATTCTCTCTAACTTCCTACGACTTCTCTTGAAGATCCTATTCACTACCACGGATTCTCCTTCGGTAACTTCACTAACAACTTTCTTTATTCACTACGGCACTCTCGTCTCTCGTCTAAAGAACTCGTAATCGTTGCTCCTAATTTAATAGTATCTATCAAGATTCTCCATTTATTAGCTAAATCGCTCAAAATTTATGGAAGCGTAGAACATAGATCTACCAACAAGAACGAAAGGATTGAGTATAAGGAACAAATACTCGCATTCTCGATAATCAAATCTTGATTTTGCGACTCTCTGACAGAATATACCTGAGTTGGTCCTCCGATCTCAACTTGAGTAGCAACGGTATGAGCAACAACCCGCTACCCAATCGGTCTCCCATTACCTTTTTTACCGTGGCCATAGGCTCTAGCAGGCACAGATGCAAGTGCAAAACTCTGAGTTTGTGAAACTTCGACTCTATTCAGACAATCCCTCAACAACTGTTCCTTAGAGATACACTTGAAACATCCTCCTGTTAGTTTATGGAACTCTCCAGTATGCCTACGCTCATAGTGTCCACAAAGCGACCATCTAGAACCTTTGAACGATCCACCAGTCCATAGAATGACTTGGTCAAAGCTCGTGTCTTGTACTCCTATCCGAACCCTAAGTATCATATCCTCTCTAAAGCGGTCGTCTAGATGCACCAGAACTATCTGATGTTCTTTTCCCCGATTCAATCACCACTAAGCATAGCGGCTCAGCCAAAGTCTCCTTAATAGCTTTGGCTTTCTCAACCATCTCATCGAAAAACTCGGTATTTTAAGCCACTAAATAAACTCAAATTTCTCTATTAAGCCCAAAACAAAATCGCTTACATCGGTCCTTCTCAATAAGAACCATCTCAGGAGCATACTGACTGAGTTGCACAAATTCCAACTCGTACTCAGCCACAAACAAATCACCTTGAACTAGGTCTAGAAACTCTCATTTATGGGCTTCCATGTACTACTCGCCCATAAACTTTTTTTTTAATTTCTTCTAGGAAATAATCCAAAGTCAATCAATCTGTAATAGTACCTCTCTTCATTGTATTCCACCAACGGTGAGCTTCTCTATCAAGTAAGGACACGGTATAGCCTAACTTCTCCTTATTAGTACAAAACATCTGATCGAAGATCCATTCAACACTTTCAAGCCAACATTCTGCCACAGTCGGATCAACTCCTTTCACCCCAGAAAACTCTTTACCACCTAACACCCGTAGATGTTCAAGTGGCAGTCCCCTATTGATAGGTGCAGGGCTGGCACCAGTAATTCTCTGAAATGCCCCAATCATAGCTTCCATCAGAAGGCCAACACCCCATCAGGTATATTCATTCTACGCAGCGGCACATGTGGTGCAGAGGATGTACTATCCTTTTGAGTGTTCGCGTTCACATTCACATGTCTACAAGGCATATCATATCTAATCTAATACACACAAACAAACCTATAGTATGAGTGGCGAGAAATTATCCAAGGCATGTTCCTAAAAAAACATTTAAATAAAGGCCTAAAAAAGCATTTAAATAAAGGCAATGTGTTCCCAATCCTACCAAAGTATCCAATGAATTCATACAATTTCAAACAAACATATCCAAGTCAAATAGTTTTCTAGTCACTTGGTTTATGTAACCCTCATCTGTATGTAACAGCCCATTTTTCAGTAGCATTAGAAATAGTAGTTTCGGGACAACAAATCCTACGAGTAAGTTCGTATAACTAGTATTTAAATTATGCGAGTCTATAATAATTTTATATTGAATTTCAATTTGATAAATTTTAATTATTGAATTAAAAGTTAGTATAAGTGGTTCGGCTCAAAGTCGAGTGGGATATGAAAATGAGGTATTGGGACATCTTTTCCATTATTTAAGGTCATAAATATTTTTATTAAATACTTACAGAGTCGTAATATATGTGAATTGAAGTTTGGTCTCGTAATTCTAATTATTTATTACTTAATTTCGGTAAAAGGACTAAATTGTAAAAGAGACAAAAGTGAATTTTTATAGATTTAATTACTAAAGGGACCAAAATGGCGATTAAACCGTGGCCAAAAAGTCCAAGCGGTCGTGGATGTCAATCATTCCACTAAATTTTGGGTTATTTATTCATTAAGTCCTAATTAGTTTAAGATTAAATTTAAATAAAATTTGTTTACTTGAAATTTAATATAATTGAAGGACCAGTGGTGTAATTGGACCATCCTTAAATGGCATAATGATAGGATTGATGTGGACTTTTCTAGATTTTGATAAATTGCATTTAGATCCTAACTAATTAATAATTATAGAAAATAGACTAAATCGTAAAAACTATAAAAGTCAATCGATATTAGTTTAAAAGGTTTAATAAGGGGGTTCTAAAGGGCAATTAGACCCTTGTGCTTGTAGTGGACGATAATGGCTAAGAAAATATGAAATTTAAATGTTATAATGAAGGGATATTAGTAAATTAACAAAAAAGTAAAAAAATTATAATAAATTAAAAGGTAAAATAACTTCATCTTCTTCAATTTCTTTCTTTCAAAGACCGAAACCTTTAGAAAACCATAGAAAGAGCTTTGACCAAGTTGAGTTCTTCATTTGGATCAAGAATGAAAGGAAAATTGAGGAACAAAAAATTACAGAATAGTCATTGTACTTTGTTGTTGCTGCAGTTTAGTCTAGTAAGTTCGTTTAGTTTTATTTTAGTACATTTTTAAATGTATTATATGAACCTAATTGCATAATGTTAGATTATATTGATGTGTGTAATTGAAAATGGAAATAATGAATTGATACAATGTTGATCACTGATTGAGACACTTTGAACCATTACTGCAAATTAGTCCTGTAAGATCATAACTTGGAAATTCAATAATTATTGTTTCGATGAATTATTATCTATTTGTGTATATGTGAATCAAATTTGCTGGCTTGAATGAAACAGATAAGACTAAAGTTGAAAGACACTATAGCATTATACCAGAACTAAATAAGACCACAGTTGAAACAAACTATGGCATCATACCAAAAACGAGTAAGACCATAGTCGAAAGACGTTATGGCATCATGAATTTAATGAGTAAGACCATAACTGAAAGATGTTATGGTATCATGATTGTAACGAGTAAGACCATAGCTAAAAGACTTTAATGGCATCATGAATCGGACGAATAAGATCATAATTGAAAGACACTAAGACATCCTTCAATCATTTGCTATTCAGGTAATATGTTTCAAGTGACTAGTATAATTTGTAATGAATATTTACACCTAGGTGTGATTATATGCTATATATGTATATAAATATGTTAACTAATGATGTTTGTGATGTTTAAGGAATTAAATGGATATATGAGTATTTATCGAGTAGTTAATGTTATTCAATTTGGTTCATCAGACTATGTTTTATTTATCTCTGAAAATTTATTGAAAAATGGAAACTGATTTGTATTATTGGACTAAGCATTTCTCACCTGTTGTGAGTTGTGATTGTCAGGAATTATAATAATAACCTCATTGACAGGAACTCTATTCATTAATCTTTTATTTGAATTATTATTATGTTTGATTCGCAAGCTTTACCGTTCAATCGACAAACTTACTAAGCTTTACGAAAGCTTACTTGTGTTATTTGTCTTATTTCTTGTAGATACATTTTGTGGATAAAGAGATCAGATCAGCTCGAAGAATCACACAACCCGAGGACCATTTGGTAGCTTTTGAATACATCTTGGCTTATATGGCATGTAATAGGAGAATTTGATTATGTTTGTAATCATAAGTACTTATTGGTGCTGTTGTTAATGTGCATATGATGATATGGTATAAGTAGTAAAGTTAGGTGTATACTTGATTTTATGGTATAGCATTTTGAGATAGAAAATAAGTTATTTGAATGTGCTTGCAACTTGTAAACTTAGTTAAGGAAATGAATTGTGAAAGTACTTGAAATGTGGTGTCATGGATGGCACATTGGTTAGACCTTAGGATGTTTGTTTTGGCATGTTTTGGGTGTCATTGGAATGCATTTTGAAGTCTTATAATATTGTCTTGAGAATTGGTTTAGGTATCTATGCAATTGGATGAAAAGTAAACATGATTTAGATTACTTTTGGACAAACATGGACAAGGACACAGGCTATCACAATGTCATGTGTCACACATGAGCAGCCCACACGAGTGTGTGCCCCAAACATGATAGGTGCAGGGTTCACATGGGCTTGACACGGCCTATGACACAGTCGTGTGATGCAAGTCAATGAGTTACACGGGTGAGCACACTGGCATATGGGATAGCCACACAGCCGTATGACCCCTGTAGTGAAAATTTTCATTTTTTCCTTAACCATTCTGAATTGTTCCCCTGATTATTTCTAAACAAATATTAAGACCTTGTAGGCTCGTTTTAAGGCTCATAAATGTATGTATTACTCCGATATGATTTATTATGGAATTCTATTACTTAATTTGGCAACTTGATGTTATCTATTATTAATTGTTCTAAATTGTATAATAATACGTTGTAACCCTAATCCAACAATGGGTACGAGCTATGGGTGTTACACTGTACATCAATAACTTAGGTTCTAATGTTAGAGAACCTAGACTCTGATACCACCAAATGTAACACCCCTCAACCAGCCCGGTCGTTGGACACGAGTTTCAAGACGTCACAACACTATTGTAACTTTACCACATGCACACACAGCCTCAAGAAAGAACAATTTTTATTAGTTTAAGCATTTTCAGAGTAATCGCAACTAGACAAACATTATTCAACATAGTACATTCTTAGGGACCATATAGCAAATTTCGAAAGTAAACAACGAAGGTATCAATACTCAACATCAGGTATCGATATTTAGTAAGGCAAGTATCGATACTAATAAGAAAATCGATACCATTCTAGCCTTCTATTTTTCTAATTCAATTTCAAACTTAAATGAAGGCATCAGTATTTTTAACCCCAAGTATCAGTACTCATGAAAGGGTATCGAGACCAAATGAAGCTACTACTTTCCTGCTCATACTTTTAACATCGAGGTAACGATATTTGTGCTCCGAGTATCGATACCTCTACACAAAATGGCAAAAAAATTAGCAAAACAGAGGTCACATTCATACTCGACTATACTACCTTTCAACATGAATCATCATTCACAATACCAACCATCAAATCATTCATAAGTGTAATTCCAAACAATACCAAAGCTCCAATGTCCAAAAATCATAATTAACAAATAATAATGATAATGATAACCAAACAAAATTATAAACTCACATTGCCATTATTTCAAATGTAAAAAATAATTATAAAGCCACCTACTCAAACTTATTGCCTAGCTTAGATCACTTCCTTGGCCACACCGCTCACACCGGAAACACAACTAATCTGTAAAGATTTAGTGAGGAGTATGTGAGCTTAAACTAGATCAGTGAATGATCAGAATTACTGTAAGTATACACATCATCATATGTTAAACAAAAGCAACTAAAGCACAATCACAACCATAATTAATTACAATGTCAATCTATCATATTCATGCTTCACTTATCCTATACGTCTCATTTATGTACTAATATTCATATACATACAACATATTTCATACACAATTCATGAAATGATAATTTGGAAACTTGGGATTATGAAACGTAAAAGTGGGCTCTATCACCACAAATTGGATATACGGATCTCCATCACACCAATGACTCAAAGAGACAAACTGAAGGGAATAATTTTAGTCTTGAATTAAATAACAGAACTTTCAATTAAATAAAATAGGTTAATTTTTTTTGTCAAACATTACTTTGGAAGGACAATAGATGAAGTCTTTGATACTTAGGGCTTACAATGCAAAACTTTATGGAGCCAAAATCGAAACGAGGACCAATTGGAAAAGAAACGGGAAACGGATGAGACAAGTGACATAATAAAAGAATCGAAAGTAAGAAAAGAGCATAGCAGAAACTGGCCTCAGTATTGCGATATCAACACTTCATGTCGCGACATTGCACAAAATTTGGAATAGGTAAATTGTCTTCGACATCGCAACACTCATGGAGGATGTTGTGACATAGCTGCATAATTTTTTGTTCAACTTTACACTAACCTTTGACGTCTCTGTAATTGAATTTCAGTAGAGCTAGAACTTTTTAACCTTATAACAGTCAAAAATACTTTTTTCTAAAATAATTAAAATTCTTAATTGTATTACTATCTTCCTCAAAGACAAATAGGTCACATCAATCTTCTCATTACCTACAAACAATTGTAAAGAGAACAAGATTCCTTGGTCATTGTTCAAGAGTGTGATAATCTCAAGAAGAAACACTACAGCCCATTCAGGTTTGAAAAGAACATTAATATAACATCATGAGTTCATCTGTTGAATTCCAGGAAAACAACATAGACGAATATCTACAACTACAGCCTTAACATTCATCCAAGAATAAGGATTTGATCTATTAATGAGAAATTATAAAGGTGTTTGGGAGATTGCAATAGAAAGAGAATAGACTAATTTCTATTTTCCACCTGAAGAACCAACAGTAATACCCGTAGTGCATGAATTTTACCTTGTGTTAAAAGAAAGGGAAGCGACAAGACCGTTCTATAAGATGCAAACCTTCGTTGAAGTCATAAGAGTTAATGTCCAGGTAACTAAAAGATGTATTTTTCAGTTTTATGATACGCCATACTATTATCGCAATTACTTGTACAAAACAGATCTCAAAGAATTTAAAAACGTAGACGTGGAAGAAATTTTGAGATTTTTAACAGAGGGAAAAGAAGTTTGGACATATCAAGCAGGAACAATAATACCTAATACATTTAACCAAGAACTGATGACTCCAAAGGCAAAAATATGGATGAGATTTGTGTGTTCAAGGATTTGGCCTACAACCGATCTTTCTGATATTTGCTCGGTCCAAGCCATTCCAGTTTAGGCCATCTTACAAAAGAAGCAAATATGCATTGGTACGTGGGTATATCAAAATATGGTTGAATGTGCACGAAATAAGAAAAAATTCCATACTTCATAGGATTTCGCCTAAAAAAATTACTAAGTCAATTCTAGAGACTTAAACTTTCATGCATGCTTAGCTTTCTTAAGGAATTAAAAGCTTTATAGTTCGATTTACATACATTATTAAGAGTAACATTTATGTCACGTTTCAACTAACATAGCAATTATTGAGATAATAGAACTTTATTTATCCTAAAGTATAGCATAATTAACAAAAATTCAAATTTTTGAACAAAATATAACTTAATCATAATTATAAGAAAAATGTATTCTGAAAAAAAATAATTTCAATTTTTGGCCCCCTATTTAAGATGAACAATGTCCCCATTGTTAAAAACAATAGAGGGAATGAAAATATATAAGTGAATAGATATTGTACACCAAGTAGAATCCCAGGAAAAGGAGGTGAGTCAAATTTGTCTGCCTAAATACCAAGCTTTCCTATACAGATCCAATCTTAGACATGTACATATCTATTACCACACTTCTTATTTTTCAAATTGATCAATTTTATTAATGATTTCAACCTCTTGTTTTATTATGCGAGAAATAGAAATATCCTAAAAGAACCTAAGCCTAAAAACTTAAAATATTCTAAGAAATAAAATAAAATAAAGTAAAGACAAGATCCCCCCTTTTTTTATTTAGTTGCAGACCCCTCAAAATCTGACCCATATGTTGCTTCTTTGTCCTTATTTTTGCTTGAATCACCTCAGTCCCTCCTTGACATTGGAGTCTATAGGTCAAATATAAAGTCTAAAAATCCAGGCACAAAAACAAATGGGTCATGAAATATTTTCGTAAAAGTGTTTCACATTGAGTTGTCCCGCATTTTTTAGTATCTTTAGTAAGTTTGTTACTGCCACTGCATATGTTGCATTATGTCTATCAACATTGATAGTTCATCACAAAAATCTAGGTGAGCTGAACAAGTTCTAAGCGTTGGAGTAGCCATGCCAAGTTCAGACATTGGTTCTGTTGGCTCTGCCAAATCAGGAATTTCAATTGGCTACATTGGTTCTGTCTCTATAGGAACTTCTTCTTCTCTGGGTCCATCGCTTAATTTAGCTTGCTATTGAATAATAGAATTTCTTGCTACTCGGAAAAGGTCCCAATCTGTGATTGCGCCTTGGCTATACCCTGTCTTCTTTACGTTTGCAAGAATTTTAGCTTTTAAGCACAAAACTATTATCGTAAAAGGAAAGTAATCTGGACTAGAACATCTAGCGGTACAATTTTAAATTTCTCTTAGAATGATCTTTCCCACACCAATGGTGATAGAGGGATGCGCGCGGACAAAGATCGAGTTGTCAAGTCACAGGAGACTCCTACAAAAACTCTAAACGTTTGGATCTGAAACGAAATAGCAAAACTTAATTAGAATCAATTAGATCTAAAAATTTTAAAAAAATCCCCAAATCAATAAAGAACACCCAAGAACCAAAACACTTATGATTAGATGTTTTTAGAAGCCAAGAACACGAAATTAAGCCCCAATATTAACTTCCAATCAGCCAAAACTATCAAAGAACACAAATCAACAAATAAATTAAAAACAGATTGCGAAATCAATTGACACTAGTTCTAGGGATTGGACGGCAAGAAAATGGGGATTTTTGTGAATCAAAAACTTTTCTTTATGTCCAAGGAAGTGCCGAATCAGATCTTGAAGTTTGGAATGGCTGAAACAAAACAAGAACAATTAATCCCAAATTATTCAACAAATCGGCACAAGCAGAATTTAATAAAGAAGAATGGACAGCAATAGAATAAAGAAAAGTCCTAAGAAGCCTTGAAATCCCGAAAGATTTCACAACTCCCTTCAAACGGCTCTAATCTCCCCTCCAATGAAGATCAATGGCAAGAAGAAGGCTGAAGATGGCTCCCACAATCAAAAAGATTGTTAAAACTACTTCTAAAGAAAACTCAAGAGAAAATTCTTGAAGAACTCAAAGAGAATTTTCACTCAAAGCAAATCTGAAATTTTCAATGTAATTGTAATGTGTGTAATAAGGGTGGTTGGCCATGCCTATAAATAGGCCTTATAACTATTTCCTAATCTCATTAGGAAAACTTAAAAAAAACCTAATTAACAATTTTAAGAGGGAAATTCGGCCAAGTCATTTTAATGGGCTGCTTGGGCCGAATTTTTACATATAATAATCCTAAATTCTAAAAGTTAAATTAAATAATTAAAATTTTTACAAATTGGGCCACTTTAACAATTTTTCCTGATTTTCTACTAAGTATGGTTTGACTTCCTGGTTGGGCTTGGAATCCTCTTATTAGGCCTTACCTTCAAGAACTTGGGCTTCTAGTCCACCTCCTACCGAAATTGGTTTGTTGATGCTAGTAACAGAGATCCAATGCGCTTTGGCTGCAAGATTCGGTTTCTTGGACCAAGATTTCCAAGATTTGAAATCATGATTTTCTTGATTCTTGAAATCGCTCCAAATAGCAAGATTGGGCCAAGATTCGGTTTCTTGATTTTCTTAAAAATAAGAAAGTGAATCTTGATTTTCTCTTTCTTTCGTGTACGCATCTAATGCCTTGCTAACAAATTCCTGAATGGTCCCATTTAGTTTGGAACGCATTTGTCGGGCCTTTGACCTCGTTATTGGGCCTTGTGGTAATTTGAGCCCATCACGTTCTTGAGCTTGGGTTGGGCCTTTGTGACTCGTATCATTCCCCCTTCCTCAAAAAGATTCGTCCTCGAATCTGAAAAATCAAATGAGGACAAGTCAGCCACATTAAAAGTAGAACTTACATTGTACTTACCAGGTAGATCAATTTTATAGGTATTGTCGTTGATCCGTTCGAGTACTTGGAAAGGCCCATCTCCCCTTGGGTCCAACTTGGACTTTCTTTTTGTAGGAAGTTGTTCTTTCCTCATATGGATCCAAACCTAATCTCCGGGTTATAGGATAACCCGTTTGCGCCCCTTGTTTGCTTTGTTGGTGTTGACATAATTTGTTTTGGCTATTCATTGCCTAGCCTTCTCATGTAAGGATTTCACCAACTCAGCTTTCTGTTCACCATCTAAATTAACAATGTGTTCAAGTGGTAATGGTGCAAGATCAAGTACTGTTAGTGGGTTAAAGCCATAAACAAGTTCAAATGGAGAATAACCAGTTGTAGAATGAGTAAATCTATTATATGCAAATTCAACAAATGGTAGGCATTCTTTCCAATTTCTAATGTTCTTTTCCACAACAGATCGTACTAATGTCCCTAAGATTCGATTAACTACTTCAGTTTGGCCATCAGTTTGGGGGTGACATGTAGTGGAATAAAGTAATTTCGTACCAAGCTTACCCCACAATACCTTCCAAAAGTGGCTAAGGAATTTGACATCTCTGTCAGAAACAATTGTTTTAGGGATGCCATGAAATCTTACCACCTCTTTAAAGAATAAGTCTGCCACATGTGTAGCATCATCTGTTTTGTGACAAGGGATAAAATGTACCATCTTTGAAAACCTGTCAACAACAACAAATATACTATCTCTTCCTTTCTTAGTTCGAGGCAAACCTAGAATAAAATCTATGGATAAATCTACCCAAGGTGAAGTAGGAATAGGTAAAGGAGTGTAAAGGCCATGAGGCATTACCTAAGATTTTGCTTGTTTACATGTAATGCACTTCGAACATACCTTTTCGACATGCTTCTTCATATGTGGCCAATGGAAGTGTTCTTGCAAGATGTCTAGTGTTTTGGCCACTCCAAAATGTCCCATTAAACCCCCACTATAGGCCTCATGAATCAATAAGTCTCTCATGGAACACTTTGGTATGCATAACCTGTTTATACGAAATAGAAAGCCATTTACAAGATAAAACTTTTCAAAAGTAGTATGTCCACAATTCTTATAGATATGGCCAAAATCAGTATCATCATCATATAACTCCTTAATATGTTCAAACCCTAAGAATTTAGCATTCAATGTAGTTATTAAAGCATATCGTCTAGACAAAGCTTCGGCAACTACATTATCTTTACCTGTTTTACATTTTATCACATAAGGGAATGTTTCAATGAATTCTACCCATCGGGCATGCCGTTTACTCAACTTACCTTGTCCCTTTAACCATTTAAGGGATTCATGATCTGTGTGTATGAAAAACTCATTAGGCAGCAAATAATGTTGCCATACTTGAAGTGCACGAACAAATGCCAATAGTTATTTGTCATACGTTGAGTAGTTTAATTGCGCACCATTCAATTTCTCACTAAAATAAGCAATTGGTTGCTTATCTTGCATTAAAACGGCGCCAATCCCAATTCCTGAAGCATTACACTCAAGTTCAAAAGTATTAGTAAAATCAGGTAATTTAAGAAGAGGAGCAGAACATACCGTAGCTTTTAGGGTCTGAAAAGCCTTTTCTTGGGTTTCACCCCATTTGAAACCCACAGATTTTTTTATAACCTCTGTTAATGGGGCAGCAATAGTAGAGAAATCTTTCACAAATTGTCTATAAAAACTAGCTAAACCATGGAAAGATCTCACCTCGCCATTCTGATTTAGAGTCGGCCACTCCTTGATTGCCTTGACTTTGTCCTCATCGACATGAATACCTTGAGCACTAACTATGAAACCTAAGAATATTAGCTTATCACAACAGAATGTGCATTTATCAAGGTTGGCAAACAATTTTTCAGCTCTCAGAATATCCAAAACAGTTTTAACATGGAAAACATGATGATCTAATGTCTTGGAGTAAATTAAAATATCATCAAAGTAAACTACTACAAATTTACCCAAGTGAGGCCTTAAAACGTGATTCATTAATCTCATAAATGTACTAGGTGCATTAGTAAGGCCGAAAGGCATAACTAACCATTCATACAATCCAAATTTTGTTTTAAAGGCTGTTTTCCATTCATCCCCTTCCCTCATTCGAATTTGATGATAACCGCTTTTTAGATAAATTTTAGTAAATATGATTGAGCCATGTAATTAATCAAGCATATCATCAAGTCTAGGAATTGGATGTCGATACTTTACCGTTATTTTGTTGATTGAGCGGCAATCAACACACATTCGATACATACCATCTTTCTTTGGTACCAATAAGACAGGAACGGCACAAGGGCTTAGGCACTCACGAATTTACCCTTTGTCCAGTAATTCCTCAACTTGCCTTTGCAATTCCTTTGTCTCCTCAGGATTGCATCTATAGGCTAGTCGATTTGGTATTGAAGCTCCGGGTACTAAGTCAATTTGATGCTCTATCCTTCGTAAAGCTGGTAAACCTTTAGGGGCCTCGCTAAAATATCCTCATAATCCTGCAAAAGAGATTGAAAAACACTAGGCAAATTTCCGTTAATGTTAGATAAAGATAAATAATTTTGCCTAAACCTCACAAGGATACAATGTTGTTTATTGAGTAGGGCTCTCCTCACATCTTTTTTTGTTGCCAAACTTTTTTTTTGTCTTATTTTACCACTTGTGGATTCACTCACCTTTGGGCTTTTTAAATTTTGACTTTTCCACTACTAGCCTCTTTCCTCTCTATCTTTTGTACTTGTCCTTTCTCCGTTACCCCATCACAAAATTTCATCATCTTCAATTGATCTTTATATACATCAATGGGATTTAAAGGAGCAAAAGTGAATTTTCTACCTTTAAACACAAGGGAGTATAGATTAAGCTTACCTTGGTGTGTAACATCGCGATCAAATTGCCAAGGTCGTCCAAGGAGCAAGTGTGCCCCATGCATTGGGACCACATCACACCATACTTCATCCTCATAATTCTCGAGCTTAAAAGTGACCAAGGACTGTTTTGTAACTTTGACTTCAGAGCATTCATTAAGCCACTGAAGGTGATATGGCTTAGGGTGTTTGGTACAAGGAAAATTTAAAGAATCCACCAAATAACTGCTCACTACATTCCAGCAACTCCCATTATCAATAATGAGTGAACATAAGTTACCTTTTATAAAACACCGAGAATGGAAAATATTGGTCCTTTGGTTATCATCATCTTTCATCTGGATGTTGAGGGTTTGGCGAACTACAAGGCATTGAAAATCAGCAAAGTCCCCTTCTTTTAGTGGTTCAACCAACTCTTCTCCATTATCACTGTCATCCACAAGTTCTGGCATATCTGGATCTATTTTATCAGAGTCAGAAGTGTACTCACCATTATCTTTCAAAAGAAGTAATCTCATGTTAGGGCATTCCCTACTATAATGACCACGCCCTTTGCACTTAAAACATTCAATCTCACGAGTCCTCTTCACACTCGAATCACCTAAATTAGGTTGCTTAGAAGGTGTTTGCGTTTTAACAGGAGCCCCTTTTTTTCCAATCTGATTGCTTACTTCCATTACTCAAAGAAGACTTATTAGTAACAAAAGGTGATTTTGAACTTTTAAAATCAGAATTGGAAGTGTTACCTCTGTAATATTGTGAAGTAGAGAAGGAACCAAACCTTTGTTCCTTTAATTATTGCTCGATCTCAATGGCTTTATGAACTGCTTCTTCCAAATCAATGTAAGTTTTTAGCCTCAATGTATTAGCTATCGGCCTGTTCAAACCGTCAATAAATCGAAACATAGTTGTTTCCTCATCCTCCTCCACATTAGCTCTCTGAATGAGCATCTCCATCTCCTTAAAATATTCATCCACCATCCTACTACCTTGAACAAGTCTTCTAAGCTTTGTTTTAATCTCTCTATAGTAATGAGGTGGAATAAATCTTTTACGCATAATTTGTTTCAACTCATCCCATGTCAAAATCTCACCTTCATAATTCCGATGATGATTTACCCCATGTTGAGTCCACCAACTTAAAGCATAATCTGAAAATTCCATCTTTGCTAATGCTACCTTTTCATCATCCGGACATTTATAATATTGAAACATAAGTTTAATCTTAGATTCCCATTCACAATAAGCTTCTGGATCATTCTTACCACGAAATTGGGGAATTGTGAACTTCGGTTTTGCCAAAGAGGGTTGCCCACGATCATGAAAATTAGAATCAGTTCTAGGGACACGTCGAGGACCGCGCCTATGAGCAGAAGGCTGGTTATCTATATCTTCTTTAATTGGATCTCGATATTGAGGTTCTTGATTCAATCTCACCTCATTGATAGTAGCACTCAAAGTTCGAAGTGCGGCAGCCTGTTCGTCTAACTTTTGTTGGAATTTTTTAAATGTGTCATAGACATCATTATGGTCATTATCACCTTGACCAACCTTAGACATTTTCAAAAGCCTGCAAAACAAACACTCAACACTCAAAAAAAAAATAGCAAACCTCACCGTTAATCACTCAAAAAGAAAAATTAAATTCTCAATGAGGTAGAATTCAGTCTTGTGAGTTCTTTAGTAGAGTCTATATCAACCAATTAGAAAGTGTATAAACCTAAACTACCAAAGAGTCCTAATTTGCACTAGAATACCAAAAACTGACGAGACACCAATTGATTTGTGTCGCACCGAGGAAGAATTGTGCACACCTTAAAATCCCACTAACACAAGAAACAAGAAGGTGTTAGATAGTGTAAAGGAAAAATAAAGGCAAACAAATAAAAACCTACAGCTAAGAATCAATAAAAATTGTTGAAATCGAAAAACCCGAAAAACTGCGGAGTAACTTGACAACTTCGTTCGAGGTTTTCCTGATCTCCAAAAATCACAAAATTAAATTTGAATGTCCTTAAATATTTAACTTTTGATCTGGAAAGTTTGGGCACTAAACTCAACCCACTGAATATTTTTTTTAATTTTTATTAGATTTCATCTTTTTCAATTTTTTTGAATTTTTTGACTGATTTTTTTGCGGGAAATATGTTTTTATATTCAGTCACAGTGCCAAAAATATGTATGTAAAATTTCAAATCCATCGGACAACGTTTACCCACTCAAATGAATTTTTTTCAAAAAATTTTTCTGGGTAAAACTGCTGTTTGTAGTTTAAAAAATAGAAATCAGTTTAGAAATCAACCAAGAACACCCAAAACACCCAAAATCTGATACCAAATGATAGAGGGTTACACGCGGACCAAGATCGAGTTGCCAAGTCACGAGAAAACTCCTACGAAGTTCTAGACGATCAGATCTGAAACAAAACAGAGAATTAAAATTAGATCCGATTAGATCTGAAATTAAAATCCCCAAATCAATCAATGGACAGCAAGAAACAAGCGCTCTTAGGAATAAAAAATCTTGGACGCAAAGAACACAAATTTGAAATCGAATTAAATCCCAATCTGTCGAATCTGAGAAGAATAATCACAAACAGTAAGTTAATGTTAAAGTGCAGCAAATCGATTGAATAAAAGATAGAATTTGGACGGGAAGAACAAAATAAAGGGATTATGATTCAAGAACGATTTTTATCACTTGAGGTTGTTGGGAACTTTTTCCAAACCGAATCTGAAAGGACTAACACCAAAAAAAAGAAACAGCAGACTAATTCCCAAATTTCCAGCAAACCGAATTCAATTAGATTTAGGATGTGCAGCCGACAAGATCAATTGAAAGAGGAATTAATGAACGCTTCTTGCTGCCAATAAGAAAACCGAACAGATCCTTGAAGATTTTGATAGCTGGAATCGCAACAAAGAAATTAAAGGATTAATCAATGAGTTTGACGCAAACAACAAAGAAATTAAAAGAAACGAACAGCAATAAAATAAAGAAAAGTCCTAAGAAGCCTTGAAATCCCGAAAGATTTCACAACTCCCTTCAAACGGCTCTAATCTCCCCTCCAATGAAGATCAATAGCAAGAAGAAGGCTGAAGATGGCTCCCACAATCAAAAATATTGTTAAAACTACTTCTAAAGAAAACTCAAGAGAAAATTCTTGAAGAACTCAAAGAGAATTTTCACTCAAAGCAAATCTGAAATTTTCAATGTAATTGTAATGTGTGTAACAAGGGTGGCCGGCCATGCCTATAAATAGGCCTTATAACTATTTCCTAATCTCATTAGGAAAACTTAAAAAAAAACCTAATTAACAATTTTAAGAGGGAAATTCGGCCAAGTCATTTTAATGGGCTGCTTGGGCCGAATTTTTACATATAATACTCCTAAAGTCTAAAAATTAAATTAAACAATTAAAATTTTTACAAATTGGGCCACTTTAACAATTTGGCCTGATTTTCTACTAAGTATGGTTTGACTTCTTGGTTGGGCTTGGAATCCTCTTATTGGGCCTTGTCTTCAAGAACTTGGGCTTGTAGTCCATCTCCTACCGAAATTGGTTCGTTGATGCTCGTAACAGAGATCTAATGGGCTTTGGCTGCAAGATTCGGTTTCTTGGACCAAGATTTCCAATATTTGGAATCTTGATTTTCTTGATTCTTGAAATCTCTCCAAACAACAAGATTGGGCCAAGATTCGGTTTCTTGATTTTCTTGAAAACAAGAAAGTGAATATTGATTTTCTCTTTCTTTCGTGTACACATCTAAGGCCTTGCTAATAAATTCCTGAATGGTCCCATTTAGTTTGGAATGCATTTGTCGGGCCTTTAACCTCTTTATTGGGCCTTGTGGTAATTTGAGCCCATCACGTTCTTGAGCTTGGGTTGGACCTTTGTGACTCGTATCAAGTGGTCTTTTCCATCATTGTTGAGTATAACAAGATCATTCATTCTACTAAAATCGTAGTCCCATGTGAGATAGGCATAATATTGAACCAAATAAAATAAAACCATACCTTCGCCAATGGTGTCAAATATTCTCTGCAACAAGTGTGAGTCCATTTAGAACCTGTAACTGTAAGTTCTTTTAAAATTTCTCGCAATTTCTCGACCTCAATATTTTCTATTAAGGAAGAATATTCTTCATTTTGAAATTAGGTAAATCAAAGAATTAATTAATAATATTTAAGTTTATTGGTACCTTGGTTCCTCAGATGAAGACTTCTATTAATTCACTTGAGGTTAAATTTGCATAAAATTCCTGAACTAACTTTTTATCTACACTAGGTCTTTTATCACAAAACACTTGCCAATTTAAAGCTTCATCAACTTGTCGAATATTTGCCATGAAATTAGTATAGTCGCTTTCTTTCAACGTGAAACCTTTTTCTGGAAGCATTTGTTGATTTTTAAAGATGCTTTCATATCTTACTTTGGCTTTTTCAGAATGAAATTTATTTTGTGATTCTTCGACTTGGATAGAAGCATGAATTCTTTTGTGAGGCATGTTTTAACCTGAACATCACATATGATGGAAACAGATAATATTTTTCCAAACTTTAATTAGCATAAAATATTAACAATTCATAAAATTAAAAAGTTAAATAATTAAATCAAATTAAAACTTAGGAAAGAAATTTCCTTACCACCTTTGTAAAAATAAGAACTTAAAAAAACAAAGAGAATGTGAAGCTAATAGTTTTGGTTTAAGGTTGGTTGGAGGGTGATTGATTTGTGCCTTGATGGTTGTGGCAAGTTGCGATGGTAGCATGGTGCAATAGAAGTAAGGGGCAAAGGCGCGCGAGGGCTGGGCAGCAGAAATAGCAGAGATGCGCGAAGGAGTAGCAACGGTGTGCGAGGGAGCAAGTTGTGCGTGGCTAGTCTAGCGAGATACAAGGGGCCAAGCTCGAGCGATGGTGTGCGCGAGCTAAGGAGGAGCGTGCGCTTGGTGCTGCGTGACTTAGGTACGTGCGATTGCTGGTGGAGGTAGTTGATGATTTCGACACTAAGGAGCTTGGAGGGTGGATGGTTTAAGAATGATGGAAGCAAAAGTGAATGGGTAAATGGTATTTAAAGTGTGAGTATGGGGGAGTTTAACTCAAAATCTAAAGGAAAATAATAATAAATTAGTACTACTCTTAATGCTATATAAAGAAAATAACAATTAATATATAATAAAATATATTAATATATTATTTATTGTTATTTTATTTATTTAAAATGAAAACTCTTAGGTAGAATAATGATAAAATAATTAACAATTCTAATATTATAAAGGTTAATAACAATTAATATATATTATATAAAATATAATTATATATTAGTTGTTAGTATCTAATTTATTAAAATAAAAATTTTATAGAAAAAGACAGTTGATTTCAATATTTACAAAAAGGTCAGCTAACTATTGCAGATAATTCAATTAAGTATCTGACCTTAAAGATAATTTGAAAATTGAGTGAAAACTAAAACTTGGATCAAATTTGACCCTTTTATTCAAGAAATTAAAATTTTATTTTGTCACTTAGGAATTATTTTCTCAGAGGACTATGTTAAAATCAATCTCCAGGAAAGATTAGAGGGTTCACAAGCGGTCTCGCTTAAGTGTCAATCTCCTAGACAAAATTTATTTTAACATATTAGTTTAGAAAATATAGCCTAAAAGTCATTTATTTAAAAAGAAAAATGAAAAGAAATTACGAATCTGATAAAATGAGCAAGGTTTTATCTTGCTCAATTTTATCCCCCCAGTAATGCTTCAAGCGTTTAACACCTTGAAATTACCACTCTTACTGTGAAGTTCAACAACCTTGTATGGGAAAACTTGATGAACAGTGAATGGACCGGACCAACGTGATTTTGACTTACCTGGAAAGAACCTTTATTTGGAATTGAACAACAAGACTTGTTGTGCTTCAAATTCTCAACTCGAATGTGTTTGTTATGCCATCTTTTCAATCTCTCCTTAAATAATTTGGCATTTTCATATGAGAACCTTCATAATTCTTCTAACTCATTAAGTTGAAGTATATGTTTCTATTTAGCAACCTTAAGATCCAAGTTGAGATGCTGGAGAGCCTAGTAAGCTTTATGTTCTAACTCCAAGGGCAAATGACAAGTTTTTCCAAAAACCAACCGATAGGGAGACATCCCTAATGGTGTTTTGTATGTTGTCCTATAGGCCCATAAAGCATCATCCAGTCTTTTGGACCAATCTTGTCAGTTTGGACAAACTATCTTCTCGATTATACCTTTTATCTTCTTGTTTTCCAGTTCAACTTGCCCATTTGTAACACCCCTAACCCGTATCCGTCGCCGAAATAGGGTTACGAAGCATTACCGTAAAATCGTAACATCAAAACATTCATTCCATATCATTTCATGAATCACATCATATTCCATTCAAACACATGAATATCATCCCTTATTCGAGCCTTCGAGGCCTTAGAAACACTTTAGAAATTATTTGGTACTAAATCGAAAACATTTAAAACTTCATGAAAAAAGATAAAAAAATTCACACTACAGGGGTCATATGGGCGTGTGGTCAGGCTGTGTGACTTACACGGCTGAGACACACGCCCGTGTCTCAGGCCGTATTGGCATTCGTAGTAGGGACACACAGCCATGTCCCAGCCTGTGTCTGTGCCCATGTAACTCTCTGACTTGGTTCACACGACCAAGCCACATGCCCGTGTGCCAGGCCGTGTAACTCTCGAAATGCAACCTTTAAAAAATTACAGGGGACAGACAATCGTGTTGCGTGGTCATGTGTCACACACATTTGGGACACATGCCCGTGTCTTAAGCCGTATGGACAAGAAATAGGCCAAATTCAAGCCATTTCTTTCACCCAATTCAGGCACACCTAATCAAGCCATTTGCACATATGACCAAGGTATCAAAACATGTTCAACTATGCATAAAATGACCAATTTCCATTCAACCAATATGCCATAAAGGCACCTCAAACACGTACATTAAACATACCTAAACATGTGTATATTTAACCATTTAGCAACTAACTTGTTTCCATTCCAAAACATACCACTTTTGACACATACCAACCTTACCAATTTAGATTCATACCATAACAAAATAACTTTACAATTTGAACCACTTTTCTTATGTATCAAAACTATATAAATGACACAAAACTAACCATTACCAAATGGTTCCAACATCCAATATATACATACCAAAATTAGGTCCAAATGGTCATAATTCAACCAAACATATTTGATTGAATCCTATATTAAAACATGCCCTAAATGATCACTTTGCAAACATGCCAACACATACCACTTTGCCCATAAAACCATGCATCAATTTCATCATATAATACCAAACATTAAGCATCAAAGTGCCAAAAGCACACCAACTATCAAGGCATCAAAACAACATAAGTTTCACAAATTCAAAGCAACATTACATGCCAATATCATCAAGCACAAAACACATATACATGTCATTATAACCGTGACCAAAGCATAAAAATCTACCGATAAAATCGATGGATAGTACGATCGATCTCCGACTAGCTTCAAACTCGATCGAGCTTTCGATAATCTGTAAAGTAAAGGAAAATAACTACGTAAGCAATGTATGCTTAGTAAGCTCATATAAACTTAAACATAGCATTCCATTTCAATAATGAATATCATAGGTTATATATAAAACTATACCGATGCCTTAATATTTATCGAACCATAATCATCAACTAACAATGGAATAAGTCTATCAACACCATATATGAATTTATCATTCCTAACATAGTAGGATTTCATAAGACTTTGAACCCTTCCATTTACTTACTTTAGCTTAAATAACAACATCAATTCATTAATTAGCATTTTTGTTCATGAACTAGGTATATTCATCCATAACATACGTAAACTTCACACATACAAGTACATCTTTTAACTCATCATTCCCTTTTGTTTCATCATATTACATTTCAACTATGAGCTTACCAATTTCATTACCTTTTCATACCCGTTTCCTTTGTATAATACAATACATAAGTATAACATCAACCATGACTACAAGCTAGTGCATTTAACATAGCTCTTTTGAAACCAACTACATGATAAACCATTTCATAAGAAATTTCATACTTTAATTTATACCACCTTTTAATGTACATAAGCATATTACCAAATGAACACTTACCGTTTCAATGTATTTCATTAAAACTAAGCATGATATAATCCAATCATAAGCTTGGCACAAGCCTAAGCACATCAACAACACATGTTAGCATACTTAAACATAATTCATGTGAACTTAACATAAATAACCACTATACTTAAGCATGATCCAATTGGATTTATCATCCTTCATAACATATCATGTTTTCCATGTATCGCCATTTCAATGAGTTTCATACATACATGTCTTGGTTCATATTGAATACTTACCATTTCATTTGCATAACACATAAGACATAAACATATCATTAACCATAGCCACAAGCTATAATTAAACACATAACTTAACAATATCATCATATGGTAAGATATGATACATAAACATAACATCACTTAATTCGTTCCTTTCATAATTATGAATGTTCATACTTTGATCATTGATACATCATACCTTTCCACAATTTCATAGTGAATTTCTTTGAAACCCTTACCGGTTCATCCATTTTCATGCTCATTGAACCACTTAGAATAATACCATATACATAGGAAAGCTCACACAAAGTGTGCTAAAAATCTAATCGTACATCACACAAGCTATAAAATGGGCTTGCTCACACAAGCTATTGGTCGAAATGTAAGCTACACGATGCTACTCACACAAGCTGTTGAGTATCCACAACTAATGCTAGACCTTAGCCATCAGTAAGACATTGAAGACCAGCACCCGAAACATGGTAACCTGGGTCTACTCACACAAGCTCTCAGTCTGAAAGTAGCTATACGGTGCTGCTCACATAAGCTGTCAAGTATTTGCAACACTTTCCAGAACTCAGCCATCGGTAGGACATTCAAAACCAGCACCTGAAACATGGTAACCCTAATGACATGTCTTTTGTATCCTATATATTCCTAAGGTTCAAATAGGGCTTGATAGTAGTCGTACGTCGTTGAATTTCCATTGTTTCTTGACAAGATAAATTGCATAGTAACATTAATTTCATCAACATTATATAGAATTCAGTTCATACGAACTTACTTGGCTAAATTACAGAAATGACAAAGTACAGGGGTATTTTGGTAATTTTTTATTCTCCTCAGTTTTCCACTTGATCTTGATCTAAATTAAAATTTTCATTCAATTTATTAATTTAGATAGTAAAACAAATCATTTTATACAATTTAGTCACTTTTGACTGATAAGCTGTAAAAGTAACATATTTTAATCCCATTCTTAATGTGTTTTTAGATGATTAATTATGCAAATTAGTGAATTTGATGCTCCTAATCCTTTAAATCCATGATTCTATACTTAGGAGAGCCTTTGGGAGTGAAAGGAACGAAAAACATGCCAAATTAGACAAATAGAGCTGTTTTCAGGATCCACACTCCTGGGCATTTCCACACGGGTTGGCTACACGCCCGTGTGAACCACACGGCCTATCCACACGCCCATGTGTCAGCCCGTGCCAATATTGCACCCTACTTCCCAAATACATGGACAAAAACCAATTTTTAGGCTTTCTGAGCATTCTAAAGTCTATAAATACCAATTAGAAGAAGATCTAAGGGGGCACTCAAAGAAGATTGAAGAGAACACTCGAAGAATGCCATCGGAATCAACTCGGAAGTGGATCTCCTTCAAGATCGAAGATCTCTATTTAATTTCCTTTGAATTTTTATTGAATTTGTTTAGGTCTGGTTGTTATCCTAACTTTGAGATGATTTTATTCAGGATTATGAACTAATTTCCCTAGATACCTAGGGAAGATGAAACCTATGATGAGCCTTATTATTTGATTTCTAATTTACGCGATAAATACTTGATTCTTGTTCTCAATTATGTATGCTTATTTCTTGTTTTAATATTTTTGATATATTAATTCAATTTTAATGCGCTTATTTCAATGGAGCAAAAGTCCCTGTTTAAGAGTAGATCTAGCATAATTTAGTGGAGTTGCATGTAATCCTAGAAATAGGATGGCATAAATTATCGGATTAGAGTCAAATCTAATAGGGGAATCCATAGATCGAGTTAATATGACAATAGGGGTTTTAATTAGAAAGAGATTTCAATTAATCAACCTAGAGTCAGTTGTTCTTACTCTCGAAAGAGATATTAACATAATTTAGGGATTTATACGGATCAAGACACAAGTGAATAAATCGTTTAATTCAAATTCATAATAATAGGTGAAGTCTAGATGAATTTTTTCCTGGGTATTTTCTATTTCATCGGTTAACTTCAATTATTTTCTTATTTCATTCTCTTTTGCGTTCTTAGTTCGATTAGTTTAGTAATTTTAAATTAAAAACAGTTACTCCAATTTGTCGGCTAAATAATAGGAAAACGGTAATTACTAGTACTTTTAGTCCTCATGGATACAATATTCCCTACTCACCATAGCTATACTATTGTTCGATGGTGCGCTTGCCTTTGTCGTAATTATAGCTAGCTTAGTGAGCATCATTGACATTTTTACAAAATTACCCCTAAAATTTTACTTTTATTCAATTTAGTCTTTGGGCCTAAAACATGCAAATTAACCATTTCTAATGCCAATTCACATCATCCGAATATTCATGGCACACAAAACAGCCCACATTTATAATAATTTCACATCCAATCCTTGTATTTTTACTAATTTAATAATTTAGTCCCTAATCAATAAATTTATCAAAAATCACTTAACAAAATACTTTTAAATAACAACTATTATTTCAAATTCATCATTTAACATAAAAAAATCACTAGATTCATCAATGGCAACATTCAAAATCTTTAATAGTTTCAAAATCGAAGGTATGGGCTAGTTGGACTTAGTTGCAACGATCTCAAAAATATAAAAATTATAAGAAACGGGACTAAAACGGACTTACATGCATCTTCAAAGTGAAAGCCAAAGCTTTAAGCTTCTCCCTTTCTATTTCCATGACAAATTTGGTGATGAAAAGCAAAAGGGGGAAGAAAATATTATGTTTTCTTTATTTTAATAATAAAAATATCATATAAACATATAAATTTAAAAGAATTTAAGGTTTAACTGTCCACCATTTTGAAAATGGGTAATTTAACCATGAAGGCCATCCAATTATAATTCTTTAATCAATTTAACACCTTTAAACTAATAGCGATTGACTTTTTCAACTGTTACAAATTAGTCCTTTTTAATTAATTAACTATCGAAACGTTGAAATTTTTCAGCGAAACTTTAGTACCACCTTAATGACACTCTATAGATATTTATAAAGATATTTATGGCTTGGTTTATATAAACGAGGTCCTGATACCTCATTTTCTAAAACCACTTGAACTTAATAAACCGCTTATATAACATAAATTATCAAATCAAAAACCTTTTTAAAATCACATTTGACTCATAAATATTAAATAATAATATTTATGAACTTACTCGTCGGATTTGGTGGCACCAAGACCACTGTTTCTTACACCACTGAAAAACGGGTTGCTACACCATTTGTCTGCGGATGGTAAACTGTGGCAACCTTATGCTTCACTCCATGTCTATCAAGAAACCATTTCGACCATTTGTTCACAAAATAGGATCCCTCATCATTGAAGATAGCCCTAGGATTTCCAAACCTTATGAACACATTTTTCTGCAAAAACTTCTTTACAACCTTGGCATCGTTCGTCGAATATGTCTCGGCCTCAACCCACTTAGATACGTAGTATATTGCTATCAATATATACTTGTGACCAAAAGAAGGAGGGCAATGACCAAGAAAGTTAATACCCCAAACATTGAACAATTCTACTTCGATAATGTTTGTTTGGGGCATCTCATTTCTGTTGCTGATGTTTCCAATCCTCTGGCATCGATCATAACTCTTTACATAGGCATACGTATCTGTGAAGAGAGTTGGACAAAAGAAGCCGGCTTGCAATACTTTGGCCATAGTACATGAACCTCTGAAGTGTCCCCTACTTGGAGTTGTGTGACAATGATATAAAATCCTATGTACCTTGTTTTCTACCACATATCTATTGATCATTTGATCTATGCACTTTTTAAACAGGGATGGATCTTCCCAGAATACTTCGCATCATGAAGAAAATTTTTCCTTTGTTGATATATCTTATCAAGTGGCATCAAACCACAAGCTAAATAGTTAGCAAAATCAGCAAACTAATGGGTGTTATTGTTGGATCGCCGGCACCCCTATAGCGCAGCGAAAAAAAAATTTGGCGATCCTAACCAAGGATCAATGTGTGAGGAACGTATCGGGGTGATAAAGGTTACGAAATTACCGAATGTTTACTCTGAGTAGACAGCAACATCTCAACAATGTGTAGTCAGATATACAATTGAACCAAGCTGCAATCTATCGAGACCCCGACCTCTACGTAATCCACCTAGTTGACTACGAACGGAAGAAATTTCTATCCCCAAAACAGTTTTGAAAGTGATTTTTCTTTGACGGCTACTAGACCCAAAACAAAGAAAAACGAGATTCTTATATATATTTTATTTTAGGGTTTTTAGGAATTAAATTAATATAATAATATTTTAAACTGAAAATTATAATTACATTAATTATAATATAATTTCGGTAAACCATATATTTATTTGAATTCATATGCTAACCAAATTCATGTCCCCATTATGCGTACAACAACCTTGTACATAATGTGTTGGAAATTTGATTATCGAATTAAATTAATTCTATAATTAATTTAATTCAAGCGACCCCCAAAAACAATACCAACTATGGTTTATTCCGTTCATCTCAACTATAGGGTGTGACCCTGTAGGTTCCTGTAACGTTAGCAGTAATACTAGAACGATTCCAATGTTACAAACAATGAGTGGCATCTAGCAATGCATCATTGCTACCTAAGTCACAAGAGATCATGATTTGACTAACCTTTTTATGATTAACCTTTTATGCAATAATCCTTAATTCCTTTATCTCTGGATTGGACACAAGTCATGGAATAGTCACACTTGCATAGTCCATTCCATGTTTCTTGATATGTTAAGCAGACTACGATATACAAATAAGTATGACATCTCATATCAACTTATTTGAGCATGGCCATGCATTTCTAGTCTCACTTAATCAAGTGGCCTACGATATTACTCCCATTATGTAGGAGGGACTTATTTTATATCGACCAACCATATCCCTCTACATCGATTGTGGTATATCCAACATCGACTTTATAGAACAACCGATTCTGATTATACGTTTGATCAGTATCAAAATATACTACTCACGATGTTGGGATTATGATGATCTCAAGTCCGAGGATCATATACATATTAATCACTATGAGTAATGTCATGACAATTACATAATAATCCAAGAAACATACTCATAATGGGTCACCCAATATGTTGTTCTCTAACACACATATTCATGCATCGATTCGACATTCCATATCAATGACAACTCTTTATCATCAATCAACTACATGTTAGTCTTAATGCATTATCGTTGTCCTATCCAACAATAATACTTGACTAAGGATCTTTTAAGAATAATCATATTATTCTTAGGACATTATTATAAAATAGTTTATTTATACACACAGAAAAGAAACTGAAATAATAATGGTAACGCCTTATATTAATAAACATGATAAATCAAGTATGTTATTACAACCATCTCATGATTGATCTTTGGGCATACTCTAACAGTCTCCCACTAGCACTAAGACCAATCACTTATATATCTAATACCAAGTGACTTAGTGTGATGATCATGCTTCTGCTGTGTTAGAGGCTTGTCAAGGGATCAACAATGTTCTCATCTATAGGTACTCTACATATCTCTACATCCCCTCGATCGATAATCTCTCGAATAAGATGGTAGTGCCTAAGTATATGTTTGGATCGCTGGTGAGATCTAGGTTCTTTAGCTTGTGCAATGACTCCATTGTTATCACATCGGAGTTCTATAGCATTTGATATGATAGGCACAACCCCTAGTTCAGTAATGAACTTTTTGATCCAAATCGCTTCTTTTGCTGCCTCACTGGCTGCAATATACTCAGCCTCTATTGTAGAATCAGCTACTGTACTTTGCTTTGAACTCTTCCAGCTCACAACACCACCATTAAGGCAAAACACAAAACCTGATTGTGATCGAGAATCGTCCTTATCAGTTTGGAAGCTGGCATCAGTGTAACCTTTTACACTTAACTCTTCCTTATCTTCATATATTATGAAAGTATCCTTAGTTCTTCTCAAGTACTTAAGGATATTCTTGACTATGGTCTAGTGACCTTCATCGGGATCTACTTGGTATCTGCTCGTCATGCTTAAGGCATATGAGACATCTGGACGGGTACATAACATGACATACATGATAGATCCAATAGCGGAAGTATATGAAATTTTACTCATGCGTTCTCTCTCTTGTGGAGTTGAAGGATACATTTCCTTCGAGAGTGAAATACCATGTCTGATAGGTAGGAATCCTCTCTTAGATTCTTCTATAATGAACCTTTTCAGTACTTTGTCTATGTATGTACTTTGGCTTAGACCTAGTAGTCGTCTTGATCTATCTTTATAGATCTTTACTCCTAAGATGTAAGTGGCTTCGCCCAAGTCCTTCATAGAAAAACAACTTCCTAACCAAGTCTTAATAGACTGCAAGGTAGGTATGTCATTTCCTATGATAAGTATGTCATCCACATACAGTACTAAGAATGTTATCGTGCTCCCACTAACTTTCTTGTAAACACATGGCTCATCTTTATTTTTGATAAAACCAAACTCTTTGATTGCATCATTAAAACGAAGATTCCAACTTCAAGAAGCTTGCTTTAATCCATAAATGGATCTTTATAGCTTACATACCTTTCCAGCATCCTTTGGATTGAAAAAACCTTTAGGTTGTGTCATGTACACATCCTCTTCAAGTTTCCCATTAAGGAAAGCTGTTTTGACGTCCATCTGCCAGATTTCATAGTCATGAAATGCAACTATAGCGAGCAAGATCCTGATGGATTTAAACATAGCTACAGGAGAAAAGGTTTCATCATAGTCAACACCATGAACTTGGCGAAAACATTTAGCGACTAATTGCCCCTTGTATGTTTGTACATTACCATCCAAATTGGTTTTATTTTTGAAAACCCACTTGCACCCTATGGGCTTAACCCCTTCGAGTGGGTTAACCAAAGTCCATACTTGGTTTTCATACATGGAATCCATCTCAGATCTCATGGCTTCAAGCCATTTCTCAGAGTCTGGGCTCGTCACCGCTTCTTGATAAGTCCTAGACTCATCTTGATCTATCAGTAGAACGTCACCATGCGTTGTAATGAGAAATCCATATCTCTCAGGTGCTTGGCGTTCTCTTAAAGATCTACGTGGTGGTTGTATTTCTACAGCAATTACTTATTCCTCAATCCCTTATGGAACTTGTTGTTGTTCTATCTCTGGTTCAGTTGTATTTTACGATTCTCGAACTTCATCAAGTTCAATCTTTTTCCCACTTCCTTTTCTAGAAACAAATTCTCTCTCTAAGAAGACACCAGTCCGAGCAACAAGTATTTTGTTCTCAGTGGGATTAAAGAAATAATATCCTTTGGTTTCTTTTGGATACCCCACAAAAACACATTTTTCAGATTTGGGTTCAAGCTTAGTAGATGTCTGACGTTTAACATAAGCTTCACAACCCCAAATTTTCATAAAAGACATACTAGGACGTTTCCCAGTCCACATCTTATATGGTGTCTTTTGAACTGATTTAGATGAAACACGATTTAGTGTGACAGCAACTGTCTCAAGTGCATGTCCCCAAAAGGAAGTCGGTAGATCAGCATGACTCATCATGGATCGAACCATGTCTAACAAAGTTTGATTTCTTCTTTCAGAAACTCCATTCCATTGAGGAGTACCAGGAGGAGTAAGTTGTGAGACAATCCCACATTGCTTCAAAAGATCATCAAACTCTAAGCTCATATACTCCCCACCTCGATTAGATCGAAGTGTCTTGATAGCTTTTCCTAGTTGATTTTGTACTTCATTTTTGAATTCCTTGAACTTTTCAAGGGATTCAGACTTATGGCGCATGAGATAGACATACCCATATCTACTGAAATCATCAGTGAAAGTGATGACGTAGTGAAATCCTCCTCTAGCTTGTATATTTATTGGCCCACACACATCAGAATGTATTAGGCCCAATAAATCACTAGCTCGTTCACTTTTACCGGTAAAAGGAGACTTAGTCATTTTTCCAAATAAGCAAGATTCACATACTTCAAATTGTTCAAAAACAAATGAATCTAAGAGACCATCTTTATGGAGCTTGGATATGCGTTCCTCGCTTATGTGGCCCAAACGACAATGCCATAGATAAATTTGATTTGAGTCATTTATTTTTTATCTTTTAGTATTTATGTTATAGATGGGATTCATTTGATCTAAAATATAGAGGCCATTAATCAATTGTGCCGAACCATAGAAAACATTATTGAGATAAAAGGAACAACAATTATTCTTAATAATTATCTCAAAACCAATTTTGTCTAAACAATAAATTGAAATAATGTTTTTAGTCAAACTGGTCACTTAATAACAATCCTCTAAACATAAACCAAGTCCACTAGACAAAGATAAATTATATGTTCCCACAGCTAATGCAGCAACTTTTGCTCCATTTCCAACTCGTAGGTCCACATCTCCTCTAGCCAAAGTCCTACTCCTTTGCGGTCCACATGCAAAAGTACAAATGTGAGAACCACAACCAGAGATCTAATACCCATGAAGTAGTAGTTGATAAATTAATATTAATAACATAAATACCTGAAGCAGACGTTCCGCATATTTTGGCCTTCTCGACTTCCTCAAGATAGATAGGGCAGTTTTGCTTCCAATGTCCAGTCACACCACAATGAAAATAGTTTCCTTCCTTAGCCACCCCTCATTTAGGTTTCAATGCAGCCTTTACTTTTCCAGGCTTGGGCCTACCTTTGCCCTTGGGCTTTGTCTGAACTTTGGCCTTTCCCTTGCCCTTATTATTACGGACCATCAGTATAGGCTTGGGTCCAACCTTTTTCATGTTGCCTTCAGATGTTTAGTAACATCTTGAGCAAGCGTGGCGAGTCTTATCAATTTCATTCATATTGAAATTGAGGACAAACTGGCTGTAGCTATCCAGCAACGATTGCATAATAACATCAGTGGCCAACTCTTGGCTCAATGGAAACCCAAGCTTAGACAGGCTTTCAATATAGCCAATCATCTTAAGGACATGAGGTCCTACTGGGCTTCCTTCAGCCAGCTTACATTGGAATAGGGCTTTAGAGATATCAAACCTCTCTTGCCGTGCTTGCCCCTGATAAAGTTCTTTCAAGTGCTCAATCATTTCATAAGCAACCATGTCCTCATGTTGCTTCTGAAGCTCAGGATTCATAGTGGCAAGCATAAGACATCCAACGTCTACCATGTCATCAAGATGCTTCTTGTAAGCATCTCTATCAGCCCTTGAGGCATTAGCGGGTGGTTCGTTAGGAACTGGTTGTTCAATGACATATAATTTTCATTCTTTTTTGAGGACAATCATCAAGTTACGGAACCAATCAAGAAAATTTAAACCATTTAACTTTTCCTTCTCAAGGACCGATTGCAATGAGAGTGTATTAGTGTTTGCAGCCATAATATATCTACAACAATAAAATTATGCGTGTGAAAATTTATCAAATTTATATCAATCATTAAAAGGACTTAATTAAATGATGTTCCCACTATTTTATTACAAAACTAATACCCTCATAGATTAGTTTCGGAAAGACTTTCTCGAAAAGTGTTTCAAGTGGGTTAAGGATCCATATTTCACCTCCTCTTAAGTCAACTTTGGCTTTACTCTCAAGATTATGGTTATCTAGGTAAGCAACACTTGCTAATTAAATCATATGTAACTCCTAAAGTTTGGTGAACAACTCTTGTTCTAATCATCTTATGATTTATCCAAATAACTTGCCCCTAGGTTTCTAATCCTATTAGAATAACCTAGTTAAGTCATTAACCAATTTTAACCAACAAATATCATTTGTTCATTCTTCGTGTTTAACCAAGATAAATACTAGTACTTCGCTTTATCAGAACCTACATAGTATTGATCGAGGCCTTAACGAGGGCAAAATTGAAAGGCTATGTTGACTTAATATTTTAATAGAGGGATTTTATTAAGATCGTTCCATCTCACCAATTATGGTTTACTGTAGTCCATTTAGCCATTTAATTGATCTCATCAATTAATGTGGTTCCTCATTATCAAATTTTAACATGTTTAAAATTTGGCATGCTTGAGACATCCATAGCATGTCATACATGAATTAAGCAATAAACAAATGCAATAGTTATAGCCCATAAACTAAGGTGGTGCGACCCAAGCCAATGGGAGAACCAAAAGGAAACCTAAAGGTGTAAGTCATTTCTCAAGCTATCAGTCCACACTAGTTGGCCCATCTTCCTTCTCGGCTATCCCGCAGCAACTCTTGCAAATTAAAATTTGTAGAAACTCGTTTTACATACGAGGGAGTAAGATGAGAAGAGAAATACAAGAGAATAGTAGTAAGGCACGACACGCAAGCCGTATTTATAAAATTACAACCTTTTATCAAATGGGTTGTCGGGCTATAACTATGCATTTCAAACACCGTGCATGTCAAAATAACATACATAATTAAACACTTTTGTTAAGGTGAATTAAAACATATCCTTTCAACTTTTATGGCCCACCAAGTTTTATTTATTAAAAACATATTTTAAGAAGATGGGGGCTGAGGCGGTAGAGGGGCGAGGCGGAGCCCCCGCGGTACGAACCACATACCCCATTCAAAATGAAACCTCACGATTTGATAACTGTTATCTACAGAATCGTGTTTTCGGGATTTTAATCCCTGAGGTTTCATGCTGGAACAACCCTTGTTCCACTAACCAGTTAACTCTTACTGGAAACTGTCAACACCACTGTCGCACCATTATAGACCTATTAACACTCAATAGTAATAACATAAAACTGATTAGGCCATAACACCATGATTAACGTTTAATCCATTGTCAAAAGGAACGATTATCAGGTTACTCTTAAACGATTTAAACAGTCAGAAATTTAATAAAATTAAAGCATGCGTCTCATACAATTGCATCACCCAAGTATTTAAACCCGAGTCCGTGTCACACAAGTGGCTCTGATACCACTGTTGGATCGCCAGCACCCCTATGGCACAGCGAAAAAAATAAAATCCGACGATCCTAACCAAGAATCCATGTGTGAGGAATGAATCGGGGTGATAAAGGTTACGAAATTATCGAATGTTTATTCTGAGTAGACAGCAACGTCACAACAACGTGTAGTCAGATCTACAGTCGAACCAAGCCGCAATCTATTAAGACCCCGACCTCTACGTAATCCACCCAGTTGACTACGAACGGAAAAAATCAGAAATCCCCAAAATAATTTTGAAAGTGATTTTTTTTACGGCTGCTAGACCCAAAACAAAGAAAAACGAGATTCTTATATATCTTTTATTTTAGGGTTTTTAGGAATTAAATAAATATAATAATACTTTAAACCAAAAATTATAATTACATTAATTATAATATAATTTCGGTAAACCATATATTTATTTGAATTCATATGCTAAGCAAATTCATGTCCTCATTATGCGTACAACAACCTTGTACATAATGTGTTGGAAATTTGATTACCGAATTAAGTTAATTCTATAATTAATTTAATTCTAGCGACCCCCAAAAACAATACCAACTATGGTTTATTACGTTCATTTCAACTATAGGGTGTGACCCTGTAGGTTCCTGTAACATTAGCAGTAATACTAGAACGATTCCAATGTTACAAACAATGAGTGGCATCTAGCAATGCATCATTACTACCTAAGTCAGAAGAGATCATGATTCGGTATAACCTTTTTATGATTAACCTTTTATGCAATAATCCTTAAGTCCTTTATCTCTGGATTGGACACAAGTCATGGAATAGTCACACTTGCATAGTCCATTCCATGTTCCTTGATATGTTAAGCAGACTACGATATACAAATAAGTATGACATCTCATATCAATTTATTTGAGCATGGCCATGCATTTCTAGTCTCACTTAATCAAGTGGCCTACGATATTACTCCCATTATGTAGGAGGGGCTTATTTTATATTGACCAACCATATCCCTCTACATCGATTGTGGTATATCCAACATCAGCCTTTATAGAACAACCAGTTACGGTGTACGTTTGACTGTATCACAATATACTACTTACGATGTTGGGATTATGATGATCTCAAGTCTAAGGATCATATACATATTAATAACTATGAGTAATGTCGTGACAATTACATAATAATCCAAGAAACATACTCATAATGGGTTAGTCCAATATGTTGTTCTCTATCACACATATTCATGCATTGATTTTGACATTCCATATCAATGAAAACTCTTTATCATCAATCAACTACATTTTAGTCTTAATGCATTATCGTTGTCCTATCCAACAATAATACTTGACTAAGGATCTTTTAAGAATAATCATATTATTCTTAGGACATTATTATAAAACAATTTATTTATACACACAGAAAAGAAACTGAAATAATAATGGTAACGCCTTATATTAATAAACATGATAAATCAAGTATGTTATTACAACCATCTCATGATTGATCTTTGGGCATACTCTAACAGTTATAGACGTGATTTACCTTAAGTATGTGCTCGTCTAGGAATGTCTCCTAAATGGGCCTAAACAGAGAAGTTCCTTCTTGCGGTTCCAATCTGGATATGTGATATATTACTTAGTTTTTACCCTTTTTCGATCTTGAATTTCTAGATTGAACTTTTGAAGTAGAAATACCCATCGAATCAATCTCGGTTTGCTATCTTTCTTAGCAAGTAAATATTTAATTATCGAATGATCCGTATAGATAATCACTTTGGTACCTATAAGATAAGATCAAAACTTATCAAAAACAAATATAATAGGAAGTAACTCTTTCTCTATTATCGTATAATTCAGTTGAGCTCTTATTACAGACCGACTTGCATAGTAGGTGGGATGAAAAACTTTGTTTCTTTATTGGCCCATCACAGCTCATACTGCTAAGTCACTTGCGTCACACATTAATTCAAATGGCAATTCTCAATCTAGTGTGACGAGAATGGGTGTCAAAACTAGTTGATTCTTCAAGTCATTAAAAACTCTCAAACATTCTTCATCAAAGTTGAATGTTGTATCATTCTCAAATAATTTGCATAAAGGTTTAGCAATTTTAGAGAAGTTTTTGATGAATCTTCGATAGAATTCGATATATCCCCAAAAGCTCCTAACACCCTTTACAATTGTTAGAGGTGGGAGTTTCTCAATGACATCTACCTTTGCTTTATCTAACTCAATCCCTTGTCTCGTTATTCGGTGCTCCAAAATAATATCTTCTCATACCATAAAATTAATTTTTCCCAGTTGAGTACAAGGTTTGTTTCTTTACACTGCCTTAGTACCTTGGCTAGATTGGCTAAGCAATCATCGTAAGTGTCTCCAAACATTAAAAAAACATCCATAAAAGCTTCCAAAAACTTTTCCACAATATTAGTAAAAATAGCCACCATACATTTTTGAAATGTAGCAGGTGTACTTTATAAACCAAATGGCATACGACTAAAAGAAAACATACCGTACGAGCATGTGAGTGTTGTTTTGTGTTGATCCTCTAGTGCTACTGTGATCTAATTGTACCCTTAGTGCCCATCTAGAAAACAGTAATAGTCTCACCCTGTGAGTCTATCCGGCATTTGATCCAAGAACGGTAAAGGAAAGTGATATTTCCTAGTCGCCTTGTTCAAGTTTCAATAATCTATACAAATTCTCCATCCTGTAATCGTTCTGGTTGGTATTAACTCGTTTCCGTTCTCCACGATTGTAATGCCTCCTTTCTTTGGCACACACTAGATCGGACTTACCCATGAACTGTCTGAGATGGGGTAAATTATACCAACATCTAACCATTTAATGATTTCTTTCTTTACCACGTCCTTAATAATGGGGTTCAGTTTTCATTGTCCATCAATCCTCCCTTTCTCCCCATCTTCTAGGATACGGATGGACTAATACCATGAATATCGGCTATGGTCTATTCGATAGCCTAATTGAATTGTTTTAGTAGAAAAATAAGTTTCTCTTCTCGCTCTTTAGTTAACTTTACTAAAATAATCACAGGTGAAGTAAAAAAATTACCTAAATAAACATATTTTAAGTGCGAGGGAAGTACCTTAAGTTCTAATTTAGGTGGCTCCTCGATTGGAACTTTTGGTTGGACATAATCTCTGCTCTCTAATTCCAAAGCTTTAAAGAGAGATTGCAGATTAAATCCTTTTTGGTTAGCTTTTAGAAAAACTAAATATTTCTCCCCCTCCTCATCACTTGGAGGGTCTAACATCAAGATTTGTTCTAATGGGTCCTTAATAATATTGAGTTCTCATTACATGGCTAATTCCTCTAACTCGATTACTGCAGCATAATCATCAACTAGTCTAACCTCACTTATGGTCGTCTTGTACACACATGGTAAGCTCGCCCTTTTGCACATCAATAAGGGTCATTCCAGTTGCTAGGAAAGGCCTTCCTAAGATTATTGGCACCTGTTTATCTGCTTCAAAGTCTAAGACAAAAAAGTCAATAGGAAAAATAAATTTGTCTACACGAATCAATACATCCTCGATTTTTCCTTCCAAATGTGCTAAGGATCGATCTACTAATTGAAGTGTAACCGTAGTTGGTCTAACCTCACCTATCCCCAACTTTTTGAATATGGACATGGGCATCAAGTTGATGCTTGCACCCAAATCACATAGTGCCTTACCACAATAAGATGCTTCAATGTGGCAAGGTATGGTAAAACATTCAGGGTCCTTAAGACCATAAGGGATTTAATGAAGCTTTTAAGCACTAAGCTACCATACTTACTTGTGTATGAATTTACAAAATTAAAAAAAAAATTATGGGGTGTGACATGCCTAGTAGCAGAACAAGGGAAAATTTGAAAAAAAATTATATTAATTGGCTTAAGTAGAAATTCTAAAATTTTTATGGTAAAAAATTCATTGAATCTAGTTTCAAAAACAAAAGGGGGGTCTTAATTTTGAATTTTGTATGCCAATATATAAATAATTTAGTAATCGTTATTCAACAAGACAATTTTGTAAAGATATATGTGCAAATAGTAAAAGAATAATTAATGTTACATATAAGCATGCCTTACTAAAGGCCAAATATTTTATGTAAATACATGTATATATAGGATGTGGAATGGAGAAGAAGAGGAAGGAAATAATAAAAGAGTTATAAAATGAATTACTAGTCGATTATGGTTGATCAAATCATATTGGTGTGTTGGTTGGATTTGTGTGCCCATTCTGAACCTATGACAAGTTAATAGAGTTATAAAGATTTAAATTAGTTAAATTTTATAAGTAAAGAAATGATATTGAATTGAGATATGTATCAATATGCAAAATAACCAAAAATGAGCCCTGAGGGCCGAGTAAGTAGGGAAGACCTATTAGGCTCGAAAATAATTGAAATGTTAAAATGAAAAGAAACATACAAGCTTAATTGTGATGATAATGAATTATAAGTAAGAAGTGTTAAATTGTGTAGGAATGTGATAATGATATTCGAAAATGATTAGACATTGTACGTTTGAAATGTAGGCATTTATATATGACATTGGATATCGAGAGTAAGTATCAAAAAAATTTGTGAGCCGACTAATAAGATGAAAAGTCGATTTGATAAGATAAGGAATGAATCATTTGATGTCATAATGTGATGAAACATGATTACATGTTACAAATTAAGTAATTGCACAACTCGGTTTAGCATTGTGATAATGGTATGAAGTATTTGATAATTTATTTTAACTATTGATTCACTAGTGAATTATTTATGTATATATATAAATGTGTTGAACAATATTTTGGTTATAAGATACACTTGTATTGATTAATATAATAAACATTGAAACCGTATGCATTTTGATTATGGCTTATATTATTTGATTTGAATTATAGCAATACATCTGAGCTTTATAACTCAGAACGCGGTTTTTCTTTTTCGTGTGCAGGTTAGGTTCAATTTGAGATCTCGAGTATTTACTTTAACATCCTGTTAAGATCTCGGACTCAACAATTTTTGTGTAGCTACCTTTTTACTAGTTGAAAGGTATGTACCTACTAGGTTAAATAATGTTAGTTAATGAATTGATTAGATAAATAGAAGTAAATAATGTTTAGGAGTGTTGCTTTAAATACATAAGTACTATTAACTCAAATATTAGTTCTTTAGGTACTATATATTTTATCAAAATGTGGTAATGGCTTGAATAAAAGTTGAATAGATTTAAAGTGCAGGTTTGAGAAATTAGATTTGTAGAAATTACAAGTGATGACACAACGTCAATAGTACGTTGTCAAGACGAGGAATGGACTCCAAGCCACAAAGCGAAGTCAGTTTGTCACATCGCGACGAGAATCCCCCTCATGTCGCAATGCCAACCCTGTATTTCAATTTTTTTATTTACTTGAAATCCATTTTTTGGATATCGTAATGAGAGTCGCCGCAATGGATAGGAGTATGCAGATTTACTTGAGCATGACAACTAGAGAGAATGTGTCTTCGTAATCGACACCTTCTTTCTGAGTATAACCTTTTGCTATAGATTAGCCTTATAAGTTTCCACCTTTCCTCCACATTTATTTTCCTCTTATAGATCCACTTACACCCTATGGGTTTTTATCCCTTCTTGTAAATCTAGAAGTTCTCAAACTGAGTTGGAGTCCATAGAATCCATCTCAGCATTCATAGTTATTTCCTAAATTGTGGAATCAACACTCTGCATCACTTCATTGTACATGAGTGGGTCATCATCTTCCTGTTCGATAGGCTATGTGTTAAAAACACTTCTGCTATATTGGAAGAACTTAGGTGTAACAACTCGTTTTCAGTGAATTCAGAACAGTGGTTTTGAGACCACAAATTTGATGATTAAATAATTATTTTATTATCATTTTAATGTTTATAGGATGTTAGTAAGGTTGTAGTAAAATTTCGTTAAGAAATTTATATGTTTGTATGATTAATTAAGTGAAAATGACTAAATCGTAAAAAGTGTAAAAGTGGATTTCTATTAGTTAAAAGGGATAAAAACCTATGGAAATGAATTCAAGTGGACTTAAAAGGTAATTAGACCATTTGTGTGGTTAGTGGATGTTCATGATGTGGTTTTGATGAAATTTTGATATTAATAAAAGGTTAAAAAGGTATATGTGTAATTAAGGTTAAAGTAAATAAAACTAAATTACGTCATCTTATTCCGTCTTCTTCCACCGAATTTGAAGAATCAAAATAGCCATTTTTAGGGTTAAAGTTCGGCTAAGCTTAGATTGGTGCATGGCGAGTGTTTTTCATCCCATTTTTAATAATTTTTATGTTTTTGAAGTCGTTTAGGCTTAATCTAGCTAGCACGGGGTCAATTTGTAAAACTTTTAAAAGTTGAGGGACTTGCCATGAATTTTTTTGAATGTTTTTTGGTGTTAAATGATATACTGTGAACCTTTGTTTAGAAATAAACAAGTTGTAAAGTGATTTTTGATGAAATTTACCTCTCGTGCACAAATAGCATAAGCCCTAGCTGGTGCTCGTGCCCCGGATCTCATAGTAGAATCTTTTGTAACACCATGACTACCACTCACATTTTTAGGATTACGAGGTGTTCTACCTTTTGTAGCAGTATTGCTCAGCCACATGGTTTGAGCTTTCTCTTTCTCAGATTTCTCTAGGCAATCTCTAATATAGTAGTCAAGGTAAGTTCGTATGAACGGTTGAGGTAAGTTTCTACACCTTAGTCATCGAGGTAAAGCTAAAGCCAAAGCCCTAGATTAGATCGACTTCGTTTCTACACCTTAGTCGTCGAGGTAAGTTTGTATGAACGGTTGTTATATTCATGTTATTTAAATGTATGTTATTATGTTAATTATAATTTCAAATGATCAATGTGTAATTAAATAAATGCTATGATGATTATCGATTCCCAGTTGAACCTTAGGAATTCGTAGGATACAAATGACATGTCATTAGAGATTTTATGTTTCGGGTGCTGGTCTTGAACATCCTACCAATGGCTGAGGTCTTGAATTTGTTTCAGATACTCCATAGCTCTTGTTAGTAGCATCATGTAGCTTACATTTCGACCCACAGCTCATGTGAGCAGGTCTATTTCATAGCTCGTGTGAGTAATGATGTAAAAGAAATGTTACGATTATATGTTTAAGAACACTTCGTGTGAGCTTTCCTGTGTATCCGATGATATTCTAGATGGTTTAACGGGTATGAAAAGGAAAGGAAATGGTATATGTTCAAATGGAATGTATCATGTACTTATGAAAAGGAAATGGAAACCTAAATGAGATGAACAAATGTGTAAGTTACTTATTATGGATGAATTCATTTGAACCATGTATAAATGCACTAACTTGTGTATTTGGTGATGTTGTATAAGCATCCCCAAATTCTTAAATGATTTCTATTCAACTTCTTACCATGCCACAATTTGTATGGAGTTTTTGCTGTTTCCTTAATTGGTACGTCATTCAGAATGTAGCAAGTCGTTTACACTTTATATCCCCAAAAGGAGATTAGTAGCTTCGAATAACTTAACATTGAACATACCATGTCGAATAACATTTGATTCTTTCTCTCTTCCACATCATTCTATTGTGGAGTGCCTAGTGCAGTCAACTGGGATAGAATCTCATTCTCTATGAGGTACCCTAAAAACTAATTAGATCAATATTCCCCACCTCAACCAGACCGAAGTATCTTTATGGGTAAACCTAGTTGTTTCTCCATTTCTGCACAAAACTTTTTGAACTAATCAGAGGTTTCACTATTGCAGTGCATAAGGTTTAACATCAAACGTACCATGTCTAATAACATTCGATTCCTTCTCTCTTCCATGCCATTCTATTGTGGAGTGCCCAGTGCAGTCAACTGGGATAGAATCACATTCTCTATGAGGTATCCTAAGAACTAATTAGATAAATATTCCCCACCTCGACCAGACTGAAGTGTCTTTATGGTTAAACCTAGTTGTTTCTCAACTTTTGCACAAAACTTTTAGAACTTATTGAAGGTTTCACTCTTGTGGTGCATAAGGTATACATACTTGACCTACCATCAAATTTAGTAGTTAATTTGGGTTATTTTCACACTTGAGGATCTTGTTTTCTAGGAAATTTATTATTTAATATCATGTTTTTGATATTTAGTATTTAGGATTAAATATTAGTAAAATAAGTGTTTTTTAACACACTTTGTGAGTGTTGTGACCTATTAGGCCGACATGGGATAATATGTGTAATTGAGTGTGTAGGATGAAGATTTATAGGCCCAATTGACGTAAAAGTAAGGGATGAGTGATGCATAAGCTTTCCAGGACATCAAAGTATGAAACGAGCCATACAAGGCAAAATTTACCTATCATGTTGCACATTGCTAGGCCTATGGTGCGACATATGTCAACTTGTTACCTAAGTATGCTGGGATTATTTTCGTCTGCACAATCAACCTTATACAAAGACCTAGGACGTTTCGAAGACCAAATTTAAGCTGCCAACACTCTTATAAATAACACATTAGGGGTTTACTGTAACCAAGTCGTCTTAGATGCAATCAAAATCCCTAGTAGTTTATGAGTAGGATTAGATTAGTTTTCTTTTGGCTTTTCTACACTATTTGTTTTTCCTCTTGGAATCAGTTTTGATCCAAGAGTTATTTCTTCTTTGCAATCAACATATTTTTTTTATTTTGATCAATAAATTTACTACTCCTTTCTCCATTCAATATCAATCCACTATTATTCTGATCTTTTTTCTCTTCCGATTTATTCGTGTTCTTAACATGTTTATTATAATTGAGATTAAGATTATGCATAACATTAGTGGCTAAATCTCTTAGGAGATACTAACGAGTGGATGGTGATGTGATCAACGAAGGATTTAGGATTTCTTGAGAGGACTAGTTGCTATAGATTACGCGTTCTTAAACCCTAGGCCTGACAACCCTAGAAAGTTATCATAGTTTAAACGAGATCGGGAGATATGTCGAACCGAGTAAATCGTAGCTTATCCTAGTTGAGAAAGTGAGTTTGGGAGATAAGCAAGTATCAACCAATCAATTAATTAGTTAGAGGTCGGGAGGTAATAATTGCTTAATCAGTAGCTAATCCATGCTAAACCTTAATCTGAAGTTAATTAAAAATCCTGAAGCGAGTTAACCTTCCTGATTGGTTTTATTGATTTAAGTCATTTGTTATTTTTCTTATTTATTTTAGTTATTTATATTCTCGAATTACTCTATTTTATGATTTGTAATTAATTAATACTATTTAGACTTATTATTGTAAAATTTTTTTATAGATTTATTCCATCTTCCATTAGGTATGATCCTCGGAATACTTCCAAGTGTTTCGTTGTAAACTATACTACATTATAATTTGACCCTTGCACTTGCAGATACCATCATTCTAATTTATTATATTTTTGGTGGGTTATTTAGACTAAAAATTATAACTAGTTTATAGGCGTTTAAGTTGTTGGTGTCGTTGCCAAGAGATTTCGAAAATAAATCTTGAAAATATTTTTACATTTAATAAGATAAGTAGGAACATTAAAACCTTAGATACAATATATAATTTTTGTTCATTTAATTTTTTTGTTTAATCTCTTTTTAGGTCATTTATGACCGGAAGCTCCAACATTCTGATCGAACCACATCCTAATTTGGAGCAATTACTTAGGCGCAACCATCTATTCATGAACACCGATCTACCCACGATAATAAATTTACCCCAGGAAAACCCGTTATTTGAAGATCTACGAGAGTGACAAGGAAATAATCGGGAAGAAGTCCTAATGGATCAGCGGACGTTACACGAGTACGCCTTACCTACACTAGACACTGTGCGAGGAAGCACATCAAGGCTGGAAATAAGTGCCGATAATTTTCAAATAAAAGTGGCCACTATCCAGATGATCCAGAATACACTGCAATTCAAAGGAAGCATGGTGCAAGACTTGAACCAACACTTGAAACGGTTATTACAACTTTGCGACACATTCAAGTACAACGAAGTATCCGATGAAGCTGTATGTCTTAGGTTATTCCCATCCTCTTTGTGTGACAATGCGGCCGATTGGTTTGACTCGTTAGAACTAGGTTCTATTACAACATAGAACAATTTAGCGGAAAATTCTCTATAAATTTTTCCTGATTAGTTGAACTATTCAACTTAGGTGAGAAATAACCAACTTTAAACAATACAAAGGTGAGTCAATGGAGAACATTTTAAGAAGATGGAAAGAAAGTGCCTACACCATGGATTGCAAGCGTTGGTCCAAATCCAAATATTTTATAACGGTGTTGGCGGACATAACAAATCCAGCATAGATGGAGTGGCCGGATGATCTCTCATGTTCCATACATATGAACAAGCTTATAAAATCATAGAAGATATGACCATGAACTCGTGTATGTGGCCCAATGAGAGTTTTATATACAAATTAAAGCCTCTAACGTGAAAGTAGTAAGCGAAGAGAATGACGATGATTGATTCCATCAAATCCTACAGAAGAGAAGCTTAACCATTTGGAGACACCTATCAAGTCGATGAGAATGGAGTCATATTCTTAGAACCAACCAGAGAAGGCAAGTTACATAGGTAATATGGATGGAAATCCTTATTCAAATACCTACAATCCCGATTGGAGGAATCATATGAACCTCGAGTAGGGAGGTAACTAAGGAGGCGCGAATCAAGCACAAACTCGAAAAAATCCTCCTTACCAACCTCCACTATTGCAACAAAGAGTCGTGGGGAATGGCATTACTGTATGTGATTAAAAATTTGATTGATTAGAGGGGGAGATGTAAACCATGAAGACAAACATTCAACAAGTCCAAGCTATATATGGATGACTCGAATCTCTAATGGATAGACTTTGTGACTAAATGAGCCAGTTAATGACGATGTTTCAAAAACAAAATGGCCAGAATCTCCCCAGCAATACGAAGAATAATCCTCAAAGAGATGGGAAGGAGCACGTAAAGGCAATCGCTTTGCGATCGGGAAAACATTGAAGCCACCAAGTACGCCCATCCATGAAGAGGAGGGTCTCGAAGAGGTCAAAAAACCCATGGAAGAGGAGGTCGAGCATAATGAGCCAACTAAGGAAATAGTCGAACCAGTATCTGATCTGATTATCACAAGCCTAACAAAAGGTACCAACAATGGAGAGATGAGGTGAATTTTTGTAAGTTTTTTGAATTTATTTAAATCCCTCAATGTCAATCAGTTGCTCTTAGAGTTTATTGATAAAATTCCCAAATATGCCAAGGATCTAAAGGAAATTATGAAACGACATAAGAAAAAAGAAAAAGGGCGAGCAAATTGACATTGATGCTTTGTGTAGTGTTTTAATCACTAAAAAGATACCCCCAAAATTAAAAAATCTGAGTATTTTTACAATTCCAATTGAGATAGAGGATCAACATTTTAGCAAAACCTTTTGTAATCTAGGGGCTAGCATAAATTTAATGCCCCTATCAATCTATTAGAAACTCAGACTCAAGGATCTTAAAAACTCCTTAATAATGCTACAGCTAGCTGATAGATCCTTGGTACACCAGAAAGGTGTACTCGTTGATGTATCGGTTAATGTACGGGGATTTATAATCCCCATCGCTTGTAGTTCTCAACTTTGAGGAAGATCAAGAAATCCCCATTCTGTTATGTAGGCCATTTTTGACCACTTTTAAATCGACAATCTATCTTGAGCAAAATGAGCTCATTACAAAAATCGATAACGAGATAGAAGTGTTCAAATGTGGCCGAGATTCCCAAAGTGAAGGATTTCTAAGGGAGGAATGCTTTGTATTATTTAACTTAATCTCTAACGACTTTGATCAAAGGTATTTTCGAGTTATGTAAGTATATGTACTTGTAGTATGAGAGAAAGAGACAAATGACGAGATCTTGATAAGAATGGGAATAATTGAAAGGTAAACAATGGTTGTGAATGACAATGGAAGTCAATGGTGAAGTTTAGATAATTATCGGACAAGTTCGGTAGCACGACATAGTATTAACCATTAAACTTTAATTAACTTGTAAATATTGTAAATTTCAGATTCAGAAGAGAAGAACTTGCATCAGTATCTCAATTTCAATTCAAATTAACTTGTAAATATTGTAAATTTAATTTTGAATTTTCATTTGTAGTTAGATTTTATGATAATTATAATGTAATTACATGTTAGAATTAGGAGAAACAAGGTTTTGTGACGTGACGGGATGAAGAGAAGCTAAACGGGGACAAAAATAGATGATCGGAGGACATCGACACATCTCGAAAGGCTAGGAGTAACATCGTGTTGTCCCATGCATAGGCCATGGTGCGACATAGGCACTTCGAAGCCAAAAACACCTGATATTAAAGTGTCATGTCGCGCCAAAAACTATAGCGTGACACGCTGGTGTTTTTTAGCCAAAATCGGGCATTTCAGGCATAAAACTGGTTGAAAGTCTAATTATATCCACTGATTTTAGGCATGAAAACACACAAATTAAACACTCCAAGAAGAGAGAACATCCTTCTCTAGCCATCACACCTTATTCCAACAATCTAGCTTCGAGTTATCGCATTCCCCACCTTCAATTTCAACAACTAAGTTCTCATCTTCTATTATTTTCATAGCTGTCTAGTTTTCTTCATCTATTTCAGGTTCCATCCACATCGATTGCATATTGAATTTTGTTAGCAACTACCCTAGGTTTTGTGTTCTAACTTTGTTGCTAATCCATTTTATTGTTTGGGCTCATTGTTAGTTTAATTTAATTAAAAAATGGCACCATGGATACAACAACGCTCCACTCAGGCACTGAGAAATGTTGATGCCAATCACTTCCCTAACCCGTAATTTGAGAGGTTCTTTCTTCAAATGAGTGGGTGTTCATTTATAAAGAAATGTGGGTTCGACCTTATCATGTCCACTTGTGATGATATTCGGGATTTGGTACGATCCTATCATTTGAAAATTTTTTGCAGAACCCTGACCAAACCAGTGATAGACATTATCATTTATGAATTCTACGCCTCCCTGAAAGATAGGGAGAACTGCAAGCAACGAGGTGAGACGATCACTCGCATTACCATTCAGGGGAAAGAGGTGTCGATTGCACCTCACACGATTTGCCAGTATTATGATGCCCCGTTTTATACCCATATTATTTAGAGACCTTAGACTTATTTATGTTTGAGGATTTTTATATGGAGAGTATAATTGATTATTTGACAGAGGGGCGTGGCAAGTGGACTCGCCAAGGCAACTTCGAGGTGCCCCTAAAATTTAACATAGCTATCATTTTCTCGAAGGCCAAGATGTGGATGCAATTCATTTGCACCCGCCTGGCACAGACTCACAATGATTCTAACGTTACTGCCTTTTGAGTGGTTATGCTTTATTCTATATTGTAGAGAGATCAGATTTGGATCGACCACTGGATTTACGAGGAAATGCTCAAGTGCATAAGAGCTAAAAGCATAATATGTACATCCTGCATTTGATCATCACACTATGCCACCGAGCTGGCATTCCCATTATTTTAAAAAATTTGGTTTGAAAAGGTTTTCTTGCATAGCAAAAAATTAAAATTTTGAAAACTTACCCGGTTTGTGATATTTATAGCAATAAACCTTAGACCGAAATGATACCTGTGTTTTTGGATAAGCACATCCTTAATTTTTTTCGACTTTCAACCAAACGATCTTCTCCGCTATTCTTGTACCACGAACTGTGTTAAGTGTGAGCTCGAACCAATTGAATCGAAACACAGAACAAGAAAAATCTCTTCTTTTGGGGTGAAACGAAAATTCTCTCTTCTTTATAGAAACCAGCAGAATAATTATTCTTGAAAAATATATTTAATATTTGAAAATTATGCAAATAGCTCTACCGGTGCCATCTATTTATAGGAGGAGAAAGTAGAACCCTTGTTGAGTTGTAGGGGTTTAATGCAAATAGAAAAACAAATTTCTACTTAGAGTAGGAGAGGGTTGGACGGCACACACTAGTATTCCTACTAAGGTTGATGCCCCTTAATGTTACATGAAGGGTTTTGGGCCTTTTTCACATCAGGTCCAATTACGAGTAGTTCTTAGCCTTTTTGACCCTGTACTTTTTAATAAAGCCCAAATCGATTCAGTTTTTGTATTTTCCAAACTAAAATTTAATATTTATATATAAAATAATTTTCTCATCCCTATGTTACCCTTAACAAAATCTTAACAATTTTAACCTTGGTAAAATTTCGAGAAAATATGATTAATATTTCACAACTCAACATGTTCACTATGACCGAATGATTTATTTTCATTTTTGACCTTCAAAACAGTCCAAAAACATAAACTCATTCTTCTGATCATTTTTTAAGTAATCCATATAAGATTGCAATTTTCCATTTCCATTTCCATTTTCATTTTCATTTCCATTTTTGGAAGCCTTCATTCATTTACAAATGATACCATTTTTCCATTTCATAGAAAACCATAATCATTTCTGAATGTTTTCCATTTCTCTTTTTATATTCTTTCCTTTCATTTTTATTCAAAACACGCAATTCATTTTTGGTTTCAACGAGCTAGCGAAGGGACCAATTGGACATATGTAGTTGAGGCTCGAATGATTTATAATTCAGTTCCGAATGTTCGCCTATTAATTATAAACTCATTTAGTCATGAAGTCATAACACTATAGTATAATGACTGAGCTCTCCTCAATGACATACCATTAAGAAAGCAATTACTCAATGCTCGTCCAATGACCTTGTCATAAGTATATTACCGTCATAGGATATCCTTGATCTCTTTGGAATAATATCCGTTCTCCTTATATGATCCTATTTTATCTCATGGTAACCATTACATCTTCCTTCATTAAAATTCAATCATTATCAAATAGTGATCAAGTCATCCATCACAAAGACGGACGACCCATGACCAAATATACTTTTCATCAACCATGTAATGCCAATGAGATGATATCATTTACCCATATTTTGGGCTATGAATTCCACTGTTGTGAATGATGCTACATACTATAGAAGTCGTACACCTAATGCACCATTTTTTGGTTCCTTATCTAGTTGAACTCAGGCTTTTACTTATATCAAAGTTTACGAGTCACGCATACATAGTCTGCCATCCATTTAGGATTAAGGTATACCACACTATGAATGTCACAAGTGAATGAATCCATAATTATATTATGAATATATTTTTCTTAGGTCATGTCCCATGTATTGTCAGTCTAGCCAGATACATCTATGTCTCTATCTTTTAAGAGTCATCCGCTCTGATGCCTAAGACAATGCATCTCCCTAATTGGACTTGATAGATGACATATTAGTCTTTTAATCGGTTTGCTCATTTCTAATTAGACTAAGGACATGTTTAGGTTCGTCTACTAATACAAGTTGTCTTTTCGTACTACGATCCGACCACGTAATACCGCGTAGTATTAGTTAAACATTTGCTTTGTGTGCAAAAACAATATGAGGAAAATTATACTAAGTATATTAATGTAATCAATGATTTTGTTTTATTAACCAATCTGTTTGAAAAAACTAAGAGTGTACTTAGACAAAAAAAAACTACACTTAGGGCACTAGATCTAACACCCATGTCCTCGACCGAGCAATTCACAAGAACTACGAGGAGTGTTATTGGGGACAACTTATGACCAGTTTTTGAGCTCCAACAAAAGCAAAATTGGGAGAAGGATCAAAGAACCAAACATAGGAGCGACACCTAAGGGTCGATAAAGAGGAAGAGTAAAGCTCACATGTTGAAGATGACGAGACTTACAGATATGCCCATGTAGGAGTGGCAGACACGATGGGTGTAAGATATGAGAGGCATTCTAATTCGTATTGTGGAATATAATAGATGGCCCATACCAGCACCACTACCAGATATGTTTGAGAGATCCCACAACGATCGTGCCACCAGATTATAAGCGAGTAAATCAACCAGACTGCTCATCAAGGAAGGGTGTGGTGACCCATGACCCGAGCTGTCACAGCTCGACCTAGAAGAAGAGTTATGAAAGCGTCGGTAAGGCACAAGAGGGGCAAGGCACAGATGATGGAAAAGTCAAAATCTGAGTTCGACAAATTCTAAACATTATTATATTTTATAACTTTGTACTATATTTTATTTGGGGTTGCTTTTTAGTTTCCGTTTTAGTCTTTAATTAGTTAGGATTTAGTATTTTATATATATTTATGTGTTTTCAATTTTTCTTTGTAAGAACCCAAAAATTTTTTAAGGCACTACAAGATTGAGCCAAAATCGAAAGGAGGAGTGGTCCTACCATTTTTGTTGCACACACCACGCCAATCGGATAACGTCTTTCCTTTATAATTTTTATTGCACATTAGGGACAATGTACCGAATAAAGTGTAGGGGTGACTTAGGGAAATTTTTAATTTATTTTTCCTTTTTTTAGTATTTTTAAAATTTTTATTTGCATGTTTTCTATGTGCTTAAGCTTGTAGAAATACAAGTGATTGGTTAGGAGCATGTAAATAGAATTTTGTGAATTAATTGTAAATTTAGTTTGATAATAATTGATTCTAAATTTTAATTCTAGACTGCTTAGTTCAATTATTACATTGTGAATAGATTTAAGATGTAACGATATTTAACACCCTTAAATAGTCTCCATTGACAGATTAGGGTTACGAAAAGTTACTATACAAAACATAACCTTTAACCTCAAAATAGAATACTAAATTAATTTAATTTTAATTTTAATAACTCAATACATTCATAGCAAACATACATTTTTGGGCCTTAAATTGAGACTCCGAGGCCTTAGAAGACAATTTGAAAATGATTAGGGATCAACTTGAATCAAATCAGAAAATTTTGGAAAAAAACATGAAAAATTGGATAATCGGGGTCACACGGCCGAGTGACATAGCCTAGACCGTGTGGACATTCGAAGTAGGGACACACAGCCGTATCGCAAGCCGTGTGCTAGACCGTGTAACAAACTATTTTGAGACATACGGTTGTGTCGTAGACTGTGTGAAACATGCACCTAAAAATATTAATGACACACAACTGTGTGATGTGACCGTGTGTAGCATACAGTCATGTGACAGCCTTTGTCCTAGGTCGTGTGCTCCATATTTAGCCCTAAAACAAGCCATTTCAATAGCTATACTTGCCCCACAAGATACACCATTTACACATACATGAAATTGACCAAAACACTCTTTAAACATACTCAAAACATAAATCTAACCAATATGCCATTCAAAGGCACCACAATCCATACCAAAACACAATCACATTATACCTTAAACATATATCACTACAACAATATGCCATTCAATCATTTCAATCACATATACTTATGTCATAAACCTTATATTTGCAATGCATTTAAAAGTGACCAAATATCACAAACTTGCCAAAACATTACCAGCTCAAGCAAAATATGTACACCAAAGGCATAACCTTACTAAGTTGACCAAATAACATATTCAAAACTCACATTACAAACAAGCCTTATACATGCCATTTATAACCAAAATAACCAAAGAATACCAAAGTGATTGTTGGATAGTGTGATAGGACTCTGACAGATTCCAACCGATCAAGCTTTCAATGATCTACAAAATAGAGGAAAAACAACTATGTAAGCAATTAGTGCTTAGTAAGCTCATATAAGACAAACTCAAACTTACCAGACATCAACAATAAATCATTAAACCATGCTCAATAAATCATACATGTGCTTTATTTTCCTATTCACAATAGTCCACATAGTTAGAAGATAACTTAAAAATATATCATCAAAGTAACATGGCATATATCATGAATTGAATTGCATACATTCAACTTTTCTCACATTTTTTGTTATTAACCTTTTCCATTCATTTGTAAATAACAAATTCTCCATTTCATAAGATCATTAACAACCATCAACTTATATTCATACCTTTCCATTAACCTTTACTCACCCGTTGAACCATATAGAATTATATACTTGGGAATACTCATACATAGTCTTTTCATGTAACTGTATCCTTTTCAATAATGCTCACACGAGCTGCGAAATAGGCTTGCTCACACGAGCTGTGGGTTGGGAACATGATGCTGATCCCACGAGCTGTGGAGAATCCGTAACATATGCAGGACCTCAGCCATTGGTAGGACATCCAGGCTCAACACTTAAAACCATATAATCCCTAATGATATGTCATTTGTATCCTAAGAATTCTTAAGGTTCAAACGGGACCATTAAATCATCAAGTATTCAAGCTATTGTATTATTACCGAATCAATTTATATCTAACATGTTATTAACTAATGATCAATTCAAACAATGATTAATAAATATATAACTCATGCGAACTTACCTCAATTACCACAATAGTTACACCAAAGTCAAAAGCTAGTCCGATACTTTTGCTTTCCCTCAATTCAAGTCTAGTTGATTCTTTTCAAGATCTAAACAATAATTTAAATAAATTAAGTATTTCAAATAGCTTAAGTTTATGGATTCTAACTTGTAATCCATTTTAATATAAAATTATGAATTTACCCCTAACATTTTAACCTTCGTGCAATTTAGTCGTAAAACCTGAAACTCTCTATTCAACCATTTTTAATTGAAATTCATGTTAGCTGATTTTTCCATACACTTATATCAACCCACATTTTTCCTCATTTCACACAATATAAATAGAATTTACTATTTAAAACAATTTAATCCTAAAACCCTAAATTCACTAAAATTCACTTAACAAAACATGTCCACTTAACAACCAAATTTAATTATCTATCACTTAAATACACAAACACATCAAATTCATTCATGGTAAGCCCCTCAACCTTTAACAATTTTGCAAATTAACCCTCGGGCTAGCTAGACTAAGGTAAAACAAGCTTAAAAATATAAAATCACTAAAAATGGGGTTCAAAATCTTACCATGCACCAAAGGGAGCTTGGCCGAATGTTCTCAACCTAAGAATGGAGGTTTCAGCAATAGAAAGGTGAAAATGAAAGAGATGATAGCTAATTCTTTCATGTTTAAGCATTTATTTATTAATTTAATACTTTACCCTTAGTTAATAAACTTATAAAATAACTTAATCATGTCCATCTTTGTCCACCATGTTTATATATGGCATAATTATCAACAAGCTCCACTAATTTATATTCCTAAGGCCATTTAATCTATTTAATTAATAGAAACCATCTTTTGCAGCTTTTATAATTTAGTCTTTTTTACCTAATTCACCATTTAAACTTTCAAATTTCTTAACGAAAATTTAATACAACCTTAAAATAATTCTATGGGCATTAAATAAACATTAATATATTAACTCACTTATCAGAATTGTGGTCCCGAAACCACTGTTTCTAACACCATTGTAAATGGGCTGTTGCAGTATACCACATGATAAATAGATAAATAAATAACATGCATGTTTAATTGAATTATAAGGTCTAAAAATTGATAGACTCGACTGACTTGATCCATGTATAGAATTACATACGGACGACCTAAGGCATTGTTTGGTAGACAACTTCCTGAGCCAAAAAGCTATCCCATAATTATTTTCCCTCGTACCTAATTTGAGCCTGAAACCATTTTCTTGGTGAATCAAAAATGAAACCTTAAGCCTATTATATAGTATATTTTGATGCTTTATTTCTTGGTCATTGCATAGATTTAGATGTCCGTCCATCGATATTAAGGGATTAGGTAGATACATCTCGATGTTTCAAAAAGAGAAAAAAAATTGAGTGACTAAGGAATTGTATGGTATAATGAGTATAATAATCTTGAGCTTGTAGAAAAATAAAGCAAAATGCCAATCGAGAAAATCTTGATGAAAAATAAAAATAAAGTGAGTTGGAAAAGAAGTATGCTCACATTTGTTCAAATATATATATTATGAGCTCGAATGATTGTACTCATGAATACTATACCAAGCCATAGTAAATGGAGAAATAAAGAAGGCGAGAGAAGTGGATATAATGTGGTGAGCATATGTATACTTGGAGGAGTATCGGGGACAATAAAATGTGCCAAAGTAATTTCATGCTTAGCCCTTTTGTTGAGCTTGTTCTTTGAATTCCAAACCAACCTAAGCTGCAGAATGTTGCAAGTCGAAAAGTCCTATGTGACTTAGGTAGTACCTTATATGGATGAAATTATACCAAGTTTTGATGTTTTCAGGACTTATATTCATTTGAGCATACATGTATATTTGTATATCTGTTTTGATGGAAACCTATACTTAACATTCCTTTTTTTTCATCACTTTGTAATCTATTTGTAACACCCCTTACCTAGTCTAGTCACCAAACCTGAGCAATAGGATGTTGCGAACAAATAGCAAACAATTACATTTAATTACAGTTCAAAAATTCAACTAAATATCATTCCATCACATAGGAACAAGTATATCCTATAGTTAAATCAATTACGAGTTAATATCGAGCATACGAAAACTTCAAACCAACCTGACAACAAACAGGGATCAAATTGAAAATAAAACAAAAAGATGACAAAATCCTGCAAACAAGGGTCACACAGTCGTGTGCGAAAGCTTAGCCTGTGTGTGATGGACCACATGGCCGTGTCACTAAATCGTGCCCATGTGAGATAGGCCACATGGCTGTGTGAGTGGATCACATGGCCGTATAGATGGGTCACACGACTGTGTGAGCAAACCGTGTAACTCTATCCACCCGTGTGCACCAAAATCACTTAAATTTTTACAAACCACACGGTTGTACCATGAGCTCGTGTATGGCACACAACCGTGTGTACCTGAAAAATGCCCTTTTTAATCATGCTATTCAACCATGAAAACTTAAGCCACAAGCCATCATTTAAACCACATCTCAACCAATTCAAAAGCATTAAATCAACCAAAATAATCATTTATATCAACCATCCTAAGTGCCTAACCAATATGCCACAATTGACACCTCAATCAACAATTTAAGATTCAACCAAAAGTCCACATACAAGTCAAACCATTAAGCATTCAATGACACTTTCACTATCATCTAATCAAGCACCAAATAACCATTCAAGCAATCTCATGCTTAAGCATCAAACTTACCAAATCATTTCAAACATACCTAAACTTATAACTCATTTTTGTACACATATTATCTACCATATCATTTAGACACCATCAAAATAAGCAAATATCCAAGTCAAATTTCTCATCAAGATACCATATTCATGACTAATGCCATCAAACGCATTTTTACATAAACATAATCTCAAAATGCCAAACTCACTCAATATATAGCATTTGCGCAAACTTAATATTTCCTAGGTACATGCCACACATAAACAAGCCTTAATATGGTCAAAAGACTACAAAATCAATACTCGGATAGTGTGAGCTTCTTGACGATCCACCTGACACGTTCCACATGTTGAAACTATAGGAAAAAAGGAATAAATGAGTAAGCATTACAAATGCTTAGTAAGTGCACAGGTATTTAAAACCAAGTAACATATCTCAGGTTATAATTATACACTACATGTTACTTAGCTTGGTATAGTTTGCCTAACATGGCAAATTCAAACATAAAAAAAGGTGAGTTCAACATTTATCAAACCATATAGTATTCAATTATATAAAATTTTAATTCACTTAAATTAATATTTCAACATCATTCACACAAAAAAACATTTAATTAGTTCACTATCTAAATCATATCATACAATATATTTACCCACAATACATCCCATTTCAAAATAATCCCAAACATTTTTTCATTTCATAATTTGAATTTTCAATCAAATTCATATTAGATCATATGCCCTTCACTCCTATATCATATAAATTCATCTTTATACCAAATATCCAATAATTGCCAATTTATTTTCAATTACTACTTTGTTTCATAATGCGAATTCCAAATCGAATTCATCAATTTATCACATTTCCATATTGGTCCCATGGGCTTATATAAAAAATGCTAAATATGTATATGCATCATCCAATCACATTTCTGTATTGGCCCCATGGGATTATATAATCGATGCTCAATATGTATATGCATCATCCAATCATTGTATCAATCAATCTGAAGATCATTTATTCCAATTACATTATACATATACCTATTAACCTAAGTCAGACTCGGACGGATACATGGATCCAACCAACACAACAATTTGGCACCCAGTGCCTAACGTATAATTTGTAGTAATGAATTGCGCCCTGTGCTAGCTAGTAAAATCAAAAAATAAATGTGCCAACACTGGTCTATATAACCGAAAAATGGGGTGCCCAGCACTCCCCGACACGTAGTCGTATAACCTTGAACTTTTCCTATCCTATGGCAAGTGCACCTATCAATTAATAGTATAGCTAAAGTGAGCAAAGATATCGTTCCCACAAAGACTAAAAGTACTAGTAATTACCATCTTTCTATTATTTAACTGATAAAGTCGAGTGATTGATTAAAACTAAAATTAAAAATTTTAATTAACTAATGAACGCGACAAAGAACAAAAAAGGAAATTAATCGAGTAAACAACTAAGAAGTGAAACAATACCCAGGAAAGAATTCACCTAGATTTCATCTATCATTATCAATTTAAATTATGCAATTTCTTCACATAGTATCTTGATCTGTAGAAACCCCTAAATTATGCTAATATCTCTCTTCAAGACTAAGAGCAACTAACTCTAGGTTGATTAATTGAAATTTCTTTATAATTAAAACCCCTATTATCACATTAACTCAATCTATGGATTCCCTTATTAGATTTGACTCTAATCTGGTAGATTTATATCGTCCTATTTCTAGGATTGCATGCAACTCCACTCAATTATGCTAGATCTACTCTTAAACAAGGTCTATTCCTCCTCTGATTTAAGCACGTCAAACATGGATCAATAATCTAGAAATATCAAACCAAGAATTAAACATACATAATTGAGAACAAGATCTAAGTATTTATTGTGTAAAATAACAATCAAATGTCAGAATTCATCATAGGATTCATCTCCCTAGGTATTTAGAAAATTAGTTTATGATAGCAAATAAAAGCATCCAAAACATAGTATAACCACAAGAAATAAAGAAACTCATAATAAACTCCAAATAAATCAAAAGGGAGTCTTCAATCTTGATGGAAATCTGCTTCAGAATCCACTTCAATGGTGTTTTTCAAGTTGTTTTCTTGAATATTCTATGACGGCCCTTTCCTATCATCTTATTTTTGTCATATATAGGTCTTAGAATTCCTGAAAAACCCTAAAAATCTTATTTTTCTCGCTGTTTGGAGTGTAATTTGTGAAATCGATATGGCCTACCACATGGCCGTATGATAGCCTATGTAGCTTACACGGCTGTGTGTTTAGGTTGTATGGAATGGTCCAGCCCATATGGCTCTTGTAAGTTGCTCTAATTTTTCAGTTTTTGCTCGTTTTTCGCACCTTTTGCTTCCAAATACTCTCCTAAGTATAGAACATGAATTTAAAGTATTAGAAGCATAATATTTACCATTTAACATCGAATAATCACCCAAAAATGTATTAAGAACGGGATTAAAACATGTTACTTTTAGCACTTATCCAATATCCCCACACATAAGCGTTTGCTTGTCCTCAAGCAAAATCCTTAATCCAAAATCAAGTTGACTTCTCTCAATTTATTATTTCCATCGATAATGTCTCAAGATAATTTACAGATAATCAGGCAATGAAAATTCATACTAAAATGACACTAAACATCACAAGCAGTCCAAGTAGAGAGTTTTAAGCTTTGAAAACATTCAGCATCTCCCCTATCTCAATAATTATTTGAAATTCAAACTCAACAAGAAATGACATCCTCACTAAAGATCACTCAAAGCACTCAAAGTGTTTAAGGTTCGAGTAATATGCACTCAACAGTCTAACGAGAAGTGTTATTACGATATGCTTGCTTGAAAATCAAATCTCCACCTCTATAAAATGAGATGACACACCAATCAAGAAGTCTTTACACGGTTGTAATCAGGTTGACATACTCACAACCAAAAATAAAATGAGCATGAACAAATATATGCTCTAGAGGCTCAAAAGCTCACAACAAATTATGATTTTGATTTCTAACTTGTAAATTTAAAATTTCAAAATAATTCATCAATTCAAGGAGACAACCTAAAATAAAAATTTCTAAAAAACAAAAAAAGCAACTTATCAAGCTTGACTCTCTCGTGTCTTAAAGTATAAATCAAACCACACAATCATCCACAAGTAAATCCCAAAATAGATTCAATAAGAACTCCAAATTAAAAGAAAATACTTCAATGATAGATGTGAGAAAATTACTTGAACACGAACAACAATTTAGGGATTTTATTGCATAATAATATAAATAACCTCCCCACACTTAAGATGTACATTGTCCTCAATGTAAAAACATATATAAGCAAAATAAGCATAATATCAGAAGGGAGCGAAAGAACTGAAACTACCCTAAATTTGGATGAATTCGCTAGAATAGTGAAAACCAAAATCGTGGATGATTCTAAATGAAGTACATTTTTTTTTGAGAAAACTAATAAAAGACAAAAATAAATAAGATACAGAGATTACAAACTAAAAAACAACCAACAGAATAAAAAAGAGAGAGTGCATAATAAATGAAAAACAAAACATATAAGTCTCAAAAATAAAATTAAAAAAAACTAATAGAACAAAAAAAAGAAAAAGAAAAAGAAAAGTACAACTGAAAATATATATAAATAAACTAAATCAAGTCATGGATCGACTTTGTGTGAGGTGTCTGGATTGTAAGGCCCATGATCGAGAGGAGAGAATGGAAATGCTGGAATATTCGATGCAAATACACCTCAATGCCATCGAACTGAGCTAATTGTTGCTCGACATTCTCAAAATGTAACCACTCGAGGTGGTCTATCCGTTGTAAAACATTGTTAAGTGTGACCAAATGTGTAGGTACGGCAGTAGATGGGCTTGGAAGAAGAGTGGGAATGGTTCACAATGGTGGTGGGATATCATCGTCTAAGTGCTCATCATCCTCTTGCTGTTGAGTCATTCGTAGCAATACATACTGATCACCAAAAGGCTCAGGCTGACGAGAGATCATCCTCATATGCTTCATAATATTTAAACCCTGTGGTGTCATATCCTCAACCAAAGTAAGAGTACCAATCTACCCAGGGGTTTTGAGGAGGCTGAAATAACGAGCCAAGCGTGTGACATATGGGCCCATACAAAGAGGTCTTCTCTATGATCACTCACTCTGATTACGAAAACATTAGCCTACGAATTGGGCTAGATCAATCGGATGTTGTCCGTGCATGCTCCATAAGAAATATGCATCTAAAGTGCCCACGACGCTCGTACTCTCCTTTCAGCCAGTCAAAGTATGATCTAAAATGGCGTTAATGTATCATAGAACTGAAGGAACGCACCAAGCCTTGGACTGGTTTAGGTTATAATGAAACAACAACCTCAGAAATGTCCAACCAGCAGAGAGATGTCAAATGATGAATGTGTCATAGAAGGGTGGAGAACTCGACTCTTACCAAGAAATCATCAAAATATAGGCCAAGAGTGACACCAAATCCGACAATACTAAAATGTCGAGTGATACCCCTAAGATGGAATGATATAGCTTGTGGCTTGTCCCCCGATGATAGCACTAGCTATAGAAAAAAAGTAGACCAAAACTTTAAGGTGAGCTCCGCATACATCAGCTTGATGATCGCGAAGAACCATTCTCATGGAGTCGTGACTAGTAGAGTATAAACTGGTGTAAATACACCCATAGTCTGAAGGGCTACCCAATCAATACACTGACCCAAACACAATGCTCTATCCTTCTTCAAATTTTACCTCTCCTCATGAGGTGGATGGTCGAAGGTGAGGTATCAGTGGCGAGTGGTTGCGGTCAGAGTGGATGTAGTTGAGGTCTCAATGGCTTTTCTTTTCTTGGAATGAGTAGGGGTCTTCTTTTTTCCTATTGTGTTCGGCATCATGTACGGTGGTGGGGTTTGTTTGATGGTGGCAGTATGATCGATAGAAGGATGGTGGAAGATCGATCGATGATGAGAAGAGAAAGGGAAAGGCAAGAAAAGAGAAGAGAAAGATGGATGGGAAAGGGGGAGACCAACTGCGTAAGGTTCGAAGGATAGGAAAAGGGAAAAAGGAAGGGAGAAATTAGACGAACAATAGTCAAATGTGGTCTTGGAAGGGACGACCGATAGGGGGAGAACAAATGGAGTAAAAGGAGAATAGGAGAAGAAAGATTGGCATGGGGCTGCGAAGACTCGAACGGTGAAAAGGGACCGATGGTGAAAGGAGCTTGAGATGGTGGAAGGGGAATGAGTGAAAAATTAGGGCTTTAGGTTTTAAAAGGGAGACACAGTCATATGTGTGGCCCATGTTAGGCCACACAGCCGTGTCTCTCAACTGTGTAAGGCATCAAATCCTGTGTGGCATTTAAAAAATTTTAAAAAATAAACCTAGTACCCACATGGCCTAGGATAGGCCTATGTGTCTAGGTCGTGTGTCACACATGGCCATGAGCTAGATCGTGTGTGATGTTCGTTTGTTTCTCCCACGCCCGTGTACAAGGCCACGTGTGTCACACGGTCTATCACACACCCGTGTGTCAGGCTGTGTGTCTCACATGGCCATGTCTCTAGCCCGTGTAACTCTCTGTGCCCATGTGGGTAAAATTAAAATTGAAAAAATTAGCTCCAGTATGCACACGGCCTGAGACACACCCATGTATCTAGGCCGTGTGGATCACCCCAACCTGTATGGTCTTTTTCTTAATAATTATTTTTCAGTTTTTTCCAAAATTTTCAATTTTTTTTAATTTTTTAAAAATAACATGAAATTAAGATGAATAAATAAGTAAAATAAAAACACTTAGGGTGCCTCTTGAGAAGCGTTTATTTAGAGTCTAGGCTCGAATTCCCTTTTCAAGCTAATGGTTAAGATAGATCTTGGAGCCGAAGCTCTTCTCTCTCATTGTCAGTATTACCAGAAAAATAAAGTTTGAGAGAAAGATTGTTTACATTGAATGTAACGTAACCAGAGTGTGTTACCTCAATGGTTCCGTATGGAAATAAGTTTTACACCACAAATGGGTTCGACCCTCTTAACTAAAGCTCTGAAGGGAACATTCATGGATCTGACTTATCTAGCAACACTTTATTCCAAAGTTTGAATTTGTTTGTCCTATTTACATGTTCATTATGGTGTTGCTTTGTTACTTCCTTGTGCTTTCTCAATTTCTCATCAGCCTTCTCCCGCCATTCATCTAGTTCATCGAGCTACACCATTCTCTCTTCACTTGTCCCTTGGTGTCACCTTGAAATAGCTGCTGTTTGAACAGGTATTCATTACTGAATTCCTTAAAAGAATGTTGAGCCACGTTATTACTAACATTAACAGAATAACAATTATCATCTCACTCCCTAAGAACTCTACCAAAATCACGTGCTTGAAGAGTAACCCTTTCGTCACCCACACTCAGCACAAGTTCACCCACATCAATAACAGTTTTAGCAGTGGCTAAAACTAGTCGACCTAAGATTATGGGTACATCAATATCCTCATCCATGTCTGATATAACAAAATCAACAAGGAATATAGTTTTTTTGACTTTAACAAGGACATTTTCAATAACTCCCCTAGGATGCCTAATTGATCTGTCAGCTAATTGAATATTCATCCTAGTGGGTTTTGGTTCCTCGAGACTAAATTGTTTGAACATTTTATAAGGCATAACATTTATACTAGCCCCTAAATCAGCCATATTTTTTTCAACATTCAAATTACCAATAAGACAAGGAATAGTAAAACTTCCAGGATCTTTAAACTTGTTGAGCAGTTGGTTTTAGAGAATGGTCGAGTAACCTACATTGAGCTCAATTTTTGACAAGTCGTCTAACTTCTTTTTATTTGTTAAAAACTCCTTTAAAAATTTTGTATACTTCGGCATCTGCAAAAGGGCTTCAACAAAAGGTAAGTTAATATGTAATTTTTTCGAAAGTTAAAGAAATTTACCATACTTTTCTTTTATGCTATCGGATATGGAATTTGTGGTTTGAATTCTCTAACAATCTAATTTTCAAGCCTTTGAATCGATACTTGCTGATTTTTCATAGTTGTCTTAATGTTCTAAAATCGAGTTTCAGACACTGAAATAAATTTTCCTAACATCTTCTCAAGGTTTGGTTTCTTTTCTTATTGATAAGGTTGCTAAAAACTCGAAGCCAGTTGTGACTTTTGATTTCCTTGACCACACTAAGAAAAATTTGGATGATTCCTCCATCTTTAGTTATAATTATTGCTATAGGGGTTATTTTAAGGTCTAGAATTGTTACCCATGAAGTCGACTTGCTCATGATCCATGTTAGAGTTGAAGGGTGACTATTCTAAGTTAATCATCTCACTCTTTTCACATCACATTGAATCACCGGATTCACCTGCCTAGAAAAATTAAAACCATAAATTTTCTTACCAAGAGCTTCAACCTGATTTGCTAACATAAAAACTACATCTATATTAAAAACACCGACTGCTTTAATCAATTTCATTCTTATAACTTGCCACTGATAGTTATTCAATGTCATTGTAACACCCCAAACCCGGCCTAGACGTTATGGTCGAATCTGATGTGCCACATCAAAGTGTCTTTCAAAAATAAGACTTGTTGGTAAAAAATTCACTTCTAGGTTTAAAAACCCCTTTATTATTATTTAACAAATCATCTAGTCAAAAAGTTTGCCTTGTTGTCTGCTATTTTTATATAAGGTTGATCTAAAATCACGAAAGCTTTTGAAAACTCTAATGTTTAATTTTCGTGTCTTTGAAAGCAGCAATTATTTTGAAAACTCATCTTTTTCTACAACAACAGTTTATATCAAACTAAATAAATAAAAACCCCAATTTAAAGTTTATAACTTTAAAGAGACCTTTCTACATAAAAATACCCAAATTTAGTTACTTATAAATCAAAGGTTAAAAACAAAAGCTGATGCAGTTGTGTGGCCATCATCGAGTCCCTCGCAGCACCGACCCACCTACAATTGGAGATTACCTGTACAGTTAAATAGAGGGGTGAGTTTACAAAAACTCAGTGTGTAATCCCCTAACAAGAAAACTGTCAATTAAACAATAGATAAATACAGTTTGGGCCTGAGCCCATTACTGTAACAGTCCAGTTCAGTGTGGGCCTAATCCCTTTCCGTAACAGTAAACGATTGGGCTTGAACCCATCACAATGCTAGTAATTAGTAGGGCCTTTGCCCAATTTCAGTAATAGTATCAGTGGGGCCTTGGCCCATAACAGTAACAAATATTAGTCATGCAGTGGACAATATGTAATATCATTAATCGATGCGGTAATAGTACAAAATCATTAATTAGTGCAGATATGCAGTTAGGAATCCTACGCAATCTAGCCTCTACATACCACCCTATCCTGCCAAACACACCATATGGGGATAAAATCGACCCACCCAGCCAGACACACCAAGATTAGCACCGGTTGCGGCACTAAACAGTATTGCAGCAAAGCTGCCAGTAAAATAAATGGCATATAGCCATCAGTAGGTCCACAGTCGTCTTGGGCAACCCGTACAACCTTATCAGTACATGACATAATATCATACGTGTATGCAAAATGTCATGCTCAATCATAGTCATCCATATCATAGAGCAAATCAGTCATACAGAACATAAGGCCATAACAGTCATTTCATCTCCTAGGGGTATAACAGTCATTTTACCTTATGGGGGTATTTCGGTCATTTTACCCTATGGGGTATTTTTGTCATTTTACCCTATGGGGGTATTTTTGTCATTTTACCCTATGGGGGTATTTCGATCATTTTACCCTATGGGGCTATTTCAGTCATTTTACCCTATGAGAGTATTTCAGTCATTTTACCCTATGGGAGTATTTTGGTCATTTTATCCTATGGGGGTATTTTGGTCATTTTACCCTATGGGGGCATTTCGATCATTTTACCCTGTTTTAGGGTATCGATGCAGATATCGACCTCTCGAAAGGTCTGCAACTGCCTCAAGCGACTTAGGTAACCTAAATGGTCATAACAGTGTAAATGGGCCTAAGGCCCATTACTTGGCTCAAGTGGGCCCACACGCTCGTGCGGCCCGTTCAGCCCAGATTTCATTACGGCTATGAGATCTACATAGCCCAGTCCAGTATTTGCCTCAAATCATGGATTTCATTTGTGTGGGCCCACGAGTCCATTGAGCCCACACGGCTCATTTTAGCCCAACGTGGCCCATTACGACCTAAGCCCATGAAAATGCTCATGGAGGCCTCTACAATCTATCGCCCATGTTTCGCGGGTTGGGCTTACCACACGAGCGATCGCACGCCTGTGTGGTCTCAAACATCGTATTTTCGGCTTTTTGGCTTTTTGCCATTCTATGATTGCAATGGGGTGTTTACACACCTAATTGTGAAAACACACCAAGATCCACGAGCACCCAAAACCTACATTCATACAAAGCTTTCCATTAGTCGTAGAACAATAGGATTAATTTCCCTCTTTTACAGCCTTAACCAACACTAAATTAATACTTGCCTCGACTGTCAAAAGTGGCTTAGCCCACTTATACCACTGACAAAGGTTGACTAAAATCTCTTAGACGGATATCTGCATTGCAAACAAATTATTAAAAAAGATTGTTTATTCATGTGGTTTAAATCCACACATGACAACTCACGGAACCACAGAAAGCACTCAGCCAACACTTAGAATGCTAGACAACATACTTACCTTGATTGAATGATGAAAGAAAGGTTTCGACGATTTTAATATCACTTGCTACACCTTTACTCACCAAGGAAATTGAACCGTCAAAGAATAGTTGTGAAGCCAAAAGCAAAATAGAGGAGATGAAGAGGAGAGAAAGGCAATATTCGACAAGCAGTTGTGCAAAAAGGGGTTGAGAAAGAAGAGCAATTCAAACGTAAGATGCAACAAGAAACCACTTCAACACAATTCGGTAAAGGTTTGGAAAAGTGGAGAAGTGAAAAGAAGCAACAAAAAGAAAAGGGGAAGAAAGAAGGAGAATTTGGAAAAGGGGAACCAAAAATTAATCGGCCAAAAACAAATAAGAAAAAATAAAAGGGAAGAGCAGAAAAAAGTACCCAAACAAACGCGAGAGGTACACGAAATCTCTTCAAAAATTCGGCACCAAAGGCAAAAGAGGGAAAACATGCACAAAACCAAAATGAAGGGTATACCAAAATGAGCAGTATACCCCTCTGGCCGAATTTCTAGCAGCAAAATAAATACTCCATTGCACAACCTAGGACTTGAACCTCGGACCTCCCAGTTACACAACACGCCCCCTTACCACTAGACCACAAGCTATTTTTGTGTCATAAAACAAGCAATATTATTTATAAGGCCTATATGCCAATCTCCAGATTCATTTAAGAGCAAAACTAAAAATTCTGCAAAAGCCAAGACTTGAACCCCTGACTTCTCAAACACTCCTGAATCACTTAACCACTGAAGCAGACATTCATTTATGTCACTTCCTTGCACAACTAAATATTTATGTGCAGTCTCCTAATTGTTCCCTTGTTCAAAACATATTTCTTCTAGGCCCAAAATTCGAGGTGCTACAGTTATCTCCTCAATAAACTCTTGAGTTGCCTTAGGTGTCTTATTATTCAATGTTCCACCAACTACTGCATCAATTAGTTGCGCACTCGAGGGATTTAAACCGTTGTTTTGCCTTGCTCCTCAAAGAGAATGGGAACAATAGTAAACGTATGGCATCATCAAAAATTCCATTAATCTTGAATGTGTCACAAATCTTTAGAAAGATAGCGAAATGAGCATTCAGATATTTATCTTTGCAACCCATCAAACTGAACATACTACTGTACCATCTGAATTGTGTTTGGCTTTTAGCTCAAAGTTGTTTGCAACAATAGTTGGTTTGACGATACTCAATTCAGCCTCAATGCAGCAACAATAGTAGGCTTGGCATAATCATACATAGTACGAGAAGCAGGAGGTGTAGGAGGCTATTGATTATTTTTATTATCATCCATCTCCACAGTAATATTCTTTTCCTCTTGATCGTCTACTAAAATTTGTTGAACTTGCCTTGTTTCTCTAACCTTTTTACGATTTCTGTGAGCAGTCTTTTTAATTTCACTATAAAAAATTAACGGTTCTAACGGGTTTCCTCTAGTCATAAACCAAAAGAACTTGTCAGAATCAAATAAACAAAAAATTAGAATGTAAAAATTAAATTAAAAACATAAATATTAAAATAAAAATAAAAACTGGCTAAATTAATAGAACTAATTTTTTCCTAATATTTTAGTCCCTGGCAACGGCGCCGAAAACTTAATGTAGTCATAAACCAACTACGATTCTTACTAAGGCAACTGCACCTATCAATTAATAGTATAGCTACGGTGAGCAAAGATATCATTCCCACGAAGACTAAAAGTACTAGTAATTATCGTCTTTCTATTATTTAATCAATAAAGTCAAGTGATTGATTAAAATTAAAATTAACTAATTTAATTAACTAATGAATGCGACAAAGAACAAATCAGGAAAATAATCGAGTAAGCAACCAAGAAGCGAAACAACACCCAGGAATGAATTCACCTAGATTTCATCTCTCGTTATCAATCTAAATTATACAATTTCTTCACATAGTATCTTGATCCATAGAAATCCTTAAATTATGCTAATATCTCTCTTCAAGACTAAGAACAACTAACTCTAGGTTGATTAATTGAAATTTCTTTCTAATTAAAATCCCTATTATTGCAATAACTCGATCTATGGATTCCCCTATTAGATTTGACTCTAATCTGGTAGATTTATATCATCCTATTTCTAGGATTGCATGTAACTCCACTCAATTACGCTAGATCTACTCTTAAACAGGGTCTTTTCCTTCTCTAATCTAAGCACACCAAACATGAATCAATAATCTAGAAATATCAAACCAAGAATTAAGCACAAATAATTGAGAATAAGATCTAAGTATTTATTATGTAAAATAAAAATCAAACGACAGAATTCTTCATAGGGTTCATCTCCTTTGGTATTTAGAAAATTAGGTCACGCTAACAAATAAAAACATCCAAAACACAGTATAACCACAATAAACAAATAAACTCATAATAATCTCCAAAGAAATGAAAAGGGAGTCTTTAATCTTGTTGGAAATCTGCTTCAGAATCCAGTTTAATGGTATTTTTCAAGTTGTTTTCTTGAATATTCTGTGACGGCCCTTTCCTATCATCTTACTTTTTTCATATATAGGTCTTAGGATGCTCCAAAAACCCTAAAAATTACATTTTTCCGTTGTTTGGAGTACAATTAGCGAAATCGACACGGCCTGCCACATGGTCGTGTGGTAGCCCATGTGGCTCACAAGATCGTGTGTCCAGGCTGTATGGAATGGTCCAGCCCATGTGGCTCTTGTAACTTACTCCAATTTTCTAGATTTCGCTTCTTTTTTGCTACTTTTTCTCCCAACTGCTCTCCTAAGTATAGAAACATGAATTTGAAGTATTAGGAGAATAAAATTCACCATTTAACATCGAATAATCACCCAAAAATGCATTAAGAATGGGATTAAAACATTTTCCTTTCAGCACTTATTAAATTCCATATATATATCATAGCTCATCACCACATTATTACAATTCCACATTTAAAATAATATTCAATATTTTTGAATCTATTCAGTTTAGTCCTTTTCACATTCAACCAATTTAAATCGAATCAATTCAACTTATGTTATTAAATCATCACTTTATCAAAAAACATATCCTATTTCAATCCAATTCAAATTCCATTCCTTAATTTATTGAATTATTCTATCTTCAATTCTATTCAATTTAATCTTCTATCTCACCTTTTTGTACCGAATTGTAAACAACTGAATTTCAATTAAACATATTTACAATTATAATTTTAAATACATAAAAGTTTAAACACAAATATACCGTATGAACTTACCCAATACAAACAAGAAGAAAATTTACTCATAGGGACTATTCTGTAATTTTCCTTTTTCCCAATTTTCCTCTGCATTTATTTAATGCTTGATCTATATAATAATTAAATTAAATTTATTAAATTAAAATACATTATCATATTCATTTGTATGTATATGAATTATAATTTCCATTTTACAAATTTTCCTTCACCTTCTACACTTCGTTTAATTTAGTCCCTAAAATCGAAACTATTAAAAATTTCACATTTAAGCCCCAATACACACAACCGATTCTAATTCCATCCAAAATTAGCCTTCGCTCACTTAAAACTTACAATATTTTCATGCTAAGTTTAACATTTTAGATATTAGTCCTTAAATGCAAAACTAACAAAATTCACTTAACAAAATAGTCCTAAAACATTCCCAAGCTTCAAAATCTTCCATTTAAAATCAAGAACATCCAAATATCATCAACGATAATTTTATCAAACTTTAACAGTTTTGAAAAAAGATATACGGGTTAATTGGACCTAATTGCAACGATATCAAAAACATAAAAATTACTAAAAATGGGCTTTGTAGGACTTGCCATGCGAAGGCCAAATGTTGTTGATAGTTTCAAGCTTTTTCTTTCCCTTAAAAATGGTGATATTTCGGTGAAAGGGATGAAATGAAAATATGATAATTTTTGTTTTATGCTTTATTACATTTTATTAATAACTTAATATTATAAATTACATATTTTCAATTAAAAATATCCACTAACCGTTTACCACTTTTAACAGTGGTCTAATTGCCACTTAGATCCTTGTATATTCTCTAATTAAGCCTTTTAGCTAATAAAATTCAATAGCTATCAAATCAAAATTTAATATAATACTATTTTTAACTTGTATATTTTAAATAGATAATATTTACTAACTTACTCATCGAAATTGTGGTCACGAAACCACTGTCTTTGACACCACTAAAAAACGAGTTGTTACACTATTGAACTAACCCGTCTAACTTTAGAAATTTTGAGTCAATTGTATATCAATCTATAGTTGTATATATTTATTTACATTGTCTTGTTAATATATTTCTATCCAATTTCCTATATCAAGCTAGCTTGGTTACATTTTCTTTCCTTTTCATGTCTATTTCTCGTTTTCAGTTTAGTTTATTTTTGATTTTTATATTGTTTTGTTTAGTTTGCTTGAGGGTAAACAAAGACTTAAGTGTAGGGGTATTTGACCTGCTGTCAAATGTAGTAATTAATTTGAGTTATTTTCGCACCTGAGAAGCTTATTTTCTAGGCAATTTAGTATTTAATATTATGTTTTCGATATTTAGTAGTTAGGGCTCAATATTAGTAAAATAATTGTTTTTAATACATTTTGTGAGTGTTGTGACCTATTAGGCCGACACGAGCCTTAGGTAGTGCTAATATGTGTAATTAAGTGTGTAGTATGATGATTTATAGGCCCAATTAACGTGGAAGTAAGGGACGAGTGATGCACAAGCTTCTCAGGATGTCAAAGCATGAAGCGAACCATACAGGGAAAATTTTACATGTCGTGTCGCATCATGCAAGGCCTATGGCACAACATAGGTCAACTTACAGCCTAAGCATGTTGGGATTATTTTTGCCTGCAAAATCAACCTTATACGAAGACCGAGGACGTGCTGAAAACTTAATTTGGGCTGCCAACACTCCTTTAAATAAAACCTTATGGGTTTGATGTAACCAATTCATCTTAGACGCAATAAAAAACCCTAGTAGTTTAAGAGTATGATTGGATTAGTTTTCTTTCAGCTTTTCTAAACTATTTATTTTTCCTCTTGGAATCGATTTCGATCCAAGAGTTATATTTTTGAATTATTCAGTTTATTTCTTCTTTGCAATCGAAATCTTTCATTATTCTGATCAATCGATTTACTACTCCATTCTCTATTAAATATCAATCCACGATTATTTCAATCTCGTTTCTTTACCGATTTATTTGTCTTCTTAACATGTATATTCAATTGAGATTAAGATTATGAATAACATGAGTGGCTAAATCTCTTAGGACAAATTAACTAGTGGATGAGGATGTGATTAACTAAGGATTTAGGGTTTCTCAAGAGGATTAGTTGGTATAGATTACACGTTCTTAAACCCATGACAACCCTAGGAAGTTTTCATAGGTTAGACGAGATTTGGAGATAAGTCGAACCGAGTAAATCACAGTTTATCCTAGTTGAGAAAGTGAGGTCTGGAGATAAACGAGTATCAACCAATCGATTAATTATATAGAAGTCGGGAGGTAATAATTGGTTAATTGGTAGATAATCCACCCTAAACCCTAATCCAAAGTTAATTGGTTTTTTCGATTTAAGTCCTTTTTTATTTTTATTTTTTATTTATTTTAGTTATTTAAATTCTCTTATTACTCCATTTTATGATTTGTCATAATATAGGAATTAATTATTACTATTTAAACTTATTATTGTAAAAATGCTTTTTTTATAAATTTATTCCATCCTCCTGTGCACTTGTGAACATCATTGTTCTAATTTCTTATATTTTTGGTGTGTTATTTTTACTACAAACGATAACTCATTTATAGGTGGTCACTACCCATACCTAGAATAATCATCAATGAGGTTACATAATACTCATAACCACCTCTTGCACTGATGTTCATGGGGCCACATACGTTACTGCGTACAAGTTCTAAGGGTTTTACAACCCTCATTCCATTTGCATTAAAAGATTGTTTGGTCATCTTACCTTCCAAGAAAGATTCACATTGTGGAAGATCAATTTCTTTAAGTGAACTTAAGATGTCGTCTTTCACAAGTATAGTGATTCTTTCTTGGTTAGTATGACCAAGTCTCAAATTCCAAAGGTACGCCTCGTTAGATTGAGATGTTTTAAGTTTCTTATATGATATTTCAGTCTCAAACAGTGTGTACATATTTGGTTTGGTAAAATATAGATTATTTGACATCCATCCATTACAGATAAGATTATGATTTCTAAATATTGCAATTCCATTATTAAAAGTCACACTATTTTTATATAAATATGCAACTGAAATTAAGTTTCTTTTAAAACTTGGCACATAGAAAATGTCTTTCAAAATGATCTTCCTAAAATTATCAAAATAAAGATGTACATCTCCAATTGCTTCAGTTGCCACAATTGTCCTGTTTCTGGTCCGCAATAATAGATTCTTATTTCTAAGATCTTTCGTCTCATTGAACCTTTATAGAGAAGCACAAACATGACTAGTGGTTCTCAAATCAATGACTAGTGGTCTATTGAGTCCTCCACTAACCAAGCTTCTACCATAAAGAGTTTCATACCTTTGCCTTTGGTGGCCAAATATTCCTTCCACTCTTTATAGTTTGCCTTAAAGTGTCCTTTTTATTGTAGAAGAAGCATTTAGATGTAGATAAGTATTTAGGCTTTCTGGTTCTCTTCCTTTCTACTTATGGTGGCTCAAAAACCCTAGCCTTGTCTTTCTTAGCATGATTTCCCTTCCCTTTTGAGGAAAAAAGGACAACTATCTTTTTCTTCTGCTCTTTAGACTGATTGACCACCATTCAATATCAACTCATAGCATTGTAACTCCTTCATGAGTTGTGTCCATGAGTTGTGTAAGCATCAGATTTTTGTTGCCAAGGTTATATGCGGCTTGAAAACTAGCAAAGTCCTTTGACAAGCTCTTGAACACCATCTCAATTTAAGGGTTCTGGTCTAAATTGGCAGCATTGTCTGTGGCCTAATTATCGAGTTGTTCCTCAACCGCCTCATTATCGAATGGTTGCCTGCGATTATAGATAGGCTCCCGAGGAATAGACCATTGTGTTCGGAAGCCAAAGCCATCCTTAAGCTATCTCCTCACTCAGATGAACTTGTTTCTATTAAGGTGAAGATTGGAGGCCTAGTTTCTGACTATTGGCTCGTGTCCTTGGTGCGTACTCAAACATGCCAACCTAAAAGTAGTTCTTCGGATGGTCACCTTTAATTGGTAGACCCGTTGGAAAACTCCAAGGATGGGTGACTCATTTTTTAGGCTGCAGTCGATAAAGTAAGCAACCTAAGTCCATCAAGATAATCCGGCGAGTTGTCCCGACGCAATTCCGTACTCATTTAAAATGTTATAGAAGAAAGGGCGAAGTGGGTGATGAAAATTACCGCCTATAAACATGTTATCGTTTATAGTATAAATAACACACCAAAATTATATAAAATCAAATCGGTGGTGTCCTCAAGTATACAGGTCAAATTGTAATATAGTATTTGTGTTACAACGGAACACATGATAGTCTTTCGAGGATCGTACCTAAGGGATGATGAACTAAATCTATTGAAAATCTCTTTATAATAACAAGTCTAAATAGTAGTAACTAAATCCTATATCACGACAGAACATAAAAGAGATTAAAATCGAAAACTAAATACTAAAATAAATAACAACAAATAAAACACAAACGACTAAACAAATTAAACCAATCAAGAAAATTAACTCGTTTCAAGGGTTGTAATTAACTTCAGATTGGGGTTTTAGGGGGGATTAGCTATTAACTAACCAATTATTTCCTTTTGGCCTTTATCTGCTTAATTAATTGGTTGATACTCACTTATGTCCCGACCTTACTTTTTGAACTAGGATAAATTGCAATTTACTTAGTAAAACTTATCTTCCGATATCGTTTAACCTATGATTACTTCCTAGGGTTCAAGCCTAGGGTTTAAGAACACATAATTTAAACCAACTAATCCTATCGGCAAACCCTACACCCTCTGTTAATCACCTCCCCATCAACTCGTTAATCTCCCTAAGGGATTTAGCCACCCACGGTATTTATGATCTCAATCTCAATTGAATTAAACATGTAAGCACACGAACAAATCGAAAGAGAGAATAGATTAAAAGAATCTTGATTTGATGTCGATAGAAGAATGAAGTAGCGGATCTCTCAATTGGAATAATGAAATCTTGTCACTTGCAAAGGCAAATAACTGAATATTTAAATTAAATAAAATAAATCTTGGCTCGAAACCGATTCCAAGAGTGAAGAAAAAAGAGATTAAGAAAACAATAGAAAACCTAATCTAAATCTGACTCCTAAACTAGAAGATTTTTGGATGCATCTAAGATGACTTAGTTACATCAAATCCCTAAGGTTTTATTTACTGGAGTGTTGGCAGCCCGAATTAGGTCTTTGGCATCTCCTAAGTCTTTGTACAAAGTTGATCGTTTAGATGAAAATAGCCTTGAAGTACTTGGGCACCACGCTAGGCTTGTGTCTCTCCATGCAATGCCTATGGCGTGACACGACATAGATTTTGTGGCCTCTTGGTTTGTTTCATGCTTTAACGGCTTGAGAAGCTTGTGCATCACTTGTCCCTTAGTCCTACGTCCATTGGGCCTATAATTCATCATCCTACACACTCAATTACACAAATAATAAATATCTAAGGCCCATGTCGGCCTAATAGGTCACAACACTCACAAAATGTGTAAAAACTCTTCTTTTATTAAATTTTACTACTAAGATACTAAATATTGAAAACACAATAATAAATACTAAAAGTGCTAGAAAACAAGCTTTCTAAGTGCGGAAATAGACATGAATTACTACAACGTTTGATATCAGGTCAAATACCCCTACACTTAAGTCTTTGCTTGCCCTCAAGCAAACTAAATAAAAACTCAAAACAAACTAAACTGAAAACAAGAAATAAACATGCAAGAAAGTAAAATGCACTTGAGCTAGCTTGATACAAGAAATTGGACTGAATTAAATTAACAACGTAATGTAAATAAAAATATAACTCTAGCATGATATACAATTAACTCACAATTTCTAAAATTAGACAGGCTAGTTCAATAAATTACGAAACAAATAAATAAAAGAATAGTAAGTATAAGTTTCCATCAAACGATATATACAAATATAAAATTATGTTTAAATGAATATAAGTGGTAAAACATCAAAACTTGGCACAATGTCATCCACATAAAGCACTACCTAAGTCACATAGGACTTTTTAGCTTGTAACTTTCTGCGGCTTAGGTTGGTTTGGAATTTAAAAACCAGGCTCGAAAAAATGACTAAGCACGAAATTAGTTTGACACATTATATTGTCCTCGATACTCCCCCAATTTCAAATAATCCCACCACCTTATATCCACTTCTCTCACCATCCTTATTTCTCCATTTAGTAAGGCCTAGTATAGTATTCATGAGTACAATCATCCGAGCTCGTATTTTTTTATCAAATGTGAGCGTACTTTTTTTCCAACTCACTTTACTTTTTATTTTCTTCAAGATTTTCTCGATTTGACATTTTTCCCTTTTTTTCAAGCTAAAAAATCTTGTACTCACTATACCATATAATTCCATAGTTCACTAATTTTTCTCTTTAGAAAGCACCATAATTTATCTACCTAATCCCTCAATATTAATGGGCGAATGTCTAAATCTGTGCAAGGACCAAGAAAAAAAAGGATCAAATAAATTATTCTTTAGGTTCAAATGGATTCATCAAGAAAACGGAATCAGGCTCAAATTAGGTACTAGGGAAATATTTTCGGGATAGCTTTTTGGCTTAAAATATTGTCTACCAAACAACGACTTAGGTCATCCCTAGGTAATTCAATACATGGATTATATCAACCAAGTCTATCAATTTCTACAACCATAATTCAATTAAACATGCATGCTATGTTATTTATACATTTATGTATAATGTGTTAAACTTAACATCTTAAATCTATTCACAGTGTAATTAATTAAACTAATTAGTCTAAAATTAGATAATATAGAATAAATTATTATCAAACTAACTTTACAATTTATTCACAAAATCCGATTAACATGCTCCTAACCAATCACTTGTATTTCTACAAGCTCAATCAGATGGAAAACAAACATAAAATAAAAATTTTAAAGACTATTAAAATATAAAAAATTTAAAAATTTTCCTAAGTCAGCCCACACTTTATTCGGCACATTGTCCCTAATGTGCAATAAAAGATAAATGAAAGAGGTTACCCGATTGGGTGATACATGCAACATAATAGGTGGGACTACTCCTCCTTTCGATTTTGGCTCGATCTTGTATTGTCGTAAAAAAATATGGGGTTCCTACAAAGAAAACCTAAAACAAACAAATATATATAAAATACTAAGTCCTAACAAAAAAAATCCAAAAATAAAAATCATCCCAAATAAAAATAGAATATAAGGTCCAAATAAAAAATTGAAAATTAATTGTTTAGAATTAGTCGGAATCAAGATACGGGGTTTCATACACTTTTTCTAGTTTGCTTTTGACTCTGCCTCCAGATCTTCTTCGAAAACTTCCTCATCTTTCAATTTATTCTCTTTTGTTGTCTTGCTCAATTCAGCCTTTACCTTGTTGATCTGCTACAATTCATTGTAGCAAATTAAGGTCTTTTCGGCACTTAACGAGCTTGTTTTCTCGTGTTTTTAAATGGTTTTATCTTTCATTTTTAGTTTTTATTTGCTTAAGTCTAATTTCAGTAAAATAAGCATTTTTACACAGTTTTTAGTATTTTGATGACCCGTAAGGCCAACTCGGGCCTCGGGTATGACTTATGGGTTATTTGAGTGTGTAGGGAATCAACTTAAGTATGCATGGAATGACGATCATGTCACGACATCAACATCCGATGTCGTGACACTAAACTTTGAAGCATAGAAGGCTTAAAGGAGGGTTAACATTGGGACGTGGGGACTTGGCATCGCGATGTCGTGATGTCATTGTGACAAATTGCTGACGTCAACAACCGCGTGATCAGAATTTAAAGTCGTAATTTGGTTTTTAAACTTGGGGTATTTTATGAATAAATTACCTTAATGTTCCCCTAGGTTTTGCCTATATATACACTCTTATAATCTCATTAGTTTGGGGAGGTTGGTTGTAACACCCCAAACTCAGCCTGGATGTTATGGCCAAATCTGGCGATGTCACATGATAGTGTGTTTGAAAGTCGATGCTCGTGTTGAAAAAAATCGTAACTTTGCTTTAAACATTTTTTGTTTAGATCTCGTCGTTATCTTTTATTAATTCTAAAAAAATAGTGATTTTTATTCAGTCATTAGTTTACAAAATATTATACGTTGCGGAAGCTTTTTTAAACAGTTTGAGTCATTGTGGGTATTTTGCTAAAACACATGCATATCTTTTAAAAACCCATGTTTTATCTACCTCTAGCAGATATAAAACATAAAGCAGTATAAAATCCAAATTTTAAGCAAAAACTCATGGCGGCCATTATTATAGAAAAATATCCCAAATAAAGCTTTTAAAAGAAAAATAAACCTAATTACATACGAAACAGTAAAAAAGAGTCGTGTGGCCACAGCTAAGTCCTCCGCCGCTCCGATCTGCCTAAGTTTAGGGATTACCTGAACAGATAAATCAGAAGGGTGAGTTTACGAAAACTCAGTGTGTACACCCCATATAAACAAGCAGACAGAAAGCAATCATAGTCTGGGCCTAAGCCCATTTCAGTAACAGTTTCAGTTTCAGTTAGGGCCTTAGCCCATTACAATACAGTAGCAGTCATGCATTTGGGACCATTACAGTATCAATAACCAGTTATACAATCACAAAATCCTACCAGCCAGCCTCTACACTCCATCTCCGTCCAACCCTACACTCTATGTGGGGATATAATCAACCCACCCATCCCTACACTCCGCATAGCACCGAATGTTGCATTATACAGTATATGCAGCTGAGCTGCTAGTAAGTTAGGCTTGAAGCCTTTTAGTACACTTCCTTCGATCAATATAATCCCATCCCCATGCAATGCATTGTACAATCATGACATGTCAAATCATGGTATCATACATGCTTTCAGTGCAGTTTTAACAGCATGCTCAATATATAGTCATATATATATCGTACATGAATCTAACAGTCATTCAGTCAATTAGGGGGCTAGGTAAGCTTACCGACCCTACAGTAGGTTCACAGTCGTCTCGGGTGACTTGTGCAACCTTAACATCAAAATAGTGAAAAATAGGCCCACATGCCCATGTTGTCGGCCCGTGTGGGCCCACGTGCCTAAGTGGTCCACTTGGCCGAAAATGGCATTTAACTGTGTGGATGTCACGGCCTGACCAAATATTTCCACACGCTCGTGTGGTTCACCCGTGTGGGGCCCATGCACCCGTATCGCCTACACGACCCAATTCAACCGGGCCCACGAATCGCACATGGCCAGCCTCGACAATCACATGTCCATGTTCAATCACACGGCCTACCACACGGGCGACCGCACGCTCGTGTGGCATCGACAGTCACATTTTTTAGCTTTTCACCGATTTTCATTTTTAGAGTTATGTTTACACACCTGTTACGGATTCGTAGCAAAACACTACCGGGCTTGGTAATACCTAAATGAAATTTGTCAACACACTCCCTATTAATCACCGTAATAGCTGAATTAACCAACCCAACCACTTATTTAATTTAAAAGCGATCGAAACTTACCCCTAACGCCTCAACCCGGTTTGCTTACAAAGAAGTATATGAAGGGTCTCGATCCACACGATTTGCTGTAGAAAAGAAAGCGTAATCGCTAACGAAAACACAAGAAATAAAAAGAAACGATTTTTCACCAAGTCAATTTGCATTCTTCCCTCCCTCAGCTCCCTCAAAAATGGCTCGAGCAGGACGAGCAATCTCCGTTAATTATCCATTGCTTTTCCTTTTTTTTCCTTTTCTTTTGTTGTACTTTTTTCCGAAAATGCGTTTCAGAAAACGTGTGGGCCTATCTTAGCTCCTCCGCATGCTACTTACGTACTTACGATGCGCCTCCTCTTCATGCCGTAGCACACCTATATAGCATAGCTGAAAGCGGATATAGGAAAAAAGAGCTGTTCCCATTCCCATAGCAAACAGAGAAAGATCTAACCTACCGCTTACTTACCGATGTATAACCAGTGGAGGAGGAAAGCACACCTTATCTTGATCGATTGAAAAGGATGCACAAAGATGAGAAAGATTCAAGGGCCAATTCAGCTGCACCAGGGAAAAGGGGGAAAAGAATAGTAGGGATAAAGAAAAGCGTCAAAAAGGGGGAGCATAAAGCTGAAATTCAGTTAAGTGAGCAAAGAGGGCGCGTGCGGTAGCAAAAATTGAAAAAGAAAGAAAGAAACTATGCCAAAGTACCAAATTTAGGAGAGTGAGAGGAGAGGAATGGCAGCACGAGGGGGAAAATACAAAAATCGGCAGATAAAGACCAAAAGCAAAAAAAAGAAAACAGAGAGAATGAGTTGAGTAGCCGAATTTGTCACCACTTATTTTGGTTACCTTTAAACTCTTCTATCCTTATTTTTCTCCCCAAATCCCTAAAACCATCCACCCCTCCCTCAATCGCCAAATTCAAATTCCACTCTAACTCTTCAGTAGTTCAGTTAGAGTAAAACACCCTCACGGCACTAGCAGCAAAATAAAACACTCCCTGAAGCACACCAAGACTTGGACTCAAGACCACCAACATTTTAACACACCACTTAACCACCAGACCAGCAGGCCCATTCTGACATATTTTACTAATATTTATTTAAAAGCCTACTGACTAGCGATAGGGCTTTGTTCAGAAAAGTACAAAAAATTTTCCCAAGACAAGGCTTGAACTTGGGACCTCTCAGACACTTCCCAAAACACTTAACTACTGAAGCAAACAGATATTTGTGTTAATTAATTATAAAAACATAAACAGGTATTTTTAGGGTGTTACATTGGTTGTTAGCTAGACAATTAAATAGTTTTTATTTTTTATTTTCTTTGTAATTTATTTATGTTCTCTTAGTTGAAATTTTTCTTGTTCTAACGTGAAGACGATTGCGAGAGGAATTGCTCCGGCACCGCACCTCAATTAACTATTAATGAGCAATTTCTCTATTTATATTTTATTCTTTTATTTATATTTTGTTTCTCTGGCCAATAAATGTTTATATGAATATTGGAATAAATTATTATGCTTTATTTTATATCTGGAATGTTTCGGTTATGGATCTTATTTATTAATTAAGTAATTATATATCTAAAATTGGATGTTTATTCAATAGTGCATAGTATATTAGGGATTAACGCCCCTAGTAGATTATCGAGACACATGATATTGAGAGGGTAGCCTATTGAGTATAACTTTTGCCAAGCGATGAGACTGGGAGGGTGACTTAGGTGGTAATCCTTATTGAAGATGAGACCAAGAGGGTGCTCGTAGTTGATGTGATCATGGAATCGAGCAATACGTCAAAATCTGAAGGACCCTTGAAGATTGAGATTGGGTCAAACATTCATAACTCATTTATACAAGAAACACCTAAGGTTTCTTAAGATCCATTAGAAGTGCCTATTGGGCCTATTACAAGGGCCCGAGCTAAACGATTTAAAGAAGCCCTCAATGGCCTAGTTCATGGGCTATGGAACAATGATCAAACTAGTCATCTTTAAGATAGGCCAGACATTATTCCAAGGGTGATTCATGTTATCCAAGTGATGAAAGAACAACCAAGTGGGCTTGGGCTTTTCATTCGGCCACCTTGAAATATTTGGGATTTCCTTTTTATCTTTATAATTTATTAAGTATTTCAATTATGTTTGTCCACAGCTTAGTCTAGTCTTTGTGAGTGTGTGTGTGTTAAGTTTGCATGTGCTTATTTTGTGTGTTTTGTTCTAATTTATGTGTGTCCATATATGTTTGATGAATTGAAATGAACTAATGACTACTCTATTTATATACCCTTTGTAGGTATATTCGGCTGGCCATTCAAGTACCATGAGTCTCTTCAAATTCCACCCTTTTAATGTGCTATCAACATTCAAAGATCCTACAAATGAATGTATGTCCAAGGGGAATGAAGCACTATAAATGCGACACAATGAATCTCTATTATTCATGCATCAACAAGGGAGATGCAAGTGGCAGCATTAAATGTGATCATTCATGTATCTGCTCAAGAGGAATGAATATTTCCATTCATGCACTTCAAAATGGGGATGAATTGCCTCTTCAACCAGCCAAGTGTTCATGAATGTCCAAGGATGATGATTGTGACCATTTGGTTATACTTTGCACCCAACTATTCATGTATTTCCTTATACATTGTACGACACACTTACATGTATGCCATTAATAGTCGTATGTCTCCCTTAGTGTGTCTAGGACTATAAATAGTTATTTCATGTAATTGTAGAGGGTAATCGACCTTTTAATATAAATCACTTTGAGTGAATTATCTCTTGGTTCTTCATTGAACTTTCTGAACTTATCAAAACTTTAGTTTTGTAGCATTCATTTGCTTTACCACTCCGGTGATCATTCCTTTCTAGAGTGTGGCAAAAACAATACTTTTTGCACCAAGGTTTGGGTATTTGTCAAGCTTAAGTGGGTCGGGTTCAAATATAACTTCGGTTCGTTAAATCTTCCAAGCACATCGGGTCAAGGTCTTTATTTTTTGTTCTTATTTAATACGGTTTATCAAAAGCGTGAAATTTTTAACTTTGAGTATTGATCTTATTAGTATATTATCGAGGTTCTATTTGTGTTCGAGAAATCACATTATTAGCTAAGGGTGGTAAACAACTCAATTGAGGGTAATTAATGACTTAGTTAATAATTAGGGATTTAATTAATACTTAATTAGGATTTACTCTACTAACTTGTAAATAGATTAGATTAATAATTTTTTTGTAATTAATTTAATAATAAATTTCTCCAATCTGCAATCCCTTGGGTACGATCATCAGAATACATTCCAAGTGTTTGACCCGTATACTTGCGAAAATCGCTATTTAATTATATATTTATTTGTTGTAGTACTTACCTGTTAGAAATTATGGCACCTTTAACCCATTTTTCCTCGCATAGTCCTCATAAATTAGTTTAACTTCTTGCATCCATCGAACTATCCATTCAGAATCAGATAGCACTTTCTTTCCTAGATGTGGTTTTGTCTTTATAGATTTTTTCTATTTCCTATTCCCTATGAGATACTCCACGCTTGGTTCCAATATCAAAAACTCTGTTGGTTGTAAGACAAGACCTGATCGTCCCATCGGCACCTTTACATGTCGACATAAGGTTGTCACTAAGTGCGGGAAAAGTAATTCCACTTCATTCTTTCTTCTGCATTGTAGTATACTTTGATATATCCATGTCCCCACACAAATTCTTTCCTTCTTTAAAATCGCATACGAAAATATTGCTTGGAACGTATTGATATTAGACATGTTTGACGCTGGGCAAATTCGAGTGTTGATGAATTTCAACCACATTCTAGCTTTCAAATTTAATTTCTCCTGAGAGGATGATATGGGATAACCTTCCTATGTGACGTTTCTACTCACCATTTTCATTAGATCAATTTGTTGTACAAAGTCACAAAGATATAATGTAGTGTCGTAATACCTCGCTATCTTGGGAGGTGAGATAGAGATTTCCTTCATCGAAATAATATCCGCATCCATGGTACATCCATTGGTATATTCGAATTCACCTCCTTTAATGCAGCGTAAAATTCATGCACAATTATAATGTACACCGGGTTAGTCGGGGTTGTACAAAACTTTTCCTATTGATGAAATTGGATCATCTCTCGTGTTTTTCTTTTCAATTCTCTAATGGATTTGAAACCTCGTTCTTGCAAACGATTTTTCATTGGACCGCTAGCAGGTTATTTTCTAGCTCTCTTTCTTGGATCTGGGCATGATTATCAATTAGGGATTCACTATTAGAAAGGTTGTTATGTATGGTTTTGAGGCCACGAAAAAGAGAAAGGCAAGGAATTCACAAAATCTCGAAGAAGAGGATAGTGAACGATGATTTGGTTGATTATGATGGATTAGAAGGTGTAGCTACTGATAAGGGCAATATATAGAAGCCATCTAGGGCTTTACTTGCCATGCAAACTTGGAGAATATTTTTGGAGATTGTGCCAAAGCAAGAATGGAAAGTTGTCAAAACTGGCTTGCATGTCGCGCCATAAAGGGGGAGTGACACAACATGAGGTGAATATATGCCTTATTTTTGCTTCAGGATGTGTGTGTGTGTCGCGTCATAGAGTGTTTATGGCACAAAACGACAATGAATCTTTACATTTTCAATATTGATATGGTATGTCACGCCATGGGGTTGTTATGTGACAACATGGCTTCGATTTGTTCTTCAGAGACTTTTAAAAGGCCTTCAGTTGTCCGTACTTACACCCAACTAACATCTAGCTCCTCTATTTCTATCAGAAACTAGTTTTTTTATGATTCTAACTTCAAATAAAAAGGTTTAATTCCTAATACTAACCAATTAAAAACAAACTATTATACAATACTTACAAATTAATTAAAGTTCGATGGGTTAAAATTTATGTTTCACTACCGGACTTGTCCAACAATTCATTAAATTTCACCATCGACTTCCTTCGTCATTCACGACCCTCATAGCCTACCCGACCAATTCCAATCCTATCAGAGTCTTACCATTTACCTCGTTCTCTCTTATGAGTACCTACACTTGCACAACTGGAAAAGTACCTTCGATCAAGGCTGTTAGGGATTAAATCGAATAAAATGTAACATTCCTCCCTAACTACTCCCTCACTTTGGGAATCATGGCCATACTTGAACACTACTATTTCACTATCGATTTTCATAATTAGCTTGTTTCATTCAAGATCGATGGTCTATTTAGAAGTAGCCAGAAATGGTCTACTCAACAGAATGGAGATCTCACAATATTTTTTAAAATCAAGGACAAGAAACTCAACAAGGATTATGAATCCCCATACCTTAACCAATACATGCTTAAGAACACCTTTTGGGTGTACCAAGGATTTATTGGCTAACTGTAGTGTCATCAAGGTGTTTTTAAGATCCCCAAATCTGAGTTTTTGATAGATCGGTAGGGGAATTAAATTTATGCTTCCCCCTAAATCGCAAAAGGGTTTGCTAAAATGTCGATCCCCTATGTCTATTGGAATCTTGAAACTACCCAGATCTTTAATTTTAGGGGTATCTTTTTATAAATCAAAGCGGTACATGAGGCATCAATATCAATTTGCTCGCCCCTTTTTCATTTCTTCTGTCGTGCCATGTTTTCCATTAAGTACTTGGTATATTTTGGGATTTTGTCAATTAGTTCTAAGAGCGATAGATTAACATTGAGAGATTTAAATAAATTAAGAAAATTAATAAAAACCTATCGCATCCCTTTTTTGTTTGTCCTCTAGTCGTGTCAGGAATGGTACCTTCTTGTGCTCGGATATGTGGTTATCAGATTAGACACTGGTTCAGTTATCTCCTCAATTGACTCATTGTGCTCGACTTTCTCCTCTATGGGTTTGTCAGCATCATCGGGAATCTCCTCCTCTTAATGGATGGGCTTGTTGGGTGTTTTCAATTCCTTGCCCAATCGTAAAGCTATTGCCTTTACATGTTCATTCTCATCTCTTCAAGGGTTGGTCTCCATGTTATTATGGAGACTTTGGCCATTTTGGTTTTGGAACATCATCATTAATTTGCTTAGTTGGTTACAGAGGCTATCCATTTGGGATTCAAGTCGTCCACATGTAGCTTGGACTGGTCTATATTCCTTCTTCATCACTTTCATCTCCCTTCTAGTCGATCGAATCGTTGACCACATGCAAAATGGTCATTGCCCACAAATCTTTGTTGCAATAGTGGAGGTTGGAAAGGAAGGATTTTCGAGTTTGAGTTTGATTTGAAAGTCCTTAGTTACCTCTAAATTTGAGGTTTGGATTATCCCTCCAACTGAGATCTAGATGTTTATCAAGTACCTACCAGTTGGTCTTCATCAGTATATAACCAGCCAATTGTCATAAGATTGAACAACTATCTAGTTCGGGGTGTAGATTAGAGACTTTGCTATGTTAACTATGAGGTTATCTTTATGTAACTATCCATTTCGCATAGGGTATGAACAATATGCCATTCAAGCGAATAAATTTAAGGTAAATTTGTGTTTAAGTGAGGAGAAATTTTAAGGATGAAATTTTCTTTAAGCATAGGTGAGTTGTCAGACCCAAATTTCGTTTAAGTCCAGAACTTAAGGAAAGGCGGAGAGTTAATTGAATAAAATAGTAAGTTGGCGGACTCTACTAGAAAGATGAGAAAATTTTATGGCAGGTTGGTAACTAGTCAAGATCCAGTTCTAGTTTGGTTAAGTTGGAACCGGTTGGACCCTTAGTGGAAGACAAAATGATTGTGATAGATGGTTTAGTAGGGACTTTGGTGACCATGCGAGAAGGATTATTTATAGGCGAGATGCCTCATTTAAAAGAGGAATTTTACTTCTCAGTTCTATTTATATTTTCTTTGTATCTGCATCGTCTTTTTTGATTTCTCCAAAAAAGAGAAAAATTAAGGAAGCTCTCCATGAGGAGGTGAATGTGAGACTCAAGTCTAGAAAGTAGAGAATTTAGTAAGTTGGTAAGCCCCTAAGCCTCTCTGTACCCGTGAAATAGAGAAAAAGAAAGAAGTTGCCAAGACAAAGTAGGGTCTGGCATTTAGATAAGCTAACCTGACAAGGACGAAAGGAGTAAGGTGATTTTCTATATCCTGCATTTGAATGATCTATGTTTGTGTTTGTTTTGAATTTGGCTAAATATGTTGTTGTGCTTGAAACGGTGAATAAGCATGTTGAGTATGCATAACAACATGAAATTATGTACACTGGATGTCAAATAATTATGAATTGAATAAGTGATTAATGGTGTCCTATATGATATAGAAATAAGTACATTGAATTGAGTGATATGCATGGATATATTATATGTGGACTACAGAGGAAATTACTTTGACAGGGTAGAAGAAAGCTTGGCATAATGGGGGAATGGGATGATTGTTATGGGATTTAAGGGAGTTTGGTGGTAACGTGGAATGGTTATCTACTGGCTCGCTAGAGTTACGCTGTGATGATGGTTTATCGACTCTATGGAGTGACACTGTGACGATGATTATTGACTAGTCCTTCGGGGTGACATTGTGTAAATGGTATACAAGACTTTCGAGGTGACACAGGGCAAACAGTATGCAGGTCCTTTAGGGTGACACTTCAAAAAAATTTTATCGATACTTCAGAATTAGAAATCCATGGTTGGCCATGACATTATCCATTGATGAATAGGTACACATTATGGTGAAATAAAGTCCACCAGGACAGTAAACCAAGAAGCCCACTAGGTCATAAAAAGGGAAGGCGATGTAAGATTCATGCAATGAGTAGCCTAATCTGATAAATATGGTGTTTAAAAACATGGTAAGCATGCTGCCAAGAGGATCCGCCAAATTAAGATGATAAGAAAAACATGTAGAAGTGTATTAATCGCGTCTATGCGTGGAAGGAAAGGGGCATTCCCTTCAAAATATTGGTAAGTAAGTACCAGCGCTAAGAGTTCATTAGTATTGATGTATAAACCATCATTGGGTGCAAGGTAATGATACAGTTCTTAAGGGTTGAATTCTAAGTGTTATCGGTAATGGAGGCTGCCAGAAAAGTGGAAGTCCGCCAATGACTTTCTTAAAAGGAAATCTATTAAAGATTTTATCTTAGGAAGGAAAGTTAACTGTGAGTTTGTAAAAGAAACGGATGTTCGTAAGGATTGTGATCCACTAGAAACTGATGTGGCAAATTAGGTTTTTCCAACGAATTTAAAGAACTTTTTCTCAAGCAAAATAGTGTATTTAGCATAGTTTTTTTGTTATTTTCATGTTTTCGATTAATAAGTAAAAATGTATCATTTTTGTCTATTTTGTGACCCAAATTGGTCGATAGCACCATTGGGAGGCATTACGTGTGTTTGAGTGATGAAGGGATGTGTTGGAGGTAAAAAACGAGCGAGAACAACATCAAGCGCAAGGGTATCCTAATATTCAACCCTTGGAATCGCGATACCTCCAACAGTATAGAAGACTAAAGACAACTTTCAATGGTATCGCAATATCCTCTTTAGTTATTGTGATATCTACCTTCTAAGGAGGACACTAAGTTTCAATACTGCCCAAGATACCACAATATCATTTTCATCAGGGGAAAAAACTTGGACAAAAAGGGAAGTCTTTGTCTACCCAGCCCACCAATCACAGAAGCCCCATGTAGGGGCATTTTTGGTAATGAAATGTCATCAAAATACACTTCAAAATAGCCAAAAATTGTTGAGAAGGAGGGAGACACACATTAGCTTAGCTTTAGGTTTAGTTTTCTCTAGGTTTTCTTTAATTTTTCTATACACTTTTCTAGGGTTTCTATTTTTCTCTTCTTCTACCTTAGATTAGAGTTTTTTTTTTTTCATTACTTCTTATTCTTGTTATTCTTAATGTTAGTTAAGTTAATTAATACTCTAGCTAGGGTTTATTTGCATTTCTAGCCCATGTACCTTGCTTCCAAGACCTTTTAAGCTTTAGTTTAATGTATTTCAATTTATTTTACTTTCAATCTATTAAAGCTTATTCCTTACATGTTTCTTGCTTTACATTTTCCTGATAAATGCTTTTGGTTTCATGCTATTTGAGTTTTCTTGCATAAAAATATCAACTTTTACATTTTTCTTAAGCTTTATTTTTATGGCTGCCTTGTTTTACATTCCCATGTTTCTTTCTTTTATCTTGAGCATGTGTAACTAAACCTTTAAGGAGGTTGTTGATAGAGATGTGGGGCAAGTAATAATTTTGGACAAAGGTGATGTGATCCCGATCGCATCATGTAATGACACAACCCAACACCGTCGAGATTGGCCTAAACACGAGGGCCCCAAGTGCAAGATGAAGCTCATTCCTGGTTCATTCGAGCTCAAGTCAGCTCATTGAGCTCGTTATTAGCTCTCTAGCTCATTTAATTTAATTTGCTGGAATAAATTAATTAGTTGAGTTAGTTATTTTAGCTTAAATAATTACTAAGTATTTAATTAAGAAACCTGGACATTTTAATTATGTTTGTTTAATGCATGTTTAATTTGTTTTAATTATTACATAGCATAAATGTGTTTGTCTTATTACAATTAATTAATGTGTCTTATTGCTGATTTATTATGCCTAAGCTGTTATTTAATGTTTAGCCGAATTTAATTAACTTGTCTAGGCTGCTGAATTAAATGTGCCTTAGGTTGCCGAATTTATTGATTATTTTCCAGCTGAATTTAATTTGTCTTGGCTTAGTTAACCAGCTGAATTTAATTGTCATTACATCATTTAATTTGTCTTGCCACAATGAATTTAATGATGTCTTAAATGGTGTCCAGCTGTAGTTAATTGTGGCTGCCGAATTTAATATGTCTGTTGACCATTTTTAATGTGTCTGAAAACGTGAATTAAAGGCTAAATTTTAATGGGTGCAGGTACATGGACATGGGACAGCATTTAAATGAGGCATGTTGGCCGAATTTAATGAGCAGCAAAACATGTATTAAATGAGATGTTCAGCATGCAAGGAACGGCAATTAAAGAGAAGGTGGCTGCTGCAGTTTTTCCTAAACAGCCGAATTTAATGTGCCCACAATGGATTCAATTTGCTGGTACATCTTCCATAGGACGGCATTAAAAGCTGCTGATGGTGTTTTTTTTTTCATGTGGCCATTCAATGGATGCTGGAATGCATTAAAGAAGCTGCTACCGAATTCAATGTGTTAAATTCATCTTTAATTGACCCATGCATGAACGGTAATTAAAAGGATTGAGCTGTTGTTTTCTTTCTTCCAAGTGACCATTCGGCCAAGGAACAGCAGCCCCATGAATTTTCCAAGTTTGGCTGATCCATTTCCCAAAACAGCATCATACCGTTCACATTTGGTGTTCACACCAAAGACCATTCAGCTAAACGTGTTCACACCTAGAAGACTCTTCAAGGATGACTTTTCACACTCATTTGGCTGTTCAAAGACCACCATTCAGCCAAAAGATGCCAATTTAAGGAGTCATTCAAGACTATGGCCGAATCTAGAGATGACTATTGGTCTCCTGATGCATTCATCTTTTAAAGTGGTCATTATTAGCTTAGTCTTTAGCTATAAATAGTTTGCTTTGTAATTGTTTTGGGGTTAGACAATATACTTTTGAACCTTATATGAAATCTGATTACTTTGTGAGTTTGTTTTCAACTCTCATTGTTCTCCAAAGACTCGTCTGACTTATCAAGTAACTCTTGTGGCGTCAACCCGTCTTTCTTTTCCGAACTTATCACTTTGCACCCAAAGTGTGGCGTTCAAATTATATCGAGGTTCCTATCATCTTTGATAGCGGGTCGAGGTTCCATTTTATTCATTCTTCATCCATACAACATTTAACCTACCTAAGTATTCCTATAAGTCCCGGGTTAACACACTTATATTGTGTTGGTTCAACTTGAATACTTGGTTTTCGTTCACCTATCAACCTCAATCCATTCCATAATCTCTTTTGAACTAAATTTGAGCTTTTATCTCTACTTTCTTAACCTATCTTCGACAAACCTTAATATTATTCCAATTCACGATTGGGCACATCAACGACTCGACTCTCATCATCGAGGCCGGGGCGTATCATTTGGTATCAGAGCTAGCTGAAACAGAGTAAGATCGACATTTTTGGTATTACGGTATTGTAAAAAAATCAAAAAAATTTTGAAAAAAAAATTGAAAAAAAATTTGAAAAAAAAATTCAAAAAAAGAGTTTGTATTCAATTCACTTTTCCTTGTTGTATTCAGTATTGAAAAAAAAATTCGAAATTATTTAAAAAAACAACTGTGACAAAACTCATTGTTGCCGAATTGTGAAGGTGAAGTTGCTGCCGTAGTATTCAAATTATTTCCAGCCACAGTTAACCATTTCTATTTTATTTGATAGCCTACCATTTCCGACATCATTACCCACCAAGCCAAATCAATTTTGTAAGCCGACGCCAAACGGTATTGATTTGTCAACCTAGTTTGCGGAGAACTTCGAGAGGTGAAAATCGAGTGGAGAAAGGCAAGAGCGATTGGTGAGACCATCCGAGAGAAGTAAAAGCCAAATTGTGTGAATTTTCTTTGTGAGAGAAGTATGAGTTTTGTTGTGTGATTAAAAAAGATGTCAAGAAGTTTTGAAGGGATTGATGGTGAAGAATATGGTGATGTTCTGATCGACCCAACATATCAAACGATTATTCACGAGGTGGGTCAAATGCTTCAAAGAAAATTGGGACCAATTAAAGAACGATTGAAGAAGTTGGATGAACGATTCCAACGGGAGCAAATCTCTTCAAGTCAAGAGACGAAAACAAGATCATCGTGGAGAAAAACATCTAATAACTTGGTGAGAAGAGATTTTCATGATTCCTACTCAAGAAGAGATCCATACCAAGATTACTATCCATCAAAGAATTTGAGTAGAAAAAAAGAAAGTTTTGAGAATGAGGTTTTTCAAGATGTTAATCGAGAAAGAAGATATCTCTCTTCAAGTGCATCAAGGCGTTCATCTACGGAGGATTATTTACAAAGAGGCAAACGTGTTACAAGAGTGTCAAAGTACTCGGCTACGGAAGATCTATCACAAGGAGAAGATTGTCATTTGTATGAAAAACATTTTTCTTATTCTCAACAAAAGGTTTCTCATTTTGATGATTTCTACTTTTGTAATGAAATCGAAATAGCATGTGAAAAACAAAAAGAAATGAAAGAAAAAGAAGATGAGTGTGAGATAGAAAAGAAAATTGAAAATGAGATTGAGAATAAAAACGAGTGTGAAAAAAAAAAGAAAACTGAAAAAGAGATTGAGAATGAAGAAAGAAATGAGAGTGCAAAAGAAATGAGTGATATGGTAAAAGAAAGAGGATTTGAAAATGAGTTGGAAAAAGAAATAAGCGAAAAGGATGAAAGTGAACAAGCAAGGAGTGTTTTTACTAACCATCCTATGAGTTTTCCTTGTATTGTTTCTACTTTTCAGGTTTCTCGAAATCCCATTGATCAATTTCAACTTCAATACTTTTCTGAGGAGAGACGATTTCGATTAGTCAAGAAAGGTAAGATCGTAGATGACCCTAGTCCACAAGTGCTTAAAGGTAAGCCATGTAAGGGTTCTACTGTATTTGAGTCTTCCCAATCTTACTTGATTCTTGATGACAAGATTACCAAATTCTTAGTTTGTGAGAGAGTTTTTCATCTTGATTTGATTGGAAATCATAATATGATTGTTGATGAATGTATTTTACATAGTAATGCGAAATATCTTTCTGCTCATGAGCCTAACATTGTCAAGATTGATCAAGAAGTAAGTCCAAGTGAGTCCGAACAAAATTTGGTTTTTTGTGATAAAAGGTTGGCATATCACACGTCAAATCTGCTTGTATGTGATGACAATTTGAATTTGCTGATTCGTTTGTGTGATAAAACGTTGATGAGTAAAATATCTAGTTCATTTGCTTGTGATGGTGGTGAGATGTTACTGCTTTGTTTTGTAAATTCTGCATGTTTGTGTAAGTTAGATCAAGTGAAATTTGATATATCTGGCTGTTCTAGAACAAAGCATGTGAATATTGTTAGCTTGCAAAGCCAAAATTTGATTTATGATTCTGGTAACTGCTCCATACTTTGGTTTAAAAGGTTCGAATATGTTTTGCATAATCACTACTTAAAATTACATCGTTTCCTTTTTATGATACCGATTTTGAAATTGTCATATCAAATTGGAATGGCAAGAGGAAACTTTTTTTTGACCCCGGTGCATATCATTTTAAATTGTTGTCAAAGGGATTCGAACCATGGGAAGTTGACTTCCAAAATTATAGCTATCGAGTGCCTTGTTACTCAGGTTTGTTGCAATCAATGAAGTTTTTAATTCATTATGATAAGGTGAGACCAACTTCTATTTTTGATCCCGGCATTGACTCGTATGTTCACTTGTTGAATAAGATCTTCAAAAATTCTTTTGAGTTTATAATTTCTAGTGTCACTAACCTATCTCTTTCTTGTGTAGGTGACACTTCAGAATGGTTCCCTCCAAAAGAGGGAGGGCGTGGAAATAATTCAATTTCTTCTCGAACCATTTGTGAATTTCAAAGTTTTGGAATTGATTCTATTCGGGTCATGAACAAAAGGGGTCGAGATCTTGAAAAAAACTTTTCAAGCTAGTGGCCCGATTTGAGGACAAATCGTCTTCAAGAAGGAGGGTATGATGTGATCCCGATTGCATCATGTAATGACACAACCCAACGCCGTCGAGATTGGCCTAAACACGAGGGCCCCAAGTGCAAGATGAAGCTCATTCCTGGTTCATTCGAGCTCAAGTCAACTCATTGAGCTCGTTATTAGCTCTCTAGCTCATTTAATTTAATTTGCTGGAATAAATTAATTAGTTGAGTTAGTTATTTTAGCTTAAATAATTACTAAGTATTTAATTCAGAAATATGGACATTTTAATTATGTTTGTTTAATGCATGTTTAATTTGTTTTAATTATTACATAGCATAAATGTGTTTGTCTTATTACAATTAATTAATGTGTCTTATTGCTGATTTATTATGCCTAAGCTGTTATTTAATGTTCAAATTAATTTAATTAACTTGTCTAGGTTTGAATTAAATGTGCCTTAGGTTGCGAATTTATTGATTATTTTCCAATTGAATTTAATTTGTCTTGGCTTAGTTAACCAGCTGAATTTCATTGTCATTACATCATTTAATTTGTCTTGCTACAACGAATTTAATGATGTCTTAAATGGTGTCCAGCTGTAGTTAATTGTGGCTGCCGAATTTAATATGTCTGTTGACCATTTTTAATGTGTCTGAAACGTGAATGAAAGGCTAAATTTTAATGGGTGCAGGTACATGGACATGGGACAGCATTTAAATGAGGATGTTTGCCGAATTTAATGAGCAGCAAAACATGTATTAAATGAGATGTTCAGCATGCAAGGAACGGCATTTAAAGAGAAGGTGGCTGCTGCATTTTTTCCTAAATAGCCGAATTTAATGTGCCCACAATGGATTCAATTTGCTGGTACATCTTCCATAGGACGGCATTAAAAGCTGCTGATGGTGTTTTTTTTTTCATGTGGCCATTCAATGGATGCTGGAATGCATTAAAGAAGCTGCTACCGAATTCAATGTGTTAAATTCATCTTTAATTGACCCATGCATGAACGGTAATTAAAAGGATTGAGCTGTTGTTTTCTTTCTTCCAAGTGACCATTCGGCCAAGGAATGACCATGAATTTTCCAAGTTTGGCTGATCCATTTCCCAAAACAGCATCATACCGTTCACATTTGGTGTTCACACCAAAGACCATTCAGCTGAACGTGTTCACACCTAGAAGACTCTTCAAGGATGAATTTTCACACTCATTTGGCTGTTCAAAGACCACCATTCAGCCAAAAGATGCCAATTTAAGGAGTCATTCAAGACTATGGCCGAATCTAGAGATGACTATTGGTCTCCTGATGCATTCATCTTTTTAAAGTGGCTATTCGGCTAGCTTAGTCTTTAGCTATAAATAGTTTGCTTTGTAATTGTTTTGGGGTTAGACAATATACTTTTGAACCTTATATGAAATCTGATTACTTTGTGAGTTTGTTTTCAACTCTCATTGTTCTCCAAAGACTCGTCTGACTTATCAAGTAACTCTTGTGGCGTCAACCCGTCTTTCTTTTCTGAACTTATCACTTTGCACCCAAAGTGTGGCATTCAAATTATACCGAGGTTCCTATCATCTTTGATAGCGGGTCGAGGTTCCATTTTATTCATTCTCCATCCATACAACATTTAACCTACCTAAGTATTCCTATAAGTCCCGGGTTAACACACTTATATTGTGTTGGTTCAACTTGGTTTTCATTCACCTATCAACCTCAATCCATTCCATAATCTCTTTTGAACTAAATTTGAGCCTTTACCTCTTCTTTCTTAACCTATCTTCGACAAACCTTAATATTATTCCAATTCACGATCGGGCACATCAACGACTCGACTCTCATCACCGAGGCCGGGGCATATCAAAAGGACTAAATCGTAATAAATTGGACTAAATTAAATAGAAAAAAGAACTTAAGTATTGACACCCTTAAAGGAATATCAAGATAAAGTGAGACCGGAAGGTAATCTTGTCCTGTACCCGTTCATTAGTCACGGATTAACCAGTAATATTTGAAGATAAATCAAACCTAATTCGTCTAAGTCGGTGAAATTGAGATCGAAAGATACATGGAGTCACTTGGTACTTTTCACGATTTATGTCCATTGTTTGAGGTTCGATAAACCACATCGAGGTCAACCAACCCCCATTAGTTATTTGTTGGATAGTCCTTTAATTTTAAATTTCTTGCAATTTAGTCTCTAGAATGGAATATTTAATTTTCTTGCAAACTTGTCTTGTTATAAATTGACATACTATAAAATCGTGTTAGTATTCGCTTAAACTCTATTGTGTATACTAGCTATTGCTCAATCGCCTCTTCCTTTGGGTTTGACCACTTGGAATACTTTGTGTCTCATCAGAACTATAAATATTAAAACTAAGACTGTACGCTTGCAGTAAAACTAGACTTTAAAAATAGTTTTATAAATTCAGTGTTTTAATATACCTACACACAGCCAGTCAGACTGCACAACATGAGAAAGTCTTCTAGGATTATAAATGGAGAAAGTCCACCAAGGGCAATTTAGTAAGAGATAAACCGCCCAGCAATCTCTGTTAATTGGAATAGCTCTATAGAATGAGTTAAAATGAGAAAGTCCTATGGGACTATTTTGTAAGCAAGAGTTTACATAGGAAGATGAGTGTATAAATCAACCAAATCTCATATTCAGGACATCAAATGAGGATATTAGAATTAGGTCTTCCATGTAGGAGGGTCTATGCCAGGGATTAAGTCAAAGAAGTTAACCGTTGGGGGTAATACAATAAGCATATGTTTAGTTTAGTGTGTAATGAACGGATCAAGGTAAGGATCTATTGATTTGGAGAAGACAATTGCAAGTCTGCAAGTAGCAACAGTAGTAACCGAACTATATACAAGCATACATAGTTATCTTAAGGAGGCAAAACCAAGAAGGGTAAAATGGGAATTTGAGATGAAGAGGGTCAAGATCAAGTTCCATAAAGAATTCCTATTCAGAAAAGTATGGTTGCGATTAAATCAATGGGTACATCAGCCAATAATAAAAACCAAAAAGGGCAAGATTGACCACGCCGAAAAGTCTGTGGAGTTCCCAATGACGCACTGTGAGTTTAAATTTTGTGCCTTTACTCATTTTTCCTAAAAATATAGTATTTACTACGAAATGTGGCTCAGAATTTCACTAACTTCATTTTGATCTTACGTTTATGCTACCTTGTATGCTGGGAAAAGGATTTTCAGGACCTTGGGAAGGGACAAGCCAGACTCTGCTAGATTTACGCATTGGGCATTAAAGTTCTTTTAGGCATATAAAGGGGCGCCATTGGAGGACACACCTCGAGGTTTGAATAAGTGTATTTATACCCAAATTAAGTTTTAAGTCTTAATAAGTGTAGATACACGTGCCCAGTGAAGCAAATTGATTGTCAAAACCCTAGTAATTGTATAATAGAGAACTTATTTGAAGTTTAAATTTTAAATATATTGTTATCTAAGAGATTAGTGTAAAGTTGCATGGTACAAATAGGTTTAAAAATTTTGGCGTTATCCATAAATAAATCAAATTAAAAGGTTGTTACGTAATGCAGTTTAATTGTGACAGTCGGTACTCAAACCTGATGATTGGGTCGGGTATAGGGTGTTACAATATTAAGAAAATGTTTGAAAATGTTTTGCAATATTACAATATGCATTTAAATAATGCATGCGTCTTACATTAAACCTTGAAAACATCTTTAAGTTGTTGCAACGATAATTCCTACACCTATTGAATCAAGCCACCGTTGGGTGATTATGATCAACTAGTAAGAATGTGGATTTTCATCCAATTAGCACATGAACCTAATTTCTTAGGAATTCACACGTACTAATATTCGTGTAATGTTTGTCCATCATTCTAACTTAAGTAAAACACCATGGGGAGTTACTTAACTAGAAGATCTTGAGTGAATAATCATCAACTCAACACCCACCGTATCATACACCACAAATGAGTCATCGTGGGGCAATCTCACCGAGTAGCATGTTGTGACTAGTTGTCCTCTTTGAAGACAAAACTTCTTGAAATATCATATGATAGTACCTACCATGAAAGTCAATCCAATTATAATACGATCACAATAAAGTTCTACTTACTTTCAGGAAATCTCCTTGGTGAAATTCACATGACTAGTTTAGGGACCATTAATGGAGGACATAGGTCTTGTTTAGGGACATTCTCCCACTCAATATTTTAAAAACATGCAAGGTTTTTTAATGTCCAGTTTCAATCATGAATGATCAATTTATGCATGATAACTAAATGTGACATTCTCCCTAATCTATATGACATTCTTACCTCATATATGCATGAACATTCATTCGTAGTCATATAATTATCATTGTGTGTATCCATAAAATTAAAAGCATAAAATTAAATGACTCCAGACTCTCCATGATTTCATTCTAGAAAAATAAAAATTCCGAATTTTACAAAATCTACCCCAAAGCATACTTTGGGTCTTTAATTTTGTCACCATGGACTTCTACTGCAATACTGATTAACGTTTCTATCGTCGCTATCTTTCCATCATCATTTTCATGTCACCGCCACCATCTGCTGCCATTGGGTTGTAGTCGTCGACCATCACTAACCACCACCACCCACCACCGCTAAACCATCGTCGACCATTTCTCGGTTTGGCTTGGTCAGTTCTGCGTCATCTCGATTTGTTTAGATGTGTTTCAATTTGTCGGGTTTCACTGGGAAAAAAATAAGTTACAAAATTTCTATGTTCGTTCCTGGCTCACATATTTTATTCTAAATAAATAATAAAATAGAACCCTGTGTGGAGATGATAGTCCACAATCTAAAAGATACATGTTTGAGATAATAATAAATTACATTTAAATTTCTAGGAATCACAACTTTGGAAAATTTTATTTATCATCCATAATAATAAGATAATATCATACATTCATTCACATACATCCCCTAAACATGCATACAATTATGAGAATGTCACATCTTATCAAATATAATCATACATGAAAAAGAGAGAATTTCAGTTTCGACTTGCACTATAAACATAACACAATCTGGCTCTGGTACCAATTGCTAGAAAAAAATCCAGTTCGAAAACGATTTTCTTGCACAGTGAACAATAAAAATTTTGAAAATTGATCCGGTTTGTGATATTTATAGTAATAAACCCTAGACCAGAATCGTACCTGTGTTTTTGGATAGACGGAACCTTATCGTTCTCTGCTTTCAACAAAAAAATCTTTTCCACTATTCTTGTACCACGAATTGCTTCAAGTGTGGGCTTGAACAAAATGAATCAAACATAGAAACTAGAAATAGTTTTGTTGTCTTTTCTTTTTTTTTTTTTGGGTGAAAATGGGAATTCTCTCTTCAAAATAGAAACCAACAAAATTGTTATTTTGGAAAATATATTTAATATTTAGAGAATAAAAGTCTCTCTACTTTCGGGCAGAATAATGGTATCGGAAAGTTTTTAACATAGCCCTACTGATGTCATCTATTTATGGAAAAAGAAGGTAGAACCTTTTTGAATTAGAAAATTTATTTCAAATAAAAAAGCACTCCCTACTTAAAGTAGGACTAGGGTGGGCGGCACACCCCGAGTATTCCTACTAGGGTTGCCGCCCCTTCAAATTTCATGAGGAGATTTTTGGTCTCCTTCACATCAGGTCCAATTATGAGTATTTCCCAGACTTTTCAACTCAGTACTTTGAAATCTGATCCAACCTAGTTCTGTTTTTCTATTTCCCAAGATAAACTTCAATGTTTATATTAAATATTTTTCTCATCTCAATTTTACCCTCAATGAAATTATGACGACTTTACCCATAATAAAATTTCTAAGAAAATGTATTTAATATTTCACCATTCAACTTGTTCACTATGATCGTATGGTTTATTTTCATTTTGGGGCTTTAAAATAGCTCAAAAATATTATATCAATTTTTAGATCAATTTTTAGTATTCTAAGTTCATTTCTAAATGAATTGATTTCTCATTTTCACTTTCATTTCCATTTCCATTTCCATTTCCATTTTGGAGAAAACCAAATTCATTTCCAAATGATTTCATTTTTCCATTTTCATTTTCAATTTGGAGAAAACCTTATCATTTCCAAATATTTTCTATTTCTCCATTTCTATTCATTTATGTTCATTTGATTCAAAATGCAATTCATTTTTGGTTTCAATGAGCTAACAGAGGGACCGATTGGACATATGCAAATGAGGCTCAAATGATTTATAATTAAGTTTCAACTTTTTTCCTATTAGTTATAAACTCATTTAGTCATGAAGTCATTCCACTATAGTATCGTGACTGAGCTCTCCCCAACAACATACCATTACGAAAGTAACTCGGTCAGTGCTTGTCCAATGACATTGTCATAAGTGTGTTACCCTTATAGGATATCCTTAATCATTTTGGGACAATATTCGTTCTCCCAATCTGATCCTGTTTTATCTCATGGTAACCATTATATCTTCCTTCATGAAAATTTGATCAGTATTAAATAGTGATCAAGTCATCCATCACAAAGACGAGCGACCCTTGGCCACGTTTACTTTCCACCAACCATGTAATGCCAGTAAGATGATATTATTTACCCATGTCTCGGGCTATGAATTCCAATATTATGAATGACGCTATATACTGCAGAAGTCTTAAACCCAACACACCAGCTTTTGGTTCCTTATTTATTCGAACTTAGGCTTTCACTTACATCAAAGTGTACGAGCCATGCATATATAATCCATCATCCACTCAGGATTTAGGTACACCACACTATGAATGTCACAAGTGAATAAATCCATAAACAGATTGAGGATTTATTCTTCTTGGGTCTAGTTTGATGTACTATCAATCCATTAAGTCACATCTATGCCTCTATCTTCAAGGAGTCATTCACTCTGATGCCCAAGACAAAACATCTCCCCAATTGGACTCGATAGATGACATATTAGTCTTTCAATCGGTTTGCTCATTTCCGATTAGACTAAGGACATGTTTAAGTTCATCTACTAATACAAGTTGTCTTTTCGTATTACGATCCAACCATGCAATACCGCTTAGTATTAGTTCAAAAATGAGACAACACATGAGCAACATTTGCTTCCATTTTACTTTGCGTGCGAAAACCATATACAAAGTATATTAATGTAATCAATGAATTTTTTTTATTAACCAATCTATTTTAAAAAATTACAAGTTTACAAATGAATATACTACACTCATGGTACCAAATCCATCATTTCCCACTTTGGAAATTATTATCAATGGCCCTTCATATTCCCTTAGTAATCCGTGGTCTTTTTTCCTTAGTAATCGAAGTTGTTCAAGCTCTAGTCTAACCAACAGTTTGTCTCTCACATTTAACTGATGTGCTCCTCGACCCTTATCTACCTTGTTTTTCACTCTTTTCGAGGCTTTTTCAAGGTAGGCACTAACAATCTCTATGTTTTGCCTCCATTCTTTTGTAAGATTGAAGGCTCAAGGGTTTTTCCCCAGGTATGGTTCAGTTGCAGTGTGAGGCATTCTCGGTTGTTGCCTAGAAGTGTCTCAAACAAACTTTTGTTGATGGATGAGCTCTTTTTAGCAATGAAACAAAATTTGGCAATGTCTAACAAGGAAGGCTAATTCCTTTAATTTGCTTGAAAAATGTGTCTCAGGTATTCTTCTAGCAACTTGTTGAACCATTCTTTCTGCCCATCTATTTGGGGTGATAATTGGATGAAATATTCAAGTGAGAACCCAAGATTCTGAAGAGTTCTCTCCAAAATCTCCCAATGAACTATGTATCCTTATTAGAGATAAGACTTTGTGGCACTCTATAACACTTCATCACATGTTTGAAATTTAATTGGGTTGTTTCTTTTGCAGTGCAACTCTTTGGTGTTAGGATGAATGTCTCATATTTGGAGAAAGGATAAATTACCAACAAGATATCGACAAGGTCTCCAACTTCCGACAAGCCAAAGATGAAATCCATGGTTTTAAAGGAACTGACAAGCCAGGATCAACTTGAATTTGTCTCACACAAAGCACAAGTAATAACTTATTAGGGTTTATAGCTATAAATATCACAAAATGGTTCGATTTTGAAATTTTTTCAACTTTCGTTGTAACTGTAAGACTATTTTCTTCACTAATTTTTCCAACAAATAGATAGACAAACAAAGCCATTACTGGTATTGTTGTTGGTTGTGTGATTTTTATTTTATTGATTTTGATTACCTTAGTATTTTTATGTAAAAAGAATAGTAGTAAGAAAATAGAGACAATGGACATTGCTCCTACAAAACAGGCTGAGGTAAAAATCCCAACAGTTGATAAGACAATTGAGGAGAGTGATAATACAAGTAACTGCTTATTTGGGTTAGTAAAAAAGAATTTTATTACTAAGTGTAGTGGGAGTAAGAAGTTGGTCTTTTTTTGGGAACATATCAAGGGTATTTGATCTAGAGGATTTTTTGAGGGCCTTTACTAATGTATTAAGGAAGTGAATATTTGGGACGACCTACAAGGCCACCTTAGGGATGAGGATGGGGATGGTTGTGGCAGTGAAAAGGTTAAAGGATGTGGCAGTGTTAGAGAAGCAATTCAAAGAGAAAATGGAGGCTGTTGGAGCCATGGATCAGCTGAACTGGGTACCAATAAAGGCCTACTACTTTAGTGGGAATGAGAACCTTCTTGTTTATGATTACATTCCAATGGGAAGCTTGCCTGCACTTATGCATGGTGAGTGCATTATTTTAGTTCTTTCTTACTACCTTTCTTCTGTGTGCATTATGTTATTTACTTTTTGTGTTGTGCTTATTTCTTCCTTTCATTATTTTCATTGTTGGAATCTGAGTATGCCTCTATTTAGCAATTCTTTTGTTTGTAAATTTCAAATAGCATGGTCCAACATTCTCAATTTTTTAACATGATGTAGATCTTTTGGATTCATTAATTGCTTTCTTGACTATGTGTTGTTTGAAGAGTTACTTAAGATTTTGATAGTCAATAAGCTTTAAAAGAAAAAGTTTAAATCTTTGAAAATAAAGTTTATAATTGCTCAATTACCTTGTAATATGTTTGTTTTATAAATGACTTAGTATTTAGCATTTCTAAATTTGATAAGTATCGTGGTATGTATAACTTTGTTTATCATAATTTTCTATGCATTTAATGACTTGGAAAGAAACTACAAAGTTTCTACCTTTGAAGCTTTTAGCATGTCGTAGTCTATATGAAATTTTTATTATGCATATAGAAACTATAAGATTGTTCAAATTAAAACTTGATTTTTTATTATTCAAAATTGAGTCATCTGCTTACACTTTGGCTTTCTTGGGCAAACCAATATCGTATTCACAAGTCCCATCTAGTAATATTTTTATTTCTAAAGCTTTCAATTGTTGGATTGGATACTATATGCGATAACCAACCTATGAGTTTCATTATTGAGACTTTATCATGTACATCTAGGGAAATTAATGATCTAATCTAAAGAATCATTGCTCATGAAATTAATAGGCTATTATTTTATAAAAGCTTTGTTTCAACTTAATAAATTTAGGTATGGTGCTTTACTAAGCTTATACTAAAACACTATTCTTTATTTAAAGAATCATGGAATGGATTTATGCATTTCATTTCTAAAATATTTGGATTCACAAATAAGTATATTATTGTTGTGTTATTATCATTATTGATCAGGTAATAGAGGAGCTGGTAGGACTCCATTGAATTGGGAAACAAGGTTTGGCATTGCCTTTCGAGCTGCAAGAGGCATCACATACCTCCATTCAAAGTGACTCGAAATCTCCCATGGAAATATCAAATCTTCAGATATCCTACTCCCTACGTCCCATGAAGCTCGTATATTTGATTTTGGTCTTATTTAGCACCTTGGCTTAAGGAATTATTAGTGATGATTGATGGTTGACCGCCTCTAAACATGTGAACGTTTAGATTAAAAATTGTGAAAATAAAAATATTTATGTATGGTAGTTGTAAATGTAAAGGTCAAATTGTAATATAGATTTGTGTTATAATGGAACACTGGTAAGTATTCTAAGGATCGTACCCAAGGGATTGCAGATTGGAGAAACTATTATTAAATTAATTACAAAAAATAATTACTAATATAATCAAGTCACGAATTAGTAGTGTTAATCCAAATCAAAATATTAGTTAAACTAATTAAATTAATTAACCTAAATTAACATAATGAAATTTCCTATTATTAGTGTTAACGATGCGAGCTTCTAGCTTGTGATCGATTAAATCTGTAATTATCTAATTAAACAATTAATTATCCTCAATTGAGTTATTCATCACCCTTCCAATTTCATCTTCACTAAGGATTACCACTTAGGTTACCCTTTCGGTCTCTTCCTAGGCATACAAATACTCTCCTGATCTCACCGCTTGGCACAAGTTATACATGACGGATACCCTTCTGGTCTCACCTGCCTAGATATTTTATTAGGGGTGTCACTCCCTAATATACTAAGTACTCTTGAATAAACAACCAATTTTAGATAAATAATTACTTAATAGATAAATTAATTTAATAACTGAACCATGCAAGATATAAGTAAAGCACAATAATCTATTCTAATATTTATACAACAATTAATTAGCCAAATCAATGAGGTATAGAGAAAAAAAATATAATAGAAGAGCAAATAGAATGCTCATGAATATATATTGAAGCACGATCCTGGAACAACCTCCGCTCTCAATTGTCTTCACATCGAAATAGAAAAGTTTCAACTAAACGAACATAAAAATAAAATACAAAGAAAACTGAATAGTAAAAACTATCTGTCTAAGTCTACACACCTATTCAGGTGACCCTGAGGTTACTTATATAGGCTACGGACGACTTGGTGACCACTTAACTGAAATACACTTTGGTATTCTAATTAATGCAATATTCTAATAAATGTTTGGGTTCCAAATAATAAAATATCCCAAAAGTTTCATCCAAGGATTCAACTCATTTTGGCCTGCCTTCGTTGTGTCATTATGACATGGGGAAACTCCTCATCATGACGTCGCTGTCGTAAATTCCTTCCTATGATTATCGCGTCATCGTGACAAAGGAAAACTCCTTGTCACGACGTGGAGTGCCTTTCTAGCCTTGGTAGTATCGTTGTTCCATGTTGCAACATGGGGCTCCTTGTATCGCAACTCGACAATCATTCCTTGTATTCTTGGACCTTAATTGGCACCCTACACACTCAATTAGCTCATTAGTCACTCCTGAGGCCCAAGTTGGCCTAACAAGTCATCGAAACAACAAATAATGCGTAAAAATGCTTATTTTATTAATATGTAGATCCTAAGTTACTAATACTAAAAATGTAATAATTAATTATAAAATTCAAAGAAAATAAGCTAGTTAAGTGTCAAAATATACTTAAACTACCACTACAATTAGCGGCAGGTTAATGGTATGAAATGTGTCACTTTGTTTTGATGACTTTGAAAATGGGCAGTATGATGGTAGGTATGTATATGTGTTCTTGATTTTGACATCATGTTTAAAATTATGACGATTCATGGTTTAATAATGTTAAATCATGAAAATGTCCAATTAAATGATGTTAGACATAGTTTGGTTATAGTTGGCATGCCAGTTAGGGTATATAATGTGTCTAGAGTCTTGTTGGAGTTCTATGCCTTCAAGCTTTGCATTTATGTTCCTTTGGTGTGAAGGCATATGATGCGATGCTTTCAGGGTTTTACACTTAGGTGTGATGGAGGGATATGATATGATGCCTTCAGGCCCTATAGTTATGTATACTTTGGTGTGTTAGATGGTTATACTCTTATGAGATTATTGGTGTGATGGAAGAACCTTGTGTATTCGATCATTGAGTCTGCATTTGGCTAATAGGGAATAAAATATTATTATGAAATTCGGTTTACTTGGTGATACGACCCTGCCCCGGAAACATTTTTGATTCAGCTCATTCGAGCTCAATTCAGTTCATTGAGCTCGTTATTAGCTCACTAGCTCATTTAATTTAATTTGCTGGAATAAATTAATTAGTTGAGTTAGTTATTTTAGCTTAAATAATTACTAACTATTTAATTAAGAAATCTGGACATTTTAAATATGTTTTATTTGTTTTAATGCATGCTTTAATTTGTCTTAAGCCTATTTAAATGTGTTCTATTTAGTACGACTTTTAATGTGTCCGGACAGATTTAATGTTTGTTGTTTAATGTGTCTTTAGTGCTTTAAAGTGCGAATTTAATATGTCTAATTGTTGACTTAATTCACCGAATTAATGAACCACTTTAATGTGTCTTGTGGTTGCCGAATTTAATGAGGTTTAATTTATGTCTTGACCGAATTTATTTTGTTTCTGCAGTAATTAATTCAATTTGAAACAACTACTTAATGGCAAAGGAGACATGCATTTAAGTTGTTGTTCTACATGCAAGGAATGGCATTTAAAGGGAAGCAAAGACATGAATTAAATCAAGACAATAAAGGAGGTGTTGGCGAATTTAATGTAAAGCATAGACATGCATTTAAGGTGATGTTCAACAATGACAATAAAGTAGGTGTTGGCGAATTTAATGTAAAGCATAGACATGTATTTAAGGTCTTTGTTGGGCATGCAAGAGTCGGCCATTCAATGAGATCTTTGAAATGCATTAAAGTGGTCGGCCGAGTTCAATGTGCAGCAGAACATGTTTTAAAGGAGTTGTCCAACATGCAAGGGACGTCCATTAATTAGTCTTTGAAAGAGAATACATGAAGCATTAAAAGTGCTATTTTCGTGAACATCAAAGGGTCAGCTGGTTGGTATTTTCAAGTAGCCATTCAGCCAACAACATGCTTGGTGTTTCCTCTCTTTAAGGCTGAACTTTACACTACCCAAAGAAGTTGTTTTGTGTGCCAAGACGTCACTAATCTTTGCTGCTGATCATTAGGATTCTCAAGGTGATTTAATGAAGAGAATTTAAGTCATTATCTACTAAAACGTTGAACTCTTCCACCTAAGAAATCAACTCATTTATTCAAATTTGAATTGGGACTTTAAGCTACGCCCATTACCGCTTCCAAGGCCTAGAATATTTCAAAAGCATTGAGCTTAGTTATTAAGATATTTCACTTATTAATTTAGCTCAATTAAATCTGTTATTGTGACTATTCGGTTGGGCACTTCTTAGACTATAAATAGTTTGTTTTGTAATCGTTTTGGGTTAGACAATATACTTTTGAAACTTATATGAAATCGATTACTTTGTGAGTTTGTTTTCAACTCTCATTGTTCTCCAAAGACTCGTCTGACTTATCAAGTAACCCTTGTGGCATCAACCCGTCTTTCTATCCGAACTTATCACTTTAATACCGAAAGTGTGGCGTTCGATTCGTACTGAGGTTCCTATCATCATTGATAGCGGGTCGAAGTTTCTATCCACTTAACAAACCTTCCATCAACACCCTACCAACCTAAGCATTCTCCTAAGTTACGGGTTAACACACTCCTATTGTGTTAGTTCAGCTTTGAATACTTAGCCCAAACTTCATCCATTGATTTATGTTTCATTTCCTAAACCAACAAAACTCTTTTGAGCCTAAATAATTCCTTTTCTTCTAGCCTAATTTGTAAAGCTTTCAAATTACTCCAATTCACCATCGGGCACATCTACAACTCGACTCTCATCACCGAGGCCGGATCGCATCATTTGGTATCAGAGCTAGCTGAATCGGAGTAAGATCGACGTTATTGGTATTACGGTATTGTAAAAAAATAAAAAAAAACTTGAAAAAAAAATTCGAAAAAAAAATTCAAAAAAAAAGTTTGTATTCAATTTATTTTTACTATTTGTATTTAGTATTGAAGAAAAAAAAGGAAGAAAAAAATTCGGAATTAAAAAAAAGAAGAAAAAAAATCGAAATTGAAAAAAAAAAAGAGTGATTGAAATTCATTTTGGGTTTGTAAAAGCATTGCTTGTTGCCTGAAGGACCATATCTATATAGCCACACTTAACCATTTCTATTTTGTTTGATAGCCTACCATTTCCGACATCATTACCCACCAAGCTAAATCAATTTTGTAAGCCGACGCCAAACGGTATTGATTCGTCGACTTAGTTTGCGAAGAACTTCGAGAGGCAAAAAATCGAGTGGAAAAAGGCAAGAGTGATTGGTGTGAGTTCATTCGAGAGAAGAAAAGCCAAAAGCGAGCGTAAACACGAGTGGAGTGAAAATTTTCTTTCTGAGTGACTTGCGAGGTTTTGTGGTGAGGTATCTAATTTTCTGTTATTATTATTATTATTTTAACATTTCTTCTTTTATTGTATAATCATGTCTCGAGAAGAATTTTCCGAAATAGACTTCCAATATTTGATGCAAGAGATGCGTAGAATGGTGAAATCAAAATTTGATAAGTTGCATGATAGATTGGATCGAGTGGAGGAAAGATTCCGACGGAAGCCAAATTCACCGAATCAAGAGACGGAGACAAGATCATTTCGAAAGCACACATTCCATGATTATTCAAGAAGAGATGAACGAGTTTCTTATGCATCGAGATATTTTCCCACGGAGGGTTATTCACAAAGAGATGATCGTGACTTGCACGATGAATCTGCCATTTCTTTCGAACGAGAAGCTTGTTGTTATGATTCTTATAAGTTATCATCTTCTTGTAATGGAAGAACAAGTCAAAAAGAAAATAAAAGAAAAGAAAGACAAGAGATGTTGATGCAAGAAAATGAACGAATCTTGAATGAAATTGAGAGAAGAAAAAAAGAAATGAGAGAAAAGGAAAAAGAAATAAAAGAAAAAGAAAATGAGAGTGAGAAAAGAAAAGAAAAAAGAATTTGAGATTGAGATTGATATTGATATTGAGAAAAAATTGAAAAGGAAAAGATGTTGAAAAGAAATGAGAGAAAAGGAAGATGGTGGCGAGAACAAGAAAAGAGAGGAAAATTTTAACTAACCCCGAGATGTTTGTTTTTGTTCTGTTCCTTCTTTTCAGGTTTCGACAAATCTCTATGACGAATATCAACTTCAATATCTTCCTGACGAGCGACGTTTTTGCCTGACCGAAAAAGGTAAGGATGAAGTTGAAATTGAACCACATGAGCCCGAAGGTAAGATAGGTAAGGAACACCTAGCACTTGAATTTCCATTATCTTCCTTGAATGTGGATAAACATAATGTCGACTTCATCTTTGTAAAAGCTCCATGCCAAAAAGTGGTTGATTTTCCTTCATCGATTAGTGTTTTAATCTCAAATGGTGGTGAGACGAGCTTTCCCAAAACAAATTTTTGCATTGACAAGTTTGGTTTAATGAACTCTTTGCTACTCTTTGGCATAAATAATCAAAATCAAATTTTAAACCCGAATGCTTTTAGTACATTTGTTGGGAAATTCAAGCATGACCAATTGTGTGCGAACAATTTCTATTGTTTTGACGCTTGGTTGTTCAATAAGGAAACGAGGTATGATAAATTTGATTTCAATTCAATCCTTAGTCTATTTCTGTGGTTATACCAAGTACGTATTTCATTTCGACAAGGTTAATTCCACCAAGGAGCTTGATTGCATTACAAGTCCAAGGAGAGAAGATTTGTGATGATCGACGAAGGTAAAATGATCCTTGTTTTTCCATTCTTGAGGTGAACAAGGTATGACTCATGAGAACTTTAAAATCTTTCGCCTATTCGTTTGGAAATAAACATCTTTTGAAGAATTGGTTTTTGCAAAGTATTTCAATCGTGAAGTGTTTAATTGTTCACTTTATTTGAAAGTGATTTATCTATTTTGATTGATGCCGATAATGCGAATTTGGAAGAACCCATCGTTCAATTTCCATTGCCAAGTTTTATTGTGCGAGATTTCCATTCATTTGTTTGTGATGAAAGGATTACTGGTGGTGTCTTCATTTCATTTGAAATATGTTGGTAAGACTATTATTGTTGATAAATTTGTTGGTAAATCAATAGGCAAACGTCCACTACAAGTTTCAATCGAACAAGAGCATGAATCCAATGGTTTTTTTTATTTACCTGATAATGTAGAAAATGTGTGGTCGTTGAATTGCTGTGAAAGCTTACTATGTTTGAACGAAGAAATTTGGAAAAGATTCAAGGCAAATGAACGTTTTAACATACCTGATTTTGTGAGCCTATCCATTCCATGCTATCATAAAGGGCTGTATAAGGACAAACTTTTTATGAGGGACAAGAAGCTCGACTTGAGGACAAGTCGCTTCGAAGAAGGGGGATGATACGACCACCTTGGAAACATTTTGATTTAGCTCATTCGAGCTCAATTCGATTCATTGAGCTCGTTATTAGCTCACTAGCTCATTTAATTTAATTTCTTGGAATAAATTAATTAGTTGAGTTAGTTATTTTAGCTTAAATAATTACTAAGTATTTAATTAAGAAATCGGACATTTTAAATATGTTTTATTTGTTTTAATGCATGCTTTAATTTGTCTTAAGCCTATTTAAATGTGTTCTATTTAGTACGACTTTTAATGTGTGCGGACAGATTTAATCTTGTTGTTTAATGTGTCTTTAGTGCTTTAAAGTGCGAATTTAATATGTCTAATTGTTGACTTAATTCACCAAATTAATGAACCACTTTAATGTGTCTTGTGGTCACGAATTTAATGAGGTTTAATTTATGTCTTGACCGAATTTATTTTGTGTCTGCAGTAATTAATTCATTGGAAAGAACTACTTAATGGCAAAGGAGACATGCATTTAAGTTGTTTTTCTACATGCAAGGAACGGCATTTAAAGGGAAGCAAAGACATGAATTAAATCAAGACAATAAAGGAGGTGTTGGCGAATTTAATGTAAAGCATAGACATGCATTTAAGGTGATGTTCAACAATGACAATAAAGGAGGTGTTGGCGAATTTAATGTAAAGCATAGACATGTATTTAAGGTCTTTGTTGGGCATGCAAGAGTCGGCCATTCAATGAGATCTTTGGAATGCATTAAAGTGGTGGCGAGTTCAATGTCTTGAGAACATGTTTTAAAGGAGTTGTCCGACATGCAAGGGACGTCCATTAATTAGTTCTTGAAAAGAGAATACATGAAGCATTAAAAGTGCTATTTTCGTGAACATCAAAGGTCATTGGTTGGTATTTTCAAGTAGCCATTCAGCCAACAACATGCTTGGCGTTTCCTCTCTTTAAGGCTGAACTTTACACTACCTAAAGAAGTTTTTTTGTGTGCCAAGACGTCACTAATCTTTATTCTTGATCATTAGGATTCTCAAGGTGATTTAATGAAGAGAATTTAAGTCATTATCTACTAAAACGTTGAACTCTTCCACCTAAGAAATCAACTCATTTATTCAAATTGAATTGGGACTTTAAGCTCGCCCATTACCGCTTCCAAGGCCTAGAATATTTCAAAAAGCATTGAGCTTAGTTATTAAGATATTTCACTTATTAATTTAGCTCAATTAAATCAGTTTATTGTGACTATTCGGTTGGGCACTTCTTAGACTATAAATAGTTTGTTTTGTAATCGTTTTTGGGTTAGACAATATACTTTTGAAACTTATATGAAATCTGATTACTTTGTGAGTTTGTTTTCAACTCTCATTGTTCTCCAAAGACTCGTCTGACTTATCAAGTAACCCTTGTGGCGTCAACTCGTCTTTCTATCCGAACTTATCACTTTAATACCGAAAGTGTGGCGTTCGATTAAATCGAGGTTCCTATCATCATTGATAGCGGGTCAAGTTTCTATCCACTTAACAAACCTTCCATCAACACCCTACCAACCTGAGCATTCTCCTAAGTTACGGGTTAACACACTCCTATTGTGTTAGTTCGGCTTTGAATACTTAGCCCAAACTTCATCCATTGATTTATGTTTCATTTCCTAAACCAACAAAACTCTTTTGAGCCTAAATAATTCCTTTTCTTCTAGCTTATTTTGTAAAGCTTTCAAATTACTCCAATTCACCATCGGGCACATCTACGACTCGACTCTCATCACCGAGGCCGGATCGCATCACTTGGCATATGAAAAGGTTGAATAAATACCCTAAAGATTATTTCAAATATTGATATCTTGATACATATTCATTTTTGAATATAATGGAACTTGGTGTAATGATATGTTATAATGTTATGTTAGCATGATTTACTGTTTAATGTTTTATGTGTTGAAATAGAATTATGTTAGTACCATTGAGCTTTCACTGCTCAGTGCGGATGTGTTTGTTTCTATGCAGAAGTGTTAAGCAGACTTTTTGAATTGCTCGTGACATTCAACGACATCCAAAGGCTCATATCTCAGCTCAGCCAGGTGTGCAACACCTAAAACCCATTTCCATTGTCAAAAAAGGGTTATAGAGTATTATCCTACAAGTCGAAACATTTCATAACAAATAGTATTCAATTATTAATTTAATTCCATAAATACATATAATATTCATAGTGAAATAAAACATTCTATTACGGCATTAAATCGACTTTCAAAACCCTAAAATAAGTTACGAACATTCAGGGACAAAATCGAAACAAATCAAAACTTCAGGACAAATTCAAAGATTTTCAAATTAGGGGTCACACGGTCGTGTGTCCAGGCCGTGCGACAGAGCCTAGCTCCTGTGGCTCTAAACATAGTCGTGTGGCTATCCTACACGTCCGTGTGCGACCTCACACTCCCGTGTGCATGGACCATGCAACTCTTTGATTTGGATCACACGGCCGTGTCATAAGCCGTGTGCCAGCCCATGTAACATTCGAAGTACCCTCACACGACCGTGTCACAGGCCGTGTCTCTGCTCGTGTGAAAATGGCACCTATACTGTTTTTAAACACACTCTAAGCACACGTCTGTGTGGGTTACCTGTATGCTTCACATGACCGGGTGACAACCTATGCCCCAGGCCGTGTGAACTCAAAAACGTCCTACTTCAAGCTCAAATTTCACCCAATTGCATATGTACCTAAACCAATTACAAAACATGTAATCACAAGGCTTCAAATACATACAAAAACATCCAAAACATGCTAATTCAATCCATTTAAGACCTAAATGAGTTTGCTTGAAAATCATTTTTTTTTTTGTAATGAATTAATCTTTCTTTTTCATCTGAATCCCATTTTGTTAAATCTTTATTTTGAGCCAAATAGTTTTGATTGACTCTATTTCGCCATTTTCTTGGTACTAATTTTAGCCATCTATTCTGAACTAAATCATATTGATAACGACTCCTTAACCAATTTTTCCATTCATTCATTCCAGAATGCCAAACGATTTTCTGTCTTAACCCATAATGATGTCTTAATCTGGAATGAGATACTCCTTGTTCTTCAAAATAATCTTTTATTTCATTTTTAAGAAAAGAGATGTTCCATGATATTGAAGGATAGTTTTGAATTTATAAAAACTAATAACTTGGGTTTGTGATAATTTTTAAAATACATATGCTTGTGAGAGGGAGGATAAGTCACAAAAAGCTTTTTCATTTTTATTTCTAATACTAATATTAAAAAGTGAAGAAAGTGAGGTTTTTATAGTTGAAATAAAATGAGTTGTATTTTTCGTTGTTTTATTAATTCTTTCTTGATTTGCTTCATTATTGTGAATGAAGTTCTCAATCATTTTTTATGTTGATTCAAGAAAAAGTTGGGTATTGGTTCTTGGAGGGTCCATAATGACACCTCATCTCAATTACCCAACATTTTCACTACTTTAGTTTCATCACACAAGTCTCAACATATTCAAATTTAACTTACCTTCAATTCACTTATATCATACCTAATTCAAGACACACTTACCATTTTCATGATTGTTCACTTATACTCTAACATGGATTTAAACATACATACCCAAAATCTCAATGCACCATCAAACACAATACATGTACTTATGAAACATTACAGAACATAACTGAATTTTCCCTATTACATGCCATATAAGCCAAGATAAATTCAAGGGTTACTAAAAGAATCACCGGATAGTATGATTTCTTCATACTAATTTGATTTCCCGATCCATAAAATGTTATCTACAAGAAACACAACAAAATACGAGTAAGCTTTTATAAATCTTAGTAAGTTCATCGATTAAATAGTAAATCTTACTAAATTACGCATAATAATTATAAAGCTTAGTAAGTTCATCGATTAAATACTAAATCTTACTAAATTACGCATAATAATTCGGTTAATAAAATTTATAAACAATGTTTCTGACAATGAAGTCCTGAACAGGGTTCCTGGAGATAAGGTTCTTAACAGAGTTCCTGTTAATCACAGCTCACAACAGGTGAGTAATGCTCAATACAATAGTATAAATTAATTTCCACATTTCAATAACATTCAGTGATCATTAAAGATAATGCCTGATGAACGATATACAGATACGAGCACACGGTTAACCATCCAACACATCAAATACTCATAAGAGTCAGTACCATCCAGCACACCAGTTGCTCATAAGAGCCATTACCATCTAGCACACCAGTTGCTCGGTTGAAGCTCGGTTGAATTTAATTATGTATGCTTTTATGTTACTAAATGAATTGCTATAAATGTTAAGATATAATGTATTGGTTGCCATCACTACACCAAAACAGGTTTTTAGCGGCGCTTGCCGCTAAAAGTATTTGCGGCGTTTTTGAAAGCGCCGCAAAAAACGCCGCCATTGTCAATGCCGCAAACGTTTGCGGCATTTTTTCCTACAAACGCCGCTATAGATTTGGACCTTTAGCGACGCTTTTTCCACAAACGCCGCTATAAATCATAAACTTTAGCGGCACTTTTTTACAAACGCCGCTATAGATCAAGACCTTTAGCGGCTTTTCTCACAAACGCCGCTATAGATCATAATCTTTAGCGACGCTTTTTTCAAAAACGCCGCTATAGCTCAAGACCTTTAGCGACGCTTTGATTACAAACGCCGCTAAAAATACCGTTCTTTGGCAGCATTTATGGAAAAACGCCACTAACTTTTAAAAAACATTTAAAAATATTAAATATTAAAATCAAACATTATTAATATAAAAAATTAATTAGTATTAAATATATACTTTTAGTCAAAAAGACTATATTTAATCATATAAATAAATTAATTTTTTAGTCAAAATATTGAAAAATATGTTAATAATTAAATAGAAAAATTACAAGTTCAAATAGTCCAACTAATTAATTGCAAAAAAAATAAAATGCACAACTTCAAAATGTACAATAATAAACTTGAAAATTTATAGACTAAAATAGAAATTCAAAAACCCTTTGAAATTATACTGAAATGGGTTTACTACATCCACTGTTTACTACATGAGTTTATTGATTCTATAAACTCAAATTAGACATTGTTGAGGAAATCTAACACATTCTGATAAAGTAACAGGCTAAAGGCTAATGGATACTTTACTTCTGAGTAGTGACTTAATTGATTTAATTCACTCACTGCCACTGAAGGTGGTCTCTCCTCTTCAACAGGTCTTTCATGCAAGAACCTACCTTTGAGTAATGACTGCAAAATTAAAATAAGAGTGCTACTAGTTTAGCATGGCAACATGTGAAAACAAAAGGATTTTCATAGAGCAAAACCATATATATATATATATTAACATCAATCATCAAAACATGTGATCACACAACAGTCCAGAAGTGATTTATAAAAGCTAATTCCATCACCGGCATACTTTTAATATTTTACTTTCAGGTACAAATTCAGTGCATGACTATCCACCAAAACACTATTAGAATAAGGGAAATTTAAAAAACACTATTAGAATACCTATTTTCTTATTCTGTCAGCTAATTTCACTTTGATTCAAAGACACTTAGTAGCAAATTTCACAAAATTTCTTAATTTCTCTCTAAAGCTTTCTATTCCTTTGATTCAAAGTAGCTTACCAGTTTTGGAGACTAAAACCCAACCTTCCTACTAATTACGACATAAAAGTGCAAAAAAGAAAAGCCCTTCAGTGCCAAAACACCATTACAATCAAGTTTCTCTATTAAGTTTTGCACTGTAAAAGCGAAGGATGGGTAAAGAACATACAGTTTTGGAGATTTTGGAGTAGTCACCGGTGAGGATATTGTGATCGGTAGACATTCAAGTATCAGCTATTATAACACAGTAATCAGTCCCAGCGATAGCAGCGCAATATCTGTAATTTAGGAAAGCAATAGCATATCTGCAATTTGATATTAAGTTGTTAACAAATAGGGTATCGTGTCTTATAGAATATAAAATCAAGTGGCAATTAAGTACAAAAAAATGGAACAAAGTACCTTACAACTAGGCTTGTAATGGTATGCAAATAAGCTTACCTATATGACTGTCAAACTACCAGGTTCTCTGTAGAATTAGTTGAACCAGCTGGTCTGGTTTGGTTTTATCATCCATTATAAAATGTTTTTCACCCAAGCATAAAAGATTTGAAAGTGGGAAGTCAACTACACACCGTGGAGAAAGAGACAGCTGAGCTTTATTTTGTCCAGAATGGTAATGTAAGGTACCCTCCTCCATTGATTCTGCCATTACTGCTCTTTTCTCCATTTCAGCAAGCGCAGCAATGGCCTTTTCATACTTTTCCTGCATTAACATAAATGTTGAAGCTAATAGCAGTGATGGGACCGGGAAAATTACATATAACATCTGCTTACTTTTCAGAAGAAAAAAAATTAAGTGCCTCAATAAAATATGTTTGAGGGGAAAATTTATAAACAAAAAAACAAGAAATTTGAACACGATGAGTACCTGAAGCACTTCAACAGAATATCTTTTGTTTCCTTTTGATCTTGCTCAAATTGCATTAGGATCTATGAAGTATTTAACAAACATCATTATCATAAAGACATACATATCGATAGAAGAAAATAATCTTCAACTGCTAAGAAAACTAGCATCTTTCAATTCATGATTCATGAAAACCAGAAACACGGGTTTTTTAGCAAGTTCTGGTAATGCATATTGACATTAAATTTCATGAAGAAGCCTAAGGTGCCAGGTAAAAACAAGCAAAATGAGTCGCATGATAGGAATTACATAGTTTTATAATTATATTTAAAAACAAGTCGGCAATTGACTGTAAATTTTGGCAAATTGAATAACATATTCCAGTTTAAATAACAGATAAGTTCCTCCTTGAAATGCAAAGATTAAATAGTCACTTATATCCAATTTATAAAATATTATGACATAGCAGAGGTAAAGAGCAACCTGTAACCAAGAAAATAAATTACATTTCCTCTACAGTCTATAGAGAACTGACAATCGAAGAACCAAAAGTAATACACATAATATAAATTATTAACCTAAGAACAGCTGATCTTTTCTCTTTTATTATAACATTGCTTTTTAATGAAGCACGAATGAAAGATCTTACAGTTGTTGACTGTGAAAAAAAAACTACGAAAGCTGTTCACATGCAGTCAACTAAGCAGTTGGTATGACAACATGCACAAAGTAGATCATAAACTCTAGCCCAAACGTAATCAATCTCTCCACAAAACTAATCCATTAGAGTGTAAAATTTCAAGATAAAATCATGTTTGAACTTTGACACCTAGTCCCATGTTCACTTATGGATAAAATATTGAAACTTTTTCCTAGGTAAAACTTGTCGACACATATGCTTGAAACATTTACAAAATTATTTTATTTTCCAGTTATTTCAGAAGACTACAGATCAATCTCATGATTTCAGCAATAATAATTGTAATCCACATCATACTATAACTTAAAACCCCAAAATCATAATTTCTTAATCCTAAATTCATCATAAACATCATCTTGGAAGATTACCCAAAAGTTTGTCTTACACTACTTAGGGGGAAAACGAACTAAGAAATCAATATTAAGTGTTGTGTGAAATTACATAATTCATTAGCATACCTTCCTACTGTTCACCTTTTTCCCCCATTAAGTTCTTCAGGTTTCCTTCGGTTTCTCTGCCAATTTGCAAATATAACTTTATCTCTTAAAGCAGATGGATCTACAGATGATTTTAAATGTACAAATATGATGTCTAAGAATTAAAAAGAACAAAAGCACATTAACAGATCAGTTGAGTCACACTTGCTGCAGTCAATGCCAAAACTAATAATTGAACACTTACACCAGTATATCAAAACTAATAATTTGCAGACCAATTTTTCATACACAGTAAATCACGTGATGCTAACCTACTCAATCTTACAAGCCTTTTATCCAACCATAAGGGGATTTACCCCATTAAGCCCCATCCAAGACTAAGTACAGTTAAATCCTTTGTTGCTCAGGCTCTTTTCTTTTACTTCATTTGTGAAGTCCCTCTGTTTGACATATACAATGGGCATGGCATTCCAACCAGACATACACCCGAGAAACATAGAACAATAACAGTTCTAGAAATTTTTAACTCTTAAAAATAATAAAATAAAATTGGTGATGGCAAGCAGTCATAGTGTCATACCGTGCACTTATTGATTTGTACATCTGCTGAGCTCCATAGAAATTACCCTCATTTATAGCTTTTTCTAATTTATCAATATTCTGCATTTCATATCAAAAGCAAAAACCAAAGCAATTAGAAATCATTCTTCACCAAAAAAATAAACTCATACTTCGATATAAAACTACAGTATTTATTGGTCTAATTAGAAACCATTCCTCAACATAAAAATAGAGTAAAATCATACTTAAATCTAAAGCTACACTCTTAATTGGTTTTCTTGAATTAAAGAAAAAAAGAGCTTGTTTTTCAAAGAACAGAACTTTCCACATGCAAATACTACAAACCCAAGATTAAAATAACAAAAAGGTTTAAAAGCTCCTCCTTTTGAATGAAACTTTCCATCCTTCCAACCTCCTACACTTCTATTTTCTTACCAACCAAACAAAAGCTTAGGGAACAAGGACATAAATGTAAAACATACAAAATTATCAATTTGTTTCTATTTTTTTTTCCAATTTTCCACGAAAAAAAAATGATGGGTTATTTCCAAAATTTTTTCTTTCACTGAAAATAATCTCAAAAAAAAATACTGAAAGCAATAGAAATAAAAAAGAACACCTTTTGAACAGGAGGAAGTGCGGCTCTTCTTAGTTTATCTCTTGACATTTTCCCTTGATATCCTCTTTCACTTCTTGTTCTTCAATGGAAAGAAAGTACTGATTTTTCTTCTTCTTATTCAGAAAGATCTGATTTCTTTTTCCTTCTATTGATTTCTTATTCAATGGGAAGTTTCAGTCGCTCTTTCACCTCCTCTTCCTCCGGTTTCTTGTCATCAAGGGTTTCCGTCTCCATAGAAATCACCAGTAAAATTAAAAGGAAACTGTATGTTTCCCTTGAAACCCTAAAATTAAAAGAAACCCTAACAAATCGAGAGAAAATGAGTAGCTATGGTGAGTGAATTCAGTGCAGTGAAATGAAAAGGAAAAAGAAGTGTGATTAGTGTAGGTGTATTTACTTGGTGTTGCTGAAAATGGGAAATTTTGGGGCAAATTTTGAGATTAAAAGGGAAAAAGAATTAAGTAGAAACTTTTATTTGGGAGATGAGAAAAAAGAGGGAGTAACGAGCGGGTAACCAAAAAACTGAGCGGGATAAAAAAACGCCGTTATTAATAATTTTATTTTAAACAAAACGACGCCGTTTTTTTGGAGTAAAATTATTCTTTGCGGCGTTTATTATAAAAACGCCGCTATTGCTAATTTTTTACGGTGTTTTTTTGAAAACGCCGCAAAAAATTATTTCATTTTAAACAAAATGACACAAAATTTTATTTTGTCTCCTAAAAATTATTAGTTAAGTAATTTTATAAAAAAAAATTTATTACTATTTTTATAAATTGATTTTTATAAAATAAAAAACCAAGTACTCTCAAAATAAATATTTTATATTCTAATAAGAAAACAAAATAATAAAATGACTATAATTAATTATTAAGTTAGAATTATTCAATGTAAGCAATTAATCTCTCACATATCAAATTTCTATTAAAGATTGAGACGTTAATCATGATTTTAAATTATTCTTTTCCAATCTAATCTCCATTTTATTAGAGATATTTTTTCTAACTAAAATATAATTACTATTATTTTGCTAGATATTCGATGTGGAATTATTTTAGTACTTGTATTTCATTTTTATTTGTTATAATTTGGTCCTATCCAAAATAGATAGTTATCTATCCATATACTATGTTACTTTTTTATTTATTTATCAATTTTTTAAATCTAATATTTAAATATATCAAATGGTTTAGATTAAATATTTTTAAATATAAATGCATTAATTATTGATTGTATAAAATTTCATCATTTAACAAATCTCAAGTAAACCTTAAATCCTAAATCATTTAATATATATAAAGTTTATCGATTATCTCTTAAATAATTTAAACTATCATCGTAATTTTAATATATTAAAATTAATATTATCTCTTTCACAATTATATAATTAATTATTTAATATATGAATTAAAAATACTAATTAATCTAAACCCTAAACCCTATCCCTAAACCATAAATCATAAAACATAACCCTAAAACCCTAAACTCCTAACCCTAAAATTTAAATCCCAACCCTTAAACAATAAACCATAAACCATAATACTATCTCTTTTACGATTATATAAATTGAAAAACAATTAGTCATGTACCAAGAGCACTATAATCATTATTTTAATATATTAAATTATTTAATATATAATTTATTTAAACTATAATAATAATTTTAATATATCAATTTAATATTATCTCTTTTACAGTTATATAATAAATTATTTAATATATAAATTAAAAACTAATTAATCTAAACCCTAAATCCTAAACCCCTGACTCTTAACCCTCAACCCCTAACCCCTAACTCCTAAACCTTAAACCCCAACCCTTAATCTATAACCTTAAACCATAAACCGTAACCCCTAAACCCTAAACCATAAACCATAAACCCTAAACCCTAAACCTTAAACCATAACCCCTAAACCCATAATCCATAAACCTTAAACTCTATACCATATACCCTAAACCAAAAACCTTAAACTATAGAGATAATTATTTCAATATTTTAAAATTAATATTCTCTTATACTATTATATAAGAAATTATTTAATATGTAAATTAAAAACACTCAAGTAATATTGTACAAACTTTAAAATTATTTTAAATAATAGTATTTTAATATTTCCATTTTTAACAAATATTTTTCTATGTTTTTATTTAAAATTATTTCTACGTGTCATTGTTTCAAATTTATCTATTTTAACAAATATTCAATTAAAATAAATTGAATTTTAATTAATAAAATAAACAAATTAAATAGTAATTAGACATATAAAATGTTTTTGCGGCGCTTTTACAAAACGCTAAAGTTTCGAAACATTAGCGGCGCTTTTCCAAAAACGCCGCTAAAGCCCTGAGTATTAGCGGCGCTTCTCCAAAAACGCCGCTAAAGTCCCTGAGCATTAGCGGCGCTTCTCCAAAAACGCCGCTAAAGCCCTAAGCATTAGCGGCGCTTCTACAAAAATGCCGCTAAAGCCCTGAAAGGTAAGAAAACGATGCCGTTGGGTTTAGGTTTTTTACGGTGTTTTTTGTAAAAACGCCGCTAATACTCATTATTAGCGGCGTTTTCCTTAAAGCGCCGCTAATGCTCGATTTTTAGCGGCATTTTTTATGCAAACGCCACTAAAAATGCCGCTAAAAACCTGTTTTGGTGTAGTGCATGATCTTATGTTCTTTCATAAAGCTTTAGAAATGTAGTATCATTGATTAATATTATTTAGGCTAACAGTTGTAAAGCCATCTGGATGGAGAGCAAAATGTCCTAGTAGTTGAGTTATATCAAAACGCCATTCGGATGGCGAATATTAGTCATTCGGATGGAGAGCAAACTTTCCTAGTACTTGAGTTATACTAAAACGTCGTTCAGATGATGGATGTTATCCATTCAGATGGACAGCAAGCTGTCCTAAAAGTTGAACTTGACTAAAACACCATCTGGATAGCATCACGGCTGTTTTGAGTTATACAAGAATGCGTTGATTGCATTTTGAGTTGCCGAAAGTCCATTTTATATAAAATTATTTGGTGGCATGTTACAAGTGTTTAGATTACCTTTAGCATGCTATTAGATGTTCAATTTGAAAAACTGATTTAGGATTTGTAACTTGGTCCCGTTTTTTACTGTCTTTGACCTCGGACTTTTGTAAGAGGACCCACTAGAGTTAATATTATGTATTTAACATAATATTTACTCGTTAAATTGAACACTACACTAATTAGTTTAACTTTGGTGTTACATTTCTATTTTGTTTGAGTTGCTTTAGCAATGGATGTAGCATCGTACATTTGAATCCACATCCAAATTAAATATGGGATGTTACAATGTGAGATTCTGTATAATAATTTTTAAAAGCAATTAAATTTTTAAATATGTGATGACATTAGTAGAGAATAGATTTCCCAATAAAATCGTTTGTGTCTATCCATCTTCCATCTATGAATGTTAAAGGGTATTAAAAGGAAGAAAATAAAAGCAAATGTAAATGCTAAAACTGAAAAAGAAAAGTCTCTTGGTCTTTTATTCCATATTATTTTCTCAAAAATTATCTAAAACTCCAATTGCAAGATTTTAACAAACTAATAAATAAATTCATATAATAAACTATTTTTCTAGGAAATTTGAAATATATATAACTATATTTTAGTTATAATATGTAAGAATCTAAATTATCTTATTCTCTTCACTTTTACTTTTACTAATACCAAGCCATTGGCATTGGCTTCGAGACTTTTTTCCTCATTTTTTGGGTAAAAATAAAAGGAAAATTCCTTGGAAAATTAAGATTTAGGAAAATGAATTTAAAAATTAGATTTAAATTTTATTTATTATATAAATTGTAAGAATAAAATGCTTATGTTATCCATAGATTAGTTGAAATTTAATATAATGTACATTAAAAACATAAAACCATTATTTGTCAAATTCAAAATAATTTTAAGATTTTAAATTTATTAACAAATTCATGTATTTGAAAAATCATCTTGAATTTGATGTATCTAAATAGCTTACTACTTAATTTACACTATTTTTGAAATCCAAATTCAAATTTTAAAATCATAATCCCTAAATACTCATTATTCAATCTTCACAGAAAAACTCAATTAAATTTAATAACATATGAATTCCTTACCAATTAGAATAATGGAAATTACAGGAAATAAGGAAAAAAATGTAGCAATGAATGATGGGTAATATATTGAAGGAAAAATGAGAAGTACGTATACCTGTTTCTTATTTACATGTATGTGCATGTGTGCGTGTGCGTGTGCGTGTGTGTGTGCCCAGGAATAAACAAACAATGACAATTTTTTTTTTGAAAGAAACAAACAATGATGATTAAATGCATGGGAAAGATGGAAAAATAAGAATTCAAAGACTGCCGATATTTTTAGCCCTTTAGTGAAGATGGCCATCTGCATCAACTAAGTATGCTCGGAAGAGCCATTCTCTGCTTCATGGATTTGATGAATCTCCTTTTCTGTAGTAGGCCCATGGAGCTCCTCTATTCGAGTCGTCATCTCAGACAACGAAGGGCGTTTATCGGGATATTGAGCTGTGCAATCTATGGCAAGCTGTAGTAGCTTGACCATATCCTCCTCGACGTTCTGGTGTCTCAGAAGTTCATGGTCAAAGACCTCGGTAGTCCACTCCTCTGGAACTACGGATTGGACCCATCTTGAGAGGTCTACTCCATCCTCATTCAATAAGGCATGTCTGGGTGCCTTACCAGTAAGAAGTTCTAGAAGCAGGATGCCAAAGCTGTAGACATCAGCTTTTTGGGAAACTCTACGGACATCCGTTACCTCTGGAGCACGGTAGCCATTAACACGGTCAGGAGCCGATGTGGGGCCAGCAAGCTGTGCAAGACCAAAATCAGATATGCGAGCTTCATAGGACGTGGTGAGTAGGATATTTGATGATTTGATATTTCCATGGGAGATTTCGGGTCCCTTTGAATGGAGGTATGCGATGCCTCTGGCAGCTCCAAGGGCAATGCCACACCTTGTTTCCCAATTCAATGGAATCCTACCAGCTCCTCTGTTACCTGATCAATAATGATAAATAACGAAACAATAATAATATACTTATTTGTGAATCCGAATATGTCAGAAATGAAATGCACAAATCCATTCCATGATTCTGTAAATAAGAGTTTCAGTATAAGCTCAGTAAAGCAACATGCCTAAAATTTATTCAGCTGGCTTATATAAAATAATAGCCGAATGTCAGAAATTGAAACTCTGTGATTTCTTTCCCAGCTGCTAAATGCATAGCAAATGATGATAAACAGAAACCTACACATACCAGAATACTTATCAGATTCAGAAATGCTAAAGGCCAAGTCATTTATATAACAAACATATTACAAGGAAATTGAGCAATTATAGACTTTATTTTCAAAGATTCAAACTCCTTTATTTTAGAACTTATCGACTGTCCAAATCTAAAATTACTCATCAGACAAGACAGAGACAAGAAAGCAATTGATGAATCCAAAAGAAGATCTGCATCATGATAAAGAAACGGATAACGTTGGACCACGCCAGTTGAAATTTACAACCAAAAGGATTGCTAAATAGAGGCATACTAAGATTCCAGCAATCAAAAGATGAAAGGAAGAAATAACAACACAAGAAGCAAAAAACATAATGTACACAGAAGAAAGCCTAGTTAGAAAGAACTAACATAACTCACCATGCAAAAGTGCAGACAAGCTTCCCATTGGCATGTAATCATAAACTAGAAGTTTCTCATTCCTACTAAAGTAGTAGGCCCTGACTGGTACCAAGTTCGGGTGATCCATGGCTCCAACGACCTCCATCTTCTCCTTGAATTCCTTCTCTGACACCGTCACATCCTTCAACCTCTTCACTGCAACAACCATCCCCAACTCCAAGGTGGCCTTGTAGGCCGTCCCAAATGTTCCCTTCCCTAATACCTCAGCAGAGGCTCTCAATAAATCCTCTAGATAAAATACCCTCGATCTGTTCCCAAAAAAGACCAACTTCTTACTCCCACTACTCTTAGCAATAGCATCCTTTTTTACTACCCCAGATAAACGATTACTTGTATTATCACTCTCCCCAGCTGCCTTATCAGCCGCTGGGATTTCAACCTCAGCCTGTTTTGGAGGTGCAATATCCCTTGTCTCCATTTTCTTACTACCCTTCCTTTTACATAAAAATACTAAGATAATCAAAATCAGTAAAACAGCGGTCACACAACCAACAACAATACCAGCAATGACTCCACTTGACCATTTATCGCCACTACTACTGCTACTATTTTCAGTTCCATTACACGAAACCAAAGGCTTGCCACATAAAGAGTTCCCTTCAAAAGCAGTCTTTGGCTTCCCTGATAGCCCTTTTGGGATTGAACCATTTAACTGATTAAAAGAAACATTGAATTGCACAAGTGCAGGCAAGTCAATATCTGGTATTGACCCAGATAAGTGATTGTTCTCCAAATACAAAGTACCCAACCTAGTCAAATTGTTAATACTCTCAGGGATTGTACCTGTGAAATTATTGTTTGCAAGATTAAGTCTAATAAGTTTTTGTAAAGTGAACAAGAAGGCAGGAATTTCACCAGAAAATCGATTTCCTTGTAAGTATAGTTTCCGAAGGGAAGTAAGCTTGGCAAAGTCATAGGGGATTGACCCAGAGAGAGCATTGAAACGAAGTGAAAGGGTATGGAGTTGAGCTAAGTTGCCAATGGCAATAGGAAGCGGACCTGACAGCCCCACTCCAGGGAGTCTTAACTCCACTACTCTGTTCTGCACACAACGTACACCAGTCCAATTACATGGGCTCCTTGACAGATTCCATAAAAGTGTGCGTCCACCGGAAGCTGCTCGAAGACCCACCAAGGCTGCCCTGTCGGAAGCTAGATCCGAGTTCATGCTAACAAACAATGTTGTCCAGAACAAGCACAAACAGAATATGCTGGAATTTAGCTTCATAGTTTTTCTTGCTCAGAAAAAATGAAAAAGCTTTAATTTCCACTTGTGGAAAAGTATTTTCCAGAGGTTAAGATATTGGAATCAGGATGCAATTCATGTTTGGTTGTGTGAGAATTTTTGTAGTGTCCAACGTTTGTTATTTTGTAAATGTGAAACGCTGAAACTTAGTTTTATTTTTATTTTTTCCTCGTGGTTTTTATGATAATGAAAACTTAATGCAGGAATTTGGTTTGATTTGATTGAAAACGAAATTTCTTAAGGAGCTTAATCTTGCTGTTGTACTTCTTGATAAATTTAACTACTAGAAGGAAAGTAGAAAGGAAGTAACCGGATTTGAGTTGATTTTTTTTTTTTTACTTTTTTAAGGGTAAATTAAGAAAATAGTTATTTTTGTTTGCCCCAGGTTGCATTTTAGTCACTTATGTTTCAAATGTTACGTTTTAGTCACTTAAGTTATCATGTTGTAACATTTTAGTCATTGAGCCGTTAATTGCCATTAACCGTGTAATAGTAAGCTGACGTGGCATATTAAATCATCATTTCAAACAAAAATTTTAGGTTAAATTATACAATTGGTTCCTATATTTTTTCATTTTGAGCAATTTAATTCTTTTCTTTTATGTTCTTTTAAGTTTTTTTTTCATTCTCTTATGCTTCTCCCTTTGTTTTCCTCCCTTCTCCATTTCTTTTAACGCAATTTTTTCTATATTTTCCATTTGTTAAAACTAGTCCTTATATTTGGCTTTAACAAATAAATAAATAAAAAGAAAAAATAAATTGTTCAAAAAAATAAAAGTATAAGGACTAATTTTAACAAATAGAAAACATAGAAAAACTATGTTAAAAAAATGGAGAAGGGAGGAGAGAAGCATAAGAGAATGAAAAATAAATAAAAACAGAAGAAAGTTAAAAACATAAAAAAATTGCTCAAAACGAAAAAATATAGGGAATAATTGTATAATTTGTTGGGACCGCCGGTACGCCCCATGGCACAGCAGAAAAATATAGTCCGACGATCCTCATCCATGGATCCATGTACAAGGAATGAAATAGGTTGACATAAGGTTGTTCCAAGCCACAACGAAAACGTCCCGGCCTCTACGTAGTCTACCCAATATTAAAACGAACGGCAAAAAAAAAAACTCTTTTGGAACTTTTCTAGAGAAAATCTCCCAAAACGACTGCTAGACCTTTTTCTTAATTTTTCTTTTAAAACACACTTAACTCTAATTCAAAATTTTGGTATCCATATATTGAAAATAAAATCATCTTGTAGGGAACATATGGAAAGTATTAAAAACGTTATATTCTTTCCAAAAAGAATTATAACTTCCATGTTTCAATGCTTGACCGAATCATAATTATAACAATTTATAAAAATAATTTCGTAAACTATATCTTGTTAAATTTTATATGAATCAAATTCATATATTAATTTTAATTATGTTCTCTATTTTTGTACAAAAACTTGTACATTTAATTCATTTAATATTTAATTGTTAAATTATATTAATTCAATAATTAATTTAATTCATGTGATAGCTAAACATAATACCAACTGTGTTTGAATTTTGTTCGTTTTAACCATAGAGTGTGACCCTGTAGGTTCTTGTAACATTAGTAGTAATACAAGAACATTTCTAATAATACAAGCAATGAGTGGCATCTAGCAATGCATCATTGCTACCTAAGTTACAAGAAGTCGTAATTCGATATAACCTTTCTATGATAAATCTTTCATGTATTACATCATTTTATCATTTATATCTAGATCAGACACAAGTCATAGAACAGTCACACTTGCATAATCTAATCTCATGTTTCTTGATATCTCGAGTAGACTACAATAAACACATAAGTATGATATCTCATATCAACTTATTCGAGCATTACCATGCATTTTTAATCTCACTCAATCAAGTGACCTAAGATATTGCTCCCATTATGTAGGAGGGACAAATCTTATATTGATCAACCATATCCCGCTATATAGATTATGGCATATTCAACATTAGTCTTTTCAGTACAACCTATTACGGAAGACGTTTGACTGTATCAAAATATACGACTCACAATGTTGGGATAATGATGATTTTAAGTCTAAGAATCGTATATATAGTAATCACTATGAGTAATGTTGTGACTATTACATAATAATCCAGAAACATATTCATAGTGAGTCAGTCAAATATGTTGTTCTCTAGCACATACTCATGTATTGATTTTGACATCCCTATGTCAATGACAACACTATGTCATCAATTAACTACACATTAGTCTTAATGCATTATTGTTGTCCAAGTCCACAATAATACTTGACTAAGAACCTTTTAAGAATAATCATATTTTCTTAAGATTTTATTACAATTCAGTTTATTTATATACATAGAAAAATAAATTAAAATAATAATGATAATGCCTTATATTAATAAATAAGGTAAAACAAGTATGTAATTACAATCATCTCATGATTGGTCTTTGGGCATACTATAATATAATTTAACCTAAAATTTTCGTTTAAAATGATGATTTAACGTGTTACATCGGCTTACATTACATCGTTAACGATAAATAACGACTTAATGAATAAAACGTAACATTTCAAACATAAATTATTAAAATATAACTGAAGCAAATAAGCATAACTATTTTTGTAATTTACCTTTTTCTAATTGCTAATTTCAATTTTTGTTAACTTTTTCATTAACTTTTAAACCTCTACTTTTAAATTTTAAAATTTTAAAATCTTTTGTTAGATCTCCTTCGACTTTTATTTATTTATTCTTATTTAAATTTAACAAAAAATCTTACAGTGCTAACTTTTCTTTCTAGTAGTTTAAAATATCAATTTTCAAACAGAAGGAAATTCATCAAATTTATTTATTCAATTTTCTTTACCCAAAAAATATTTTCTCCATTACAAAATTGAAGAGTAAAAGATGGTAAAAGAAAGCATGAGAGTCAACAGATGGATTCGTCTTTAGAATTGAAAAGAAAATGACAAAAAAAATCCAGGTCTGACCCCACCCCAACACCTAGAAGTTGTTAGAGTTTGATGAATTCTCACAGGTCCAAAATGCTTAAATGGTGAAAATCCAAGTAAGAAGGCACCTATTGCGAGTTGCGGAATTAAGATGTTAATTTTAGAAGCATCAACTTAAAATTAGACGTAATATGTAAATTCTTTTTCCTATAACATATATTATGTATGTTAATTATATTACAAATAATTAGATAAAAAAATTTCTACATTATATTTTCAAATATACAAGGACTTGATTCAACAATAAGAAAAACATAAAAAAAATAAATGAAACTATCATTGTTGAAGTTTGAATCGAGTTAAACAGGAAAGAGTCAAGTCAAAACAATAAACAATCGATTCAAAAAGCAGAGAATCAATTTAAAATAACAAACAATCGATTCAAAACAGCAATGAAACTAAGATTGAGAAGCATACACACATGTTGCAACATACATGCAAACTGCATGCACTCAACAAAAATCATTTGAGTAGCATGGTTGGCCATTTTTCAACAATCACATTTCGCAACCAATCAAGACAAATAGCAGTTTAAGTGGTTGATACGAACTCGTTTCGTGATTGATTCGAGTCGTTAGTGATGCCCATCGTGAATTGAGTAGAATAGAATCGTTTCGGTTTAAAAGTAACAAAATAGAGTTAATGGCTTCAAACAAAGGTAATGAATAAAATAGATAGGAAACAATAACAAATTAAATGGCTAAGACCAAAAAAATGAACCAACAATAACGAATTGTTGACCCGAATCTCAAAATGGTCTTTAGGTGTTTTTCGGTTAAAGGAAACAGTAAGGAACCTTGACCCACTATCAACTATGATAGGAACCAAAGGTATATTGAACGCCACACCAAAGGTGATAAGTTCAGCAACAAATAAAAGATGGACGCCACAAGCTTTGCTTGATAAGTCAAATCAATTCTGTAAGAACAAAGAGAATTGGATAGCTCACAATTCAAATATTTCATCTATATTCAGCAAAAAGTTCTCCTCTCTATGGCTGATTACATCTATTTATAATGCTAAAACAAGGTAACCAAATGGTCAAAAACATCCACTTAATGTGCCATAAAAACTGATGTCTTTTCTTATTCTTTGAACCAAATAACTCTTTCCATAAAATCACTTTAATTCAGCTGATTTGAATGTCTTTAATGGCTTAGAAAATGACTCTTGAGTTGTCCTTGGCTAGTTGAATAGACACCATCTCTTAACCAGCTCCTTAATGACATTCAAAGGCTTGATTAATTTCTCTTGAAAGCTCCAAAAGCAATTGGAAGTGGAAGAGTTGTTGCTGAATTTTAAAGGGCATAAAATGCTCTTTAAAAACTACTTTAATGATTTTTAAGCTCCCTTTATAACAGCCCCTTTAATTGTAACTCAAAAGAACTTGAATAGCCACTTAATTAAATGTATAATGACCTTGAATTGTAACCACTATAAGCTAAAAGTCACCTGCAATAAACACATTAAAATGAGTTTATTAAACAAATGAAAACACTTATTAATCATAACAAACATTAAACTTACTTAAATAAATGAACTAAAACATATATGCAATAATTATTCCAAGAACTAGTTAAATTAAAGAAGCATAATTTAAAGAACTTAATTTATGCATCAATAAATAATCCTAGGAACTAGATCAATTAAGAAGCATATTTATTTAATAAATTTCAATAACTAACTCATTTATTAAAACTTAAGATAAGTTAAATTAATTTATCACTACTCATTTATTAAACTAAAACAAGTTAATTAAAAGAAACAAATTCACTTGCAATAAATTGCAAGTAACGCTTTTGAACAGATGCGAAGCACGACTATCGAATTCGCCACTTGCTCTTCCTAAGCTCGTTCCAAATAGCTTGCTATTGCATTTCAAATCTCTTAGCTCGTGATCGAGTTATTGGTCCTCGTGGCGACTCAATGGATTCGATAGTAATTTCTGGGCTAAGGTTGCATCATTCCCCCTCTTGAGGCGATTTGCTCCCAAATCGTCACCTACATCAAAAGGGATAAATCAGCAACATTAAAAGTAGCACTAACCCCATACTCACTAGGTAAATCTAACTTATCAGCGTTATCATTAATCCTTTCCAAGACTTGAAAAGGTCCATCTCCTCGTGGTAAAAGCTTGGAACGTCTTTGAACGGGAAATCTCTCCTTGCGCATGTGAATCCAAACCCAATCACCAGGTTCAAATATTACTCGTTTACGGCCCTTGTTAACTTGATGAGCATATTGCTCCGTTCTTCGTTCAATATTATCCCTAACTCGCTGATGTAATTGTTTCACAAAATCTGCCTTTTTCTTTTCATCTACATGCACCAATTTATCAGAAGGTAAAGGCAATAAATCCAATGGAGTTAAGGGATTAAATCCATACACTACCTCAAATGGTGAAAACTTGGTAGCTGAATGTACCGATCGATTGTATGCAAATTCAATGTGAGGTAGACACTCCTCCCAAGTCTTTAAATTCTTACGTATAATGGCCCATAGTAGTGTTGACAGAACTCTACTAACAACCTCCGTTTGGCCATCAGTTTGGGGATGACTTGTTGTGGAAAATAATAGCTTAGTTCCAATCTTTCCCCATAAAGTCCTCCAAAAGTGGCTGAGAAATTTAGTGTCTCGATCCGAAACAATGGTTCTTGGAATGCCATGCAATCGTACAATCTCCCTAAAAAATAGATTGGCAACATTTAAAGCATCGTCAGTTTTGTTACATGCTATGAAATGAGCCATTTTTGAAAACCGATCAACTACAACAAACACAGAATCTTTGCCATTCTTTGTTCTAGGAAGACCCAAAACAAAGTCCATAGAAATATCCATCCATGGCATTTCTGGGATCGGTAATGGAGTATAGAGTCCATGTGGCTGGACCCTTGATTTCGCCTTCTTGCAAACAATACAACGATTGCACACTTTAGCCACATCTCGTTCATCTTTGGCCAATAAAAGTGTTCTTGAAGAATGGTCAAAGTTTTGGCAATACCAAAATGTCCCATTAAACCCCCACTATGTGCTTCATGAACCAGCAAATTTCTAGTTGATCCTTGGGGTATGCACAACTTATTTTCTCGAAATAGGAACCCATCTTGTTGGTAGTACCTGTCATACGCACCTTGCACACATAACTTGTAAACTTCTCCAAAATCAGAATCATCAGCATATAATTCCTTTAAATAAGCAAAACCGAGTAACTTGACATCCAAATAATTTAGAAGAGCATACCTTCGTGATAAAGCATTTGCATCGATATTTTCCTTACCTTGCTTATCCTTAATCACATATGGAAAGGATTCTAAGAATTCTACCCATTTTGCATGTCGTTTGTTAAGCTTAGTTTGCCCTCTCAAATGCTTCAAAGCCTCATGGTCCGTGTGTATAATGAACTCTTTTAGGCCAAAGGTAATGCTGCCATGTTTCTAATGCACGTATCAATGCGTACATTTCTTTGTCATAGGTGGGATAATTGAGTGTAGCTCCATTAAGTTTCTCACTAAAATAAGCCACCGGTCGCCCATCTTGCGTTAAAATCGCACCTATTCCTATTCCAGAAGCATCACATTCCACCTTGAAAATTTTGTTAAAATCTGGCAAACATAAAAGTGGAGCATTAGTCAAACAATCTTTGATTTTAACAAAAGCAGATTCTTGTTCATCAGACCAAATAAAAGGTGAATTTTTTTGATAATACCGGTTAATGGGGCAGCAAGAGTGCTAAAATTTGGTACAAACCTCCTATAGAAGCTTGCAAGGCCATGAAAGCTTCTAACTTGGCTGATGTTATTCGGTCGTGGCCATTCTTGTATTGCTTTAATCTTCTCTTGGTCCACCTCTAGTCCATTCGCACTTACAACAAAACCTAGAAAAACAACATTTTCAGTACAAAAGTTACATTTCTTAAGGTTTGCATACAATACTTCATGTCGTAAAACCTTCAAAATAGCATGCAAATGTTCAAGATGTTCAGTTAATGATTTGCTGTAAATTAAAATATCGTCAAAATAAACTACGCAAAAACGACCAATGAAAGACCTCAAAACGTGGTTCATCAACCTCATGAAAGTACTCGGTGCATTGGTGAGGCCAAAAGGCATCACTAACCACTCATACAAACCGTATTTAGTCTTAAATACAGTCTTCCACTCGTCCCCCTCCCGCATACGAATTTGATGATAGCCACTTTTTAAATCAATCTTAGAGAACAATTTTGCACCACTAAGCTCGTCTAACATATCATCAAGTCTAGGAATGGGATGACGGTATTTGACGGTAATTTTGTTGATAGCTCGGCAATCTACGCACATCCTCCATGAACTATCTTTTTTAGGCACCAACAGAACGGGAACCGCACATGGACTTAAACTCTCCCGTATATAGCCTTTTTCCATTAATTCCGCTACTTGTCGTTGCAACTCTTTAGTTTCCTCCGGGTTGCTTTGATAAGCTGGCCGATTTGGAATTGTAGCTCCGGGAATAAAGTCTATTTGATGTTCAATACCTCGAAAAGGAGGCAATCCACTTGGCACATCTTCCGGGAAAACGTCTTTGAATTCCTGAATCAATGAAACAATAGACAAAGGTAAAGAATTGTCAAGTTCGTTAGCATCGAATAAGCATTCCTTGTACATAAGCACAAGTACGGGTTGATGCAACAACAATGATTTTCTTATCTCCTTTTCTCTCGCAAATACGCTCATTTTACCACTCTCAATTTCTTTTTGACTTTCTTGTTCCTCTCGTACTTTTACCTCCACTCCTTTAATTTTTTCTTTCTTTTTTTCATTTTTCTTGTCTCTATCTTTTTCAATCTTTTCTTTCAACTTCAATTGATCTTGGTACACTTGCTTTGGAGTCAATGGCGCTAAAGTTACATTCTTGCCTCGATGCTTGAATGTATAGTGATTTGTATAACCATCATAGATCACGTGCCTATCAAACTGCCATGGACGTCCCAAAAGTAGATGTCCTGCATGCATAAGAACTACATCGCACACCACTTCATCTTGGTACTTTCCAATAGAAAATGCCACCACAGCTTGTTTTGTTACTTTCAGCTCACCTCCATCATTTAGCCATTGCAACTTGTATGGAGTTGGATGTTTAGTTGTAGCCAAACCTAGCTTTTCCACCAACATAATACTAGCTACGTTAGTACAACTACCACCATCAATGATCATACTACATACCTTGCCTTGAATGTGGCATCGAGTGTGAAAAATATTCTCCCTTTGTTGATCAGTTTCAACACTTTGAATGCTGAGGCTACGCTTCACCACAAGAATTTCTCCTTCAACGGGTAACTCTAAATCTTCATCATCGGATGGCATTTCAGGTTCATTTTCATCCTCTTCCTCTGACTCAACTTCTCCATCAGCTCTTATCACCATAATTCGTCGATTGGGACATTGACTAGCTATGTGCCCTCGGCCTTGACACTTGAAACATCTTATGTCTCTCGTGCAATTTGGCGCTTGCTCGTTTTTATTTCAACTTGTCTCTCCAATGGGCTGATTTAATTTAACTGCTACAGTTGGTTCCTTTGTTCTAACTGGGGGTTTGTTGACTCCTTGATTCCATTTGTTGGTTGAAGAATTGGCATAGGGTCTACTAACTCCTTTTCGCTTAAGTTACTTTTCAACCTTAATCGCCATGTGAACCATGTCCATCACTTCAACATAGTGTTGTAGTTCAACTATGTTGGCAATGTCACAATTTAAACCCGCAAGGAACCTAGCCATGGTTGCTTCTCGATCCTCCTCGATATCAGCTCGAATCATCGCTATCTCCATCTCCTTATAATAATCTTCAACACTTCTATTTCCTTGAGTAAGGTTTTGAAGTCGTTGATAAAGATCTCGATGGTAGTATGATGGAATAAATCTTTTCCGCATGACTGATTTCATTTCTCCCCAAGTAGAGATGGGTCATTCACCATTTCGTCGTCGACTTGTTACAAGTTGGTCCCACCACACTATGGCATAATCAGAAAACTCAATTGCTGCGAGTTTCACCTTTTTACTCTCCGCATAGAACATCTTCATAAAAATACAAAGTATAATTTCATATTAATTATTATCAATATTTTATTAAATTTAAATTAATTTTGATTAGTAGTATGCAAATTATATAAGTGGACTACTTATCATGTGAGAAAATCAAACATCAAATATAAAATCATTAATTCTTTTTTAAAAAGAATATTTAAAAAAAAAGTGTAATTTTTCTTTCAAAATTCAATACTATTTTATATGAAGCTAAATTGATGGTATGTAAGCACCATTAATTATATCAAAAACAAGCTCAATCTTCTTTTCCCACTCCAAATAAGCTCCAGGGTCATTCTTTCCTTGGAATGGTGGAATTGTCATCTTGATATTCTTAAGATTGGCATCGGGTCGATCACGATCTCTAGGACCTCGTTGTCGTTGACGGCCTCGACGTCGTACACTTCGGGCAGATGAATGATCACTTTCTTGTTCACTTGCTTCATAAGGATTTTGGATTGGACGTTCTCGCTCTCGTGTTGCACCTTCCAGAGTCATCTCACGTGGTTCTCGTGTCTCGACTCGATATAATCGATCTTCAATCGGTTCAAGTTTTCTATCAAATAGTTGCTCCATCTCTCGCATAATTGCTTGAAGGGTAAGATCTGGCACTCCTCTTCCAACATTTCTTACGGGACGTAACCCTCCTTCCACATTTTGTTTCTTTCCGGACTTCGTGACTTTTTTTTAAAAATAAACTCACAACAAAGAATCTCACTATCCGCTCACAAAGAAATCTCACTCACTTGGCTTTTATACTCTCGAATAAACTCACCACTCTCTTGCCTCTTTCCACTCACTCCTCCTCTCTAAGTTCTTAGGAATTATTTAAACTTAAAAAGTAATTGTTGTGGGTCGGCTTACAAACTTGATGTTTGGGCTTGGTAAGATTATTGTAGGACAAAGGAAAGTAAGCTTGAAACAAAGAAATGAAAAGGTTGGGTGTGGCGAAACAATAGAAGGTAGTAATGACTAAAAATTTGGGGCAGCAAACAACAACAAAATTTCAAAACTAGCTTTTCTTTTCTTTTTTTTTTCACAATTTTTTTTCACGATTTTTTTTTTTGCTTGATATCCAATATTTTGAGTTTGAATGTAAACTAAATTTTTTTCTTGAATTTTTTTTTCGAATTTTTTTTTCATATTTTTTTCAAAGAAACTACTATACCGTAATGCCGACAACGTTGATTCTTACTCCAAATTCGCTAGCTCTGATACCAATTTGATACGAACTCATTTCGTGATTGATTCGAGTCGTTAGTGATGCCCGATCGTGAATTGAGTAGAATAGAATCGTTTCGGTTTAAAAGTAACAAAATAGAGTTAATGGCTTCAAACAAAGGTAATGAATAAAATAGATAGGAAACAGTAACAAATTAAATGGCTAAGACCAAAAAAATGAACCAACAATAACGAATTGTTGACCCGAATCTCAAAATGGTCTTTAGGTGTTTTTAGGTTAAAGGAAACAACAAGGAACCTTGACCCACTATCAACTATGATAGGAACCAAAGGTATATTGAACGCCACACCAAAGGTGATAAGTTCAGCAACAAAGAAAAGATGGACGCCACAAGCTTTGCTTGATAAGTCAAATCAATTCCGTAAGAACAAAAAGAATTGGATAGCTCACAATTCAAATATTTCATCTATATTCAGCAAAAAGTTCTCCTCTCTATGGCTGATTACATCTATTTATAATGCTAAAACAAGGTAACCGAATGGTCAAAAACATCCACTTAATGTGCCATAAAAACTGATGTCTTTTCTTATTCTTTGAACCAAATAACTCCTTCCATAAAATCACTTTAATTCAGTTGATTTGAATGTATTTAATGGCTTAGAAAATGACTCTTGAGTTATCCTTGGCTAGTTGAATAGACACCATCTCTTAACCAGCTCCTTAATGACATTCAAAGGCTTGATTAATTTCTCTTGAAAGCTCCAAAAACGGCTGGAAGTGGAAGAGTTGCTGCTGAATTTTAAAGGGCATAAAATGCTCTTTAAAAACTCCTTTAATGATTTTTAAGCTCCCTTTATAATAGCCCCTTTAATTGTAACTCAAAAGAACTTGAACAGCCACTTAATTAAATGAGTAACAGCCTTGAATTGTAACCACTATAAGCTAAAAAGTCACCTACAATAAACACATTAAAATGAGTTTATTAAACAAATGAAAACACTTATTAATCATAACAAACATTAAACTTACTTAAATAAATGAACTAAAACATATATGCAATAATTATTCCAGCAACTAGTTTAATTAAAGAAGCATAATTTAAAGAACTTAATTTATGCATCAATAAATAATCCTAGGAACTAGATCAATTAAGAAGCATATTTATTTAATAAATTTCAATAACTAACTCATTTATTAAAACTTAAGATAAGTTAAATTAATTGATCAGCTACTCATTTATTAAACTAAAACAAGTTAATTAAAAGAAACAAATTCAGCTTGCAATAAATTGCAAGTAACGCTTTTTGAACGGTTCGAAGCACGACTATCGAATTCGGCCACTTGCTCGTTCCAAATAGCTTGCTATTGCATTTCGAAATCTCTTAGCTCGTGATCGAGTTATTGGTCCTCGTGGCAGCTCAATGGATTCAGTAGTAATTTCCTGGGCTAAGGTTGCATCAGTGGTGGATCTCATTATTTATAAATAACATTCTAATGCAAATCAATTGTTTCACTAATTTTGAAGCATGATAACATCATATAACTAACTAGATTCTCAAAAATACTAAACTTTACATGCAAATTGATTTCCCAATTTCCACTAATAAACTATCGGTACATCTAAATACCTCTTTCCCATTAAGAGATAGCATACTGGTAGGTTGAGGGTATATCCCTTAACGACTTGACTGATGAAAATGCCAGTATCGAGACCCTGTAAAGCTCAAAACTTGTATTAACTCACAAATAAAGGATGAAAAAAATATGAAAGAAACAATGGAAGTTCCAATTTTTTCTCACAAATTTGGTTTCTTTAAGAAGATTTTCCCTTTATTCTTATTAAGAATAATTATTTTAATACTATAAAAATATTGGAGGGACCTATTTTTATTTTTGGGAGGACCATAATATGTATACAAATGGGAAAATTAAAATGTTTTAGACCTTTGAGGGCCCTATGGGTTATTGCAAATAATGAAGACAAATAGTCTAAATACCACCCAAAATTGAAAATTCTTAAAGCTTTATTTATATATTTAAGAAATCAAATTGGATTGTTTGTTGAAGAAGTATTGTTGTGATTGGTTTCTTTGAAGAAGATATTATTAGGTTTTGTGTTAAAGAAGAGAAGGATGTGTTTAAAGTTTTATGATCATAAATTTTCTTTTTCCTTTTTTTTTTTTTGCTTAATGAGAATTTTTACTTCGAAGAAGAAACTAAGGGTATATATTTTATTCGATATATATCACTTTTTATATATTTTTTATATTTTATAGTTTTAATAGTTTTTAAAATTTTAGATTTTTCATAGATTATCCCATGAAAACATGTGAAAGTAAAAAAAATTGGAAAAATTAACCAGAGGCTAAATTAATAACAAATTGTAAAGAATAAGGGTTAAATTTAAAATTATACTTAAAGTAACGGAAACAAAAAGTTAACAAAAGATAAAAATTAAATAATTCAAAAAGTAAAAAAAATTAATTTTAAGCAAATAAAAGTAAATGATTAAACATGCACAAATCTATATGTATAAGTACTATAGTTAGAGTTTCACCTTTTAAGGAATTAAACTTCCTAATTGAGTAATCAGCAATCTCTAAAATGTTTTCACTTTTATTTTTTAAAGGAAGATATTTTAATATTAACATATTTCATTATTCATAAGAATAAATATTTATGGTTAGATCAAATACGTATTTAAAATAATATGGACGTGTGTGATAAAATTGTTTTAGTGAATATTATTAAAAAAATTAATTTGATGTGAAGTCATGCTTTTAAGAATTTGAAAAACAGTTTTAGAAGAATGAAAATTATTAAGTATTTATGTTTACGAATATTATATAAATTTAATAAAAGTAATTAATTTTAAAACAAAACCAATTAATAAACTTAATTAAATTAGCTGGGAAAATACTATTTTAATTGTTCAAATAATTTTTTGGCCAAAATTTATTTAAATAATTTAGTTACAAGCCCACTACTCCTATTTAATTACTCTGAATTAAATAAAAAAATATGATATTATAGACGGAGAAAATGATTGAAAATGACATAATGTTCAATAAGGTTTGTAGCTTTCTTTCTTTTTCTACTTAAATACTAAATAATATGGAGATCTCCAAATAATCTATTGTAGTTTTTCTGATAAATTTTAAATATAGATATCTCCAATTCTATTATTTTTTTGTTACACAAAGATTAAATGTGAACATCTCATACATTCTTAAGTAAGCTAATTATCTTTCTATCTTTCCTTCAATGTTGAAATTGCTTGCATGAAAAATGTAACAACATTTTAACTAAAACAGTTATCAACTTTTTTTCCTTTCTTTAAGATAAAGATTGAAACAAATTGATATTTTAAAGATAGTATTATAATTAAAAATTAAATTCTAGATAAATTGTGTAAAATCTTTATGATGTTAATATCATGTAAACTAAAACACTAATATAGTACAAATAATAATTTTAGTATTTTTAAATAATTGATTTTCACAAGTTTAAAAATTATGTGATATGGGATTGAGTTGACCATTAAACTTAATGAAGAACAACAATCCATAAATTGATTTCTTCTCTTAACCTTTTCCATTATGTCACACAAACCCTCAAGCAATGGAGGCTATAATTTTTACGTGTATTTTGTGTGTATAACCCTAATAGGTAGAGGAAAAATTAATTTTAATCTGGTACATTCATCAAATAACCAAATGAATGATAAGATTTAATTTCTATTAAAGTAAAACTCTTATTCCATTTACATTTGGTCACATGATTTTAAACTTAATTGGATCTAGGACTAAAAATCTTACAAAGTGTTCTATTATTTTATATAAAAAGTGTTCTATTATTCTTATAACATATAAAATAAATTATAGTCACGAAAGGAAATTAAAGGTAGCCTTAGAAAAACATCTTCATAAAAATACAAAGTATAATTTCATATTAATTATTATCAATATTTTATTAAATTTAAATTAATTTTGATTAGTAGTATGCAAATTATATAAGTGGACTACTTATCATGTGAGAAAATCAAACATCAAATATAAAATCATTAATTCTTTTTAAAAGAATATTTAAAAAAAGTGTAATTTTTCTTTCAAAATTCAACACTATTTTATATGAAGCTAAATTGATGGTATGTAAGCACCATTAATAAAATCATTAGTTTATAAGTAAAAAGTATTGGACATAACAAAATTATTCTTAAGTTCAATTTTTCTCTACTCTTGTATGCTTCAGTTTTCAAATAAATTGCAATAATATCTATAAAGAGGAGTTATTTGTTTGACAGTTAGAAATTGTATCATAAAATAGAATTTATAACTATAGATTAAAGGAAAGAAAAGGGAAACCAAATATTAATTTGACTTGGTCATCCTTGGTTCAAGAACTGCAATTGCAAGGATAACAGCAAGAAGGTAAATATAATTTTCAAAAAAAAAACAAGAAATTAATTCAATTTTAAGAAAATCACCTAATGTAACAACTCAAAATTTTTGTATATAACACGTGGCATAATTTTGAATTTAAGCGGATGAGAAATTTTATGAAAAAATTTGATATTAAAGATGAAAACATGTGAAAAGAATTGCAAAAGTTAAAATTTGACAAAAAGGACCAAATTTAAAATTTTGAAAAGTATGATGACTAATGCACAAAATTATCCAGAATGGAAAACATGAATTAGTAAGGAATATTTGCCATTGAACGGATTGTAATACGAGGTGGTGAGATGGAAATCACTTCTGGGACTAAATTGGAAAATTTGAGTAGTACAACGACTGAATTATAATTTTTTCCATTTTCACTGAGAAAAAGGTAAATTAAGAATTAAGAGTTCGGATTAGTTCAAGTACTAAATTTTGAAAATAAATTGTAAAAGGGGTAAAATGGTAATTTTTCGTAAAAGGATAATTTGATTAATTCTCAATACTTTTATGGTGGAAATAATATTTAAATATAATCTTTTATGTTTGAAATTATTTTATATTGTTGAAGCCTCGTAAGAGAGAAACGGTCTTCAAATTGATATAAAATGAACTTGAAACAAAGCCCATTTGTTGGTTTTTTTAAAGATGGGAAAGAAACCCATCAACTTCATTCTTTATTCTCTAGCCACCAGCAAGCTTTTCATGGCTGCCATTTTTCCTTTTTCATTTCCTTTCTCATTTCTTCAAATTTTCTCAAAATTTCCACTACATACCTTAAGATTTAGTTAAAATTTCTATGGGAACTACTGTCTAAACTCATTACAATCATTAATTTCACTATTACCAGCCTAGGTTTTGTGGAGCTCTAGTGAGAGAAGTTGAAGCTAGTGTGAAAAAGCTTCAACAAGGTAAGAAATTGTTTCCTACACTTCCGTTAGCTTGATATTTATTGATAGATCTTATGAAAAAGCTTGGAAATAATTTATATTAAATTTTGAATATATTTTTGTTGTATAGAAATATGAAAAGGTTGATTCATGGAATTTCAAGCTTAATTGGTGATGGATTGGTGATCATGGAAGCTTGATTAAGTGTTAAAAAGCATCCATCAAGGTAAGTATCATGGATACTCATCTTCCTTCTAAGTTAGTAAGCTTAGGGTTTATGACATTAATGTTATAATTAAGTACTTATTTGAGCTAATATTAATGTGAATTTGCATGGCAAATTATGAAAAGATGAGGCACAAAATGTGGTAGAAAAAGTATGAATGACCATGTGAGGTTTTGTGGCCAAATAACTGAAAATGCTACAAAGGTTGCCATGAAAGAAATTACAGCATGTTAAAAAATGTATATGAAAAATCATGTCATCATTATGAAAAGTGTAACACCCTATACCCAGCTCGATCGCTGAGCCCAAATATAAAGATGTCACACCACCGTCTCACTACTTGTACATTACAATGTTCATTTTATTAGAGTCGACACATGTTATTCTTTGCATTTGCACAGGTTTTAAGACAAACAAACATTAATGATCATTGAATCATGTTGAACATACATCAATGTAGCTTACCGTGTTAAAAAAAATTCAAGCATTTGGACCTCTTAGCAAAATTTCAAAGTTAAACACGTAGGTATCGATATTAACCCTAGGGTATCGATATTTTCTTTAAATGGTATCGATACCACCTGGAAAATCGATACCAAACTTGCATTTTGTTTCTCGCACAAAAATCATACTGTTAAAAATTATCGGTATCTGTCATAGAGTATCAATATATTTACCTCGAGTATCGATGCTTGAGCAAAATTATCGATACCAAATCTTTATTCTGACTTCCCTACACATTTCAAAACACAGAGGTATCATTTTTAAAACAAATAATATCGATACCTTTGCCTCAGACCACAAAATTACAGCATATAAAAGTATATAGTTCATTCCAAATTAGTTCCTAAACATCATGCATCAAATACATCAATAAATAATCACCCAAACGGCTAAATTTAACAATTCAAACGTTAGAAACATGTCCAAGCAAGAAACATCATGCCATCATCAATGTTCATAAACCTAAGCATATTTGTAACTCATAAACCTCTTAATCAAAAGCAATAACCAACAGAATGTTCTGAAGTAACATGACTATAAACAAGTCTACCATATTGCCTTATTCCCCAAAATGTAAATAAATAAATAATGAACACCTACGAAATACGAACAAGTCTTCCTTGGATCACTCCCTCGAATAACCACACCGCCCACACCGAAACATCACTAATCTGCATATGTTGAAAAGAGTGGATGATTAGAATAATCACTATGCAAATATGTCATCATGCATCCACAAAACAACCATGTATATATACAATTACAATATTCTTATGTCTAGTGTCATATAATACCTCTTCATGCATTATCTATTAGTTCATTTATATAGCATTTACATACTTATTCAAGCATATGTCACATAACTCTTATTCCATTAATCATGTATCACATTTCACACAATCATGTATAACGATAAATTGACATTTAAAGTATGAAACATAAAGTGGGCACTATCACCACACATCGGATACACAGATCTCCAATCACACCAAATGACTCATAAAGTCGAACATATCTCATAAATGAAGCATATAGCTAACACTCTCCTTATTTCTCCTCACATGTCTCGTCGAATGGAGCTTAGTTCACATTCCCTTATCTTTCCAACATGTCCCAGGCCCCAATGCCCAAAATCACTGTACATATAGGTGAGTACTCACAATCCTATGGCATGCCAACTATATCCAACAATTTCAAGATTTCAAGGCCAAAATATCAGAAACAAACACATATCACTTATCGATTATCCATGCACTATCACTGTATATTTTCATTTTTAGCAAAACACTATCACTAACATTTAACACATACATAATATGTGCACATTTGCACTTTCACAACAATTATCACAACCACATATCACATGTTATAGCATCTCATCCTAATTTACATATTCATATTCACATTCACATAAGCACATAATTCACAAGATAAACATAGGTATGAGAAACCTTACACTCAGAATTTAAAGTAGGGGTTTAGGCTACTACTAAATTGTCAAATAACACATGACTTGTGTCTACGAGCAATGAATCCAAACACTCACCAATACGCTTTTGCCGAAATACTAAAAGCTCAAACTATACTTTCCTAGCTCGTAGATGGTCCTAGCGAATCTGAAACTTAAACACAACAAATTCACACAACAATACATTCAAAAATCAGCCAAGGACTTACCACAAGTAATAAAAAACATAAGCCTAAACTAAGTTTTCAAGTAATTGAAACTTTTAACATAGCAAGCTTTAAATTCAAATATCTCGGTCTATACTCAGTCTTTCCGCCTAAAACTAATTCCGTTCATATTATAATTCATCTATGACTAATTCCCAACCTTTAAACTACAATAAAATACTCAATTCATGGTATCAACTTTTTCGACATGTTTTATGGCTATTTTTCAAAAATTCATTAAAACTCAAGAAATCTTTATCAAACCTCCAAAAAAAGTTTAGAAACCTCTTAATCATGTCAAAACTAATTTAAAAACATTTTGAAACCACGTTGTTACTCAAAACCCGAAATTCACCATTAACGACTCTATTCTTGGCTTTTAATCAAAACATACAATTTAATGGCTACTAATTTAGTTTTAAAGACTAATTAACATTAAAAACTAATGGGTAGACGAATGGTTTTCTTTGATGGAAGAAAAACAGAGATTTGTCAAAAACTCAGAAAGCTTACACATGAAGAAGATGGATTCTATGGAGTTTTATGTTGTTTCCTTGAAGATTTATGAAGGTTTTATGCTCTAAAGATGAAGAAAAATAATGAAATCAAGGTTTGATGAACAAAAGTGCAAGGGACAAGCTTAAGGAGCAAGGGACGACAAAGTAATGTTTTGGGAAGAAAACTAACGTGATATGCTGAAGGTGGGGGTGATAATAGGTTCGATTTTAAAATTTGGTAAAACTACAACATAAATGCTCACAATTTTGTCTTTGTTACAAATCAGTCCTTTTTTTAAAATTAAAGGTTTCCAAACACTTTTTCAAAAATTGATTTGATTTTCTAGAAACCATAATCGAAAACATTATTGATATACCATGTCGCAAAATTCTGAACACTCTAAGGCTAAAATTTTTAAAAAACCCTTAAACTCCTAGGTTCTATTTTGGGGTGTTACAATTCTCTCCCTCTAAAAAGAATTTCGTCCTCGAAATTACCCGAACTAAACAAATAAGGATATTGTTGCATTATCACCTCTTCATCTTCCTAAGTAGCCTCTTCAATCTTGTGGCTACGCCACAAAACCTTAACCAACGGTACTCTCTTATTACACAAAACCTTCACTTTACGAGCTAAAATTCAACTAGTTCTTCCTCATAAGTAAGATCATCTCAAACTTCAATTTCCTCAACTGGCACAATTATGATGGATCTGAACGACACTTTCACAACATCGACACATGAAAAACATCGTGAATTTGCTCAAGTTCTAGCGGCAACTTGAGATGATAAGCTACCAAACTAATCCTCTAAACGACTTCATAAGGTCTAATATACCTTGGACTCAATTTACCCTTCCTACCAAACCTCAAAACCCTCTTCCAATGTGAAACTTTCAAGAATACCTTATCACTAACTTGAAACTCGATATCTTGATGTTTTAAATCTACATTAATGATTCTACCTATCAGACACTGTTTTCAACCTTTCAGAAATCAAATTTACCTTTTTTTAGTCTTATGAACTAAATTAGATCCAAGAACTCACTTCTCATCCAATTCTGTCCAACACAAATGAGTTCTACACTTCTTTCCATACAATGCTTCAAAAGGTGCAATACGAATACTCACTTCATAACTATTGTTGTAAGCAAATTCTGCCAACGAAAAATATTGCTCCCAACTACCATTGGACTTAATCAGACAGCTTCATACCATATCACTACTCTGTTGCCTAGACTAACTCAGTTGAGACTCACATCTCGTACCCCTACCAGAACCATGACTATCACACCCTCTCTTAGGTGGTCAACCAGATGCACCATCAAAAGCTCTCTTACCAGAATTAGTAACTACAGAACGAGGCGGCTTAACTAAGGTCTCCTCAACTGCCTTAGCTTTCTCAACTAAATCATCAAACATCTCTACATTTTGTGCTACTAAATAAACTCGAATCTCACGATTAATCCCAAATTGAAACCTCTTATAATGGTCCCTCTAAAAAAGTATCATCTCTAGAACATACTGGCTAAGCCACACAAACTCAGGCTCATAATCAGCCACAAAAAAATACCCTAAATCAAATCCAAAAACTCACACTTACAAGCATCCATTACTACTCGCCCATAAACTTCTACTTAAAAACCTCAAGGAAGTATCCCCAAGTCAACCTATAAAAAAAATACCTCTCCTAATTGTATTCCAACTTTTCCTCATCAGAAAAGGACATCTGCTCGAGGATCCTTTCAACTCTCTCCAACCAGTACTCAGCTACAGTTGGATCAGTACCTTTCACTTCAAAAAAATTTTTACCACCCAACTCCTGAAGACATTCAAGCGACAACCTTCACTTAATAGGTGCAGGATTGGCACGTCCAAAAGTAAGGTTAGCACCAACAATCCATTGAAACACTCCTATCATAGCTTCCTTGAGAGGGCCTACACTCTCGTCAAGTATGTTCACTCTACGTGGCAGCACAAGAGATGCAGAGGATGTACTATCCTCTTAAGCACTAGCTCTCACATTAATACGTCTATAAGGCATGTCTAATAATCTAGCATACAAACAAACAAATAAATGGTGTGAGTGGCAGGGAAATTATCCAAGTCTCGTTCCTACAAGTAAATTTTAGGATTAAAGGCAATGTGTTCCCATTCCTACCCCACATGTAATTCAATCAGATCACTTTAAAAAATTTCATGCAATTCAATTAGAATTATGTCAACAATTTTAAGGAAACAAAGAGATTTAGACCCATTAGTTTCGAGACTCAAAAACACACAAAAATTGCCTAGGTCTAGGTGTAATAAACCTGAGGCTCTGACACCACCAAATGTAACACCTTATACCCAGCTCGGTTGCCGAGCTCGAATATAAAGATTCCACACCACCGTCTCACTACTTGTACATTACAATGTTTAGTTTATTAGAGTCGACACATGTTATTCTTTGCATTTGCATAGGTTTTAAGATAAACATACATTAATCATCTTTGAATCATGCTGAACATACATCAATGTAACTTACCGTGTTAAAAAAATTCAAGCATTTGGACCTCTTAGCAAAATTTCAAAGTTAAACACGTAGGTATCATACTAACCCTAGGGTATCGATATTTTCTTTAAATGGTATTGATACCAAACTTCCATTCTGTTTCTTGCACAAAAATCATACTATCAAAAATTATGGTTCATGTTATAGAGTATTGATATATTTATCTCGAGTATCGATACTCGAGCAAATGTATCGATACCAAATCTCTATTCTAACTTCCCTGTGTTGAAATATATGAAATCCATATATTTTAGGGATACATTTAAAGTTATTTAGGTAGATAAATCTTATTTGGGTAGACAAATATTATAATAAATCATTTGAGATATTCTAGGAATAATTTGTTTTTCTTTTAGTAGTTTATTAGAATAAGGAATTATTTCCCAATTAGGATATGACTCTCTTCTCTATTTAAATTTATTTTTTCAGTTAATAAAATACAAAACAGTTTTATTAAATACTCTCTTGAAAACTTTTATGGCATTTGAGCTAAGTTAAATCTCTAGTAACATCATGGTTAAAATAGCCTTTACTGGAGATAAGAGATCCAGCAATCAAATGGAGGTAGAAAGTTTTGTTGTTGAAACAACTACCGAGAGTGCAATGACTCAAGGGATAGAGGCATCTCACTTCTCTTTTCAGCTGACATCTCACAAGCTAAATGACAAGAATTATCTCGAATGGTCGTAGTCTGTAAAGTTAGCAATTGATGGGTGCGTCAAGCTAGGTCATTTAACTAGAGAAGTCAAGCCACCAGAGGTGGGCAATCCAAAGATGAGCAAGTGGAGGTCAGAAAATTCTATGATAATTGTGTGGCTTATTAATTCCATGGAAGCATCCATAGGTAAAGCTTTTCTTTTTCTCCCAACTGTTAAAGATGTTTAGGACGTTGTGAAAGACACCTATTCAGATTTAGAAAATGCTTCATAGATCTTTGAGTAAAAAATAAAACTCTGGAAAGCTAGACAAGGGGAAAAGGAAGTTACTTTTTATTATAACAAGATGATGTCTCTTTAGCAAGAACAGGATCAGTGTTATAATGATGAATGGGAGTGGCCTAGACATGGTGTAAAAGCTATGAAAAAATGAAGAGAATGAACGAGTGTAAACACGAAATTATATAGGTTTTTTTTTATATATTTGTACCACCTTTTTACTTAATAAATATGTTAATCTTGATTAATTGTTATTAAAATAAGTGAATTTTATTTAATTAGTAATATTGGGCATGAATTTATAAAGTATGTGAAATTGTACTTACTTACATGACTTTTGTACATATTTTATATTATTTCATGTTAATTTATTAATATGTGATTTTTTACTATGTAAGAGGACCATTGAAGATGTGATTAATATGAATGAAACATGGACATAGACATGCACAAATCAATTGATGTGGACGGCAAGACCATGCAAATTGGGTCATGAGGTTGATAATTTGACCTAGTAAAAGATGGACATGTCTGCTAAATTATTAAACTGATAAACTGTCCAACAAGGGGGAATTAAAATCCAGTTTCGGGACAAGTAGATAGCTACCCAAAAGCAAGATTTGGGGTATTTAATTGGAGGTCTTTACAGTTGGAAAATAACCAGAAATCAACCCAACAAATTTGTTGTTGAAACCGTCCACCCTATGGCTATGAATGACCTTCGCTTGAATTCAAAATTGGGAGACTAAGTCATCCACTTTTCCATGAATTGTGGTCGGCCATATGTGAGAGAAAAGAAAGGAGTTTGAATTCAATTTTTAGCAAACTCTACCCCTTACCTTCACTTATAAATACCATGCATCCCTTCATTCATCCATCATCCCTCAACAGTCATTCATCATTCATTCTCTCATCTATCATTCTCTCTCTCATTTCCCTTTTCCTTTCCTTTGCATAACCACCATTTTCCCTTCCATCCTTTAGCCACAAAAGCTTTGTCAAAAGTATTCCTTGGTCGGCCACCTTGAAACCCTTAGTAAAGAAGCATCGATCAGAACAGAGGAGCGCATCAGTTAGAATAGATCCGAAAGGCTGCTGAACTGAATAGAGTTTACTCTTTCCTCTTGTTATCTATTTTAATTATGTTTGCTTTGAGTTTATTGTTTTTAATATCAACTATGATATTTTAAATTCTATTTTCTAAGATGATTATGTTAATTCAATAAGATTTATTTTATTCATGTTTAATATGTTTGGGCCTCAGTCGATCATGTTTTCAATTAATATCATGATGCATTTCATTCATACGTGATTGGGTGCACTCAGATTAGCTGAGCGATCCTAACTAGACAATGGCTAGTAGACATATAATTGAAAAGTGCAATGCTCAATTTAAATCCTTAAACCTGACTAAGTTGAGGTTCATAATATCTTTAGTTAGCTCTATTACCTTACATAGTTTTTAGGTTTATGTAATTAAACTGTTGCAAACGTAAATGTCTCTGTGACCTTGCATAAATGCTAAAAAACCCTTAGTCTAATATGATCAATAAAATGCATATTTTCACTAAGTAAAATATCCGAGAAGACTTAATTTGGTTTCCAAACTCAGAAAAGATTGAGTTGTCATGGAAGTATTTCCGAACATTGTTAAGCATGATAAAGTAAATTGAATTTATTAATATAATTATCCTAACCCATTTAATGTTGATTGTTTTTTTGATAAAGTCATTCATTCATACATTTAGATAATTTGTATTTAGATTAAAATTGCAAAACTATAAATGAGGTTAAAATTATTTCCCTACTCGTTGCGAGATCGAGCACAAGTATGGCTGAATTCATTGCCACCAAGTTCAATATATACTTGGCAAGAATTAGCAGAAAGGTTTTTGGTAAAGTATTTTTTACCAAGCAAAAATACAAAGTTGCGTAATGAGATAACTACTTTCCAACAATTGGATGACGGGTCCTTGTAAGAAGCGTGGGAAAGATTCAAGGAATTACTTCGTAAATGTCCTCGTCATGGGATTCCTCATTATATCCAATTGGAGACATTTTATAACGGTCTCAACGCACACACAACATTAATGATAAATGCTTTTGCGAACGATGCAATTTTGTCTAAGTCTTATAACTAGGCTTAGACCCACCACAAAGGAAGGACCTAACAGAACAAAGAGAATATCATTTAAACATCAGCTGATTATCGAAAAAGAGTCTAGATGCTATCTAAATGTCAATTATAAAAATAATTCATATAAATAATTCTACCACAGAAGTATCTGTGTGAGTGTTATCATAGTCACAATAGTGTCAGCAATGCTTAAATGCCATGTCGTTCTAGCTTACATAGCATTACATATTAGTGTTAATAGAGCCCTTGTTTGGGAAGTATGTGCAATATAGACATCTATGGACTGGGCGAATTCAGACCCAGTTAGCTTTGGGAAAACCTTGCTCGAGGCAGATCCAATTGGCCGGTTTTCTTTTGAATAAAAACATAAGAAATTAATATTTCAAAATATACTCTAGATTTAACTGACGTAAAACGAAGAATGTAATGCTGAATATTGTGTTGGATGTGATGGATGTCTTGGAGAAGCAAGAAAAATAAATATCTCTGCAAGATCAGGAGGGAGGGAGGGAGGGTGAGTGAGCGAGTGAATGTGTGCGTGTGTTTTCACGATGCACCTGAAAAGAGGAGGTTTCTAGGGCATATTTTTATATAAAGTATATTAGATTTTTATCCCTTCCGAATCAAGCTTCGAACAAGTGTTTGTTTACCTTAGAAAAAATAAATACATCTAACATGAATTCCCCAACCCAAAGATTTCTAATCCAGAATTTGGCTCAAGAAATCCTCCTGCCAGCTACTGATTATATACTTCCAGTTTCAATTTATCGGCTTATGACTTTTTCAAGACAAAAGTAACTAAAAATCATACTAAAAAAACATGAATCTGGTTCAGGAAAGTTTTTAAAGAAAAAATAACCAACTTAAAGAAAAATATTTTCTTCTGACACTCTTATAAAACGTCATCATAAGATCGCCGGCTCTATATGTATCTCCAAAATGCTTCTATACCACAGAGTAGAAACAATAGCAGCATTTAGATTTACACATGGGTCACTTATATTTTCTTCGGAACATAACAAATGGAGTGTGATTCAGATTTCTAGAAGAGAAAACGCCAATTATGACATGGTTATCGCACACCTACCAATATACCACAAGAATGTAAGCATATTGTAACTGAAAGAAAAAACATACCAAACATGTGCTAAAAGACAAAAAAAATTACTTGAGCACCAAATAATAATATTAATATGAGAATTTTTAAAATATTTTCCATTCAACCAATCATCTATATGTTCTTGTACGATGTTTGTGCCTACTTGCAAATGCATGTGTTTCACTGTTTCTTTATATATGCAAATCAGAAAGCTAAAAACAGCATACCTCCACCACCACTCATGGTCTTCAGCAGCAAGTTGAAAATAAGTCATAGCCACGGTGACAAAAGCAGAAACAATCAAGAGAAGGATAAAAACAATAAACAGGATGCTGTCTATGGTGTAGATCCTATGTCCCCACACACTGGCAAATATGTAGTAAAGTTCAATACAGATGGCACTGAATGGCAAGAACCCTGCCGTTGCCATCTGAGGAAGAGTTTGTTGGTACCGAGGCAATGGTGGGATCTCTCTAGGATATATTGTAGTGCGGCAAGGCACTTGAAACTCTGCCTTGGTATTCTTTCCAGCAATACCTCCTAATATTAATAAAGGAGATGTGACCAGAGTCCATATGAGAAAAATCACCACAATGGTTCCAAATGGCAATGCTGCAGTGGCCTTATAAGCAATTGCGACAGTGTTAAGAAAGCAAAATGTGACAAAAAGAGGCCCATAGGACAAGCTTCCGGTCAGTAGTAAGTTTCTCACCTGTCATTGAAAAGGATAGAAATAGATATTACATCTGATCGAAAAGATATTTACATATAATAAGTAAGACATTTTCATTTTTGTTACCAATCTAAAATTAGGAGGCTAGCATGTTTGCGTTCCAAGTTCCTACTTTCTATCATTGAGATTCAGCAGAAAAGAGAGGGCAGGATTAAGATAAGGGAATTGCTCAATTTCCATTGCATGAGCTTAGATTAGGAAAATAGCAACCTTAAAATCAGCTTCAAGAAAGAGATTTATAAGACTCAAATATAATGTGGCATTTCAAATTTTGAAATACAATAGCAATTAAGGAACTAAAATTCATTCAATGTTAACAAAAAAATTATAATTTTAGCTTGACATCTATGATTATCAGCTGAAATTTCTATGTACCAATTTCATCTCATGTTTTTCAGTTCTAATTTTCCAAGGAAGGATGCACATTATAGTAACAAATCATTCAGAGGCAATCTTCTCTGTTTCCAGTTTTTCTCAAAAACCGAAAATTGAGGGAGCATAAAATGTTCTCATTGGCAAACACTAACTACTGGAATTCACATATTATGCCATTTTGTAAACACTTCCGATTAAGTATATTCTCACTCCATATGCAAAAATATTTGGATTTTATAACATAGTTATATACCTTGAAGACCATAACGCTACATGAATAGTTAAAACCCACAGACAGACATGAATTGGTTGAGTGAAACAAGTCAATGGGTCAGCTATTGAGATGTCAACCAACTGAGAAAATTCATATGTATAAATTATTTCAACCATAAAACTCAATCTGCCATGTGCTGTCAATAAAATGGTTGGGCTTAAAGATGATCAATGAAACTATTCTATCAAGTCAGGCTATTAGGTTTTTGAACAAAGGTCCTACTGTAGGTCAATAAATTTCTCTTCTCATATGGTAAAACATAGAATTTGGACAAGTGTCATGGAAAAGAATCAGTGCTATAAAAAGTTAAAATCCTTTCTGATAACATGCGCAAATATTGTGGCTTCCTATCAGAATGTATGGAAGAAAAACTGGTCAATTCTCCAACTGAACCTCATATATATTTGACATTTCCAGCCTTTACTGATTCATTCTTTTCTTTTTTCTTTTCCGAAGCCTTTCTGCTTTTGTCATATCTTTGGTTTCTCCCTCAATCTTCTTTGCTTCTCCACAATGGCTTACATTTTTTTAGTTGGTTTAACCAGCAGAGCCAATTTATTTTTAGCAAAAAGGATGATGATTATAAACTAGAAAAGGAGTCCTCAAAATGTAAAATATCATCTCTTTCTCTAATACCAAAATAATAATAATTTATAGATAGGCAACAGGAAAAGAGACAAGTATCGCATACCCAATTTGTTCCTTCAAGTTGGCAATAGAAAGAGGCAGCAGTGTAGCCAGCAATTAAAGATGTAAGGGCATAAATGACAACCAGAGCACTGAATAAGGCTCCTCGATTATATGGATAAAAGACCCCAACAAGAGCGAGGATAAATATAAAACTTGTACTGGAAAGCATGCAAATAAATATAGTCAACAGATTGCTCAGAAACAATAGCCCAAAAGTAACTTTTAATGGAAGGCCAAATTTAACTAAACCATTGACTCTCCCTTTTCTATGTCTTTTGTTCGGAGAATAACTGTTAACTAGGATGGATGATACTCAGAGTAAAGAGCTGAGTGCCAGAACCAAGAGCCGCTGAAAAATGCTTTGGGTACCTGAACACATCACCATGAATGTACTTCCACCCAGTCTCTTCTTGGTCATCTGCAGATTCTTCATCATGTGCATACCTCTTAAACAAGTAAAGCAGGAAGTGGAAAGTCAAACCAAGTAATTTGTATTAAATATGGATTTTTGATGTATGGAGCAGAAGGAAATAATTCTTACTCAACAAAATCATTCTTCAGAACTCGCATTAGAATGGTAGCAAGGAAACCAGTCAGTAACAGAACGGTTACACAAGAATTGATGATTGAGAACCAGTGGATTTCCAAGTGGTGCGGCATCGAAGAAGACTGTGAGTATTTGTCCATCCGCTTCTCGAAGGGAGTCTCAGTTTCCTTCCATTTGACAGTGTACATGAAATCAACATTTACAGGTTCATCTTGGGTGAGGTCCACAAGGGAGTTGGGATCAGATCGAACAGTAATCTCAATCACGCGATCCTTATTGTAAAGGATTTCGAATATCAGATGCTTAAAGAGATAATACTTATACTCACTTGGATCAGCCTTGCCTTCATTATCAACTTTCCCTAAGAAGCCCCAAATGGGAAGGTCGTTGTAATACATTTGGAAGTAATAGTTCTTAGAGACGGCCGTTCTGAACTTGGCAACTTCTTCCTTTGCCAGCTTCCTTTTGCAAGCAACTTCAGCCTCCTTGTTACCAAAAAGTCAAGTCTGTAAGGAGCACTCACTAGCCGATCGCCGTTCAAGACTTCACCCAAAGCTTCCTTCTTCTCCTTCACGGGAGCTGCAATGCAAAACCCTCAATTTCTTTATTTATATAACTTTACCTTGGGAAATCTAAAGAAAGTTATATTCTAAGGATTAAATAGACCCTCAAAAACCTGAGGAACAGAAAGGAAAATCGAAGAGACGGTATGTCTCACTGTCAATTAAAGGAAGCAAAAAAAAAAGAGCAAACAATGTTAGCTAAATTCTGTCAAAATTTCATAAAATTTCCAAGTTCATCAGAAATCACGAAAAATCAGACCTGGGATTGTGGAAGGGACCCACTTTATTAGCATAGAGAGGGACTTCATCTCCAGCTGTGTAACGATGATCAGAAGCACTGGATCTGACCTGCGCTACGCCGCATACGACCACAACTGCCAAGGCAAGCAACCAAGCCCTTAATCTCTCCATTGACGACTAGGGGTGTGCATAATTCGGGTAAAACCGAAAAAATTCGGTTAACCGACCGCATTCGGTTAATCGGTCGGTTAACCGAATTTTTTCGGTCGGGGTCGGTTAATTTTTTTATGATTTTTCGTTAACGGTTAATTGGTTCAAACCGGTCGGTTAACGAAAATTTTCGTTAACCGAAAAAATTAATAAATAAAATTATCCAACCCAGCCCAAACTCAATTACCCAACCCAATTACCCAACCCAATAAAACTAAAACTAAAGTTTACCCAATTACCCAATCCAATAAAACTAAAACTAAAAGACAACCCAATTTACTAAAGTCTAAAACCCAAATTACTTTAATAATTTATAATTTTAAAAATTTTAAAAATAAAAATAAAAAAATTCGGGTAATTCGGGTATTTTTTGGTAATTCGGTTAATTCGGGTAATTCGGGTAATTCGGGTAATTTTAATCAAAATAAAAAATACATAATTTTCGGTTAATTCGTTAATCGACCTTATTAACCTAAAAATTTCGTTCGGTTAATTTTTTTTAAAAAAATCGGTTCGATTAACGGTTAAAATTTTTGGAAGGTCGGTTAATTCAGTTATAGTAATTTCGGGTCGGTTAACCGGTCGGTTAACCGAATGAACACCCCTATTGACGACTGCAGCAGATGCAGAGGTATCTAAAAAAAGAAAAAAATTTATGCTAAACCAGTTCAAAGCGACGTCCTTTCTATATATTTTATTTATTGGTACTTTGCATCCTTTCCTAGGTAGCATAGCAATAGCAATCGACAAATAGCATTGATTTTGATTCACACTGCGTTGGTTTTTTTAGGCTAAAAAAATTTACAACTAAAATGTTAGTAAACGCAAGGCTTATTAAAAAGCATTCTTCATTGTGTTGAAAATGCATTTCACCACACCGGAGTTTTAATTCTAGACTGAAGCCTTTTGTTCCAGTAAAAATTTAACAACTTCAATTGCTTTTTGTTTTCCTCTTTTACCTATATATTCTTCAATTGCATTCTTCAGTAGCCAAAAACCAAGCCCTACGAGTAGTGTGAAGCACTTCAAACCTCTTTTACTAAGGACGGATAATGACCGTACCAAACATTGCGATTAAACTCACTAAGACCATGTTTGGTTGGGTTGGGGAATGCAGTAATCCCTTATTCATTTAATGATAAATTATTTTTTTATTTGGTTGAAAGCAATATTTTTCATCTTGTCTTTCCATATAATTTTTTTGGTATTATAAAAAATGGTTATTTCATGTAACATTTAATAAAAAATAATTTTCATATTAGTCCTATAAAATTTAGACTTAGAAAATATAAAAATAAAATACTTTAATATAAAACTAAATTTTTAATATAATTTAATATAAAATAATTATATTAAAAATATTATTAAATTATATATTTTATTTTTATTAAATTATATTAATAATAATTATATTAAAATATAATTAAATTATTTATTATTTATTATTAAATTATTTTAATAATTATCCTATTAAAATTTAATAACAATAATCATCTACCTAAAAATCGCTAAGAGTACTTTGGTCATATCGATTCTTTACATTATGTTATTACAACATCATTCCATTCACAATTCTATTCCATTTTATTCAACCAAACAGTTGAATTGTTGATTACAGCTCTATTCCATTACAGTGAACCAAATGTAGTGTTAGTTTATTTATGATATTTTCAAAATATGATGATTATTATTATGTGTAATGCAATATTAATATATTATTTGTATATGTTATTTATTAAAATTTCTGTTAATTTATTAATTGAAATTTTAAAATTCATATAAATTTAAAATTTTCAAATGAAAAATATGATTAAATTTACAAGGTAATTATAATAAAGGATTAGTAATTGAATTGATTTAAATATATCAAAAGTTTCGGAATCTTTAAAATTTAAAATTTAGTTCTTATACTTTAATTGTGAGACATTAAGTCATTGTACTTTTTTTTATTTAAAATTTTGGTCTCTTCATTTAATTTTATCATTAAAGGTAACGTGTCAAAGGTAAAATAACATTTTTAGATTTACGCTTTTGTCAATTTGATCATTATCCTTTAAAAGTACATAATTATTTTTTAAATAAAAATAAAATATTTTAAAATTAAAAATATAAAAAAATTCCAAAAATTCAATGTTATCTAACCTGAATTGGACCAGCCAATCAAACTGGGAACAAAATAGGGTATCGATCTAGTGAGTGGTAACCCGCAAACTAATATGGTCTGGTTTAACTGAGTTAAAAAATCGATTCGATTTTGAACTAACCTGACCAATTGGTTTTAGAACGACCAACCCAACTAATTCAAAGCAAATAAATTATTAAAAATCAAAAGTAAAAAATATTAAAAATTATACAAACCAGTTCAACTAGTTTTTTTAGCTCGATTCAACCAATCCATACCAGTTCATGGATTAACCAATCCATACTTTTAGATAACATTGAATTTTGGATTTTTTATATTTTATAAAAATATTTTTATTATTTTTAAATTTTAAAGATTTTTACTTTTCATATTTTTATTTTTTAAAATAATATTTTTTATTTTTATGTTTTTATTTAAAATATGAAAAATATAATTTTAAATTGTTTATGTTCTTTTAAAATGTAATGTCCAAATTGACAAAAAAACTGTAAATATTGACAAAAAAAGTTATTTTACCTTTTACATTGTTAACATTAATGACAAAATTAAACGGATGGATCAAGATTTTAAATAAAAAATACAGGGACTCAATATCTCAAAATTAAGGGATAATGATTAAATTTTAAATTTTGAAAGAGTACATGAACCTTTGACATATTTAAACCAATGGAATTAAACTAAATAAATTTATTGTTATTGTTTAGCTCAGATTAAAATTTCAAATTTTGAAAAGTATAAGGACTAAAATTAACCAATTCGAAAAGTATAAGAACTTAAGTTTAACAAATTAAAATATAAGAACCAAATCTACAATTTTATAAAATACAAAACTAATAACAAAATTTAACCGAAATTAAATTAGAGACTCTTGATGGAGTACTTCTACTCTTTAAAACAACTTTGTGGTAAGGTTCCACAATATTAGCAAAGTTATTAGCTATATAAATAGAAAGAATATCAAATATTTAGAATATGAGGATTTGTTCAAAGATAGAATAAAATAAATAATAAAATGTAATGTTTCAAATTAATAATAATAATACATGTAATACATTCAAAATTTGATAAAAAATTAATTTAAATTGTGAGTAAACGGAAATTTAAACATTAAATTAAAATTATTATATGTAATCCAATTGTTTATTAGGAGATTGCCATTTCTCTTAAGTTAGTATCGAGTTTACTTTTGACACTTATTCAATGAACGATATAATCAATATATACAAATAAAGTGGGTGAAACAATTTGTTTAATAACATTGAAATGTATATATATATATATATATATATAAGCTTCGTGGTAAAAAAATTTATAAATGTTGGTGGCATGGTTTCAAATCTTAACATTTGTAATTTTTTTATCTTTGCCTTTAAAAAATAAGGAAAAGAAAAAAAACATTCTCGTAATAATATAATTTATCTTAAATATATAAGATTATTTTAGTAATTTTCTTGACTAGGTTAATGTCGAGTTGACTCGTGACATCAACTCAATCACACACTTAAATAATAGTATAGATAATTTATTTTAAATATATAAGGTTATTTTAGTATTTTTAACTAAATTGATATTGAATTAACTTGCGACACTAACTCAATCAAACACTTAAATAATAATATAGATATAATTAAAAAATATAAATTTCTGTACAGTAAAAATTTAATCTATGATTAATAGTGAAAATTTAATCTATGCTTATTAGTTGTCCATGTAAAAAGCGGAAAAGGCAAAGGAGAAAAGGTTTTGGCTTTAAAATATCTTTTACTCTCCATATTTTTCATATATTTAAAATTTAAAATTTAAAACTTTTACTTTTATTTTAAAAATTTAGTCTTTTAATTTTTTAATTTTAATTTTTAAATTTCAAAATTTAGGTTAAGTTGTTAACAACATTAAAATTATCTTGCTAAATTTGATGGTGTGGCCTTTTAATATCAAAACAAATTCTCAATTGATAATCATGTAACAAAAAAATGATGTTATAATAAACTTGAATTTAATGAAGAATTTTAACAATGTTAACAATTGAATTTGCATTTTAAACCAAAAGAATAAAGAGATTAAATTCCTTAAAATAAAAGTAACAAAATTAAATTTCAAATGTACAAAATACAAAGAATCAAAGCATATTTTAACTTTAAATAAATAATATATTAGGTATGAAAGTGGGTGGTCTTTGGAAATGTTAAAAAGGAAGAATAGTGGTAAACAAAAAAAAATACTATTCTTATCGCAATTTGTGTGTGTGTGTGTGTAAGAAGGATAGGTTCAATTGCAAGATAAATATGAAAATAGAAAGGATTCTAAAAAATAAGTAGTTAAAATTTTTACATCTGAAATATGATTTAGTTTTTGAATTTCTCATGAGTTTAAATGATTTTTGTCTTATTTTAAAAAAATTATCACGCTCATTCAATATCGAGAGTAACTATAATACCTTACATTAGACTTAAATGGTAAATCTGAATGTAGGATGCCACATTCATTGTCGAAACAACTCAAACAAACATGAGCATATCACTAAAACCAAATTAAGTGAGCATGGCATATTAGTTATCAAGTAAATGAAATATTAAAAGCATAAGTCAGATGTCAATAGTGCCCATTTTATTCAAAAGTGACTCGAAGATGTTCGTGGCTTAAATCGAATCTCAAAAAGTCAAATAAACACAAGACATGAATGTAAGGAGAGGCCACTATCGAGTGCTAATACCTAAGCATACAGGTATCGGTACCCCACCATTGGGTATTTATACCCAAAGCTTAGAATCAAATTGGGTATCAGTATCCAGGCCAAAGGTACTAGACCCTGGGCACTTGAATCGACATTTGGCCCTTTGCAAGTCGAGTATCATTACTCTCACCCTAGGTACTGACTGAACCCTAAGAGTATAGGGCTAATTTTCCTCACTTTAAATACCTTCAACACTTGCCAAAACATCCTCTAACAACTCATTGTATAAAACATGCATATTTTGACTTAAAAGCCATTCTTGCCACATTATAAATCGTGAACCACCATCTATCAAAACTTCAAAACTTCAAAACTTTCAAACACCAGAAATGTAAAGTAACAAAGACACATAGATACATGTAATTTATTATGCAAACATAAAGAATCATTAAAATTTAAGAACAATGCTGAGATTTGAGACTTTTGAATGTCACAGACACGTGAATCAACTTCCAACGAGACTTCAAAATTGTACGTTGAGTAATGCAACTCAATAGTGCTAACAAAATTGGAATTTCAAAAGATAAGAATATCAAGTAAGTGAGCTTACTAACATGGCCTATCATAATTTGACATTGAATCATCATGCGTCATTCTTCTGAGCAGTTATGTAGCATCCCACTCCCGATCCAATCGCTTGATCCGAAACATGAGATGGCACATCCGTTGCTGGAACAACTAAGGTTTTACTTACACTGCAGATACCAAACCATTAAGTTCCAAACTCATTTAAATACATTATTTAATCCAATATGGGCTATAAACTAACTTATGAAAGCTCTCATGTTAACTTGATGATGAACGAGGGACTTAAAAGTAAAATAATTAAAGTAGGGGATGTGTTGTCATGACCTAATGAATGATGTCGCAACCCCGAATATAGGAGCCTAATGTCACGACACCATATTGAGTGTGTCGCAACCCAAAAAATAGAATCTCAACGTTGTGACTTCAACAGGGGAAAGCCACAACCTTAGTAAGGGAAGTCATGACCTCAAAAATAGAAGCTTGACCTGACGTCAAATATAGTAGTTAATTTGGTTTATTTATGAGTATAAAACATGTGATAGGCTAATACTTTATAAAGGTTTCAATGTACATCATTGGTGTTTTAAAATAAGGTTCAATTCATTTGGTGGAAAAGTTCTAATAAATAGGTTTATAAACAAATCATAATAATTCAAATCCAAGTATTGAAAGTTAATAAGATTCTTATAAAAAGATAGTGTCTTAACAAAATAATAGACTGTTATACAGATTGGTTTCAAAAATACATTTACATGCCACCTTCAAAGGTCATGCATGATACAGGATAAAACAGATAGCTCACAATAGCAATAGTGCTCTGGCGCAGTCCATTCAACAGAAATTTTTCCTTCAAACAATATGCCTGAGAAGGAAAAGATAACATAGTAAATTCATGCGAACTTAGTGAGTTCCAAAGGTAAATAGAAATCATACACACTATTTCTTATGATAATACCAAACCTTTCAGAAGGAGTTTCACATATTGATCATAACACGCCCATGGTGTTCACAGAACATAGACAGACTTAATATGCCAATCTACATAACACATGCGTAGACATTGTACGCCCGCTTAACATGACATAGGCAACCCATCTTCGTACCAGTCATTTACCCAGAATTCAGAGCCAGAGCATATCATACAGTCTCGTTCACATACATACTCCCCATTAACTCCTCATATCATTTTTGAATAGCATAGCATGTTTTATCTTGATCTGCCAATCCGGTTTGCAATAGAGTTGCCTTACCGGAGGCATCATAAACATATCTCCCCTTCTCCATCACTACATATCATATCTCACATATCACAAACATTTAGTATTGTCTTGAGCATGAAAGACGATTTTTACTTCATAACACAAACAGACTGAACTTAGACTTGTAACACCATAAACCTGACCCGATTCACTGAGCCCGGATCTCGGGTGTTAATACACATAACATAGCAAAATTTCAAAATAGTTGAGGATTACTCCTTATTTAAAATATTTTTCTTATTAATTTATTTAAAGGCTCGATATTAAAGAAATAAAGGTGTTTAAAAATAAAGTAAATTAATACATCAGACTAGTTACAACTTATTACAACACCAAAAGTTTGCTAACGAAAGAATCTCAATGCGAAAAATAAGGTGTGGGTCCTAACTTATTAAGTTGAATGTTTTAATAATATTTTAAATTATATAAATTTGGATTAAGCTTGTTGGTCAAGCTTAGTTAAATGACTAAGTGAATGTTTTAAAGTGGCTAAGTCAAGTACGTTACTTGCCTTAACTAAATGGCATGTTTGCAAAACTGTATGGTTGACTGAATGGTTGACTGTTTGGTACTAATATGAATGGTTTGTTAATGTAATGTATGATTGGTTGTATATATATCATGTATTAATTTGGAAATAAATATTGAATGTCCGAAATCTTGTTGGGTAAAATGCCATGAAAAGTATTGAATGAAAAACTACTATACATGCACTAGAAATATTTTCCTAAAGTGTTAATGAATGATGGTATGATAAAATGTCACTGTATTTATGGTGAAATTGAACACTTGATATGTGAACATTATAATGTTGGCATGTAAACTATGCTACTTAAAGAAAATGTATGAAACGTGCATTTGATTGAAATATTGTATGACATATCGCATTTGCATGGGGTGAGATATTGTGGTTGATGGAGGAGTTTTATGGAGTAATGGCAGCAAATTAAGTCTGCATTTATATATAGTCAGTGCACTGCACTGAGATTAGTGTGTAGACTGGCGGTTCTATATAGTCAGTGCACTGCACCGAGATTACTATGTAGACTGGTGGTTCTATCATATTTTATGTTAAATGGCAGAATATCTACACTACATTTATATGGTGGTTTAACCACAACGAGCTTTGCTCGTATTGTTTGGAGTTTGGCAGACGAGTTATGGGGAACTCGTGGTGTGTAGCGGATGGTTGGGGTAGGAAATTATTTTTGCATTATGTTACGTTCTTGACTCATTCTAATGTGATATTGTTGCTATGATTGTGTTACATGGATTCTTGTGTGATTGATCTTAATCGTATGTTAAATGTACTTATTGATTAGACTCATAGTGAGCTAGTTAGATCACCTCATAATTGACAACCTTCTCAGGTAATGATCGAGACTAGGATCGGATATGACATGCAGACGTACAACAGACTTCGGACTTAGTTTACATTTTATTTAAAGTTCCCTAAATTTAATTGGTTTTTGGACTATAAAGCTATTTGAACTGTCGTTTGGGTTTATTTCTATTTTGGGGTTTTTCATGCATGTATAATTTACATACTTTAAATTTATTTATTAATATATTCTGAAATTGAACTGAGCATGTTACATGGCTTAATAAATAATCAGATCTTTAAACGATTTTTTGCTGCAACTAAATTTAGCGAGGTTTTTCAAAAGCAATAACGAGCAATGTGTTTTTCTTAAGCCATGCTAATGTTACTAACCTAGCTTAATAAAGATTGAAGTATTTAATGAACGTTTTCCCAAAATAACAAAGGTAACTACGATTTTATTTCAAAGAGAGCGTATTTGAGGTTTTAAACCTGCGATAGCGTAGACTCGTAGTTTTGGGGTTTCAATGTGACCTTCACGATTCAGCCATAACGTTTAGGCCGGGTTAGGAGTTTAGAATGGTATAGATACTTAATAATAAGTATTAATATGTTTACTTTGATAAAAAAATTCCAAAATGGCATTTTCGTATCTATACCAGAATATGTTTAGGGGTCTAATGTGACCTTCATGATTCAGCCAAAATGGAATGCTACTCTCGCTAATTTCTTTTCAAGGCGTCGATCTTACTTTTCATTTATGCAAAGCTAGGACGTCCATCTTTTCGCTTCTCCTCTAGTACCAATATTTAATATGTTTTCGATTGAGCTCTACGTACTGTGTGTACATAGAGTCGCCTATTAGGCTCTTTGTCGGCCGTATAAACTGCTTATTCTTTTCCATAGGAACTCTAGCATGTTTGCATAGTGTTGTCACAAGATGATGAAAGAAAATTCGACCTTCTGGCTGATGAAGCATTGTTTCATATTTTGATGGATCTATTCTCCAATGCATATTTTTTTTCTGTAAAATCCCATATAGCAAAATAGCTCGAAAAGTATTGACATTAGAGACATTTAGAGCTGGTGTAATTCTAGTGCAAACAAACTGCATCCACATTTTTGCTATTGGAAGATAATCACTAATTTCTTTTTGAGGCGTTAGTCTTACTTTTTGTTTAAGCAAAGTCGGGATGTCTATCTTTACTTTTCTCATTTGGTTCCAATCTTTAATTTGTTTCCAATTGTGCTCTACGTACTATATGTACATAGAGTCGCCTATTAGGCTCTTTGTCAATCACATAAACTTTTCATTCTCTTCCATAGGGACTCTAGCCTATTTGCATGATGTCGTCACAAGATGGGGAAAGAAAATATCGAGCTTCTGGATGCGAACTCATTGTTTCATATTTTGATAGATCCATTCTACAATGCATAGTTGTTTTTTTTTTTACAAAATTCCACATAGCAACATAGCTCGAAAAGTATTGACATTAGAGATATTTAGAGCTTGTGTAATTCTAGTGCAAATAAACTGTATCCACATTTTAGCTATTGGAAGCATAATCGTTTGATTAAAGTTGGTTGGGAGCCCGACATCTGGTCTATACTTCCAATCAGATTCATAGTATGGAGTATCGTAAAACTCACAAATTGCCCTCAGGGTTTAATGACACATCCTCACCCCTTACTGTTACTGTTTCCCACATGAAACCATGTGGTCTCTGAGTTCCCTCATCCCTAAGGACAACATAGAATTCTTGGAAAATTGAAATAACTATATTCTCTTTCAGGATTACGCAAAAGTGCTCCCATCCATGATACCAGACTAGCGACCAAATTTCCTTACAAAGAACCATTGATGGCAAGAATCCCCTTTCTTGAATAAATGTTTTTCCTTGTGACTTAAGAAAATATTGGTAGCTGTTGTTATGATCACCGAATTAAACCGCTATTCAACCAATATTAACTGGTAATATAGAGTAAATAGGGAATCGTCCCACGAAGAAGCTCGTGTTAAACCTATTTGAAGAGAATTGAAATTAAAGTAATATAAAATGCATGTAAGAAAGGAAAGGGGGTTTATGCTTCTATGTTTGGTAAAAATGACCTAAGTAACGAACAAGTTTTTAACTTCAATTACGAATGCTAAAAATTATCAAAATAAAGAGAAAGAATGCTTAGTTATTGACTCTTTAATCCGCCAAGCACAAGTTCTTTGCGACCTTTAATTATCCTAGTAGACTAATTCGGCAGCAAGGCTGAAAAATCACTTACGAAGCGACTTCCTATCCCTAGTAAATTTTTATTCAATTAGAGAACATTCATAATTGAAGACCTACCTTTAATTATCTCTTTGTTGACTAATTAAAGGTGCATTTCGTATTTTAGAGACTTCACCTAGCATTAACCAAAGAAAATCCTCCAGCGGCTTCTAAAATTAAATCCAAAGTTGTTTTAATTAGCTGCAGGCCAATTAGTCATCACCAATTCTAAGTTTAATTAAGTAATTCGATTAATCAATTTGCACTTAGATGATTATAAGAAAATTCCTAAATTAAATAGGTGATCAATCCAATTGATTTAGAAAAATTCCTTGAGCGATAAAACAAACAATTCAAGAATACCGAATTTGAATTTAAAACAAAATAAATCTTCAAATCCCTTATGCTCGGTTTCATAAGTGTCTAACTAAGCTTAAGTAATTTAGCCACTCATAGCAAGTAAAACAAGGCAAGAATCAATTGTAAACAACATGAATTACGAACTGAATCTTGTAAAAGAAAACTTCTCAAATTGTCGAGCTTCCCTCCTCTCAACTAGCTGAAATTTTAGGCTGCTATTCCAGCTACTTGATCGGCCTTTGCTGGTTCAATTAGAGACTTTTTCTTGCTTGAGTGCCACGGACCCTCTGCTATCTCTTCTCTCTATTTTTGACTCCCTTTTTAAGCTGCTGAACACGTCTTTTTATGGAACAATAAAATCAAAAATCAAAACCTGATCTGCTCTCTTTTCTTATCCCGTCGCACAAAAATAGCTCCAGCTCACTAGAGTTTCACTTCAATTTTACTTCTCAAGGCTGAAACGGGGTCCCCTTGCTTTAATTAGAACTGGTCACCACTCCAAAATGGGAATTAAATAATTCCCTTGCTGACTTTGTTGCACATTCGGCCTGCTGCACTTCTAATTGGACTGAATTTTCTTCTTTTGTCCCAATTTCTTTTGTGCTAATTTTGGTCACTTAAATTTTATATTTTGACCATGTCAATTTAATTCTTCGAAACCAGGATATGATCATCCTTATCCAATAGCTTCATTCATGAAAATCAGATTTTAAATTGAACCCATTCAAACATCCAAATATCCCTAACCTGCGCATGGCTTAAAATTAACATTAAATTGTTGAATTGGAGCGAAAATAAATTATTACGGCATGGAATGTACTTAATGTAATTTAGGCTGGTTTAAAATCCAATTGATCAAAGATTAATCAACAATTTAGATAATTTAGTTGAATAAGTTAAGCTCAAAATTGAACTTAACAAATATTTATTGGAATTAGGGTTTTGAAATTTCAAAGGGTCCAAAACCAACGATGTTTCTTGTACATTGGATTTTCTAGACTTTCTAGGAGGCATATTTAATGTGTCTATGGCTAGAATAACTAATTGAACTCAAGCAATATTTAATAAAATAATAAAAACAAAATAAGAACCTTTAACCTCAATTGATTGCTTCGAATTTCTTGGAGAGCTTTGTTGTGATTGCCTTGTTAATGCTATGTTTTAGTTCCTGCACTAAGTTGACTCACAAGTGAAAAAAATTAATTATTGCATAAGAGACAAATAAAAAAGAGGATTTTAGGGTTTCAAGATATTGAAAAGTTTTGAGAGGATTCTAAAGTTAAGAGGGGTTAAAAAGGGTTTAGGCTCAAAATGTTAGTGTTTTAGAGTTAAAAATCGGGTTAAAACAAGTTTAAAGTCTATGGGTTGCGGAATGGGTCAGGTCGAACCTGCAGAAAATTGCAGCGATGTCACGACACAAGGGTTTTGTTTCACGACATCCTTGAATGGATACCAATGTTGCGACATCAGGGTTTGATTTCGCGACACACATTGATATTTTTAAGCCCTAAAATATATTGGTTCCTTTGTCACGACACGACACCTTTGTGTTGCGACATCGAGCTGATTGAGGTTCTGTGTTGCGGCACCGACTCTATTTCGACCCTTCTTCTTGAATTTCAAAGTGTCCGGAATAGCATATCTTTAAAATTTTTAAACAATTCGAAGAAAATTAAATCCTAATACTATGACAAGAAATATGCAATATAAGATAATGGAAAAGAAATTAACAAATAAAATAAAGTAAAAAAAATAAACTAATAAAAGAATGAAACAAAATTTAAAACAAGAAATAGAAGTTCTTTAAAATTCGGGACGATCTATATCGCCTCTATAAAAGAATCTCTAGCTAGTTCTTGACACCTTGATCTAACATTTGTTTTTCTGTCATTGTATATGCACCAGCCACTTTGGTCAATTCTATTGATTTTGCCTTATTTTTTACCAATGTGGCATCCACATTGTAAGTTATTTAGTGCCAAATTTGAGCCAACCCTAAATTGTTTTCTGGGGTATTTTTGCCTCGAGCTTCCTTCTCCATGCTGCTTGAACTTTTGGTCACTTGAGCTTTATTGCCTTTGCCAGATGAAAACAAATCAAACTCATCGATCTCTTTTGCTAGCACCTTCTCTACTGTGACCAGAAAGTGTATTAGCTCTTCTACACTTCCATTCACAATCGGTTTAAGCTCCAGGTTAGTGGATAGTTCATCTTTTACTTTTACCTTTACAGTTAGATCTGTTGCTATGTCAATTGGATCAGAGTTTGTTTCAACGATGTTCAACTCATCTCCATGATATTTAGTTACAAGCTCAAGTTAAATCTCACCATGAATCTTATAATAGTTATCGATAATACAGGGGTTCTCACGAACCAAGTTGTGCACATCAGACATGTCCTCTTTCCTTGGTGGCAGCGCTTCAGATATTTATTGCATCATTTTTATCATTTGTGCCATCATATTTGACATGTTTGATAATACCTCAAAATTGACCGTCTTAGTGGTTTCACATGAAGGCATCTCATACAAATCACAGGGAAGCTTGTTTGAATGTTCGGGCATCTCATGATCTTTTTCAAGTACCTCATACAAATTACCAGTGCACTCATGTGGATGTTCATCTATATCAGTACCTTGGTTATTACTCCACGAGTGCGTTGAGGCTTCGTTTCCACGTTGGCTCAACTCTATCATGAACAATTTTTTATTTTCTATGATCCCTTATTCATTATATACTCTCTCATTGTATATTTCTTCATCAAAGTTCATTTCAACATCAAACCACATGTAATTAGTTTTATTCATAGTTAAATGATTTTGTCAGATTATTCTCTATAGATTAGTTACTTACTATATTGGTGTTGCTCTCCTCTAAGGCATACACTGAGATTTATAGAGAAAATAAAAATGTTAGTAACTTAAAATTAAAATTAAAATAAAATAAATAAAAATAAGAACTAAAAGTTGTATCTATAATTTAGAAATTTCCTAACTATCCTATTAAATGTAAAAATTAAAATTAATTCAGTAACGTTGCCTCCCCAGCAACAACGCCAACAACTTGACTGCCTACGAACGTACTAATGTCCAAAGTGTGAATACTGCAACTAAAGATAAGAAATTTGAGGTGGTGTCCACAAGTATACGAATCAGGATGTAATATAGTTACAATGGACTCTGTAAGTACTCTGAGGATCATACCCAAGGGAGGCGGGTACTAAATTAATGTTAACCTCAATATAAATAGAACTAATTAGTTGTAACACCCCTAACCCGTATCCATCGCCAAAATAGGGTTTTAAAGCATTACCAAATAAACATAACCTAAATCAGTCATTTCTAAACATTTCAATAAACATAACATAATCCATCATTATACATACATATCATTCCTTATTTGAGCCTTCGAGGCCTTAGAATCACTTTAGAAACGATTCGGGACTAAATCAAGAACATTTGAAACATTGTGGAAAAAATTAGAAAAATTCAAACTGTAGGGGTCACACGGCTCTATGACTCATACAGTTGAGGCACATGCTCGTGTCACAGGCTGTGTAACATTCGAAATAGGGACACACAGCTGTGTCCCAGCCCATGTCTGTGCCCATGTAAGTCTCTGACTTGGGTCACACGACCAAGCCACACACCCGTGTGCCAGGCCGTGCAACTCACGAAATGGCCTCACCGCCCGTGTGCCAGGCCGTGTGCTAGCTGACTTTCTCCCTAAGCACTCAATAGGCAACACACGGCCATGTTGCCCAGACGTGTGTCTCACATGACCAAGTCACAGGCCCGTGTGCCTAGCCATGTGGACCCAAAATGTACCTTAAACAACAAGTTTACCAATTCCTACTTTCTTAGGCATTAAGCAACTCAAAAACCAATCATTTAATCTATTCAAAATACAATCAAACATACTCAAAACATGCCCAAACAATCATCTTAGGTGCCTAACCAATGTACCCTCATTGATATCATATTTAATATGATCAAAATATATCATCAATGTAACACCCTTAACCAGTATCCGTCGCTGAAATAGGGTCACAGAGTATTACTGTAAATACATAACTTAAATAATTCATTTCCAACATTTCATAATCATTGAAATATCCAATCAAAACATGAATAACGTCCCTAATTCGAGCCCTCGAGGCCTTAGAAACACTTTAGAAATGATTCGGGAATAAATCTAAAACATTTAGAAATTTTAAGAAAAAGTTAGAAAAATTTATACTGCATGGGTCACACGGCCATGTGGCCAGGCCGTGTGACTCACACGGCTGAGACACACTCCCGTGTCTTAGGCCGTGTAACATTCGAAATAGGGACTCACAGTCATGTCCCAGCCCGTGTCCATGTCCGTGCCCGTGTAACTCTCTGACTTGGGCCACACGTTCGTGTGCCAGGCCGTGTAACTCTCGAAATGCAACCTTTAAAACTTACATGGGACACACGGTCATGTCATACGGCTGTTCAAAAGTTCATTTATCCATACAACCAATATGCCAAAAGGCACCTCAAACTCAATGTAATAAACATACCTAAACATGTGCACATTTATCGATTTATCAACTAACTTGTTTTCATACCAAAACATATCACAATTGACACATACCAACCTTACCATATTAGATTTGTGCCATATCAAATAACTTTACCATTTGGACCACTTCTCACATGCATCAAAACTATCTAAATGACACCAATCTAGCCATTACCAAATGGTACCAACAACTAACATATAAACATACCATATATCAATCATGCACATCCATTCAAAACCTTTTCAAAGCATACCATAACTTGACCATGTTGTGGTCAATTCATCACCTACCATTTCATCCATTTAACATGCGTTAACACATTATCAAAATAACACACATCAACAAGGTATCAAAAGTACCAAGTTTTCATCAATCAAAATGACATATACATGTCAAACTCGTCAACTATTATAAACCAGAAGTCCACCTATACATGCCATTATAACCTTAACCAAGATATTAAAATCTACCGTTATAATCGCTGGATAGTGTGATAGATCTTTGACAAGATTCCAACCCAATCGAGCTTCCGATAATCTATAAAGTAAGAGAAAAACAACTACGTAAGCAATGAATGCTTAGTAAACTCGTATAAACTTTAAACATAACATTCCATTTCAACATTTAACTTTATAGATTAAATACAAACCTATACCAATAACTTATGATTTATCAACTACATAACCATCAACTCATAAATGAGTAAGTCTATCAACATCATCATATACATTTTAATTCCTAACTTAATAGTATTTTATAAACATTATACACCATCATTAACCTTTTCATAAAACTATGAATTACTTCCTTTACTTACTTTCCATTCCATTTACTAAGCATAAACTTAAATAACGACATCAACTCACTAATTAGTATATTTATTCACATTATAGGAAAGTTCATCCATAGTATACGTAATTTCTCATATATAAGTACATCATTCAATTCATCATATCACATTTCAATAATGAACTTATCATTTCATTACATTTTCTTACTCGTTTCATTTGTATAATACCGACATAAGCATAAACATCAATCATAATCTAAAGCTTGACATAAGCCTAATCACCATCATCAATACACAAGTTTGTGCATTTATGTATACAACTCATTCGAGTCAATCACATGATAAACCATTTTATAAAAAATACACCTTTTAATCATACCAACTTTTCATAAACATAAACATATTCCCATTTTGTCATTTACCATTTCATTGTATATCATTAATATTAAACATGATATAATGTAACCATAAACTTAGCATAAACCTAAGCATCATTCACAATCTCATCTGATGAATCACATACTATCAATTTAATTCTCAATTGTATACTAAATCCATTAAAATCATTAAACAAGTTACCTTACCAAGATTTTCAACTCAAAGAACAACTTACGGATAGAAGTACATCTTCAGTCTACCCAAACGTACCAGAAACTCACACGAGCCAATCCCTCCAGCATACCAATGCTCAGAAGAGCTAATCCAACCAACACACCAGTGCTCATAAGAGCTAGTCCAACCAACACACCAAATAAAGAGTATAACACGAGAGTTTGCAACAAATTTTGAACCTCAGTTTATTCGGGTAACATGAATGTACGTCACTCTACAACCATCTACACTCGAATCCCCCTTAACACACCAAAGCATGACTGTACTCTATCCAGCGTTCAAGCCAATCCGAACATTAATTTCAATTACATTACTCAAATAATCATTCAATATAAACAAATATATTTACATATTATGTCATGATATACAATTTAAAAATTCATATAGATATTAAATTTTTGAACCGTACAAGCTTACTTGGCCAAATTGTAGAAATGTCAAAGTACAAGGGCTATTTGGTAATTTTCCATTCTCTTCAATTTTCCACTCGGTCTTATCTAAATTAATAATTTCATTCAATTTATTAATCTAGACAGTAAAATAATGTATTTTATGCAATTGATTCATTTTTGAAATTTTTACAAAATTTCTCTTAAAATTGTACTTTTATTCAATTTAGTCCCTGGGACTAAAACATACAAATTAACCATTTTCATTGCAATTTCCCACTAGCCGAATATTCATGGCATCAAAAGCAGCGCATTTTTGAAATAATTTCATAACAACTATTTGTACTTTTATTATTTCAACAATTTAGTCCCAAATTGGAAAATTCATCAAAATTACTTAACAAAATACTTTTAAATATCAACCAACATTTTAAATTCATCATTTAATAACTAAAATCACATAGATTCATCAACAGAAACATTCAATATCTTTAACAGTTTCAAAATCAAAGGTACGGGCTAGCTGGACCTAGTTGCAACGATCTCAAAAACAGAAAAATTAAAAGAAAAAAACCCAAATTTAGCTTACATGCAAATGAGGACTTTGGCCAAATGCTTAAGCTATCATCCATGGCTTCTTCATTCTTCAACTTCAGCAAAACTCATGAAAAAAATGATAGCCTAATTGTTTTGTTTTTAATATAATTTAATTTATCAAATTACTATTTTAACCTTGGTTAATAATTAAAATAAACATCAAATTCAAGCCCATAATTGTCCACTAAATCCTTGATAGTTTAATTACCATTTAAGTCCATTTTCCTTTATTCACTAAGCTATTTAATCACTCAAATCAAATAGTGATCAAATTTTACATCTTTCACGATTTAGTCCTTTTAATTAATTAACTATCGAAACGTTAAAATTTCTTAATGAAACTTTAATATAATCTTAATGACACTCTGTAAATAGTTATAAAATATTTACAACTTGGTTTATGGAAATAAGGTCTCGATACCTCATTTTCTAAAACCACTTGACTTTAGGGTCTTACGACTTGAACTTAATAAATCGTTTACAAAACATAAATTATCAATCAAAAACCTTTTAAAAATCATATTTGACTCGTAAATATTAAATAATAATATTTATGAGCTTACTCGTAGGATTTGGTGGCCCCGAAACTACTGTTTCTGACACCACTAAAAAATGGGCTGTTACAATCAATGTATCATTCAAATCAAGATTTAAGCATACCAATTCATTCAAATTAACCTAACTTACAACTTCCTAAAACATCAAGCTCAAGTTCACATACACCTAACAAGTTTTGGTTGAAAACAACATGCTAAATTATGGCCTTAAACACAAACATATACTTATATACTCAACTAACATTATACTTATAACTCAATTTACAATCGATTTACAAAATAACTATCAACTAAGACATCCTAGGTACATCCCATTACAAAAAGTAAACATCGTCACACTTGAGATCGAGATTGTGTTGGATGCTAAGTCGGCAATGAAAAGAGGAGTACCTAACCTGTGCACGGAAAACAAAACCATACACTAGTAAAACTCAGTGATATTTCTATAATCCGAACAATTAAAGACTTAATGATACCTAAATGCTCAAATCTAATTATACAACCACAATATTGTCTAAGCTTACAATTACAATATATCATCATTTCAAATTCATGCATGTCATCACATCATTTTATACTATGCTCAATCTTTACATGTTTTCATACTTAATTGTTTATAACAAATATCTCAATTCACATCCCTTGCTATATAATAGCTATTCACATATGAATCCACATTTCTTTATACAATGGCATTATCCATTCCATATTCAAGTCATGAGTGTATAACTCTTATATTCCATTTGGTCACAGCATATTTCATATTTCATTTTCAATCCACTATCTCATTTCCATTTACATACCATACCATTTCAATATCAATTATAGAACTTTATAATTTATTTACCCCTATTAACACGACTCGGACTCGGACGGATACATGGATCCAACCAACACACTAGTTTGGCACCTAGTGCCTCATTGGATAAATCTGAAGTAATAATTGCGCCCAATGCTATATAAATTGACACCTTATCTCTCATCGGTTAAACCAAAGCAAATTGGCACCTAGTGCCTCATCGACTCGAAGTCGAAGAAATCCATGAACTCTTCCTATCTTATGGCATGCCATCTATATTCGACTTACCCTGAAATAGTTAATAGGGTTCTATTCCACTTTCAAATATATCCAATGTCAAGTTTTCATAGAAGCACATTATCACATATACACATACATTCAATTCAATTTTTAAAAATTCAATAAGTTCATAACATACCAATTCAATCCATTTCAATTGACTATGAATTCAATTCAATTATAAAGCACAATAGTTCTCACCTCCAATGCTTACCATATGCAATAAATCAAAATGCAATAATTTACGACTTAGTTCGGATTATAGAAACACAAACCGTGGATTCCGAGCTATTCGACGTCGATTTTATCCTTCCCCTTTTTAGTCAAGGATTCCAGTACGACGTTAGCTACGAAATTAAAACAATTAAAATACATCAATACTACACAATTCAAATCCATCTTGAATTTTTCAATTTTTACACAAAATTTACTTAAATTTCATTTTAGTCCCTAAACCGAGACTAATTTTTAACTTCCACATTTAATCCTATATTTTTATACTTATTTCACTTTAATCTAAATTTAACTCCTTATTTTCAATTAAACCCTTAAAGTTAAAAATTTTCACAATTTAGTCCCTATTACTCAAAATCAATAATTAACTTCACTATCTAGTCCTTTTCACTTTTAACTTAAAATTTATCAATTTAATCCCTAAAACTAAAGCTATTCAACAATAACAACATCTAAAATCTTAATCAATACTAAAATTTTAACATGAGTTGGATAGCTCTAAACACCGGATTCCAAAAATATAAAAATTACAAGAAAAAGACTAAATTGACTAACCAATTGAAGTTAAAAGTTTGAAACCCTTAGGTTTGTTTGTCCCACTCTTTTCTTCTTTATTTTATTTTCTAATTTGTTTTGCATGTTCTCATTCCTTTCAACTATCTTTTATTATTTATTTTTCTTTTTATTATGAAATAACATACATATACGCTTATTTCATATTATTATTATTACACAAATTAAATATATATTAAGATAACATATAAATGTGCAATATAAACCATCAATGCCGTCCAATACTAATAATAAATGTATATTTACTATTTTAGTCCTCTATTAATTTAATCTTATAAATCCACTTCTAATACTTATGCAATTTGATCCCTACACTTAAACAACTTATAATTCATGCAAATTCACTTAACCAAAATCTAATTAACTATACAACTAACTTCATAAATATTTAATAAAAATATTTACAAGTCGATTTACATGAACAAAGTCTCAGAATGCACTTTCCGACACCCCTGACTATTGGGTCATTACATTAGTACTTTAAATAAATTATATTCTGACTAAACATAAATAGAAGAATTTATATTTTTTATAAGAAAAAGAAACAACTATGCATAAAATAATGAACACGAAAAACTAATGTAGAAACTCAACCAAATCTAAGGCATGAGTGATTAGCTTGCTTCAGTGATCAGAACTAATTCCTATTTCGAGTTTCTACTAAATCAACTAGTCGTTACCTTAGTAGGATCTCTCAGTCTTCAACTAAACTAACAAGTCAGCAACAACTACTTATCTCTCAACCTTACAGTCCAGACTGGATTGGGGTAAGCGGTTCACAGATAGGCAATCCCAATTTTGGGTTAATTCCCACCTAGATAACTTCTTACGGTTGACAGGCCTGGGGTTTAAGTTCCTCCTATCTCAAATAGTTTATCCACTAAGAAAACCTTACATTAAAATTAATTAATCACACTTCCACTCACTAATCCCCCATAAGAGGATTAGTTCCTCATGGTTTTCATAAACATAGTAAACTTGATAAAATAAGTAGACATTAAGAATAAATAACGAATAAGAGTTTAAAGAGAAATCCTAATTGTATTCAATAGATGAAGCACAGAATCCAAAAATAGTTGGTTGAATCCAAAAATCAGATTCTCTAATGCACACGAATGAAACAACTATAAATAAATCCTAAGCCTAAAAAGAACAGAAAACTAAAAACTAGATTACAAAGAATATTCTAAACTATGAAAGTCGTCATTCTCAAGTGCCTAATGAGTCTATTTATAGAGTTAGGTTTGGTCGTCGTCCTTAGCCCTAAGTCGTTTGACATTTTCATATTAATTTCTATTGCGTGGACCAAAACGCCCTCAGCTTGGTAATGCTTTCATGTGCAGGGCCAGTTTCGCAACAACTAGTGCCTATGTTGTGACATCGAAGGCAGTTTGCTTAACTTTAGGTTTAGTTTCAAGGATGTGTCGCGACATCCACAGTTTAGGTCGCGACACCAAAGGCAAACTTGGAATTTTGGAACTCCGCTCAATGTTGGGACATTAGACTCTTGTGTTGCAACATTGCGACTAGCCTTGAGCTCTTCTGCTTTTAAATGGTATCCGACACACTTACAAGGTGCACTAGTCCTCCCTTAGAATGCTTTTGACCCTTAAGGTCATAAAATGACTAAAATTACTTTTTTATTGAATTGAAACTGAAATCGAAAAAAATAGAAAAACTAACTAAAACATACTAGAATTCCTCGTATTCAAGCTCCTAAAAGTATGAAAACTAGTTTAATTTGTTACAATGAATTACAACAGATCACTTATTGTTGAGAAATGTCCCCATATTGTAGTAAACATTTAAATTTTTCTATTTATTTGAACAATGAATAAATAAATAAATTTAATTTCACATTTTCTATTATATTTTGCATGCATAGAGAAATTATGAATATCATTGTAAAGAGCATTTACATTATGAGAAAGACAACTTACTTTAGTAGATAATCTAAATGAGTTCGTAATCTCGTAAAAAAATCAAAGTGAGCATTTGATTCAAATACTGAGAAGGATTATTTTGTCGTCTACAATTCCAATTAGGGAGATGGGTAATCTTGGCATTGGTGTAGTTGACTCTACGAGTAGAGACATAGATGTATTCATTGGTAGAATGATACATTGGACTGGACCCAAATGAATTAATCTGAATCCGTTTGTGAATTAATTCACTTGTGACGTTCATGGTATGATTTACCTAAATCCTGAGTTAGAGTGGATTTGGATGGGCGATTGAGTGCGGTGCAGTGCGTTTAGTTTAATTTTTGTCTCACGCTACAGTAGCTAATCTCACCGCCACTGCTGTTTTTACACTAACCGCAGGTAAACGCACCGCCCATCCAAACTCACCCTTAGTCACTAGCCATTCATATGCAACTCATGTGCTTTGATATAAGTGGAGACTTATGCTCTAAAGATGATTGAGCCTATAGCCGGTATGTTGGGTACATGACTTGTGTATGGCATGGCTTTACTATCAATAGTGGAATTCATAGCTCAATTAAAGAGTTAATGATATCCTCTCATTGGCATTGTGTAGATTGATAAATATGGAACGTGGCCATGGGTTGCTTGTTCTCAAACGAGCAATTTATCACAGTCATTTGTTGACAGTGATCGTATTAATCATTAAGAAGACACAATGGTGACAATGAGATAAAATAGGATTGTATTGAGTGAATGAATTTAACTCAAAGGAATCAAGGATATCATATAAGGGTAACACACACATGACGAGGTCATTGGACAAAGTAGTTGGATGAATTGTTTTCGTAAAGGGTATACAATAAGGAGTTTTCAATCATGGTACTTATTGTGGACTGACTCCATGATTAAGTAATTGAGAATTATTGAAACAATGCTTCTGGACATAATTGCAATCATTAGAGCCTAATTGTATATGTCTGATTGGCCCCTCCGCTAGCTTAACAAAAGCTCGATCGGACTGCATTTAAATCAGAAGAAAATTCTACGACTTTGGGAATAATTTAATTAAGTCAATTTATTTGATGTGGAATTAAATTAGTTGGTCTTGAGAATATTTCAACTACAGAATTTGATTAAATAATTTTCTTAAAAAATTAATTTGGAAAATCTAAGTGATTTTTGGAAAGATTAATTTTGATAAAGTAAAATTAAGTTAATCAAATCAATTAAAATTAACATAATATTTTTGGAAGTTAATTTTCAAGTTAGAAAATTGGCCCAATGGGTAATTGAAATTGAAAATTGGACCTGAGATTGTAAATTGGGCCTGGGAGCCCAAAACTGAGACCAAGATCCAAAAATTGGTCAAATCAGGCCCGATATGTGAAACTAGGCCAACGGTCCAATCGGTGGCTAGACCGGTCTGACCGATTTGTCATTGACTTGAATCGAATTGGCTCGGAGCGCCGTAAGGGTGTCGCACCTGCATAACTGGACACAATGGTGCCGGTGGCCTCGACGGCGATGTCCCGGTGGCCAACGACGATTGGTCGTCGATGGTTGAGTAGTGGAAGAGTTACACTCCTACTGGGACTCTACTAGAGAATTTGATTTCAGATTAATTATTCTAAAAATAATATTATTTGAATAGTTTAATATCAAAATTAATTTAATACTTATCTTAATAGTATTTTATTAATTTAATATTAAAGTGATTATCTTAATTTTAAATTTAATTTAATATTTATCTTTTAGATAAACATTTTATTATTTTAATGAGATTTAACATTAAAGTGATTAAGTTTAATTATAGTTGAACTCTCTAAACTCTTCCTATATAAAGAGAGCCTTGGGTCAACATTTACACACACTTGAATTCAAGAGAAAGTTGTAGAGAGAAAATTCTCTGAAGAGATTATTCTAGAAAATTTCTAGAGATATTTTTCTGATTTATAACTTTACCCAAAAGTTTAAAGAAATTGCAAAATTACCCCACTGATAATTTTTGTGAAAATTTTTCTGATTCGAAGTGAGCTCACACTTAGCAGATGTGAGCTTGAGGACAGCAGAGAAAACTAATCGGTCGAAGTGCTCATCCTAGTCGAATAAAAAAGGTACAGTTTTAATTAAATGTTTATTACTTTAGATATCACAAACAAGATTTTGTTTTGGAAAAAAAATTAAAACTCTAATTTTTCCCTAAATTTATTTTCCGCTGTGTTTTCCAAATCTGTTTTTCCAACACTTGTTTTCTCATGAGTGACTTCTAATTTGTCCCAGATCTCCTTGGCATTGGAACGTGATGACAGCCTACTATATTCTTCGAGATTATGTGCACAAAATAGAGTGTACGTAGCCTTAGCATTAAGTTCAATACTTGTTCTATCTTCCTCGTTCCATTCATTTTTGCTTTTTGGAACTAGAAGCTCTACTTCTTGTTTCAGGGGGATAGAGGGACCATCCATGATGATATCCTAAGCCGCACGGTCGTTGTCTTGAATGAATAGCACCATCCTCGTCTTCCAATAAGAATAACTTGCAACATTGAAGTAAGGAGGCTTGGACATAGATTGAGATTCTCTATAGAAAATAGTCTCGGAAGTGGACGTTATTATTTGTGGATTGAATTTATGATTGATGAGCTTCCTCAAGGATCTTGTAACACCTAAATTTGGCAGGTCCTAAGTTCTGGTGGGCAAGTTGAGAATAATCTGAGGCGCAGTTTTATCTTCAAAATTATTGTTTTTGGCGTATAGATCGGGTGCATTGTGGATGATTAGAAAAATCCTACAATGGATTGTTCTTAGAATGTGTTGAGTTAGAAATAAGAATAGATTGGTAAGAGTACTAAGAATTTTATAAGTTGGGGTCATTGCCGAAGGTATTGTACGCCTAGTTCGTTGAGTTACGGTGCTAGTTACATTCTAACAAGGTAGTTAGGAATGAAACGGAGGGACGAACCAAGTATGTATAAAAATATTGGATTTTCAAAGATGTAATTCATTTATAAAGGTAATTTTGAAAGTTTTTCAGATGTGTCAAGTTCCAATAGGGGCTTAGGATGTATATATATTTGTATTCAGGATAAGTATGAGGGAAATTATCTTCCTCATTTTCGAAAATGATACTATCTAATTCTTAAGGTACTACCAGCATTTCTTTCTCCCTTGAGCTAGAAATTGCGATTTTGGGTTGTTATGAGAATATATTTAGTGCCTGGGTAAGTAATATGACTTTGCATGTGGATTTTGAAAGAGTAAGTCTATTAGATTTGGTAGAACAATAAGATAAAGATATGAGGCTTTGCTTGGGGACTTCCAGTGTTATCGATGTGTCGTTGAAAGCACCAAATATATCCTATCCCTAAATAACGAAAAGATATAGTAATAAGGGAGTAGGGTAAAATCCTAGGGACTGGATCGCCACAACTCCTTGTTTCTCAAAATCCTAAGCACAGTCGTGCCCAAGTAAAACAACTGACCTAGAAAAAATAAAATAAAACAGAATTAAAAATATGATTGAGTTGAAATTAAATAGATTGGAATCGTAATTGTGATAAGAAGCAGAACTGAGAAAAATGGGTTGTCTGATTAAGGGATTCCATCCTCCGATTATCTCGATCCTCCTTTGGTTCAATCATAGGCTTTTAGGTGATCCTTCTTATGATCGAATAAGCCAATTATAGTGGAAGAGGACGCCTACGACCACCAGCTCCACTTAGGTTATAGCCTTACGATCTAAAGAAACTTGACTCTAGCCAACTATCACTTTTGTGGGACCATCTTACACTAGATCATCGTTTCTCAATGGCGAACGCCATGCCATTTCCTCTCTTGAGCTCGACAACCTCTGACGAAGTAAGTTGGCGAACTGACTGTGCAACCTCCCCAAAGCATACAAAGCAGCCGTCTTTGCATAAGATGAAAAGATTACTTTTGGAAGGACATGGACAGAAGCGTCAGTCCCGTAATGCAGAGAAATGATGTATACTAGTTGAGAAGGGCTAAATGCGGGTTTTAAGCCTCATGAAATCTTTTGGAGGAGTCTTGATAACCTTTGGCTAGATGAGTTTAGTTACTCATGCTTTTTGGGAAAAAAACACAAGTTTTAATGGAATAAAAATTTATTAGAGAGGAAAAGAAATAAAAAGGCTAAGAGCCTTAAAGGGAAGGAGTTTTTTACAGAAGTGATGAGAGAATATTCATGTCACTCCATCCCCTATTTATAGTATATGAAAGAACCTAGTTGGTTCATATTTAAACTCTAGATGATAATGTTTAAGAGATATAATTTGAAATTAAATCTAAACAATATAATAATCCTAACAATAATCCTAAAAATAAAATTCAAATTTTTAAACAGAGTCTTATGTTAATAAATCTCTTCTTTGAAATTTTGCCCCAAGTCTTCTACACTTTGTATTTTCGGCACCATTTCTTCCCTATTTCGCATGCTGGCCCGTTTTGTCTTTAAATTCAAGCTTTTTGCCCCCAAATTACCTTTTGCGGTCAATTTAGTCCCTACAAGATAAAAAAACCATAAACAACCCAAATTAGAAGGATTGTACTCAAAATATATATATGTAATTAACACATAAAAGTATGTCATTTTAGATTATTATCATATTCCCCCTACTTAGCCCATGTTTGCCCTCAAGTATGGTTCTATTTCACTATGTAATTTAGATTTTACCATGAAAGAAGTATCACTCCAAAGTTTTATAAAAATTAGGCATAATGCATATGAAAATAAAGAGAACCTTTAGCTTGCTTTTAAGTAAAATTGAAAAGTACTACAATTTAAACACACAAAAATTAAATCGACTTGGATTATTTCATGAGAGCTAGGTAATTTACTAAGCTTACCTAGACACCCTATTTGTTCCACCCTTAGTCCCCAAATTTAATTCTCTTCCTCTTTTTTTCTTTGTCTTATTTTGTCAAATTATATATATTTTATTTAAGAATGTATTGGCTCTTTTGACATGAAGTGGAATGACAACCCAAGCACCCCACCCTGGTTACTCAGCCCAACACACTCTGAATTTATTATTATTATTTTGTTTAAGAATGTATTGACCCTTTTGACGCGAAGTGGAATGACAACCCAAGCACCCCATCCCGGTTACTCAGCCCAATACACTCCTAATTTATTTTTTATTTTTATCCATAATTCCGGTTACTGGAGATTTACCTAACACATCACACAACCTTTTTATGTGAAGTAGGATGACAACCCAAGCACCCTATCCCAGTTACTCAGTCAATCACATTTTAAGCTGTGCTCATAACCACAAAATCATCAGAATTTTTTTTTAAGTTTAATGAAACCGAATTTAAATTTTGGAGGACTAGAAAAACAATCAAGTGTCAAAAATAAATTTTGGCAACTACCTAACCATCATGAAAATAAATTTAGCATAAATTCATATTAAATGTCCTCTTTGCATTTAGACTTAATCGATTTTAACATAAGCAAGATAGGGTTAACTTCATTAATCATAATTATTTTAGTCTAATAGAAATAAAACAGCAGAGATGAAATCAACATAGAAAAATCAAAACTAACTCAGTAGATAAGAATCATGCTCGCAGGTCAAACAGTGGGTAATTCTTGGTCAAAATCTAGGGCATGAAAAGGGGCAGGATATATTAAAAAATGTGGGCAAAAACAAGCACAAGGCAGCAGCAACAGTAAACGCAACAAAAAAAGTGGATAAAACAGCAAAAATAATAAGGAATGTCCCCTACTTAAAACACATTACCCTCAATGTGAAAAATAATATTAACAAATACGATGAAAAAAAGGGTTTAGAACACTCCCCATGTCGTTTTCGTTACTATTGTTGCCACCCGTTTCCAAATTTAATTTTTTGTTTCCTCACTTCTCTTGAATATAAGAAGAGAGAGTAAAATTTATTAACATGCAAGAAAATAAAGAAAATAAAATTGGGTTGCCTCCAAACAAGCGCTTGTTTAATGTCGTTAGTTTGATGGCCTAACTAGTATTGGGGCTATTCCAGATAAATTTTTTCGATTGTATGGTCTTGGAAATTTGGTGTCTGCATAAGAAAAGGTAAAAGTTTAGTGTTCATAGGAGGCAATAATTTAATAGATTTACAAATTGGTTCTAAATCAAAATTATCATCAAACAATGTTTCAAGTGCACCTTCATGAAGTGACTCTAAAGTTTCTTCTACTAAGGAGTCAATTACGTTGACGCAAATTTCACTAGGGTGACTAATAACATCATAAATGTTAAACTTCACGATCTTCCCGTCAAACTCCATCATGAGGGTTCTGCTACACATGTTAATCTTAGTACTTGTGATACTAAGGAAATGTCACCCCAACAAGATGTTTGAAGACCCAAAAGTGTTATCCTCTTTCATTTTCACCACATAAAAGTCCACTGGAAAGATAAGTCCGTTAACTTTCACCAATGCATCCTCAAGGACTCCTTCGGGATGCACAATAGACCTATCTGCCAATTGAATGATAACACATATTTTCTTCAAAAAACCTACGTTAAGTGATTCATAAATAGAAAAATGCATTACATTTATGGAGGCCCCTAAATCACACATAGCATTTTTAATTCCTAAGTGACCTATTTTGCATGGTATTGCAAACATGCCCCTGTCTTTACATTTTATTTTCATTCTCCATTAAAACACCGGATATACATTTTCACCAACACTTACTCTTTCATTTCCAGTTGATTTTCGTTTGTTAGTGCAAAGCTCCTTAAGGAACTTGGCATATCACGGAATTTGTTTGATGGCATCAAATAATGGTATGTTCATCTCGACGTGTCTGAATGTTTTAAGGATCTCTTTTTCATCCGATGTTGGTTCAACCATCCTAGAAACAGAGGGTGAATTTTGGACAATGGAGGTTTCGTTCGGACCTGTTCATCATTCTCTTACTTTTCCTAGGTAGAATCTTGATCAAGATTCCTATCGGGATTCAGTTCCAGTTCTTCTCCACTTTGCAACATCACTGCATTTGTGTTTTGTCTTGGGTTAGGTTCCGTTTGTGACTGCAGCTTTCCCTGTGATTTTATTTTCTCAATTGACATGGTCAACTCTTTTATAGATGCCTCGATTTTCTTTTGAAAATCAACAGTTTGCTGTTGTATTTGCTATTGGAAATCAAGCACATTAGCTGCTAATTTATTTATCATGGCTTTTAGAGAGGTACTTGAATCTTGCATTTGTTGTGGAAATCGATTTTGGTATGGCTGGTTATACTGTGGGTTCGCCCCATAACTCAAGTTAGGATGGTCTTTCCATCCTAGGTTATATGTATTAGCGTAAGGGTCATATTGCCTTTGGGGTAGTGTAGGAAAGTTTCCCATAGCATCCACATGGGCCATAGTATCGTCACACAAACTAGGACATGCATTAGTTGTATGTTGGGTGCTACACAAATTCTGCATAGTCGAGCCGGTCCTTTTTTTACTGTAAAAAGAGAATTCATGATATTAGTAAGTCTATCAAAATTATCTTCTAAAGTTGAATTACTTAGCTAGTGAACCTTCTAATGGGTTCAGGATTGGCTCGAAATTACTGAGCATTTGTAGCCATCGTGGATATCAAGTCTCTTACCTATTGGGGGGTCATGTTGACCAATGCCCCTCCATTGGCGGCATCTATCATATTCATTTCCATGGGCTTCAAGCTCTTATAGAAGTATTAGAGAAGAGACTATTCTGCTATCCCATGTTGTGGGAAACTTGCACAGAACTTCTTAAATTGCTCCCAATAGCCGTAAAGAGACTCCACTTTCTTTTGCTTTATCCTAAAAATCTCCCTCCTTAATTCAGCTGCGCGTGATGCTAGAAAAACTATGTTATGAAACAAACGAGAAATATCAGCCCAGGTTGTGATAGATCCAGAAGGTAAATAAAATAACCATTCCCTAGCAAAGTCTATTAGGGAAAAAGGGAAAGCACGTAATTTGATTTGATCCTCAGTTACGCCTTGAGGTTTCATACTAAGACAAACCATATAAAACTCTTTTAGATTTTGTGTGGATTTCATTTTGCAATCCACGAAAAGTTGAAAGCAACTGGATTAATCCTGACTTAAGTTCAAAATTAGTATCCATAGTAGGATTTGCAACATAACGGTTGTTGTTCTGCATGAGCTTTGGCCATTTGACGAATCGTTTGAGCCATAGTTTGTTGTGCCAGATTCGAGTTTATGTTAACCTAAGCGTTAGGCACTTCTTCTGGTGGATCGAATCCTATTCTTTCATTCTTTAGTGTTTGAGTAGGGTTTTCGTCAACCCTAGACTCAACTTCGTTGCTTGTTTCTATTTCCGGCAGTGGGTTACTCTTAGTTCCTACCACCTCTAATTGCCTTATTTTTTGCTTTGTTTCCTTGTGATTAGCTCTCGCAGTCTTTTTTATTTTTGAATCAAACGTAAGAATTCCTGGAGCAGATCTAGTCATAAGAAAAAGAAACAAGATTAGTACATTACCAATCCCCAACAACGGTGCCAAAATTTGGTGTGTTGTTGAAAGCACCAAATATATTCTATCCCTAAATAACAAAAAGAAATAGTAATAAGAGAGTAGGGTCAAATCCTCAGGGACTGGATCGTCACAGCTCCTTGTTTCTCGAAATTCAGAGCACAGTCATTCCCAAGAAAAATAGCTAACCTAGAAAAAATAAAATAAAATAGAATTAAAAATATGATTGAGTTGAAATTAAATAGATTGAAATTGTAATTGTGATAAGAAGCAAACTGAGAAAAAAAGAGTTTTCCAATTAAGGGATTCCAGCCTCCAGTTATCTCAATCCTTCTTTGGTTCAATTATAAGATTTTAGGTGATCCTTCTCATGACCAAATAGGCTAGTTATAGTGGAAGAGGACGCCTACAATCATCAACTCCACTTAGGTTCTAACCTTACGATCTAGAGGAACTTGACTCTAGCCAACCGTCACTTTTGTGGGACCGTCTTACACTAAATCATCATTTCTCAATGGCGAATGCCACACCATTTCGTCTCTTGGGCTCGACAACCTCTGACGCAATAAGTTAGCAAACCGACTGTGCAACCTCCCCAAAGCATACAAAGTGGTTGTCTTTGTACAAGATGAAAAGATTACTTTTTGAAGGACATGGACGGAAGCATCAGTCCCGTAATGCGGAGAAATGATGAATACTCATTGGGAAGGGCTAAGTGCGAGTCCTAAGCCTCATGAAATCTTTTGGAGAAGTCTTGATAACCTCTGGCTAGATGAGTTTAGTTACTCATGCTTTTTGGGAAAAAACCACAACTTTAATGGAATGAAATTTTATTGGAGAAGAAAAGAAACAAAAAGGCTAAGAGCCTTAGGGGGAAAGAGTTTTTTACAGAAGTGATGAGTGAATACTCATGTCACTTCATCCCCTATTTATAGTGCATTAAAGAACCTAGTTTTTTTCATATTTAAACTCCAGATGATAATGTTTAAGATATATAATTTGAAATTAAATCTAAACAATATAATAATCCTAACAATAATCCTAAAAATAAAATTCAAATTTAAACAAAGTCTTATGTTCATAAATCTCTTCTTTGAAATTTTGCCCCAAGTCTTCTATACTTTGTATTTTCGACACCAGTTCTTCCCTATTTCGTATGCTAACCAGTTTTTTCTTTAAATTCACGCTTTTTGCGCCTAAATTTCATTTTACCTTCAATTTAGTCCCTACAAGATAAAAAACCGTAAACAACCCAAATTAGTATGATCGTACTCAAAATATATATATGTAATTAGCACTTAAAAGTATGCCATTTTAGATTATTATTAGTTATAAATGTTAGTAAAAGGGTATATGAATAGATTTTGATGGGCTTCAATGTTCTGTAGCAGTGGTTACTGTTGATTTCGTGATGGAAGTCTGGATCTAGTTTTTTGCACTGTAGTAGGTGAGAATCAGGTGAGTCCCCATACTAACACATGCATGCATATTGTTCATACAAGATATTTCTGTGGTAATTGACCGAACTATGAAATAAAAATAAAAAAAGTATAGTTTGAATGTTTGTTGGAGTTTGCATGTATAGTTTGTATGGATATGACAGGTTATAGTATGACACATATGTGACTATATAATAGATATTTTAATCGTATCTATGGTTGTGTGTTTGTATGTTATGGATGATAGATGCATCTGGTATAGATCTAATGAGTTCAAGTAATGTTATGGGAAGTATGATCATGTATGTGTGTTTCAGATTTATGCTATGTAGTATGTGTAATAGGCCCAATTTGCCCGGGCCTAGATGAAAACCAAACAAAAATAAATAAAAATTATTCTAGTCCATTTACAGTAAATTTAAACCCAAAATTAAAATGGCCCACACGGCCCAACAAGAATGAAAACCCTAGGTGGCCCAGTGGCCCACAACCTAAACATTTTCAGCAAATACAAGAGGCAGAAACCCTAGAATTTGCGCCGCACGTGCCGCAGCCTCTCCACATGTGATCTGACACGCCTGCTGTTGCCGCACATGCCTCCTCCATGCCTCTTACACCTGCAAAACGAGGAACACGCAACAGAAAGAAAAAGCCAAATGGAAAAACAACAAAAAAATAGACACTAAGAGTTGTCTAAATCGGCTATAAAAGCCCAAATATCACCTTTGCATTTTTTTTACAAACATTAGAAAATAAAAAAACAAAAAAGCAATAGTTCAGAGGTTGTTCTCTACTTTTTATTTTCGTTTTAAATACTTGTTTGAATCTATTTTCGTTTGGTTTTTTTTTTACACACGAAAATATTAAAAATAAAAAAGGAAAAAAAGTCTCACCGGAGGTGCCCCGTGATCACACAGTTGGAGGACTCATCTCCGTCGTTGAGACCGGATCCAAAAGGGGTCGACCCACGCGTTGACCCGACCCGCAAAGTAGATCTGCGTGCTTTCACTTTGAATGGGTTATTTACGCGCGGAGTCCTTCCGCTTTTGCAACATAGTGCAATATGGTCCTCGTTGTTTTTATATTTTGGCCGCTTAATTTTCTATTTGTTTTACTTTGGTCTGTGCTGAAACGCTGCGCATGAGGGCTAGGAATATTGCCCAGTCGGTCCCTCATTCCTTAAGCTCGTTCTATTTTAGTCCCTAGCAACCCCTTTTTATTTATTTGCAATTTAAACCCCGAATTCTGGTTCGATTTCAGTATCATCCCTAATCCATTAAATTTATTTGTTTATTATTTTTTATTAAAAAAACTCTTTTATTATTATTTGTTTTAAGTTTTTTATTTATCATTTATTTTAAACTGTTTTACATACTATTTATTTAAATTTGTCATATATTATTCATTTTAAACCATTATATGTACATTATCTTTTAAATTCTTATATATATATTTAAAAAATTGTTGTATGTTTATTTATTTATTTATTTTAAACTGTTATTATTATTCATTTTAAGTTTTTATATACTGTTTATTTGAAGCCTTTTATTATTTATTTTTGAATTGTTCTTATAAATTATTTACTTTAAATTATTATCTACTTTAAATTGTTTTGCATATTATTTTGTTTTGTTTTCTTTGATTGCTAATATTAGTATTAAAATGATATACATTGTGTGATTATTGCCGTCATGTGTACTATAATTAGTTTCTTCGTGTTTTCATATTATTATCATTCATTAATGTAACATTTTATTCATAAATCATTATTTCATGTTCTATATTATCATTCCATCTCATTTCGTCACTTCAAAAGTTGCGTTCAATTTTTATGTACTCATAATAAACCGTTTTGTTTTATTACAAATAAAATAAATACACCGCGTTCAAGTATTTTACTTACTATTATTCAAAAAAGGGAAAAGTTTTAAAATAAGGCAATATTTTGCATTTTGGAGATTCGAGAAATTGTACCCTAACTTACGGGGTTTCAATTTTCTCATTAAACCTAAATAGCAAAATATCCTTTTAAATTTCAAAATACACGAAATTTCAATAAAAATTAAAGACAAGCTTATTCTTTAAGGTTCCAAATGTCGTGTCCTAACTTACGGGATGTGACATTCCGTTACCTCGAGACGAGTAGGTCTTTAACTTTCTTTTCTATTCATTCAAGTGTTTTTTAAAAAAAACATTACTAAAAAGGGATTGTATTTTAAATTTCCTTTCAAATTTTTAACTTTTGACATTAAGACATTAAGTAATCAACTAGGTACCAATTTTGGGCGTATCGAGGGTGCTAATCCTTCCTCGTACGTAATCGACTCCCGAACCTATGTTTTGGATTTTGTAGACCAAAAAATTTATCATTTTAGTAAACTTAAACTTTTATTCAAATGATTAAATTATGAGGTGATCCGATCACACCTAAATAAAAAGGATTGGTAGCGACTCCCATGTTCGTTTTTGTTTTCGAAATAAAAGTCGACCTCTTTTCAAAAAAATGGTTTCGACAGTATGTTCTATTAAGAATTGTGCCGCGTGATTACGTGCAAGTGTATACGATCTTACAAGTAATAAGTAGTAAGTAAAAGAGCATCGTCTCCACAAGGACTGTTGAGTAAATTATTTGCAAAGTTAATTTTAATCAATTTGGTTAAAAGCAAAAGAAGGAGAGAATAGTGATGATGAAAGTCGCAATTGTAAGTTACGAAAGTAATTAGAATTCAAGCACCCACAAAATAAAACAACATGCCTTGCAGGAAATAATCACAACAGGAAATAGACACAAGGAATGATATAACACAACATGAATATACTAAAAGAAAATATCACTTAAACAATAATTCATTAGTAGTCATGAAAAGAATATCACGAATGGTTCGTGCCAATATGAAAATTCATTAAACCCATTTAATTAAGGCATAGGCTACCCTCAAAGTCCTATTTGTTCCTAAGTTAATTAGCATATATCCCTATGTCAAAAAAATAACTTAGAAATCACCTTCCTTAGCATTTACACAGTTTATGAATTCAACAATTATCTTCCGAAATCAACATGATATGCACCATTTAGGTCTTATATCTATTAACTATTACCTCTTCTCAGGTTAAATATTTAATTCAATTACGTACAAATGTTGGCAATACATTCACAAGTATAAACATGAATTAAACCTAAATGAATGAAATAATCATTTGCACAAAATATTCAGAAACAAATACCAATGAACCCAAATCAAGATTCATATCCATTTTGAATAAACAAAATTAAGTCATGTCATATTAAATTGAAATATAAAGATGAGATGCAATCTTGTCTCTCGACATAGAAAAAAATAATTCAACAGTAAAGAGAAGGGTAAGAAAAAGTAGTCGAGGGGGGCTATCCACAACCATTTCACAATGCAAAAAGTAAAAAATTGAATGCAGGGGACTATCTGCGACTGCTCCTTGTGGCTTCCCATGGTGGCTTTCCTCCCTATCTTTAAGTTAAAATCACCTAAACATCTTCAAGTTAATCTCTTAGCTGCTCTTATTTCAGCAAGTGATTGCCTTATTTTGTGGAATTCGAATGTTGGCAAGCTATGAGAAAGGCAAGAACATGCAAAGGAATTTTTCCTTAAAAACTGATGTGAGAAAACATATGTGATTGAATGATGAAATGCATCCCTATTTATACTTGAAGGTTGTAACACCCCTAACCCGTATCCATTCCTGGAATAAGGTTACAAAGCATTGTCGTACACACGGATCATTTAAAACATACATTATATAAATCATCCAAATCATAATGTAACGCTTTCATTCACATATATATCATCTCTAAATCGAGCCCTCGAGGCCCAAGAAATACCTTAGAAACAATTCAGAACAAAACTAGAAACAATCGAAAAGTATAAGAAAAAGTTACAGAATTTACAAAACAGGGGTCACATGGTCGTGTGCCTCAAATGGTTGAGACACACGCCCGTGTGCCAGGCCGTGTGTTAGGTCGTGTAACTACCTGTCTTGCATGTAATAAAACCTACAGGGGACACATGGACGTGTCGCCAGGCCATGTGTCACACACGATTGAGTCACACGCCCGTCTCTCAGGCCGTGTGGACATGAATTTGCCCAAAATTCAACCATTCCCAACATCAACTCATGCATCCATCTAAAGACCTTCAGTGCACATTATCAAACCATCAAAACCTTACCAAAACATACATATAATCAGCAATTTTAATGGTCCCAAATCAATCAACCAATATGCCAATTAAGGCACCGCAAATGCAAACATTTAAACCTACCTAAATATGCATTTATTTGATAACATTTCCATAATCAAACCTAATTCAACTTCTAACAAATCATACCACAAATATGACAATTACTATTCCATTACAAAACATGCTATTTGATTCATTCCATACATACAAGACGATATAGTCACAATGTCACAAACTAACAGGGCATCAAATATACCAACATAGTTAACTTACATAATGTATACTTACCAAATCACCTTCAAACCATTTTCGAACATAATAACCTAGTTCAATTATCAACTAAAACATGTCACAAGTAAATATTTTCAATCTAACATCAACATGTCAAGTGACTCACATCAAGAAGCACTTTAAAGTAATCAACACCGCATAATTTGGTAAGGTATCAAGGTGTACCGAACCAATATAGCTTTCCAAAGCTTACACATACCAAAACATCATTAACACACGCACTATAATACCATTACAAATCGTCCTATACATGCCATTATAAACCTTAGCCAAAATACTCAACAACTACTAAATTGTCCAATAAATAGTGTGATAGATCTCCGAAAAACTTCCAACCTATTGAGCTTTCGATATCTATAAAGTAAAGGAAAATAATTATGTAAGCTATGAATTCTTAGTAAGCTCAGATAAACTTTAAACATAATAATCTATTTCAATAATGAACTTTATAGGATAAATATAAACCTATACTAATGCCATAAGATTTATAAAATCATATAACCATCAACTCACAAATGAGTAAGTCCATCAACATCATATATATTTTTCCTTCATAACATAATATGATTTTATAAAACAGATTACACAATCATCAACCTTTTCATAAGATTATGAACCATTCCACTTACTTACTTTCCATTCCATTCCAAATGCTTAACATAAGCCTAAACAACATTATCAATTCATGAGTTAGTGTAATTATCTATGATATAGGTAAATTCATTCATAGCATAAGTAGATTTCTCATATATAAGTACAAAATTTAACTCATCAATCCTTTTATATTCCAGTTATGAACTTACCATTTCATTCCCTTTTCTTACCCGTTTCATTTACATAGTACAAAGCATAGGCATAAAAATCAACCATATGTGGTCTCTGTCATCTACAATCTCAACTGGTGAATCGTAATATTCAATTCAAAATTCAATTCGATAAACGTCTTATGGATAAGAGTAAATCGGCAATCCAGCCAAAACACACCAAATGCTTACAAGAGCCAATCCATTCAAAACACACCAATGCTCAAAAGAGTTAATCCCTTCGAAACACACCAATGCTCATAAGAGTTAATCCCTTCGAAACACACCAATGCTCATAAGAGCTAATCCCCCCGAAACACACCGATGCTCATAAGAGCTAGTCCAACTGAAACACACCAAAACAGAGAGTATAACACGAGATTTCGCAACAAATGCTGAACTTTGATTTACTCGAGAAAAATATATACAAAAATTCATGACCATCTCCACTCACAACCCCCAAAACACACCATATCTCAACCGTACTCTATCTCGTGTTCAATACGATCCAAGTATTGAATTTCAACAAATTTTCTCAAATAACTTACACATTTATAATCAAATATATCTACTATACTGTTTCATATCATCCAATATATCATATAGATACTAAATTTAAACTGTACAAACTTACCTGGCAAAATTGTAGCAATGACTAAGTACAGGGTCTATTTGGTAATTTTCTCTTCTTCTCGATTTTTCACTCGTTTTTTATCTAAATTAATAATTTCATTCAATTCATTAATTCAAACAACCAAAACCAATTCATTTAATGCAATTAATTATTTTGTGATATTTTAAAAATTACCCCAACATTTTACTTTTATTCAATTTAGTCCCTAAGCCTAAAACATGCAAATTAACCATTTTTACTCAATTTCAAGCTTAGAAAAATTTATTGGAACCTTATTACATCCCATATTTACTGTTATTACACATTAAATCCTTGTATTTTTACTATTTTCAAAATTTAATCCCTAATCATTAAACTCATCAAAATCACTTAACAAGATACTTATAAAGAACAACTAATACCTCAAGTTCATCATTTAACATATAAAATCACAAATATTCATCAATGGAAATATTCAAAATCTTTAAAATTTTCAAAAGAAAGACACGTGCTAGCTAGACCTAGTTGCAGTGATTTCAAAAACATAAAAATTACAAGAAACAAACTCGAAATGAACTTACATGCAAGAGAAAATATTGGCCGAACCTCCCAAGCTATGTTCCCATGGTGGTTTCGGTTATGAAAGAAAAGAAAAATGAAGAGGAAAACTTGTTTCATCTAATTTGATTAATTAATTTCTTGTTATTTATAATTTTGCCATTAATACTAATTTCTTTCAATTTTTTCTTTAAAATTATCTCCATTACCGTCCACTATCTAAAATAAGGACTAATTTCCTTATTGGTCCACCCACATTACGAATTAGGCCATTTAATCATTCAAAACCAATAGTAATCAAGTTTTACATCCTTTACGATTTAGTCCTTTTTATTAATTAACTATCTAAACATTAAAATTTATTAACAAAACTTTAATACTACCTTAATAATATTCCGTAAATATTTATTAAAATATTTACAGTTCAGTTTATAGAAACGAGGTCCTGATACCTCATTTTCTAAAACTACTTGACCTAAGGGTCTTACCACTTGAACCTAATTATTCTTTCAAATAGTATAAATTACGGATTCAAAATTTATTTTAATATCATATTTGACTCATAAATGTTAAATAATAATATTTACCAACTCGCTCGTCGGATTTGTGGTCCCAAAACTACTGTTTCCAACACCATTAAAAAATGAGTTGTTACAAAGGTCCTCAATTTTCCATTCCGAAAATAGCATGTGAATCCTTAATTCTCTCTCAATTGATTGTCATCCCATAAATTGTAGAAAGAAGGTAAGTGGTTGCTTGATTTAAATAGTTGCTGATTTTTATTTGAGGGAGAATGGAATTAAATTTTCTATTTTTAGGAGTTGAATGGTCGGCCTTTGAGTGGTAGTAGGGAAGTGGATTATGTGACGGCTATTTGTAGAAGTGGAATGGGTGGTTGAAGCTTAAATCAAGGGGAAAGGTTGCTTGAATCAAGGGAAATTCCCTAATGGTTATGTCATCCAAAATATATGGGAAATCGGTGGATGGTTCTGGGCCTCTATGTTGGCAATGTTAGACCTCCATCTGGACAATTTTGGGCCTCCAAGCTATACCTATCTAATAAAAATAACCAAAATTTTTCCATATTTTCCTTTAGCCTAATTATTCCCAACAATTGATAAAATAACATAAATTTCATTAAATTAACACATTCCTATGGAAATTAAAAAATATAAAAAATTAAGTGTAAAACCACAAAAAGTGTTATTTATTTACTAAAAATTTGCTTAAATTATACCTAAAAGAGTGCTGAATATATATATTATAGTTTACAAGAGTCTTTGTCTGTCTCTTTGGTATTGTCTAAAGAGGTCCGTCGGGACTTTAAACATGAAATCTGAAAGGAAAAGTCCATGGCCATGGCATCTTCCGAAATGAAATAAAGGACAGTGATTACCCAATGGGATTCTCTATATGTCCCAAGATAATGATTGGCCAACCTCATGCAATGTGAGTTTAGGCAAATCCATATTGTACACATGTTAGGAAAGGAAGCCTTTGTGGCTACATCTGAAAGGGAAGCCTTTGTGGCTAACTCTAAAAGGGATGCTTTTGTGGCTAACATTGAAAATTAAGCCTTTATGACTAACTCTGAAAAGGAAGCCTTTGTGGCAAACTCTGAAATGGAAGCCTTTGTGGCTAACTCTAAAAAGGAAGCATTTTTGGCTAACTCTAAACATGAAGCCTTTATAGCTATTTCTGAAAAGGAAGCCTTTGTAGCGAACACTGAAAAGGGAGCCATTGTGGCGAACTCCAAAGGAATAGCTTCTGTGGCAAATTCTGATATGATAGCCTTTATGGTGCAATATGAAAGGAACGCCTTTGTGGCGCAATATGAAAGAAACGACTTTATGGCGCAAAATGAAAGGAATGCTTGAGTGGAAAATTATGAAAAGAATAGCCTTTGTGGTAGATTATGAAAGAGTATCCTTCGTGGCAAACTCCGAATAGGCTGCCCTTATGGCGTGTCTTAATAAGGCTTTCAGTCGGAAAACTTAAAGCATGTCCCTTGTGGTAATTTTTGAATTAAGTTAATTGACGTATTCAATCTGGCTTTTAAATGTAACCAGAAAACAATCAACAAGCATAAGTTATCTATTAATTATATGGTGAAGTATCACATAGGACTATGAATCGATTAGAAGTATTGAAATGTAGAGATATAGAGAAATAAAGAATTATTATGGAAAGTGTATTTAGAATAAGGATTTGAATTTGTACGTTTGAAGAAGGTATTAGTCATCTGTGCACATGATCATTCTTGAATTATGGTGAAGTAATGGCTTAAATTTAAGTATGCTACAATAATAGTGTTTCAATCATGTTAATCTTGGGAAAGAAATGGAAAAGGACTTATAAATGTTCGGACAAATGACATGTGTGATGTATCGAAGACCCCAATGGAAAAAAATGATTTCTAAGTAAAGCATAAAATCTATAGTGTATGAAGAATGGAATTTGGGGGAAGCAATCGCCAGATACAGGTTATTGGGCAAGAACAATAAGATCATCCATTGAATCATCAATTTTATTGTGCAAATACCACATAGGTAATTGATATATTCATCACTAAGTTATTATGAACTTATCCTTGTGTGTTATATTACAGGTTTGAATTCGAGGTTGCTCTAGGAGGGGCAATACTAGGACTATGCCAAAGGAATTACGTATCAAGCTATTATGCATACAGAGCCAGATAGCTGATATTTTCCTTAGAATCCGTATTTTGAGTATAATAGATTTTATTTCTCAAAATTAGAAATCTTTGTACCTTAGTTACCATGTGTTGCAAATGTACCTACTTTCTAAACATACTTATGCATTTAGTTTGAAATATGCAATTAAATAAGTTGGAATAATTTATTGAAATTTTTATAAATTGATTAAGTTTTTGTCCGTATTAGTGTGGTAATACCCAAGACTTGGTTCTGGTTAATCGGATTAGGTTGAGGGTATTACAAGTTCGTATCAGAGTGCAGTTTATTCAGTTCTTGTACTCCAAAGAAGTGAAGAATCCTTGTATGCATGATACACCGAACCAGGTAAAGTTCCTCAAGTATTGATAACATGTTAATTTGCATGAAATTTTGTGTTTAATTCGGTTTATTTTTGAATTAATCCCTGCTGAATTAGTGCTTTTATGTTTTAATCTTGTCAGGGATGCAATTGGGACTCTAAGAGTCAAAAATGAGCAGAAAAGGACAAAATTGAAACACAATCAATGAAATGAGGCCGAATAAAAAATGTGGAGAAAGCCAAGGACTCATCAAATTTTTTTGACTTTGTAAAAGCCAAAAATAGAAAAAAATCTTATTTTATTTTTTATTTAATTTTAATTATATGTTGAAGTGGTTAAAGCCAAAATAGTAAATACCATGTGTATAAATACGGCTTTAATGTACTTAGGAAAGACACATTCTAATTTTACATTTTAGATTCAATTTGGAATTAAAGAGCCATTATTCTTTTTCTTCCAAATTTGGGCGTGAGTAGCTATCTGTTACTTCCATTCTTATTTCTTTATTCTTTCAAAATATGTTTAATTTTCTTTCAAGTCCTTTCCCTTCCCAATTTCCTCCATTATCATCAAATCACCTTTCATAAACATACAAAGCATGACAAAATCCATGTTTCATTAAATTCCATCTTAGCTTTAGGCCAATGTTCTTTTCAGTCGGGAATCGTGAGATACGTATCCGTGCTAAAAATACTTCCAACCGGTATTCACATTTTTCCTAAGTATCAGGATTGACAACTCATCCCTTAAAGTTAACTTGATTTCAAGTCGAAAAGTGCACGTTGGGTTGGAGTCATGTTTGCTGACAATTAGAGAAACGAGTCGGTCGTGCTGTATTTGGATCTTCGAGAACAAATCAAGGAAAAAGTTATCGGGTTTAAATGACCCACGCGATTGAGGCCGTTAATTCGAGTTGGGTTCTTCAGAGCACAAGGCTACCGGAATCTTGAATCGAGAACACATGTATCTCTGTTAGATAATCAGTAATGGTTGGTTTGTAGGTCGTACCGAGACCAGCTATGAGAGGAAGAATTAGTGATTAGGATGTTCGTAACTACTATAACCAGCTTATTGTTTGGAGAAGAAAGTTAATTTTCAAGGATCGATTCAAAAATCTGAAATCCACTGAGTCTAGGGCTAAGGCTTATTATCTTTGGTTACCAATCCGAGTTCAATTTCCAATTTAATTTCTAATTTGTGTAATTATTTATTTATGCTATTTCAATTATTTAGTTTCTAAACATTTCAAAACTCCCATGATTTATTTGTTTATTTTTCAGCAGGTCCGTTTGGAGTCGTGGGCATGAATTTTGCCACGACTTTCAACACGACAAAAATTCTGATCACAAGTGAAACACGGAAGTTGATTATAACATCCAATCCCTGTAGACTCGACCCTACTTGTAACGTCCTGATTTTGGGCCTAGTCGGAACAATGGTTTCAGGATCACAAATCTGATGAGGAAAAATTTATTTTTCTTATATTTTTATGGTCTACGATTTAACGAAATGATTTTGTGAAAATTTCGTTCGAAAATTTCGACGTTTGGGCACTCAATTTAGTCAAAATGAGTAAATTGTAAAAAGTGAAAAAGTTGAGTTCTACATGTTAGAAATGTCCAATTATTATGAAACTTTAAATTAGAGGTTCTTATACGGTAATTAGACCATTGGTTAAGTTGGTAGACAAAAATGGACATGAGATAAGTGAAATAGGAAATTTTTAAGTGAGGGCAATTTGGTATTTTGGTAATAAAAAGAATTAGAAAGGGAAAAAGATGGCAAAATGTGTTCATCTTCTCCATGGTGAACGAAAATAGAAAGGGGGAAGCCATAGTTAGGATTTTCAAGCTCCCAAGCTCCATAGTAAGTGATTCCAAGCCTCGTTTTTAATGTTCTTTACGTTTTTGGAGTCCTGGTAACTTGATTTAGCTTATTCTAGCAATAATTTAACCTAGGGTTTATATTTAGAAAAATACCCATAGGTGAAATGTGTTTATTTTTATGTTTTATGGTAGGATATGAAGCTTGAAATTATGTTAAACAACTTTTGCTAAGCGATTTTAAGTGAAAACGAGTAAAACGACATAATAGGTAAAAATACCTAATGTTTATAAGTACATGTTAGAGTGGGAATTTGATGTTTCCATAGAAGAAAAAAATGTTCAGAATGTCATAAAACATAAGAATAAGGGATGAATTTTAATTTCCGAACTTTGGGGAAAAAGTGTAATTATGTAAAAGTTTAGGGGCAAAATTGTAATTTTTCCAAAGTTCGAGTCAAGGATTGTTTTGATGAATTTGAGTATTAAATAAGTTAAATTTACTATTATAGATCAAGAAGAACGAAATTCAGAGTTAGATTAGGGAAAGAAAAAGATAGAGGACTAAGTTGATAGATTTGGTCAAATTTTGTACCGAGGTAAGTTTACGGTAAATAAATAAAATATTTCAATAATTATTATTAATGCTGCTATTTTCCAGAAATTATATATTTATTTCATGAATTTATTTGATGTTGACTCAAGTATGAGACGATAGAGAATTAGTATTAAAAAGTCCCATTGAAACTTTTGGAATGTATCGGATACAAATGTCATGACATTTGGGTTATGAGATCCCATGTAGGACCATGTTTGGAATATGGCATTGGCATCATTGAGATTATGAGAGGTCCCATGTAAGACCATGTCTGGGACATGGCGTTGGCACCGAGATGAGAGGTTCTATGTAAGACCATGTTTGGGACATGGCGTTGGCACCGAGATGAGAGGTCCCCCGTAAGACCATGTCTGGGACATGGCATGGGCACCAATATGAGAACTCCCATGTAAGACCATATTTGAGATATGGCATTGGCAGTACAAGAAACATCCCATGTAAGACCATGTCTGGGACATGACTTTGACATGTTATTATCAGAAAAGAGACCCAAGTATCCTTATTATTCCAATGTGGCTCAATGGGCTAGTAAACAAATTATGTTCCATAAAAGTTCAGGTAAAAGCATAAATAGCAAATTCAGGTGAGTTATAAGAGTTAAGAACATATTATGTTATCAATTGAGAATCAACATTTTAGCAAGAGAAGAGTAAGTTATAATCATGAGTTATCTAAGTAAACAAGTAAGTGAACGAGTAAGAGATTAAGTAAAGAGGAAATTAGAGATCATGACACTTGAGTATATTTATTTGTGTTAAATGTTGTTATTTATTTGCTTGTAAACTTACTAAGCTTTATGCTTACTTCCTTTATTTTCCTTCATTTATTGTATTGCAAAGCTAATTCAGGGATCTTAAAGATGTCAGAGAATGCTCACACTATCAACAACAACAACTCGGTATTTTATGATGATCAATGTTTGAGCTATGGCATGTATAGAGACTTAGTCATTTTGAATGTATGTCCTTATGATATTGCTAAAGGATGATGTGTAAATATGTGATAATGTTTAGCTATTAAAATGGCTAAGTAAGAATATGATTGGTATTATGAATGCCTAGGTGATAGTTTATACCTAGAAATTACGAAAGAGTAAAAATTTGCAATGTAATAGTTTTTGGACAAAGAAGAAGTGACATGAATTTGAAAAATCACCAAGGGTAGTATAAAATGAATTAGAGAGTGAATGATATATTGAATTAAATCTTATCAAGTCTATTTTCATATAAAAATAACGGTGTGGGTAAAGGAATTTTATATTCTAAGATATTTGAATTTTAGTGAGACAATGTCAGAATGGATTCTGAAGTCCCCTATTCTGATTTTATAAAATCATTAAAATTTGTACAGAAAGAATTAGAAGTTACAATTTATATTATTTTTTTATTCCTTACTGAGTCTATTTTCAGTAGAAATAAGTGGTAGCACCATATAAAGTCTATAAAATGAGATAATTAATTTTTAGTGATGAGAGGTCAGGACTGTTGAACAGTGAAACAGGGGAGACTTTAACTAATAAACTATACTAATCGGCCAAACCAAAAATTCTGAAAATTTTATAGTAAGAAGGGATATGAGTCTAGTTTTGGATAAAATTAACAGATCTAAATTTTGAGTTTTGTAACTCGAGTTATAATTAATTTAGTGACTGCTGCACAGGTGGACAGTTTTATTGTGAATAGTGAAATAATTATTTTTATTTGTTTAAGTAATCGAAAAATTTTTAATGTTCCTGGTTGGGACCTGAACTATTTTCGTTGCATGTTTTAGGGTCTCGAGAGTTCTTTTAGGGACATATTGATTGAATGTGAGTGAATTAATTTTAAAAGAAACTTTTTTTATGCTCCGAACTAGTATGTTAAGTCAGGTAATGCCTTGTGCTCGACTCCGGCAATGGTCTCGAGTAAGGGGTGTTACATTTGTTGGTATCAGAGCAGGTTTAGCCGGTTCTCAGAATATTCAGTATGGATAAGAGTCTAGCTATACATGCCATACTTGTATTTTGATAGTGTGACGACTCCTGACGATTTTAAAATGTTTTTCTTTTATAGTTATGGATCCCGAAAGAGCTGGTACAGATGATGTAGAAAGTAATGCGCCTGCTCTTGCAGAAGGGACGGTGCCACTATATGGTAGTGAAAGGCCCGTTACAGTTAGTCAGGGAGGAAGGGCTCAAAAAGCCTGCTTCCAAGCTATGAATTAATGGTTGGCCGAGTTCGTTCGTACGAATCTGGCTGTTAGACCTCCACCCCCTCATGATTTTCAGATTCCCCATGTAGCTCCCCTAGTTACAGATACATTATAGGAGAAAAGCCACCAGTTGATAAGATTAAAAAATAAGGAGCTGAAGAGTTTCGGGATACTAAAAATGGTGTTATAGAGAGAGTAGAATTTTGGCTTGAGAATACTATCAGAGTATTTGATGAGTTATCCTGTACACCTGAGAAATGTTGAAGTGTGTTGTCTCACTCCTTAGAGATTCAACCTATCATTGGTGGAAGACTCTTGTGTCAGTTGTACTGAGTGAAAAAGTTATTTGAGATTTCTTTCAGGAGGAGTTCCGTAAAAAGTATATCAGTCAGAGGTTTATTGACCAGAAAAGAAAAGAGTTCCTTGATTTAAAGTAGGGTAAGATGACTATTACTGAGTATGAACGTGAATTTGTTAGACTCTGCAAGTATGCTCGAGAGTGTGTGTCTAGAGAAGCTATTAAGTGTAAAAGATTTGATGATAGGCTCAATGATGATATCCGACTGTCAGTTGGTGTTCTAAAGATAAAGGAGTTTATTGTTCTAGTTGAGAGATCCTGTAAGGCAGAGGAGTTGTTAAAAGAAAAAAAAAAGGGCAAAGTTGAAATTGAAGTTCAAGACTCGAAGAAAAGGCAGATGAGTCAGATAGTTCTCTTGCCATGATTTCTGTTCTGTCTGCTCAGAAATGTTTGAGAAAAGGGTATGAAGCTTATCTTGATTTTGTATTGAATACTAAAGATCTAGAGTTGAAAATTGAATCAGTGCCAGTAGTTTGAGAGTTTTCCGACGTGTTTCCGGAAGAATTGCCAGGTTTGTCTCCTATTAGAGAAGTTGAGTTTGGTATTGAGTTGATTCCAGGTACCACTCCTATTTCTATTGCTCCTTATAGAATGGATCCGACGGAATTGAAAGAATTGAAAGCTCAGTTGCAGGAATTAACTGATAAAGGTTTTGTAAGGCCTAGTTGTTCTCCGTGAGGTGCACCAGTGTTTTTTGTGAAAAAGAAAGATGGTTCGATGAGGTTGTGTATAGATTATCAACAGCTAAAAAAAGTGACAATAAAAAAATAAATATCCACTTCCTAGAATTGATGATCTGTTTGACCAATTGAAGGGAGCCACAATGTTCTCCAAGATAGATTTGAGATCTGGTTACTATTAGTTGCGAGTTAAAGAATCAGATGTTCCGAAGGCTACTTTCCGGACTAGGTATGGTCACTATGAGTTTCTTGTTATGCCATTTGGTTTAACTAATGCTCCTGCCATATTCATGGATTTAATGAACCGAATCTTTCGACCGTACTTGGACAAGTTTGTAGCTGTGTTTATTGATGATATTTTGATTTATTCTCCTGATGAGACTGAACATGCTGAACAGTTGAGAACAATTTTACAGATTTTGAGGGACAATCAGTTGTATGCCAAGTTTAGCAAAAGTGAGTTCTGGCTTCGAGAAGTCATATTCCTTAGGCACATTGTCTCAGGTGATGGTATTAAAGTTGATCCGAGTAAAATTTCAGCAATTGTTGAGTGGAAACCACCTAGGAATGTATCAGAGGTTAGAAGTTTTCTTGGATTAGCTGGTTATTACAGACGGTTGTAAAGGGATTTTCCATGATAGTTACCCCATTGACAAGATTGTTCCAGAAAGATATCAAGTTTTAATGGACTGAGAAGTGTCAGCAAAGTTTTGACAAGTTAAAGGCATTGTTCACTCAAGCTCCTGTTTTAGTACAGCTAGAACCGGGTAAAGAATTTGTGATTTACAGTAATGTATCCTTGAATGGATTGGGTTGTGTACTTATGTAGGAAGGTAAAGTACTAGCATGTCCTTCCATACAGTTAAAGCTACATGAGAAAAACTACCCGACGCATGATTTAGAGCTAGCTGCCATTGTATTTGCGTTGAAGATTTCAGGTGATGGTATTAAAGTTGATCCGAGTAAAATTTCAGCAATTGTTGAGTGGAAACCACCTAGGAATGTATCAGAGGTTAGAAGTTTTCTTGGATTAGCTGGTTATTACAGACGGTTTGTAAAGGGATTTTCCATGATAGTTACCCCATTGACAAGATTGTTCCAGAAAGATATCAAGTTTTAATGGACTGAGAAGTGTCAGCAGAGTTTTGACAAGTTAAAGGAATTGTTCACTCGAGCTCCTGTTTTAGTACAGCTAGAACCAGGTAAAGAATTTGTGATTTACAGTAATGCATCCTTGAATGGATTGGGTTGTGTACTTATGTAGGAAGGTAAAGTAAGAGCATATGCTTCCGTACAGTTAAAGCTACATGAGAAAAACTACCCGACGCATGATTTAGAGCTAGCTGCCATTGTATTTGTGTTGAAGATTTCAGGTGATGGTATTAAAGTTGATCCGAGTAAAATTTTAGCAATTGTTGAGTGGAAACCACCTAGGAATGTATCAAAGGTTATAAGTTTTCTTGGACTAGCTGGTTATTACAGATGGTTTGTAAAGGGATTTTCCATGATAGTTACCCCATTGACAAGATTTTTCCAGAAAGATATCAAGTTTTAATGGACTGAGAAGTGTCAGCAAAGTTTTGACAAGTTAAAGGCATTGTTCACTCAAGCTCCTATTTTAGTACAGCTAGAACCGGGTAAAGAATTTGTGATTTACAGTAATGCATCCTTGAATGGATTGGGTTGTACTTATGTAGGAAGGTAAAGTAATAGTATATGCTTCCCTATAGTTAAAGCTACATGAGAAAAACTACCCGACGCATGATTTAGAGCTAGCTGCCATTGTATTTGCGTTGAAGATTTGGAGACATCACTTGTACGGTGAGAAGTGTAATACCCCCTACCCATATTCGTCGCTGAAATTGGGTATAAGGCATTACCAAATTTTACCGAATAAATTTTTGCAAAATCCTAAAGTTTTTTTTTTAAAATTCAATATAACCCCTTCTACAAGTATCTAATCTTCCCTGCAATTTTAAACCGAGACAAATCCAACACAACCAATCAATTTCAACATATTTTCAAGATAGATTTAACATATTCATAAAATAACCTCATCACATAGCAAAACCAAAATTTGTTAGCCATATCAATGGCTAACCATACATTCATTTCACATTAACATTTACTTTACTAGCTTATACATGCCATTGATTTCCAAAAGAAAGTTTTTTTATATACCGAGATCTTGAGGTTGATAGTGTGCTACGTCTCTGACTGAATCTGACCTCCGAGCACTTAACACTACAAAACAGGGGAAAAAGAAACAGGGTAAGCACTTTGTGCTTAGTAAGTTCATGTAATAAGAATTATACTTACCTAATATTTTCAATACAATGCAATAAACATTCATACACCCATTCCATACATTATTCCCCTATCATGCACAAGCTAAACATTCAAATTAGTCCAACAATTTCCATGTATCAATAATTTATACCATGATTGATGAGCTCATCAATTCCATGATTTCCATTTCCTTGTTATTTTTCCATATTTATCCCATTGAACTTCTTGGAATTTCGATGGATTTTCAGGGGTACACCTAAGTGTACAAATCCGGGTCCGTCAATTCATATTCATGTGTGCACATTTCCATTTCAGAGAGCACACTCCCGCGAACCTCATCCTTACAACGGATTACCAATTCCGTGATAAATCCTCAGAATATAAACTTATAGAGTATTGTCGGATTACCGGTCCAAAGCTAAATCCTCGCAAAGACAATTACTCTAATGAGCTTGATCCAATTACAGTCCAGCTAAATTGCACCCTAATTCGGATTACCCGTCCGGGCTAAATCAATTTTCCACATATTCTTCGAGTGGGCTATATCAGGATAGGACCACCTGTCCGGACTAGATCATTTTTACCATCAATTCCTTTTCAGAGATCCATCGAATTTTCTTTCCATTCAACCAGGATTTCTTCCCCTTTTTATCAAATATATCAGTGTTTCATCAATTTTTATACAATGAACTTTCAAATCATATTCACATCAATAACAAACATTTCAGGCATTTAAGAATATAATTCAAGTTACACAAACTTACCTCGATACTTGTTCGTAAACAAAATCTACTAATCTCGAACTTTTTCTTTTCCTCGATCTAGCTTCGTATTTGAATGTTTTGGATCTAAATAAATAAATTTAATCATTAATCTAATACATTTCATGTTCATATGTAACATTCTTAATAATTCCATTATTATTTATAGTGCATTCAAAGCTGTCTCACTGAGTCATAGTCACTAAATTATTTATATCTTGAGCTACGGAACTCCAAATTAAAATCCGCTAATTTTTCCCAAAACTAGACTCACATATATTCTTATCATAAAATTTTCAGAGATTTTAGTTTAGCCAATAAGTACAGTTTATTCTTTAAAGTTTCCCATGTTTCACTGTTTGACAGTTTTGACCCCTCTTCACTAAAAATTAATTATCTCATTGTACAGAGTTCGGATGATGTTTTCATTTGTTTCTTCTGAAAATAGACTCATTAATGATTCTAAGAATACAAATTATAACTCATAATCATTTTTTTACAATTTTTAATGATTTTAAAAAGTCAGAATAGGGGAACCCGAATTCATTCTGCCCTTATCTCACAAAATATATTATATCTCATGATTTACAATTCCATTTCTTACACTGTTTATTTTATAAGAAACTACACATTATAAGATTTAATTTCATATTTTATTCATCCTCTAATTAAATTTATACAATTTTTTATGATTTTTCAATGTTAACCTACTGCTGCTGTCTAAAACTGTTTTAGTGCATGATGTTAATTATCATTTTTCCCCTAGGCTTTCGTAAATGATAGCTTCATCCCTGCTCAATTAACCTCTCAATTGAGATGATTTTTCTCAATTAACACTTTATTATATCACTTTAAACTATTTTATAACCTTTTGAAATCAGAATTTTAGCACTAGACTTTAATTCCAAGCTTTTTCACAATAAGTCCAACAAATCAATTTCTATTGAAATTACCTAATAAAATCATCTCATAAACAAATTAAAGCTTCAATTTCATGCTATTTCATCATAAACTTCCAACACATATTCATAGCAACTTTCAATTTCATTCATAAAATCAAAAACTAATGAATTTAGTAATAAAACCTAGTTGTAAAAGTCTTAGAAACACAAAAATTACAAGAAAAGGGCAAGGATTAGTTCACTTGGTGCAAAAATTCTAAAAAACCAGCTTGAATAAACCCTTAGGATGTTTTTGGCTGATAAGAATGCAGAAAAATAAAGAGAATTCTAGATATTCCAATTTGGTCCCATTTTTATGTTAGTAAAATTTGTTATTTTCCCATTTTACCCTCATTTCACTAATTCTCCTGATTTTTCTCAGCTTATGCCGCCCAAAATATCTTCTTTTGGGCTTATTTACAATTTATGTCCCTCCTCATTTAACAATTGAGCTATTTAATCCTTCTAGTAACTTTTACACATTTTTCAATTTAGTCATTTCCACTTAATTGACTACCCAAACATTAAAATTTTCTAATGAAATTTTAATACCATATTACTAACATTTCATAAATATTTATAAAAATATTTTCGACTCGATTTTACAAGATCGAGGTCTCAGTACCTTTTTTTACCCAATTTCTTCAATAATTTCTTTTTTCTAACTAACCACTAAATTGGTAAAATTTTTCTATCGATATTTTCATACGATTTTCCTATCACATCAATATTCATGCAAAAATATTAAAATAAATTTCTCTTTAAATCAGATTTGTGGTTACAAAAACCACTGTTCCGATAACCTCGAATTTAGGCCATTAGAAGAAGTGCCGAATATTTACTGGCCATAAAAGTTTGAATTACTTGATGACTCAGAAAGATTTGAACTTGAGGCAAAGAACATGGCTAGAGTTGATTAAAGATTATGAGCTAGTGATCGATTATCACCCGGGTAAGGCAAATGTTGTTACTGATGCCTTGAGTAGAAAGTCTTTATTTACATTGAGAACTTTGAATACTAATTTGGCTTTATCAGATGACGGTTCTATTTTAGCTGAGTTGAGAGCTAAACCGATGTTTCTTGAAGAAATCTGTAAAGCTCAAAAAGATGATAGTGAATTACAAGCTAAAAGAGCTCAGTGTGAGACAGGTGTAGAGTCTAATTTTCAGATCGGTTCTGATGGTTGTTTGATGTTCAGAAATCGGATATGTGTATCGAAGAATGATGAGCTTGTTCGAAAGATTTTACAAGAAGCACATAGCAGTTCTTTGTCTATTCACCCAAGTAGTACAAAGATTTATAATGATTTGAAGAAAATGTATTGGTGGGTAGGAATTGAAAGAGATATTTCAGAATTTGTTTATAGATGCTTGATTTGTCAGTAGGTAAAGGTCGAACATCAGGTACCTTCAGGTTTATTGCAGCCTGTGTTAGTTCCTGAGTGGAAATGAGACCGAGTTACCCTGGATTTTGTAACAGGTTTGCCGTTGACACCGAGAAAGAAAGATGCAATATGAGTTGATCTAGTCAAAGAAACAGAAGAGAAAGTAAAAGTCATTAAGGATTGCTTGAAAGCAACTTCGGATAGACATAAATCTTATGCAGATTTGAAAAGAAAAGGGATTGAGTTTTAGGTTGGTGACAGGGTATTTTTGAAAGTATCCCCGTGGAAGAAAATTTTCAGATTTGGCAAGAAAGGCAAACTAAGTCCATGTTTCATTAAACCGTTCGAGGTGACTGAAAGAATTGGGCCCTTAGCATATTGGTTAGCTTTGCCAACTGAGTTAGAGAAGATTCATAATATATTCCATGTGTCTATGTTACGTCGTTACCGTTCCGATTCGTCACATGTGATCTCACCGACAGAGGTTGAGATTCAGCTAGACATGACTTATGTTGAAGAACCGGTAAAAATTCTAGATAGGGAAATCAAGCAACTAAAGAACAAGAGTATTGCACTTGTGAAAGTGTTATGGAATAGGCATGGGGTTGATGAGGCTACATGGGAGACCGAAGAGGCTATGTGAAAATAGTACCCTAATCTCTTCACAGGTAAGATTTTCGGGGATGAAAATCCCTGAAAGGGGGAGAAATGTAACATCCCGATTTTAGGCCTAGTCGAAATAGTGGTTTTGGGACAACAAATCCGATGAGGAAAATTTTATTTTTCTTATATTTTTATGGTTTATGATTTCACGAAATGATTTTGTGAAAATTTCGTTTGAAAATTTCGACGTTTGGGCACTTTTTTATGAAAATTTCAATTTTGTAAAAAGTGAAAAAGTAGAGTTCTACATGTTAGAGGTGTCCAATTTTTATGAAAATTTAAATTAGAGGTCCTTATATGGTAATTAGACCATTGGTTAAGTTGGTAGAAAAAAATGGACATGAGATAAGTGAAATAGGAAATTTTTAAGTTAGGGCAGTTGGGTAATTTAGTAATAAAAAGAATTAAAAAGGGAAAAAGATGGAAAAATGTGCTCATCTTCTCCATGGTGAACGAAAATAGCAAGGAGTAAGCCATATTTAGGGTTTTCAAGCTTCCAAACTCCTTAGTAAGTGATTCCAAGCCCCGTTTTTAATGTTCTTTACATTTTTAGAGTCCCGGTAACTTGCTTTAGCTTATTCTAGCAATAATTTAACCTAGGGTTTATAGTTGGAAAAATATCCATAGGTGAAATGTGTTTATTATGATGTTTTATGGTAGGATATGAAGCTTGAAATTATGTTAAACAACTTTTGCTAAGTGATTTTAAGTGAAAACGAGTAAAACGACATAATCGGTAAAAATACCTAATGTTCATAAGTACATGTTAGAGTGGGAATTTGATATTTCCATAGAAGGGAAAAATGTTCAGCATGTCATAAAACATAAAAATAAGGGATGAAGTTTAATTTCCGAGCTTTGGGGCAAAAGTGTAATTATGCAAAAGTTTAGGGGCAAAATTATTATTTTTCCAAAGTTCGAGTAAAGGATTGTTTTGATGAATTTGAGTATTAAATAAGTTAAATTTGCTATTATAGATCAAGAAGAACAAAATTCGGAGTTAGATTGGGGAAAGAAAAAAATAGAGGACTAAGTTGCTAGATTTGGTCAAATTTTGTACCGAGGTAAGTTTACGGTAAATAAATGAAATATTTAAATTATTATTATTAATGCTGCTATTTTCCAGAAATTATATATTTATTTCATGAATTTATTTGATGTTGACTCAAGTATGAGACAATAGAGAATTAGTATTAAAAAGTCCCATTGAAACTTTTGGAATGTATCAGATACAAATGTCATGACATTTGGGTTATGAGATCCCATGTAAGACCATGTTTGGAATATGGCATTGGCATCATTGAGATTATGAGAGGTCCCATGTAAGACCATGTCTGGGACATGGCGTTGGCACCGAGATGAGAGATCCCCCATAAGACCATGTTTGGGACATGGCATGGGCACCGATATGAGAACTCCCATGCAAGACCATATTGGGATATGGCATTGGTAGTACAAGAAACATCCCATGTAAGACCATGTCTGGGACATGGCTTTGGCATGTTATTATCAGAAAAGAGACCCAATTAACCTTATTATTCCAATGTGGCTCAACGGGCTAGTAAACAAATTATGTTCCATGAAAGTTCAGGTAAAAGCATATATAGCAAATTCAGGTGAGTTATAAGAGTTAAGAACATATTATGTTATCAATTGAGAATCAACATTTCAGTAAGAGAAGAGTAAGTTATAATCATAAGTTATCTAAGTAAACAAGTAAGTGAACGAGTAAGAGATTAAGTAAAGAGGAAATTATAGATCATGACACTTGAGTATATTTATTTGTGTTAAATGTTGTTATTTATTTGCTTTGTAAGCTTACTAAGCTTTATGCTTACTTCCTTTATTTTCTTTCATTTATAGTATTGCAAAGCTAATTCGGGGATCTTAAGGACGCCGGAGAACGCTCACACTATCAACAACAACAACTCGGTATTTTATGATGATCAATGTTTGAGCTATGGCATGTATAGGGACTTAGTCATTTTGAATGTATGTCATTATGATATTGCTAAACGATGATGTGTAAATATGTGATAAATTTTAGCCATTAAAATGGCTAAGTAAGAATATGTTTGGTATTATGAACGCCTAGGTGATAGTTTATACTTAGAAATTATGAAAGAGTAAAAATTTGCAATGAAACAGTTTTGGGACAGCAGCAGTGACGTGACTTTGAAAAATCACAAATGATAGTATAAAATGAATTAGAGGGTGAATAATATATATAAAATTAAATCTTATTGAGTATATTTTCATACAAAAATAACGGTGTGGGTAAAGGAATTTTATATTCTAAGATATTTGAATTTTAGTGAGACAGGGTCAGAATGGATTCTGAAGTCCCCTATTCTAACTTTAGAAAATCATTAAAAATTGTACAGAAAGAATTAGAAGTTATAATTTATATTATTTGATTCCTTATTGAGTATATTTTCATTGGAAACAAGTGGTAGCACCATATGAAGTCTATAAAATGAGATAATTAATTTTTAGTGATGAGAGGTCAGGACTGTCAAACAGTGAAACAGGGGAGACTTTAACTAAGAAACTATACTAATCGGCCAACCCAAAAATTCTAAAAATTTTATAGTAAGAAGATATATGAGTTTCGTTTCAGAGAAAATTTATGGATCTAAATTTTGATTTTTGTAACTCGAGTTATAATTAATTTAGTGACTATTACGCAGGTGGACAGTTTTATTGTGAATAGTGAAATAAATTATTTTTATTTGTTTAAGTAATCGGAAAATTTTTGAATGTTCCTAGTTGGGACCCGTACTATTTCCGTTGCATGTTTTAGGGTCTCAAGAGTTCTTTTAGGGACATATTGATTGAATGTGTGTGAATTAATTTTAAAAGCAACTTTTTTTATGCTCCGAACTAGTAAGTTAAGTCAGGTAACGCCTCGTGCTCGACTCTGGCAACGGTCTCCGGTAAGGGGTGTTACACTACTACCACTCTTTACTACTATTTAGATTTATTTTTTAGGAATTATTTTTAGTGGTTTTGACGCCAATCAAATTTTGGCGCCATTGCCGGGGATTGGAGATATTTTTTCTAATTTTTGTTTTGTTTACCTTATGACCAAAGTAGAATCAGGAACTCTTGAGTTTGAAATAGAAATTGAGAAAGTGGTCTGAAAACTGTGGAAAAAAGATATTTGACACGATAAACGGCCAAATCTTAGATTCGAAACCGTATCTTACACTGAGGAAATTTTCCAGTTTGACGAACCAGACGAGATGGCCGAGAAAACTATACGTCAGCTCGCAGCAGCACCGGATGAACAACAACCCTTATGTATAACCTATCAGGCAGGAGGAACGCTGTTTGAGTTAAAGTCAGGTTTGATCCATTTACTACCCACTTTTCGTGGGTTACAGAATGAAAATTTGCACACCCACCTTAAAGAGTTCCATATGATGTGCACCAGCATGAAGCCTTAGGGAGTAACCGAAGACCAAATCAAACTTCGTGATTTTCCTTTCTCATTTGTTGACTCTGTTAGAGAGTGGCTATTTTATTTACCTCTGGAATCTGTCAACACATGGGTGACATGTCTCGTTTGTTTCTTAATAGGTTTTTCCCTATAGCTCGAGCGACCGAACTAAGGAAAGACATCGTGGGAATCCATCTGGAGACTGAATCGCTCTACGATTACTGAGAGCGATACAAAAAGTTGTGTGCAAGTTTCCCACAACATGGACTGATTGAGTAGTCACTCTTGCAGTAGTTCTATGAGGAATTGCTCCCAATGGAAATGAAAATGATAGATGCTGCAAGTGGAGGGGCACTAGTTAATATGACTCTTCAGAGAGCACAAGAGTGGATTTTGACAATGGCTACTAACTCTCAACAATTCCGACTAGCCACAGAACCCACGAGACGGGTTCATGGGTTAAGTTATCTATCTCTAGAAGATAAAATTGATAAGCTGACTAACGTTGTTCAAACTTTGCTTACAGATAAAATAGGCCGAGCACGGTTGTGCGAAATTTGCGCTAAGCCAGACCATCTGACGGACTCATGTCTGATTTTACATGAGGATTTAGTAAAACAAGAAAATGTTGTCGGGAACTTTTTAGGACCGCCACAAAGGCAATATGACCCCTAGTCGAACTAGTATAATGTGGGATGGAAAGATCACCCAAATCTAAGTTATGGGTTGAATCCTCAGTTCAATCAACCTTACCAACAAAGGCAGCCATTGAATCAACAATTACCTCCCCCAAAGTCATTTTTGGAAGCCATAGTAGAAAGGCTAGTCAATAGTACTGAGAAGTTTCAGCAAAAAATTAACATGCATTTACAGGAGTTAGATAAGCAAGTGAGCAAACTTGCGCTCACGGTTAGCCATTTGGAGTCCCAAGGTAAGTTTCTGTCCCAAATTGAGCCTATTCCTCAACACAATATAAGTGTTATGATGTTAAGGAGTGGGAAGGTTTTGGAACCCATACTTGGCACGAGTCGTTCCCACGACATTGGTCGAGATGAAAAGATACTTGACACAGAGGCTCTAGTGGAGTTAGCACCACAAAAATCATTTGTAGTACCACCTCTATTTCCTGGAAGAATTGTCCAGTACAAGAATGAGCGAGAAGAGAAGGAGATCCTCGACACCTTTCAAAAATTAGAAATCAACATACATCTTCTTGATGAGATTAAGCAAATTCCACAATCTGCAAAATTCTTAAAATACTTATGCACGAGTAAGAGGAAGCTCCTAGGCAATAAAAAGCTGAGTGTTGGAGAAAATGTCTTCGTCGTTTTACAAAAGAAAATACCACCTAAATGCAAGGACCAAGGTATGTTTTCCATATCTTGAAAAATAGGTAGTCTCTGTATTAAAGAAGCCATGTGTGACTTAGGCGCATCAATTAATATTATGCCTTTGTTAATTTATAAACTACTTAATACGGGTCCTGTGAAAGAAATAGATGTAATTATTCAACTTGCAGATAGATCTGTAGTGTATCCGAAAGGAGTGCTGGAGGATGTTCTGATTAAGGTAAATGAATTGATATTTCCTATAGACTTCTACATTATCAACATAGAGGATGACAACTCAGCCAATTCGTCTTACATACTTCTTGGGAGACTATTCTTGAGTACTGCGCGAACAAAAATTAATCTTTAGAGTGGAACACTACCATGGAATTTGACAGTGACGTGGTTAGGTTTAATGTTTATGGGGATATGGGACATCCCAATGATAAGTTACAAATTGTGTTTCGCAGAAATGTAGATCTCGATGTTAAGCAAGAAGAATTATCGATGATCCAAAAACCAATACGTTAAGCTGTCATGAAAGCCTCAAAATTAGAGCTCCAACAGTTTCTAGAACGTACAAAGATTCCTATAGAGAAAAATGCAAACTTGAACGAAGAAGCTCAAAGACGCCTCAATCCACTAATGATAAGGGAATCTGTGAAAGGCTTCAAGGACAGTGGGCAAAGGTAGAAACCTTTCTACAAGAACAACCAAGTGCACGAGATGGAAAAATTAATTCTCAATGAACCAAACGGATAATATTTAAGGTCGTCAAGCTAACAAAGTTAAACAGAAGTGCTTTTTGGGAGGAAACCCATATTTATTTTTAATTTATTGAATTTTTTGAATTTCAGTTTAATTTGGATTAAAAATAAAATGAATAATAACCAGATTATTATTTAATCAGGTTAATGTGTTATTTTCATGTACATCATGGAGGTTGTCAATTTTCCCAAAATTAGATACAAATGGTGGTGTGGGCACGCCGTGATAAATGCTAACAATTATTTCCCAACAACGACAACGTCGTTAGAAACACATGGGAAATATTATTAACCTTTCTCTTTGCTTGTTGTTTGAGTTACTAAACTTTATTGCATATACAACATGCTTGAGGACAATCATAGAGTAAGTAGGGGGATTGAAAATTGTAAGTATGCATGGATGATTGATTGATTTTTGTTGCATGTTTCTCTTTTTCATATGCTCAATATTATGCTAGATTTATTCAATAATTTAATTGACATTGTGCCTCTAATCTCATTACTTAGTCAATTTGCACAATTGAGTAATTTTTGAATTAAAGTGCTCAAATATCTAGATTAATCGACATGTGTGTTTTAAAGTTGATATATGTAACTAGATTTTTCATATAAATTGATTGTTTGGAAAAAAATATTTGCTTGTAAATAAATAAATAAATAAAGGCTCAAGTTATGAGTGAAAGCTTCGAAAATGTGATCGAATTTAGTAATCGGGGTGAGGTGCTTGGGTTGTCATTTCATCTCGCGTAAAAAGGTTCGAGTGACAAATCGAAAACTCACAAACATTACGCTAACCGAGCCTAAAAAAAGATTTTTTGAACTGACTAACTGGGATAGGGTGCTTGGGTGTCATCATAGTTTGCGTAAAAAGGTTTGACCATGTCTAAAATTTTTATTACTGCTTGATTAATTAATAATACCTTGCAAATTTTGGATTCAAAATCAATTTAGTGAAATGGTTTAGTTCACATATTTCAGTTTTATGACACTTTTTGATCAAAATATATATTTTGAGCATTTATTTATTTTTGCCTATGTTGTTTGTATTGATTATGGATGCGTAAAAGAGGCTTGATTTTTAATAAATTGTAGAATAATTTCTAATGTTTGAAGGAATAATATGCTTGAGGACAAGCATGAGCTAAGTAGGGGGATTTGATAACATGTTAATTTGCATGACATTTTGTGTTTAATTCATTTTATTTCTGAATTGATCCCTGTTGAATTAGTGTTTTTATGTTTTAATCTTGTCAGGGATGCAATTAGGACTCTAAGAGTAAAAAACGAGCAGAAAATGACCAAATTGAAACACAATCAATGAAATGAGGCCAAATAAAAAATGTAGAGAAAGCCAATGACTCATCAGATTTTTTTTACTTTGTAAAAGCCAAAACTAGAAAAAATCTTATTTTATTTTTATTTAATTTTAATTATATGTTGAAGTGATTAAAGCCAAAATTAGTAAATACCATGTGTATAAGTAGCGCTTTAATGTACTTAGGAAAGACATATTCTAATTTTACATTTTAGTTTCAATTTGGAATTAAAAAGCCATGATTCGTTTTCTTCCAAATTTGGGCGTGAGTAGCAATCTGTTACTTTCATTCTTATTTCTTTATTCTTTAAAAATATGTTTAATTTTCTTTCAAGTCCTTTCCCTTCCCAATTTGCTCCATTATCATCAAATCACCTTTCATAAACATACAAAGCATGACTAAATCCATGGTTCACTAAATTCCATCTTAGCTTTAGGCCGGTGTTCTTTTTGGTCGAGAATCGTGAGATATGTATCCGTGCTAAAAATCCTTCCAATTGGTATTCACATTTTTCCTAAGTATCAGGATTGACAACTCATCCCTTAAAGTTAACTCGATTTCATGTCGAAAAGTGCATGTTGGGTTGGAGTCATGTTTGCTGACAGTTGGAGAAACGAGTCGGTCGTGCTATATTTGGATCTCCGATAACAAATCAAGGAAAAAGTTATTGGGTTTAAACAACCCACGCGGTTGAGGCCGTTAATTCGAGTTGGGTTCTTCAGAGCACAAGGCTGCCGAAATCTTGAATCGAGAACACATGTATCTCTGTTAGATAATCAATAATGGTTGGTTTTTAGGTCGTACCAGGACCAGCTACGAGAGGAAGAATTAGTGATTAGGACGTTCTTAATTGTTATAACTAGCTTATTGTTTAGAGGAGAAAGTTAATTTTCAAGGATCGATTCAAAAATCTGAAATCCACCAAGTCTAGGGCTAAGGCTTATTATCTTTGATTACCAAATCCGAGTTTAATTTCCAATTTAATTTCTAATTTGTGTAATTATTTATTTATGCTATTTCAATTATTTAGTTTCTAAACATTTCAAAACTCCCCTGATTTATTTGTTTATTTTCCAGCAAGTCTGTTTAGAGCCGTGGGCACGACTTTTGCCACGACTTTTGACACGACAAAAATTTTGATCACAAGTGAAACACGAAAGTTGATTATAACATTCAATCCTTGTGGAATCGACCCTACTACCACTCTTTACTACTATTTAGAGTTATTTTGTAGGAATTATTTTTGGTGGTTTCGAGGCCCATCAAGGATGTCAAAATTATTTCATCATGTGATAGATGTATTAATAATATTTTAATGAAGAGAAATAGTGGTGAAACGAAAAGTCAAAAGGAAGGCAAATGATCAATTCGTTAATATGAATGAAAAGGATTTTACATGATATGATAGAAATGATTCATGGCGTAGCCTTCGACATGAGAATCAGAATGACAGATCGCGATTCATGAAAAAATACTTAAGACCATGAGGCCATGACCCATGGCATTATATGGAATGATGGTATTAATGGACCGCAAGTATATGACCCTATATGAAATCACTAAGGCATGTCTTGTATGAAATCGTGCTGGCGCGTTTAGTACAATGCATCCTAGCTTATTCTGTGGAATGTTTTGTGGCGTATCCTGTTTGCTACTCAGTGGCGCATTCTAATTAAATCTTATGGCTTCTTTTTTGAAGTTCACTGGGATAGCAAAAATGAATTTTTTGTATAAATTCTATATGGTATGTTCTATTAAGCCGGTATGGTGTGATCTTTCATGAATGTCTGGTAAGATTTACATACCTGTATTTCTGGTGAGATAGGAACGAGTCAGATAGTCTTGTAATAAGTATAGTTGGGGTAAAGTATTACTTTGCTCAAGGTCAATGGTTGAGTAAGATCTATGAATTAATCGAATAAGTTATTGAAAAGAATCATGTAGTTGCAAGATGGTAAAGGTATTCACCATGATGATCTAAAATGGTTAGATATATATTTGTATCTGTGTAAGATTTAAGAATCTATCATTAAGAGTTTGCCTATATTCTGATGAATTTTGAATCAGAGTTATTTGGAATCTGTTGAATCACCGTTGTCTGGGATTCAATGATCTCTCCTGAAATCATAAGAAATTTATAAATGAGTATTCTAAATATACGTAATCTTGAAGAAATGGATGTGGAATTCATCTCAATAGTTTAAGCAGTATTTTTTCAGTATCAATACGTATGGTATAGAATCAGGGTATGTTTGAGATTCATTTTGAAGGCATTCAACTCAACGAAAGAATTCACCAAATGCATATGTATCCATCCAAGGTAAATGTTAGTAAATAATTGTTTGAATTAAGAGTATGGCTTAAGGCATGGGTTGTTGGAAATGGATTCTGAGGATATGTTCTGTTAAGAAATTATTATTGTGATAAAAAATTTATGAAATATTTGAAAGGGCATCTCGGTTAACTAAATAAGGAAGATTTAGTAGGTTAAGAGCATGATAACTAACGTATAAGAGAATGATAAGATTTTGGTGGTGTCCATCAGAATTATTGATGCAGAATATTAGCTAGCATACCATATTTTGTACGAGGTTACTAAGTATCCATCAAGGTATTGTTATGATCTATATTCTAAAAATCATGAAGAGTATATAAAAGATTGAAGAAGAGAGTATGTATGTTATATAAGAAATTAGATGAGTTAGGATTGCATTAGGAAATGTGCATAGGTATGTATTATGTTGAAGTACATCTACATTAATGTGCGTAGTATGTGAAGCATGAGTTCTAAGGCTTGTATGATTGGTGATCAGAAATGTTTGGTATGAATCGTGTCAGTGTATGAGAGACTAGGTTACAAGTCTGTGTCTAATCACTGAGATGGAAAATGATTGATAGGCCATTGAGGTGTATTCTAAGGGATGACCCGTGTAGCAGGTTCTGTATGTAGCTATATGGCGTGTTCAATATGACCCATAAGCGTGAGCAATGAAATTAAAACTATTTAAGATATCTATTGATTACATGGTAAGTGCAAGACCAAGTTAAGACAAGATTGAAGGAAATGATCCAAAGAGACGTAATGGAATATCATTGAGAAAATGTTCTGAATATATGTGGAAATCTGAACATTTAAAAAAGGTCCGTCAATAAGTCATAATTGTGAAGATTATCCTGGGTTGGACTTAAGTTTACAAATGAAGTTCTGAATGCTTTGATTTGTAAAGGATACTAATAAAAGATCAAGAATACGAAAGAATTTATTGGGATTATTGTAAGAATAATGGAAAAGAAGAAGAATCTAGAGGGTCACAAGGATGTATATGTCTGAGTTCATTCAGTGTTTGACGATGCAGAGCTATGATATTGAAAGAAGAATCAGAAAAAGCTATTAGGAATTTGAAAGGCTTAGCAATAGTGTTAATAGAAAGATTGGAGTATCTGTTTTATAGATAGGAACGTGCTCAATAAGCCATTATGTGAAAACTATTTGAATTCTCCAATGTAGGTTTGACATTTGTTAAGAGGTTAAGTATGTGACATCTGAGTTCGAGTCTTTAACTTCCAAATTACAATTTTTTTTCAAGGAAGTAGACTAATGACATTTTTTTAAAAAGATTTCCGAGGAGTATGCCAATGAAAAGGAAATTTTGAAGTGTTTGCAAGAGAATTCGTATCATTCTAGCATGTGGTTGGTGTGTCTAACTAATTTTATTCAGATAATTGAAATTCTTGGAGGAATAAAAATTTCAAGGATGAAATTTTTTTTAAGGGGAGGAGAGTTGTAACACCCAGCTTTGGCGGGTCCTAAGTTCTAGCGAGTAGTTTGAAACTAGTTTAGGGCACAGTTTTATCCGCCCAGTTGTTGTTTTTGGCGTATAGATCTAGCACATAGCGGACAATTAGAAGATTATGCAAGGGATTGTTCTTAGAACGTGACGAGTTATAAAGAATAAGAGATTGGTAAGAGTACTGAGTTACGGTGCTAGTTAGGTTCTAATGAGGTAGTTAGGAGTGAAACGAAGGGACGAACCAAGTTTGTATAAAAATATTGGATTTTCACAGCTGTAAACCATTTATAATGGCAGTTTTGAAAGTTTGTCACACGAGTTAAGTTCCAATAGGATTTTAGAATGTATATATATTTGTATTCAGGATAAGTATAGGGGAAATTATCTTCCTCACTTTCTAAAAGTGCTACTATATGATTCTTAAGGAACTATCAGCATTTCTTCCTCCCTTGAGCTGGAAGTTGCTTTAGGTTGTTATAAGGAGATATTTCATATCTAGGTAAGTAATATGACTTTGCATGTGACTTTTAAAAGAGTAAGGGTCCATTTGTTTGTATGTAAAATATTTTCCGTATAACATTTTTATTGTTTTACGGTGTTTGTTTGTTGGAAAATGAATATCTAAAAGAAAACATTCTAAAAAAAAAATAGGTAAAATTAAGACTTTTTAAGGAAAATGTCCTACCAATTTTTTCTTCATAAGACATTTTCCAAGCTGATAAGGCTCTGTTCACTATCCTCATTATTGAAGAAACAAAAAGGGGAAGCTTTTAGAGTAACAAAGGGGAAGCTCTCTTCACTATCCAAGAAAACAGTCCCTTATATTCTAATTTTATATTTGTTACGATTTGCTCCCTGAAATCCAATTTTTTACTATTCTACAATTTAATTCCTCAAAAATAGATTTTCTTATTCTACAGTTCACCCTAAACCTTGTTTTGTATAATTTTGCAAAAAATCCATTTTTAAAATTTCCAGATTTTATAATTTAGTCTTTACAACTAAAATTATCAAATTTTCCAAAATTAATCCTTGATTTTTAAATGTTAAACTTTCATATTCTATTTTTAAGAATTGTAAATTCTCAAATAATGTAAATTAGTCTTAAAACTCAAGTTTTGAAATATTTATAGTTTAACCCTATAGTTTCAAACTTTACTATTTTATGCTAAACTTTCAAAATTTTCATATTTCATAATCATATAATTTAGTTAATACATCAATGTTTGATTTCACTACTAAAACCCTTAGAATTAAAATTTACAAATTTAACAATTTGGTCCTTCAATTTTATTAAATTAAAACATTTTTCAACTTATTCATCCAAATAATATTCAAAATAAATATTTATCACTTTCAACTTAGTTAACAATTATATTCCCTAATGTACAAAATTAACAATTAAGCTTAATTAATAAATTAAGATTGATTAAAACTAAAACATGATTAATTAAAATATAAATAAGCTTTATGAAATAAACTCAATTAAATAATGAAAAGATAATAAACCTGATACATGCACAGATGGGATGAAATTTATTAAAGTAAATTCAACCAAGCTGCCAATTTTTAAAATGAAAAGATTAGTCAACTTGTGACGACTTTTTGGATGGGATCCAGGCATTTCCAGGTTGATATGTCTCATGGCGTTTGAAAATCTATCTCTTAGCTATGAAACGCACTTTGAATCAATAGTTTTCGAGTCCGAGAGCTCAAGTTATGATCGTTTTAGTGAAGACTACGTGAGTAGAATTTCTAGATAAGATTATGACAGGAATTACGAGTTTTGGGCTTTTAACTCGAGTTTAAATCTTATTGGGTTTGGGTTTTGGGCTTAATTTTTATTATATATGAGCCCAATATTGTATTTATTAGCTTTTATTATTTAATTATTCCAAAATTTTAATAATTATTAAGTAGTTTAATTTTTAGGAGTTTTATGTTAACAAGAAAGTTTTGTTTAAAACTTTTCTTATTTAGATTAATTAGAGTTTTAGTATACTTTAGAGTGTTATTTGTATTTACTTAGCTAGCCTATATAAAAGCTTCTTCATTATTCATTAAGGACACAATTGTTTTCATTAATAAAATTTTCACCTTTGGGAGTTTGTTTCTTTGAGCAAGATTTCTTTCTTGTGATTTTTAGAAGTAGTTTTCTTCTTGATTTTCTTCAAGGAGTAGTGGAAATTAATTCTTCACCCTTCAATTTGCCAAGGATTATTTTTTGGAGGGTTGATTAAAGTCATTAATTGAGTTTGTTGGGATTTATATCTCAAAGGGTTCAATTGGATATTTATCCTTCTATCCATCATATCCATCGATTTATTCAAACTATCTTCCACTTTTAAATTTCATCTATTTATTTATTATTTTTATTTGTTATTTGTTCTTAAATTTCTTATTTTACTATTTTGACTTCTTTATTACTAAATTTATTTATTTCTTCTTTTCAGATCAGATCCAAATCTTTCCTTTTCGAGTTGAACAACTTGAATTCGATCCTTCTTCTGCTTCCTCTTCTTCATCCATATCATTTGGTATCAGATTCGGGCGTTTTAGGTTTTTTTTGTGTTCTTATAAACTGATTTCTAGCAAACAATCACAAAATAATTTTTTTTCTTTTTACCCAGAAAGTTTTTGGAAAAAAAATATTTTTTAGTGGGTAAACGTTTTTCAAACGATTAAAATTTTACATATTGCTTCTTGGTACTATTTTAGAGTATAAAAAAATATTTCCCAAAAAAAAGTGATAAAAAATACAAAAAATAAAAAAATAAAAATAAAATATTCTATGGGTTGAATTTTGGCCGAAATTTTCCAAATCAGATCTACATTATTTAAGGAGAATTCAGTTTAAATTTCATGATTTTTGGAAATCGAGAACACCTCGAACAAAAAAATTCAAGTTATTTTTCATTATTTCAAGTTTTCGGTTGGGTAGTTTATTTTCTTTGATTCTAGTATTAAGTTTTCTTTTTTTTTAGCTTTTTTTTATTCTATTACACATTCTAACACATTTCCATTTCTTGTGTTAATAGGTACGAAAAGAGCTGCCTCTCCTTTCTCTACGCAACTTGCTTCTTTTGGAGTCGAGTTTTTTTTGGTTTCTTAGAGCCTTAGGTCAACTTTGTTAGAGATTGATCCCACATCTTTTTGAATATTATTGAATTTGATTACTCTTTAAAAGTTACAAGCGAGAAAATCTTAATTTCTTTTCTTTGTCTCTCAGAATTTTTTTATTGCGAGTGTATAACGGTGAGGTTTAATTTTCTTTGATCATTTTTTTCTAAGTGTTTTTTTTATTTCAGCCTCTAATAATAATACATAGACATAATATGGAAGAGGTTTCAAAATCTCCTACTGGTGGAGACAATTTTCTTGAGTCTCATTATCTTGTAGTGTGAAAATCCTTTAGCATTCAAGTCAAAGACAATTCTGACGAAGTGCAAAGGACTAGCGTCTTCCACTCAAGGTGCTTGATTCAAGGAAAGTTGTGCTCTTTTATTGTTAATAGTGATAGTTGTGCCAATGTGGTCAGTATTTTTTTAGTGGATAGTTTATCTTTACCTTGTCAAAATCATCCTAAGCCATATCACTTACAATGGCTTAACGAAAGTTCAGAAGTTAAGGTAGTTAGACAATCCTTTATTGCATTCGAAATTGGGAATTATTCTGATGAGGTTTGGCGTGATGTAGTTCCCATTCATGTCACCTATTTGCTTCTTGGAAGACCATGGCAATATGATTGTGATGTGGTACACCATGGCATATTGAATCATTACTCCTTTGTGTTTAAAGGAAAAAAAATACTCTTTAACCCCTTTGGAGCCCAAAGATGTGTATAAGGACCAATTGAAAATGATGAGATTCTATGAGATGATTAAGGGGAAATAAAAAATTGAAAAGACAGAGAGAAAAGAGACCTTGAGTGATAAAAGTCTACTTGATAGTCCACTTTTGGTGAGTGAAAATAAATTTGAGGTAAAAATGGAGAGCTATCAAATGGAAAAAAAAATGAAAAGAAAGAAAATATCCATGCAAAAGTGAGGAATGATTATGTTTTAACTAACCATAACTAGAATTTGTTTAGTGATGTTTATTTATCACAGGATTTCAAGGATCCATTGACAGACTTCCAATTACATTACTTTACCATTAATAGATAATTTTACATGCAGGAGAGAGGTAAGTTGAACATTGATAATTCTACACAAGTGCAACAAGTTAAGAAAAGTAAGGATACATTGGAAATTAAAACATGTAGGCATAAGATAAGTATGCTACTGATTTTGTTTATAAAATATTTCCTTACAACATGTTTTCTCGTTGGTCAAATTTTATTAAACCTTGGTCTGGAAGTTCAATTGATTTTATGGGTTTATCTAGGTATGTCAAGGTTACTTTTGTTGTATTCAATAAATTTATTAAAGAATTTTATGCATTTGATGTTACAACAAAATTTTCTACCATAGACTTTAAATATGAATTTTTACATAATAATATTAAACTTCTTAATTTTTATAATTACGTGAAATTATTGACTTATAGTTGGAAATTCTTATGAATGACCATGCGTATTCAAAGAAAGTTACAGGTTATTTTTTACTTGAAGACTCGTGTACCTAACACTTTTTTGTTTAGTATTGAAACCTTATCTTTAAAGGAGACATACATGATCGAAGCTGATTTAAAAGATCAAAATAATATCTTTGATCCTGAGATAGTTTTGGTGTACAAGAAAGCTTAGGTAGGTATTTTTTCATTTTATTGTTAGTTATGCTAGTCCATTTTTCGTAACACCCCATACCCGGCCTGGTCGCCAAGCCCAAATATCAACGTGCCACACCACCGTCTCATGTCAAATACAACAAATAAAAGATCATTCTAAATGAAATGTTTTTCATATTATCATTTGTATAGGTTTTTGATCGAACATATTCTTATTTATCGATTATACATGTTGAACGCACATCAAAAGTTTTTAAAATAATAATCAAACATGCATAAGGTCCATTTAACAAAATCTCAAAACTGTCACATAGGTATCGATATTGATACTAGGGTATCGATATTTTCAATAAGGTACCGATATTTTCGTTAAGTGGTATCAATACCACCTAGAAAAACGATACCAAGCTTGCACTATGTTTCTCGATTAAAAACCTAAAGTCTCGAAAATTATTGGTACCTGTCATGAAATATTGATACTTTAACCTCGAGTATTGATACTCGAGCAAAGGTATCGATACCAAATCTCTATTCTAACTTCTTACACGTCTCAAAACACAGAGGTATCAATTTTAAATCCGAATATCGATACCTCTGCTCCAGACCTCAAAAATGCAGCATACATGAGCAATTAATCCATTCCAATTTAGTTCCTAAACATCATACATCAATTACTTCGACAAATAATCATTCAACAACCTAATTAACAGTTCAATATCGCAAAATCATGTTCGAGTGAGTAACGTCAATCCCTCATCATGTTTACGAGCTCAAGCATAACAATATCATGTAATTCTTATAAACTGAACCAAAAACCAGCAAAATGTCTAGAAGTTAACATTACTATATACAAGTCTACTACATTGCCTCATTTCCCAAAACGTAAATAAATGTAGAACCCATACGAAATAACAAATAGACTTACTTGAATCACCCTCGAAACCACACCACTCTCAATGGCACACTACTAATCTGCAATGGCTTAAAAGGAGTGGGTGAGCTTAAAAGGCTCAGTGAATTCCTAGAATAACTACCATGCAAAAAATTCATCAAGCATCAACGAAACAACCATATAGCACACCTTAATAGTTCCAACTTTAGTGTCATCATATATTTACTCGTGAATTATTTTCTAGTTCTTTTACATGGTAAACATATTCACTTTTAAGCATATACCATATTTCACATTTAGTCACCCAACATACAAGCATATATCACCATACTCATATAGTCTCATGATGTTTAAACATGTGTCATAATACTCGTAAAATCATATGACATTCAAGCATATACCACAATACTCTAAAACATCTTTATAGATAAATTTCATAATGGTCACATGTCATATAAACACATATCACAATACACATATATGCATAAGTTAAGATGATTTGCATAACAACCACATACTCATTTTGTCATACATCACGTTACATATACATGCATTTTAAGATAATTTGGCACTTGAGCTATGAAACATAAAAGTGAGCTCTATCTTCACTCATCGGATACACAGATCTCCAACACACCAAACATAGACTCATAGAGTGAAACATATGCCAAAAGTGAAGCATAAAGCTAACACTCTCCTTATTTCCCCTTACATGTCCCTTGAATAGAGCTTAACTCACATTTCCTTATCCTTCCAACATGTCTCAAGGCCTCAACGCCCGAAATCATTGTACAAATAGGTGAGTACTCACAATCCTATGGCATGCCAACTATATCCAATGGTTTCAAGTTCACAAGGCCAAAATATCTGAAATCAAACACATATCACTTACCGATTATCTATGTACTATTATTGCATATTTGCATCTTTAGCAAAACACTATCACTAACATTTAACATATACATATCATGTACACATTTGCACTTTCACAACGGTTAACATAACCACATATCACATGTTATAGCACATCATCTCAATTCACATATTCACTAACACATAAGCACATTGTTCACAAGATAGCATAGGTATGAGAAAGCTTACACTTGAAATTTAGAGTAGGGGTTTAGGCTACTACCCAAATAACGTATTGAATCATGTCCACAAGAAATTATTCCAAACACTCACCAATTATGCTTTTGCCTAAAAGTCGAAAGCTCAAATTAGTTTTTCCTTGCCTTTATCTCTACTCGTAGAAGGTTCTATCGAATCTAGAACTTCAACATAATAAATTCACACAAGAATACATCCAACATTAGCCAATGACTCATTACAAGCATACGAAACATAAGCCTAAACTAAGTTCTCATGTAACCGAAACTTATAACATAACAAACTTTAAATTTGAATATCTCGATCTATACTTAATCTTCTCACCTGAACTTATAATTTACCTATGACTAATTCTTAACCTTTAAACTACACAAAACTACTCAATTCAAGATATCGACTTTTTCGACATGTTTTATGGCTATTTTCTGAAAATTTATTAAAACTCATGAAATTTTAAATGAAACTTCAAATAAATTTTAGAAACCTTCTAATTATGTTAAAACTAATTGAAAAACACTTTGAAATCACATTTTTATGTAAAATCTGAAATTCACCATTAAAGACCCGATTTTTGGCTTTTATTTAAAACATGCGTTTTAATGGCTAAAAATTTAGTTTAAGGGACTAGATATCATTTAAAACTCATTGAAATTCGAATGGTTACCTTCGATGGAAGAAAAATGAGCTTTGACGCTAATCCAAAAAAAACCCATGTTTGGAGAAGATAATGTAGATGATGAAAATTTTTTGTGATTTTCTTGGTTTCTAAAGAAGTTTATAACTTAAGAGATGATAGAAATCAAAAGGAATTAGGATTTGGAGTTCAAAATTGATTTAAATAGCAAGAGAGAATCAAAAGATGACAAACATAAATTTTGGGGAAGAGTTAACATGAAAAACTGTGGGTGGGGAGAAGAAACAAGTTGGTTTTTAAATTTTGGTCTAATTACTTCTTAAAAACTCACAATTTTGACTTTTTTATAAATCAGTCATTTTTCTAAAATTAAAGGTATTTAAAACTCATTTTTTGAAATTGATTTAATTTTCTAAAAACCATAATTGAAAACATTATTGGTATGTTGTGTCACAAAATTCCGAACACTCTAAGGCTAAAATTCCTAAAATACCTATAAAACTCCTAGGCCCTATTTTGGGGTGTGACATTTTCTTTTTGTGAAGTTAAAGATTCGAGGGCGAATCTTCTTGAGAAAGGGGAATGATGCGAGTCTCAAAACCCAATTTCAAACCCATGGATGTGATGGGCTCACACTACCTTAAGGCCCAACAACAATATTAAAGGTCAAGCAAATTAAACCAAGATTTGATCAAAGACAAGATTCAAGGTGAATCTTTTCGAGGAAAGAGGGAATGATACATGCACAGATGGGATGAAATTTATTAATGTCAATTCAACCAAGCTGCCAATTTTTAAAATGAAAAGATTAGTCAACTTGTGGTGACTTTTTGGATGGGATCCAGGCATTTCTGGGTTGATATGTCTTCATGGCGTTCAAATATCTATCTCCTAGCTTCGAAACGCAATTTAAATCAATCGATTTTGAGTTCGGGAGCTCAAGTTATGATCATTTTAGTGAAGACTGCATGAGTGGAATTTCTAGACAAGATTATGACAGGAATTACGAGTTTTGGGCTTTTAACTCGAGTTTAAATCATATTGGGTTTGGGTTTTGGGCTTAATTTTTATTATATATGAGCCCAATATTGTATTTGTTAGCTCTTATTATTTAATTATTCTAAAATTTTAATAATTATTAAATAGTTTAATTTATTTAGGAGTTTTATGTTAACAAGAAAGTTTTGTTTAAAACTACTTACTGTTTAGATTAATTAGAGTTTTAGTATACTTTAGAGTTTATTTGGATTTACTTAGCTAGCTTATATGAAGGCTTCTTCATTATTCATTAAGGACACAATTATTTTTATTAATAAAGTTTTCAACTCTGCGAGTTTGTTTCTTGTGAGTTTTAGAAGTAGTTTTCTTCTCGATTTTCTTCAAGGAGTCGTGGAAATTCATTCTTAACCCTTCAATTTGCCAAGGATTATTTTTTGGAGGGTTGATTAGAGTCATTAATTGAGTTTGTTGGGATTTATATCTCAAAGGGTTCAATTGGATATTTATCCTTTTATCCATCATATCTATCGATTTATTCAATCCATCTTCTACTTTTAAATTTCGTCTATTTATTTATATATTATTTTTATTGGTTCTTTGTTCTTAAATTTCTTCTTTTACTATTTTTGAGTTCTTTATTACTAAATTTATTTGTTTCTTCTTTTCAGATCAGATCCAAATCTTTCCTTTTTGAGTTGAACAACTTGAATTCGATTTGCTTCTGCCTTCATTCCGTATCAAAATCTCAAATGTATGTTTGTTTTATTGAAAACAACTTTAATAAAATATTTTCAGGAAATCTATCAAAAATAAAAAAATATTTTACACAGATTCATCTAAACACTAGAAAATATTAGCTTTTCCAGAAAAGTAAGTCATTTTCTAGAAATTATTTTTGGGAAGCCATTTTCAGAAAAACAAACAGAGCCTAAGTTTATTAGATCTAGTAGAGCAGTAAGATAAAGATATGAGGCTTTTCTTGGGGACTTCCAATGTTAAAAATGTTAGTAAAAGGGTATATGAATAGATTTTGATAGGCTTCAATGTTCTGTAGTTGTGGTTGTTGTTGATTTCGTAATGGGAATTCGAATATAGAGTTTTGTACTTCGGTAAGTGAGAATTAGGTGAGTCTCCATACTGACTCATGCATGCATACTATTCATACGAGATATTTCTGTGGTAATTGACCAGACTATGAAATAGAAATCAGAAAAGTATAGTTTGAATGTTTGCTAAGGTTTGCATGTACAGTTTGTATAGATATGACAAGTTATAGTATGACACATATGTGACTATAGAAGAGATTATTTAAGGATATTTGTGGTTGTGTGTTTTTTTGTTGAGGATGATAGATACATCTAGTATAGATCTAATGAGTTCAAGTAGTGTTATGGGAAGTATGATCGTGTATGTGTGTCTCAGATGCATGCTATGTAGTATGTTCTGTTAAGAGTCTATGTCTATCTCCACAATATTGTTTAAATGGCACCATCTGAAAGGAACTAAAGGATGGTGATTACCCAATACCTCACGTAACGTGAATTTAGGCAAATCCATATTGTAAACACATCAGGAAAGGAATCCTTTATTGCTAACACTGAAAATAAAGCTTTTGTGGCTAACTTTGAAAAGGAAGCCTTTGTGGCTAACACTGAAAAGGAAGCCTTTATGGCTAACTCTGAGAAGGAAGACTTTGCGGCGAACTTTGAAAAAGAAGCCTTTGTGGTGAACATTGAAAAGAAAACCTTTGTGGTGAACACTGGAAATGAAGTCTTTGTGGCTAACTATGAAAAGGAAGCCTTTGTAGTGAACATTGAAAAAGAAGCCTTTATGGCTAACTCTGAAAATGAAGCATTTGTGGCTAACTTTAAAAAGTAAGCCTTTGTGGTGAACACTAAAAAAGAAGTCTTTATGGCGAACACTGAAAAGAAAGCATTTGTGGCTAACTCTGAAAAGGAAGCCTTTGTGGCTAACTCTAAAAAGGAAGCCTTTGTGGCGAACACTGAAAAGGGATCCTTTGTGGCAAACTTCGAAGGAATAGCCTCTATGGTAAATTCTGATGTGATAGCCTTTGTGGCCTAATATGAAAGAAACGCCTTTATGGCATAATGTGAAAGTATCGCCTGTGTGGTTGATTATGAAAAGAATATCCTTTGTGACAGATTATGAAAGAGTATCATTCATGGCGAACTGCGAATGAGCTACCCTTGTGGCGTGTCTTAATAAGGCTCTTAGTGGGAAAACTTAAAAGATGTCCCTTTTGGTGATTTTTGAATTAATCAGTTTAACGTAATCAATTTGACTTTTAAATGTAATCAGAACACAATCAGCAAAGCATGAGTTATCTATTAATTATATGATGAAGTATCACATAGGACTATGAATTGATTGGAAGTACTGAATTGTAGAGATATAGAGAAATAAGGAATTATTATGGAAAATTCAGAATAAGGATTTGAATTTGCATGTTTAAAGAAGGTATCGATCATCTGCGTACATTATCATTCTTGAATTATGGTGAAGCGATGGCTTCAGTAATAGTGTTTCAATATGTTGATATTAGAAAGGAAATGGAAAAATACTTATAAATGTTCGGATGAAGGGCATGCGTGATGTATCGAAGACCCCAATAGAAAACGAAATGATTTCTGAGTAAAGTATGATATCTATAGTGTATAAATAATGGAATTCGAGGGAAGCAATCACCTGAAACAAGCTATTGGGAAATAACAACAAGACCATCTCATTGAATCATCAATTGTATTGTGTAAATACCACATAGGTAACTGTTATATTCCTCACTAAGTTCTTATGAACTTATCCATGTGTGTTATATTACAGGTTTGAATGCGAGGCTACGCTAAGAGGGGCGATACCAGGACTACACCAAAAGAGTTGCGTATCGGGCTATTATGCATACAGAGCCTGATAGATGATATGTTCCTTAGAACCCGTATTTTGAGTATAATCGTGATAAATTAAATTTTAAAAAAAATAGAAATCTTTGTACCTTAGTTACCATGTGTTGCAAATGTACTTACTTGCTGAACATACTTATGTATTTAGTTTGAAATTTGCAATTAAATAAGTTGTAATAATTTATTGGAATTTGTATAATTAGATTAAATTTTTGTTTGTATTATTGTGGTAGTACCCAAGATTTGGGTTCGGTTAATCGGATCAAGTTGAAGGTATTACAGATTTTCTCTTGCTTGTTAAACCATTTTTAAAGGCTAGCTCTAATACTAATTGCTTGCTCAATAACTCAATCGAAATAGCCAAGAGGTGGTGAATTGACCCTTTAAAAAATTTAGTGGAAGCAAAGAAAGAATAAGAAATAATGAACGCAACGATTTAGAGTGGTTTGGCCTCAATTATCTACTCTACTACCTTTGCTTTCCATAACTAAAGATTTTCCAAACTCACTAATTTGATCCACCTTTGAGGACAATGTTTAACTTTACAACTCTCTTAAGATTTCTACACAAATCTTAAGACACAAATTCTCTCAAGCAGAAACAAATAAACAAATAAATAAATAATCATTATAAGATCAGTGTGTTTGTCAATTAAGCACAAAGACAAAGAAAAACACTTGAGCTAATATATTATTCTAAATCTTCTTAATTTTTAAATTTTAAAATCTCAAACGATATATATCGTTAGCATTTTTATCAAATCTTTTCAATTTAACTTATTGATTATATTATACTCAAATGATATGTTATATAATAAACGAAAAATAAATATATTAAATTAAAAAATTTTGATAAAAATATATTAATGATATTAATAATTAAACTATGAGCTTCAAATTGAAAAGAAAAATGAAAGAATTTAATTTTTGAAGTATAGAACATAAATTTCAAATTCGTAAATGTATAGGCTATCAATATATTTTACAGATTTAAAGTCCACATAAAGGGCCCCACAAGTTAAGCCCTAAAATCCTTTCAGAGCGCTCTCCCTTTAAGCTTTTTCGCTAAATAGCTTCGAAGACACTAGCTATTAGCGCCGCACCCCCCTTCTAATTGCAAACATGGTAAATCTCCTCTCACTATTTCTTCTATGCTTCACCTTAGAGAATTTTCAGTTACTCAATTTCATGTTATATTGATTTTCAGGATTTTTTTTTCTATTTTCCTGTAATGTTTTAGCAATAACATCTTATTTGAGTTGTTTCTTTTGGTGTGATTTTAGGTTCTTCAAAACGACATCGACTTGCTGAATCCTCCGGCCGAGCTTGAGAAGAAGAAGCACAAGCTCAAGCGTCTAGTTCAGTCTCCCAATTCCTTCTTCATGGTAATATATTTAAGCTTTTATTTTCATTGTATTTTTTTGTCATTTCATGACTTGTTTGTGTACATGGTTGATTGACTTGGTTATTTCTCTCTCTCAGGATGTTAAATGTCAGGGCTGCTTCAACATGTAAGTTTAAAATGGATTTTAGATTTGATGGATTTAAATAAGGGTTATTTCTATTTTTGATTTCTGGTTTTACTTGTTTGTCTTTGGCAGAACGACCGTATTTAGCCACTCTCAAACTGTGGTAGTTTGCGGTAATTGCCAGACAGTTCTATGCCAGCCTACTGGTGGTAGAGCCAGACTCACCGAAGGCTGCTCGTTCAGGAAAAAGGGTGACTAATTCTGATGGCTCTGACTAGAAGAGTTTCTTTTTTAGGTGTTAAAATCTCTTTAGTTTTAATAGCAACAACATTAAGGATTTAAAAAGACTGTTATTGTTCTTGATGCGGTGGATATTCTTTTAATGAATGTTTTGAGTTGCATTTAAATGGTTTCCTGATCTTGACTTAAGCATTTATGCTTTCTTTTGACTATGTTGGAATTTGATCGAAGTTGTTCAAGCTTCTAACTGTATGCTTTACCTTATAGAAGACTCTTTTGGATTGGAAGGTCAAATTTTGTTGTAGTATCAAGGTGGTGATTGACACATAGTGGGGACTTATGTTGGTTGAGATCATAAAGTTTCTAATTGATTGGATTACAATATTGTTATGGTCGATGTTATTCAGATTTGGTTGTGATTGTTACAAATGGGTATGTTTATTCGCATCTATTCAAGCGTGATACACTAGAATGCTAGTAGCTATTTGCTGCTTGATAAGAAGCATGCAGAGAAAACTCACTCATTTGATTTTTTTTTAAATTCTTTCAAATTTTAACTTTTTACACAATCTGAATGCCTTTATTGATGCCCCGATTTTTTCTACTAATACATGCGTGGGATACTAATACCATGTTTGGTTGATTAGGAGCGAAACATCACCTACAACAAAGCCTTTATTTTGGTTCGTTGTCTTGGGTTATTATAGGTGTTGTTTACGTCATTCTTTTAGTAGGTGTTTTCCATTATTTCTCTTTACTATGCATCGGCTTCATCATATACCTACAAACAATTAATCTCTTCTACAATGAAACTCTTTTTATGTCACGAGGTTAGATATTTCGTCTTGCAATCCATACGACCTTAGGTGATTTCTTCATTTCAAGTGTGCCTAAGTCAACCTACTCTCGGGAAAGGAGAATTCTTGTAGAAATTCTTAAAGGCACTGAAACAAAGTGGAAGCAAACTATGAAAGGAAAAAGTTATGAACAAAGAAACCTATAGGAAGAGAGTGCATACCAAGTGTTTGGGTAAATGTTCTCAAATATTTTTTTTTAACTTAAAAAGAATGAAGTGATTACAAATGAAGGGGAGACTTTTATTTATAGTTAAGTTTTTCCAGATCGAACGGTGTAGATCGAATTATATCAATGACTGAGATTAGTTTCAATCTACAATAAGAGAGTTCTAAGAGATTTAAATTCTAATGTTTTTCCTTTAAGATTTACAAGAACTATCTTAGTAAAATACAATTTACTAGTGTTTCAATTCAACTAGGATTCAAGTACATGAGCCTTGAGTCTTTTTTAAGTGATGGGCCAGTCTCGACTGACTAAATGACCCCAAGGGAACATGAAGGGTTTGAATTATGTGCATCAGCTACAGACACTTTTGCGTGACTTATGACATTCCCCCCAACCTATTCTTGCGACGCTCTCACTGTGTCCTCAGAATGGAACTACCATAAGGCTTTGACAAGTTCCCAACTAGTACTCATGCCTCACCTTGTAGTACTTCCGTTGGATCCCTTGATCTACCATGATGCATTCAACATCATGGTCATAGGAAACCTTAACCCCTATTGGTGCTCGTTTAGACTTGCCTCAATTTGGATCCTCTTAATTCTCGTGGAATAGCTTACGCATAATGACACGGAAAACCGAATGAACGTTACGTTTTGCTGGCAGCTCCAGTTTGTAGGCCACATTGCCTACTCTTTTCAAAACTTTAAAAGGTCCCTCATACCGTCACACAATCCCCTAGTGCAATCTAGTGTGGCGCAAAATCAAATGCAATTTAGTAAGGAATGGATTACCAACTTGGAACTATACATCTCTACGATTTTGATTAGCCCACTTCTTGTTGCACTTACTTGTCTTGTGTAGGCAAGCTCTGGCTAAGTCATTCTACTTATGTCAATCTTTCATAAATCGATAAGTTGTTGGATTTAGTTCTTCATAACGAGTCATAATGGCATTGGGTGTGAGTGGTTATCGGCTCATCACTATCTCAAGCAGACTCTGATTTGTGGCCCCACTTTGCTGCAAATTATAAGAGAATTGGATCACATCAAACAACTTCGGCCAATCCTTCTGTGTGGCACTCATATAGTGTCAAAGATAAACCTCTAATAAAGCATTTACTCTGTCGGCTTGCCCATCAGTCTGTGGATGTATGCTAGTGGGAATGTTCAAGTTTGACCCCGTCAACTTGAATAACTTTGTTTAGAACCAGCCCAAAAACCACCCGTCCCTGTAACACCCATGCTCAACCCGATCACCAAATCTGGGTATTTATGTCACAACTAAAAACCATTTGAGTTTGACAAAAACAGTTGAAATTTTTATAGATTTGAAGTCACGACATATACTCTTGAATTGGCGTTAACCAAGTATCAATGACAAAAAAAAATAAAATCAATATTATGCTAAGTAAAATAAAACATAGTTTAAAAAAATATATGGCGAAAGTCTTATAAAAGTTGACAATTTAATAACTGTGTTTGAATAAGATTTTAACAACTCGTTTTGCAAAATTTTTTCAGATCACTTCGATGATCAATGTGACCTCCGAAATTCGGTCTAAACTCTTAGGCCGGGTTTTGGGGCATTACATCATTAGTGGTTTGAGTAAGTATACGAACTTACAAGATCAATTTGTAGAATTGCCAAAATATAACGACTACTCTGTAATTTTCCCTTTTTCGCAATCGTCCACACATTCTCGATATAAAATTATAGTTCCATTTAATTAACTAAATCAACAATAAAAATTCAAACATCTATGCAATTTAGCCCTTCTTGATAATTTTACAAAATTGCCCTTAGCTTAAAACCAATGTTAGCCGAATGTTTTATATCTTCATATCATCCCCTATTTGCAATAATTTCACCTCAAGTACATGTAATTTATCATTTAGTCAATTTAGTCCTTAAACGTTAAAATCACAATCACTTAACAAAATAGTCCATCCAAATAATAAAGTTTCATATCCCATCATAGACTTCAAGAAATAACTCAAATCTTTTTAGTGAAGTTTTCTTTCTTCGTGGTTTTTTATCCTCTTCAGAGGAGCTTTTTCACGTAAATATTTGTGTCTGTTTTCTCTATTCATTATTGTTCATTGATTAATTCAGGTTTATCCCCAATAAATTGGTATCTGAGCTTGGTTCGAATTCAACATTTAACCCGTTCAGAAATGGCGACAATGAGATACGACATTGAGAAATTCAATGGGATCACAAATTTTAGTTTATGACAAGTCCGGATGAAGACAATTCTGATTCAAAACGATTGGAAGAATGTCATTATAGGACAAAATCCTACGGATGCGAAATAGACAGAATGGGAAGAGCTTGATGAAAAGGATTTGTCAATAATTCAATTGTACCTCACAAATAATGTATTGTAGGAGGTGCCTACAAAGAAACCTACAACAGCCTTATGGAGAAAATTAGAAGTTCTTTACATGAAAAAATCTTTTGCAAATTTTTTGGTATTGAAACAATTCCAAATGGCTGAAGGTAAGTCTATTAGGGCTCACATCAGTGAATTTGTTACTCATCTAAATGGCCTGAAGAATGTTGAGGCCAACATAGGCGATGAAGATCAGGTTATATTATTGTTGTTTTCTTTGTCCCCTTCATATAAAACTTTCAAGGAAACTCTGATTTATGGTAGAGAGACTCTCGTTTGAGGACATGAAGAGAAACTTATTGGGCAAGGATAAAATTGATAGTGAGTTAGGTTCTAAGAACAATTCAGATGGGTAAGCCTCGATTTTGGTTGTTAGAGGAAGGCAACAATTTAAGGATTTAGGTCAAAAAAGATCTAGGTCTAAATCGAGGTCAAAAACCGAGACAAGACCTGTGGCTACTACAAAAAGATAGGTCACATTAAGGCAAAATGTTATAAACTCCAAAATAAGAATAGAATGGCTATCGAAAATGACAAGAAAGGGAAGCAGAAGGCTAATATAGCCAATGCTAGTTTTATCGAGGATAAAAGAGATGATTTGTTGTTGGTCTAAGCTTACGTCCGAGTTGATTTTGGATTCGGAGTGTTCTTGCCATATGTGTCCGAACAGAGATTGGTTCTCCATGTATAGTTCAATTGAATGTGGGGTTATGCTTATGGGGAACAATTCACCTTGTAAGATAGTTAGTATTGACACATTTAGATCAGGATGCACAATGAAATTATAAGGACACTTTCATGTGTCAAGCATGTGCCTAATTTGAAGTAGATTCTCATCTCCTTAAGTATCTTAGACTCGAATGGTTGTAGGATCGTCATAGAGTCAAATGACATCAAAGTATCTTGTAGAGCTCTTGTTTTGATGAGGGGATAGAAAATCGACAACCTATACATTTTTCAAGGTTCAACGATGACCGGTGCAATAACAATTACAAAAGCAGAGATGAAATCGTTGCCATGTCATGATGAGAACTCCCATGACGTCATGGCGACGCGATGAAATTACCTCTTTACAGATTTTGAATCAACTCAATTATGGCACATGCGACTCGGTTATATGAGCAAAAAATGTATGATTATTTTGAGTAAAAAAGGTCTTCTCACAGGAATCAAAGTTGGAAAGTTAGATTTATGTGAGGATTGTGTTTATGGGAAGCAAAATCGAGTAAGCTTTGATTCGGTAATGCATAGGACAAAAGAGACCATTGATTACATTCATTTCGATTTATGGGGTCCAACTCCAGTCATCTCCAAAGGAGGTAGCAAATATCTTTTAACTTTTATTGACGACCACTTTAGGAAAGTTTGAGTTTATTTCCTAAAGCACAAGAATGAAGTGTTCGAGATCTTTAAGAAGTGGAAGGCCTTACTAGAAAAGTAGACTGGTAAGTCCATAAAGCGATTAAAAATGGATGATGGTCTTGAGTTCTATTTAGCTGAGTTTAACGATTACTACAAATGGGAAGGAAATGAAAGACATCGTACAGTTGTTGGTACCTCGCAACAAAATGGTGTTGTTGAAAGGATGAACAAAACGTTACTTGAGAAAGCCCGATGTATGCTTTCCAACGCAGGCTTAGAAAAGGAGTTTTGGAGAGAAGTCATTAACCTGGCAAGTTATTTGGTGAACCGATCTCCACATTAAGCATTGGATGAAAAGGTTCTTAAAAAGATATGGTTAGGTAATCCTCCTAATTACTCTAACCTTAGAGTATTTGATTGTCCTACATATGCACGAGTCAACTAGGGAAAGCTTGAACCAAGGGCTGTGAGATGTATTTTTCTGGGTTTTGTCGTTGATGTTAAATGCTCTAAGTTGTGGTGCCTAAAAATAAAATAAAAACAATTGTGAGTAGAGATGTTACGTTTGATGAAACTACAATGTTTCATTCAGGGAAGGAGTTGCCTACCCTTAACGAGAAAACAAAACAGAGTGTCCCAGGCAAGGTGGAGCCAAATTCAAAAATAGACGTTGACGTCCAACATCACAAACAACGATGTCACAATGACATGACAAGCAGAGTCGACACCGTGACGAATGTTTTTGTGACATCGCAATGTCATGTTGAAATCATAATAGAAGTGAGGCTAAAGTTGTTTTGGAACTGCAAAAGGGTACTAAAATCACTTCATGTCAGTTATAGGTAGAGGTGCTCATGGTAGGCCAGCCAGGGTTGGCCGGCCCATAAAAATTTCGCCCTACCAAATATGGGCCTAAGATTTTGCCTGTGCTCGGCCGGAAAAATCATAAGCAGGGGCTGCCCTAATTACCATTTTATTTTAAAATTTTAAAAATTAAAAAAGTATTTTAAAATTAAAAAAGTATTTTAAAAATATTTTAAAATTAAAAAAGTATTTTAAAAATATTTTAAAATTTAAAAAATTAAAAAGTATGTAAAAATATTTTAAAATTAAAAAATAAATATATTTATTAAATCGGTAGGCTAGGCCCAGCCAAAAAGTGGTGCTGAGGCCCCTGCTTTCTAAGCAGCCTCGTTTTTTGCCCAAGCCCATATTTCGGCCTATATTTTTACCCAAACCGTCCCATATTTCTAAGCAATGCGATCGCCAGTAGTCCCTACCATGAGCACCTCTATTTATAGGCCCCATCTGACTCTCAAACTCCTTCTACATCTTAACTAAAAAATTATAAGTTAGCATAGGATAGAAAAAGACGTGAAATTAAGCCACCATATAAATACTGTCACGAAAATTTAATGGTATACGCTCTAAGTATTGTGGAGAGCACCGATTTGACCGATCCCTCCAATTAATCTAAGGTAATTTAGGCTCATGATTTAAGCAAGTGACTTGTGGCGATGCAAGAGGAGATGAAATCTCTTAAAAAAGAACGAGAAGTGGAAACTCGTGAAACCACCCATCAGAAAGAAGATAATTGGTTGCAAGTGGGTGTTCAGAAAGAAGAAAGGATCGAGTTGAGGTGACATTTGATATAATGCGAGATTGGTTACAAAAGGCTACAGTTAAGTGGAGGGAGTTCATTTTCATGATGTTTTCTCTTCAGTTGTGAAACATATGTCTATTCTGACATTGGTAGCTCTTATTGCATTACAAAACCTTGAATTAGAGTAGTTAGATGTGAAAACTGTATTCTTTCATGGTGACATAAAGGAGGACATTTACATGTAACAACCCAAAGGCTTCAGGATCAAAGGCAAGGAACACCACGTATGCCTTCTACAGAAATATTTGTACGGCTTGAAGCAGTCTACTCGATAATGGTATAAGAAGTTTGATTCCTTTATGTCAAGCATTGGTTTTATACGAAGTAAGCATGATAGATGTGTGTACTTGCATTGTCTTGATGATGGATCGTTTACATACTTGCTGCTTTATGTTGATATGTTAATTGTGGCTAATGATCCATTTGAAATTAATTGCTTAAAAACCATGCTTAACTCGAATTTTAAGATGAAAGATCTTGTTACAGCTAAGACAATTTTGGGAATGGAAATTTCCAGAGATAGACACTCCAAGAGGATATTCTTGTCACATCAAAGGTACATCAAAAGGATCCTCGAGCGATTTGAAATGAAAAATTTGAAATCGGTTAGCAGTCCCTTAGCTGCACACTTTAAACTTTCAGTTTCAGAGTCACCATAGATCGAAGACAAAGACAAGTATATGTTATCGGTTCATTACTCTAGTACACTTGGAACTTAATGTATGCAATGGTTTGCACTCGTCCCGATATTTCACATATTGTTAATGTTGTAAGTAGATACATGGCAACTCGATAAATTACACTTGCAAGTAGTTAAGTGGATCCTCATATATTCGAGGGGGATATCAAATACTCGTTTAGATTTCAAAAGAAGTTTAGAGGGTTTAGTTGGCTATGTAGACTCAAATTATGCAAGAGACTTAGATAAAAAGGAGATCTCTCACAAGTTATCTATTTGCTTTTGGCAAATGCGTCATTAGCTGGAAAGCCACGCTTCAAGCCACTGTGGCTTTATCGACTACCGAGGTTGAATATATGACAATCACGAAAGTAGTGAAAGGATCTATTTGGTTGAGAGGTCTATTCTGGGAGCTGGTGAATAAACATGATGTTGCTATTGTATATTGCGATAGTCAAAGTGCTATACATATCACTTAGGATCAGATGCATCACAAAAGAACAAAGCACATAAACATTCGTTATCACTTTGTTTGGGAGGTGGTTGTTCAATGAGATGTTCAGATTCACAAAATCAACACAAAAAATAATCTAGCCGATATGATGACCAAAAGCCTTCTAGTTTCCAAGTTCAAACATTATTTGGACTTGGTCAGTATCCTGCAAAGATCTAGTTTGGCCCCAGACGGGACTCGGCAAAGAAGGCATTACGGAAATACAGAGTCAAAGTGGAGATTGGTGGAGTGTGCCTCACATTTCAGACGAAATAGGGTGGATGTTGTGACGAGGAAGAGCTGATGTCCCGAAGATGCGACAAACAATGTAATAACAAGAAGAAGCTAATGAAGATGCTACGTGTGACGTCCCAACAAGCCGATAAACGACGTTACGACATGACAACATGTTCCCTGCTAAATCGGGTTTCTTCTCTTAGTTAAACTCTACTATATTTCCTAGTTAAACTCTAATAATTCTAGGGATATTTTAATTAGACTAGCCCACGAATTTCAGCCTATAAATAGGATTTTTACCAACCATATAGAGGTTGATTCAACAAAAAATTGAGAGTTTTGTGGGAACTTCAGGAGAACTTTGTATTTTGGGTTCGGGTTTGTTTTTGTTTCTCCATTTTGTACTCCTTTTTCGATTATTTGTCGTTTTAGTGAAGTTTTCTTTACTTGCGGTTAGGGGTGAGCAAAATTCGATTCGACTCGAAAAAATCAAAAAAAAATTCGAATTTCGAGTTAAACGAATCGAGTTATTCGAGTTAATCGAGTTATTCGAATCAACTTGAATTTTTTTTTCGAATTTCGAGTTCGAATCGAGTTGAGTTTTCGAATTCGAATACTCGAATAATTCGAATAATTCAAATATCCAACTATAATATTTTACAGTTTTACCCTAAACTCCCAAACTTTTTTACTTTTTCCTCAAAACTTTTACTCCTTCTCACTTTTCCCCCAAAACTTTTACTCCCCTCCCCTCCCAACCCCCCAATCTACCCAAAATCCATTTTCCACCAAAATTTTACTCTTCCATTCATTTTTTTTTCAAAATTTTACTCTCAAAAACCCTCAAAACCTTTTATTTTCCCCCAAAATTTTTACTCCCTCCCACTTTTCCCCTAAAACTTTTATTCTCTTCCCATCCCACCTCCCATCTACCCCAAACCCTCCCCCCTCCAATTTTTTTTAATATTTTCCTCCAAAATTTTACTCCCCTATTTACTTTCCTCAAACTTTTATTCCCCAAAACTTTTATTTTCCCCTAAACTTTTACTTCTCACCCTTTACTCTCAAATAAAAATCAAAATTATCCAAAAAATCACTAAACATAAATAGTAATAATTTTATTTATATATACTATTTATATTATTAAATTAAATTTCACATTTTATATTATTTATATTATTGAATTGTTTAGTCATATTGAATATTTATATTAAAATTGAATTCTTAATTATGCCATAAAATATTCGTGTTAAAATTTTATATTGGTATCAATTTCAAATTTTATTTTAAAATAAATTTTATTAAAAATCATATTTTTATATTTAATATATTTTAATTCCAAAATACATAGTGACAAGAATCCAAGATAATTGAAACAACTAAGCAAACAAATAAGCTAACCAAGATATAAAAAATTAATAAATAAATTATGAGGTGATGAAAGTTAATAAAAATTTGATTAAGGTGGACAAATTTTATTACGATGGGTGACAATGGTTACAAGGACCCAAAATTATTTTTAAAATTTAACTCGAACAAATATATTCGATTCGATTCGATTCGAATTCCATCTCACTCGACTCGATTCGAGAAAACTTCAAATAAATTTAGGATGATAAAATGAGATTCGAAAACTCGATTAATTCGAAAATTTTTGATTCGATTCGATTCGATTCGATTCGATCGAATGCTCACCCCTACTTGCGGTTTTTTTATCCTCTTTAAAGTAGTTTTTCCACGTAAATATTTGTGTCCAATTTTTCCTATTCGTTCTTGTTTGCTACTTAATTCAGGTTTATCCCCAACAAAGTAGAAGAACATACCTTGGATCCAAGTTGATCTGACAATCAATGTCGGAGATCGGAGAAAAAACTGTTTGAATTTTGGTTCGCAGATTCATGACGTTTAAAGTTATTTCATGAAAAGAATGAACTATAGAAAGAAAAAGGAAATGGAGCTTTTGATTGGTGCAAGTGGTGCCAATAGACAACGTTATATAATAACTATTTTAACAGCTTAGAGACTTAAATGAAAACTTTTAAGTAAAATAACTATTTTATAACTTTTTAAAGTTGAATGAACCTACTAATAGTTTAGTGATATTGGGTGTAGTTCACCCAATTATTTAATATATAACTAATATATATTTTCTGTAAAAAATAGCAGAACATATATTTTAACTCAGAATTTTAAATAAAATGGTTAACTTTGTATTAAATAATAATGATTTAATTTAAGTTTTAAATCAGAATCAAACCTTTTGGGCTTCTAAATTTTGGCCCATTTCTGTATTTTGATGTAAAAACCCTCTTAAAACAACATTATTTTTCTATAAAGAAACCAACATTGTTTTGCCCGTCCGATTCCTAGGCTATGTAAAATGGCCGTCGGATCCAGAAAATGCTTTGTATATAAATAAGCCGTTGCAGAGAAAACCCTAAAAATAATTTGAAGGGGTTCATTTTGTCTTTGCGCCGATCTTCTATCTCCTCGACTCACTTCCCAGCCAAAGGTCCCATTTCTTCTTCTTGTTCATCATTTTGTTTGATGTTTTTCTTCTGTTTACCATTATTTTGTTTGACATTTTGGCTTTATGTACTGAAATTACAGGTAAGCCATGGTTAAGCATAACAATGTTATTCCAAATGGGCACTTTAAGAAGCACTGGCAGAACTACGTGAAAACTTGGTTCAACCAGCCAGCAAGGAAGGCTAGAAGAAGAATTGGTGGGTTTTCTATTAGATTCTTTTGTTTTTTTTTAATGAATTATCATGTTTTTTAGATCGAAGTTGATCTGTAATGAATGGGATTTTGGGATTTTTGCAGCAAGGCAAAAGAAAGCAGTAAGGATCTTTCCAAGACCTACTGCTGGGCCTATTCGCCCTGTTGTTCATGGCCAGACCTTGAAGTACAACATGAAGTTGAGAGCTGGCAACGGTTTCACTCTTGAAGAGCTTAAGGTATGCTCTTTTCTGCTCTCAGTTTGTTCTACACAAATTTTTGTCATGTTTAGAAGTTCTTGATCTTTCTAATGTACTACCATGATATTTTTGTTTTAAGTTTTTTTCTTATTTAGATTGTAGAAAAAACATTTTGGTAAATTCCATAATAAATGCTAACTGTAATTTCAAGTGATTGAAGAAATATTTTATTACTCTGCAATGTGATCAGTAATATTATTGACCAGCAACGTTTATGTAAAAATAAATCCTCTTGGTGTTTTTGTAAGTGTAGATAACATATATGCTAGATAATGTTTGATTCCCATCTTCATGTAGTTGCTATATTGTTACAAATGCCGTACTCACTGTATTCTCTTATTAGGCAGCTGGTATTTCAAAGAAGCTTGCACCCACCATAGCTATTGCTGTTGATCACCGCCGTAAAAATCGATCTCTTGAAGGTCTTCAAGCCAATGTTCAGAGACTTAAGACCTACAAGGCCAAACTTGTTGTCTTCCCAAGATGTGCTCGCAAATTTAAGGTAATTTTAATTTGGTTTTCAGTGATTAGCACGTTAAATCCCTTGTTGTTTATAACATTAATTTTGCTTTTTGTTCATGTAGGCTGGTGATTCTACTGCCAAAGAGCTTGCAACTGCAACCCAAGTACAAGGGTCATATATGCCTATTTCTCGTGAGAAGCCTTCAGTTGATCTTGTGAAGGTCACAGAGGAGATGAAGTCATTCAAGGCTTATAACAAGCTCCGTGTGGAACGAATGAATGAGCGCCATATTGGTGCCAGATTGAAGAAGGCTGCTGAGGCTGAAAAAGAAGATAAGAAGTAACGTTGTTTGAGGGCTATGTTCTGGGATTTAACTAGTTAAAGACGTTAGCTTTTTCCTTTTCTCTTTTTTTTATTAATTTTTTTGGTTTTTTCTTTTCTCTTTTTTTATTAATTTTTTTGGTTTTCTTGTCAGTTGGGTTAAAACAGTACCTTTAAAGCTTGGTATTACGTTTGTAATTCTGTTTTCGATTTTGTTAAGTTTTAGAGTTCTCCAATACCTAAGGAAAAGCTTAATTATTTTTGGAAATTAGTCAATGATTTGTTTAGCAGGAAAATTGTTTTTGGAAATAATAAATTCTTTTTAAAAGTGATATATATTTTTTGTGTTATGAATTTTCATAAAATGTGTTTTGGAATTCGATAATTTTTGAATTAATTTCAAAATTTATTTTCATCGATCTAATAGAATATTGAATGTTTTCATTTTTGAAAAAAGTATATTCTTACTAATTAGATTAGAAACTAAATTTTATTATTAATTATAAATTAATAAATAATATTAAATCAAAATATTTTTATTTAATTATGAAAACATATTTTAACAAATAATTTTGTTAATAGGTGTAATTGTAGAAACTCTATTTTGTTAATGGTGTAATTTTAGGATTTGTAATTAATTTCAAATTAGGGTTTTAGGATGGATTAGCTACCGGTTAACCAATTATTACCTTCTGACCTCTAACTGATAAATCGATTAGTTGATACTCGCTTATCTCTTGTCTCACTTTCTCAACTAGGATAAACTACGATTTACTCAGTTAAACTTATCTCTCGATCTCATCCAACCTATGATTACTTCTTAGGGTTGTCAACCCTAAGGTTTAGGAACGCATAATTTCTACCAACTAATCCTCTTGGGAAATCCTAAATCTTCGATTAATCACGTCTCCATCCACTCATTAATCTCTCTTAAGGGATTTAGCCACTCATGTTATTTATAATCTCAAACTCAATTGAATAAAATATGTAAATAACACAATTGAATCGAAAGAGAAAAGAGATCAAAATAATCCTAGAATAGATATTGATTGAAGAACGAAGTAGTAAATCTCTCGATCGGAATGACGAATCGTGTCGCTCGCAAAAGAAAATAAATGAAATACTTTAATATTATAACAAGAACTCTTAGACCGAAATTGATTCCAAGAGAAAAGAACCAAGTTGTTTAAGAAAATCGAAAGAAAGCTAAGATTAATCATACTCCTAATCTACGAGAGTTTTGAAGGCGTCTAAGACGACTTCGTTACATCAAACCCTATGGTATTATTTATAGAAGTGTTGCCAGCCCAAATTAGGTCTTCAGCATGTCCTACGTCTTCATATAAAGTCGATTGTGTGAACGAAAATAGCCTTGGTATCCTTGGGCATCACGTCGACCTATGTTGTGCCATAGGCCTTGCATGGCGCGACATGATAGTCAAATTGTGCCTTCCTTGGTTTGTCCTATGCTTTGACGGCTCGTGAAACTTGTGCATCACTCGTCCTTTGCTCCCACGTCAATTGGGCCTATAAATCATAATCCTACACACTCAATTACACACATTAGCACTATCTAAGACCCGTGTCGACCTAATAGGTCACAACACTCACAAAATGTGTTAACAACACTTATTTTTACTAATATTTAATTTTAACTACTAAATACCAAAAACGTAATATAAAATACTAAATTGGCTAGAAAACAAGCTTCTTCAGTGTGAAAATAAGTTGAATTAACTACTACATTTGACGACAAGTCACCTTCCAAGCAAGATTCACATTGTGGAAGATCAAATTCTTTAAGTGAACTTAATATGTCATTTTTCACAAGTCCAGTGATTCTTTATTGGTTAAACTTATTTTCACAAGTCTAGTGGTTCTTTCTTGGTTAATATAACCAAGTTTCAGATGCCAAAGGTATGCCTCATGAGAGTGAGAAGTTTTAAGTATTTTATTCGATATTTCAATCTCAAGCAGTGTGTACATCTTTGGTTTAATAAAATAGAGATTATTTGACATCCATCCATTACAGATAAGATTGCGATTTCTAAATATTGCAATTCCGTTATTAAAAGTCACGACCAACCTGTCTTTATATAAGCATGCAACAAAAATTAAGTGTCTTTTGAAACTTGGTACATAGAAAACGTCTATTAAAATAATCTTCCTAAAACTATCAAAATAAAGATGTACATATTCCACTGCTTCAGCAACCACACATGTCTCATTCTTGGCCCGCAACGATAAGCTCTTATCTCTAAGATCTTTTGTCTCCTCGAACCCCTTTGTCTTTGGTGGTTAGGTATTCCTTCCACTCTCTACAATTTGACTTGAAGTGCTAGTTCTTACTGTAGAAGAAACATTTAGAATTAGATAAGTCTTCAGGCTTTTTGGTTATCTTCCTTTCCACTTGTGGTGGCCCAAAGACCTTAGTCTTTCCTTAGCCTGTTTTCCCTTCCTTTTAAAGAAGAAGTGACAACTATGTTTTCTTCTGCTCTTTGGACCGGCTGACCGCCATTCAACATTAACTCATAGGATTGTAACTACTTCATTAGTTGTGTTAGCATTAGGTTTTTGTTACCAAGGTTATATACAACCCAAAAGCTAGCAAAATCCTTGGATAAGCTTTTGAACACCATCTTAATTTAAGTATTCTAGTCCCAATTGGCCTCATTGTCCGTGACCTCGGCAAAGTATCACATAAGAGTAATCATTTGATCTTTAACAGGAGTGTCGGGATTTTGCTGGGCATTCATTAAACTAGTTATAGCAGACTGTCGAGCCAAGGCAACTTGACCTCCAAACATGTCTTCTAGCGTATCTAGAATCGCTTTGGCAGTCTTACAATTCTTCAGTTGCTTATATAAGGTGTTGGCCACGCTTGCCAGTAGATAGCAACAAGCTATCTCATCAAACTCCTCCCGTTCTAGCCTTAGCTCGAGTGGCCGGTGGACACTTATTATCAACAATTGTTTTAAGTTTCTCACAACTCTGAACAATTATTAGGTTGTATAGATCGAGATATTTAGATTTAAAATTTTCCATGTTAAAGGTTTCAGTTACATGAGAACTTAGTTTAGGCTTATGTTTGGTATGCTTGTAATGAGTCATTGATTGATTTTTGGATGTATTGTTGTGTGAATTTGTTGTGTTGAAGTTTCAAATTCAATAGAACCTTCTACGAGTAAAAGTAAAGGCAAGGAAAAGCTAGTTTAAGCTTTCGACTTTTCGGTGAAAGTGCAATTGGTGAGTGTTTGGAATGATTACTTGTGAACATGATTCAATGCATTATTTGGAAATTTAGTAGTAGCCTAAACCCTACTCTAAATTTCGAGTGTAAGCTTTCTCATACCTATGTTATCTTGTGAACAAAGTGCTTATGTGTTTGTGAACATGTGAATTGAGATGAGATACTATAACATGTGATATGAGATTAGGATAACTGTTATGAAAGTACAAATATGTACATGTTATGTATATATTAATTGTTAGTGATAGTGTTTTGCTAAATATGCAAATATGCAGCGATTGTGCACAGATAATTGGCAAGTAATATGTGTTTAACTTTAGATGTTTTGGCCTTGTGATCTTGAAACCTTTGGATATAGTTGGCATGCCATAGGATTGTGATCACTCACCTATAATTACAGTGATTTTGGGCATTGAGACCCTGGGACATGTTGGAGGGATAAGGAAATGTGAGCTAAGCTCCATTCAACGGGACATGTGAGGGGAAATAAAGAGAGTGTTAGCTTTATGCTTCACTTTTCAAACATGTTTGACTCTATGTGTCTATGTTTGGTGTGTTAGAGATCCGCGTACCCAATGAGTGATGATAGAGCTCACTTTTATGTTTTATAACTCAAGTGTCAAATTATCTTAAAATGTATATATGTGTAACTTGATGTATGCCTAAATTAGTATGTGACCATTATGCAATTTATCTATAAAGATATTTTGAATATTGTGATATATGCTTGAATGTTAGGTGATTATATGTGTAATAGGATATCTGTTTAAAAGTGAATATGTTCAACATGTAATAGAACTAATAATAATGCACGAGTAAGTATATTATGACACTAAAGTTGGAACTGTTAAGGTTATGCTATATAGTTGTTTCGTTAATGCTTGACGAACTGTTTGCATGGTAGTTGTTCTAGGCATTCACTGAGCTTGTTAAGCTCACTCAACTCCATTCTTTAACCATTGCAGATTAGTTGTGTACCAGTGTGAGCGGTGTGGTTTTCGAGAGGTGATCCAAGCAAGTCTATTTATTATTTCCATAGGTGTTTATTTGTTTAGTTATTTACGTTTTGGGGGAAAAGGCAATGTGGTAGACTAGTTATAGCCCTATTGATTTCTAGACATCATGTTGGTTTTTGGTTCGGTTTATAAGGATTACATGTTATTGTTATGCTTGGGTTCATGAACTTGAGGATGGATTGACAGTGATTGATGCATGATGTTTAGGAACTAAATTGGAATGGATTAATTGCATATGTATGCTGCATTTTTGAGGTGTGGAGCAGAGGTATCTATAATCGGGTTTTAAAACTGATACCTCTATGTTTTGAAATGTGCAAGAAGTCAAAATAGAGATTTGGTATCGATACCTTTTCTCGAGTATCGATACCCGGGGTAAATTTATCGATACTTAATGACAGGTACCGATAATTTTCAAGACTCTGGGATTTAGTTGAGAAACAGAATGCAAGTTTGGTATTGTTTTTTTTTACCAGGTGGTATTTGTAAGAGTATGTCCAAAGATCAATCATGAGATGGTTGTAATAACATACTTGATTTATCATGTTTATTAATATAAGGCAATATAAGGTGTTACCATTATTATTTCAATTTCTTTTCTGTAAGTATAAATAAATTGTTTTATAATAATGTACTGAGAATAATATGATTATTCTTAAAAGGTCCTTAGTCAAGTATTATTGTTGACTAGGATAACAATAATGCATTAAGACTAACATGTAGTTGATTGATGATAAAGAGTTGTCATTGATATGGAGTGTCAAAATCAATGCATGAATATGCGTGTTAGAGAACAAACATATTGGACTGACCCGCTATGAGTATGTTTCTTGGATTATTATGTAATTGTCACAACATTACTCATAGTGATTAATATGTATATGATCCTCAGACTTAAGATCATCATTATCCCAACATCGTGAGTTGTATATTTTGATACTGATCAAACGCATAATCAGAATCGGTTGTTCTATAAAAGCTGATGTTGGATATACCACAATCTATGTAGAGGGATATGGTTGATCAATATAGGATAAGTTCCTCATACATAATGGGAGTAATATCTTAGGCCACTTGATTGAGTGAAACTAGAAAAGCAAGACCATGCTCAAATAAGTTGATATGAGATGTCATACTTATTTGTATATCATAGTCTACTCAAGATATCAAGGAACATGGGATGGACTATGCAAGTGTGACTATTCCATGAATTGTGTCCAATCCAGAGATAAAGGACTTAAAGATTAATGCATGAAAGGTTAATCGCAAAAAGGTTATGTCGAATCATGATTTCTTGTAACTTAGGTAGCAATGATGCATTGCTAGATGCCACTCATTGTTTGTAACATTAGATTCGTTCTAGTATTACTGCTAATGTTACAAAAACCTACAGGGTCACACCATATGGTTGAAATGAACGGAATAAAACATAGTTGGTATTGTGTTTGGTTGTCACATGAATTAAATTAATTCTATAATTAATTTAATTGGGTAATCAAATATCGAACATATTATATGTACAAGATTGTTGTACACATAATGAGAACATAATTCTATTAATATATGAATTTGGTTCGTATATAAATTTAAATAAATATAGTTTACCGAAATCCTTGTTATAATTAATGTAATTATAATTTTCAGTTTAAAACATTATTTTATTTATTTATTTTTAATTATGATTATTATGTTCGGATAAAAATTTTATGAATTATGATTCATTATATACATACCAATTATAAGAGGGTTAGTGTGTGAGAGTTTTAAAAAACCCTAAGAAATAAAATCCCAAAATTTTGCTTGTGAAGTCTAGCAGCCGTCAAGCAAAGAATTCTCCAAAACAGTTTTGGGAATTTCTTCCGTTCATTGTCAAACCGGGTGGATTACGTAGAGGTTGGAATCATGAAAGGTTGCAGCTTGGTTCGATAGTAGATTAGAATTCTCTTTGCCGAGGCGTCGTTGTCTATTCAGATTGAAATTATGGTAGTTTTGAAACCATTATTTCACCTCGATTCGTTCCTTGCACATGGATCCATGGGTTGGATCACCGGAATTATTTTTTATTAATTTTCGCTGCGCCATGGGTGTACTAGCATTCCCAACAGTATCAATACCACACTAAGAAAATATCGATACCTTAGTGTCAGTACCGATACCTACGGACCTGGTTTAAGAAATTTGCTAAATGGACCTTGTGCATGTTAATACTCATTTTTAAGACTGTTTATGGAATGCTTTGCATGTAATAATGATAATTAAACCAACTAAGTGACCTAAAACCTACATGCATATTATAATAAAGGACGTTTTGCTTAGAATAAGTTTTCAACTTGTTGTGAGTGAGATGAGACGGTGGTGTGGCATTTCGTATTCGGGCTTGGCGATCAGGCCGGTTATAAGGTGTTACATTGAGCCCATTACCACAGCTCAATGCTACCCAACCACTATTTGAGAGAAGGATCGGACCCCGCCTGCTTATGTCTGAATCGGTGTGGTTCCAACTCGTACCCTACATATGTATTCTGATAAAACACGTTACCATTACTTTTAGTAAATAGACTCGAAATATTTATAGATACAAATTTAAATACAATATTTTTACCCATGTTCACGATTTTTTTGCACTAGCCCTTGTTCTTGTACTCATTCTGGAAGTTGACAGTGATGTGGCGAATGTTGTAGACAGACCTCTACAGAACCTCAGATTGTCGAATCGTAGCAACAAGGCCCTTGGATCTATCGAAGAAAATGCAAATGTTGTCTTGCCAGACAACATGCCTCTGCAAATTCCTAATGCAAAATTCTTACGATTCGGAATTCTCTAACTCCACATTGGCAAAGGCGATCGGTGGTAAAATTTGGTTACCATTTTGATGGAACGTTCCATCAACTTGCACGAGCGGTTTGCAGTGGGAGAAGACACTAACACATGGATCGAAAGTCCAGAACAATCGGCGAAAAAATCTTCTCCCTAGTTCAAGTTGTCCATCCGGGCCTCTGTAAGGCAACATTTGCAAGTCCACGACAGTTCCTGGCACGTACTCCACCATCACCGAAATCCACTCCTGAAGTTCATTGTATGACTTATCCCAGTCGTCGTACAATTGCTGCATGGCCATTTGTTTCACCCACCATGCTTTCCTATACGACAGTTTGTACTGGAATCGGGTTTTCATGTTCGCAATCAATGTCGACACAGGAATGGTTGGGCTATCTTTCACTATTGGCATGATGCAGTTGCAGATACTTTTGGCATCCAATTTTCAGTGGTCTTGAGTCATATGTGCGGCAGTGCATGTATGGTGCCCTTCTAATTTTCGTATTTTCCACTGTTGAGCCCTCTGTATAATACAACCCAAACCCGCTACCCACACTCATCACCGGCTCTCCAACATTCCCCAAAATAAAATGTCGATGTAGAATTGGCAACCTTGTAATCAATCGACACCTTCATGATGTATTGTTTGATGGCAAACACACAGCCCGCCTTGTTCTTGAACCGTTGCCCAACGAACAACTCTTCCAATTACGAATTTGACGCCAATCTACGAGTAGGGACTATATCGGTGTACTCAAGGAACTTGGATGCATGTGTTGCATCTGGATCTACGCTCAACATGTCCCCCTAGGGTCATTCCGTAAAATAATCCCACGACTCGGGTTACTGAAATAAGAGGCGTAAGCATCTTCAACCTCTTTCGGGCATTCATTGTTGATATTGTCTAGAACCTCATCAATATCAGGGTCACTAAAATCTTCAACATCCTGATCAAAATCTTCACCATTATTGGTCCCTTCTCCAACGTCTACCTCAGTGCCTATCACCTCCGAATGTATTTGTAGATGGGGACCCGGGGCAGGGTTATTATACAAACTCCCACCATAATTTAGATTTTCTGGCATCTACGATGTCACTCCGCATTCTAACTAATCTGTCCATCCGACACTAAGATCAAAGTCAAACCCACGATGTTGACTTATTGGACTAACATTCTCAACAGGCTCTAAGTCGACTAACTCAACAAATAACTCAATTGGTTGGGGGTTCTCACTCCCAGTTGACCACAATATTTCCATCACATTGCCCAAGTTATCATGATCTAACAGGTGCATCTCAAAAAATTTCAACGGATCTGTAGAGATTGGAAACATGTAAAAAAAATCTAAACACCTCCCTTCCACAACGGATAGTTATTTTCGCACTGGTCTTCCTTTTCATTTCTTCCAGCTTCACAGTTTTATTGAATCGCAACCCTACTCTCTGCCGAACTTGAAATAAACAACCAACATCACCTTCTACAATTTCACCATAAAAAATAACATACACCATAAACATCGAGTTATTCATCTTCAACAGAATTTTTGAGCTCTCCTACTAAACACAACAATTTCTCTCTTTTCTTCTCTTTTTGTTCAACAGGTACAAAAAAACCTCAACCATATCTATATATGTAGTACAACTAAAGTGGTGGGGCCATAAAGAATGGCTCCACCAAAATAAAATATCAGTTTTTTAAAATTTTAAATTAAAAAAACAACACATTTGAAAAAAAAAAAACCCATACAATAGACTAGTGACGTCATTCTATATGGCTTCACCAAATAAAATATTATTTTTAAAAAATTAAATTAAAAAAACAACACATTTGAAAAATACATTCTGTATGGATCCACCAAATACAATAATATTTTTTAAATAAAAACACATTTAAAAAAAACTCGATAATAAAGTGGTGGCGCCATTTAGAATGGCTCCACCCAATAAAAACATTTTTTTATTATTTTAAATTTAAAAAAAAAAAACTAAAAGAAATTACATTGACACATACAAAAGTGGTGGTGCCAAATTCTTTGGCTCAATCAAAAAAGGATTATTTTTTAAAGTTTCTAATTTTTCAGAAATAGCAAAAAAATGAATTTTTAGTGGGTTTGTTGACGTGACATGTTGGTGGCACCAAACTCTTTGGCTCCACCAATTTTTATTATAGATTTCAAGTCATTTACGTGTATAATTAGAAAAGTGGATCATTTTCATAATTAATCAAAATTTTAAAGTAATTTGTAAAAAAAAAAAAACCTATCTTTTGTTTTGGGCACATCCAAATTTCTAGAAAGTATTTTTAGAAATGTATTTAAATTTCTTAAAGGTTTAATTATGTTTTAAAGAATTTTGTATTATGTTCTTAAATGATGTTTTCTTAAAAGAAAAATTTTGTATAAGTTATAAAAGTGTTTTAATAGCATCTCCTAACTATAGTGATAGAGACAAGTACAAAGTGTTGCACATACATTTTAATTTTTATTATTGTTTTAACGTTGTGCCTCTTTATTCTAAAGATTTAGTATTTATAGAGTGGATGTGGTTTTAATTTAAATAAAAACTAATAAATGAAAATATATATCTGTAGTAATTTAAATAGTATTTACATTTTAACTTAATATTACAATTTTTTCGCATCATATACAACTCTATTTTTTTCAAAATTTATTACCATAAATATTTTTTTTCTAAAATTTTTGCTTACCGTGTGATTTTGTTGACACTGAAAAGAAAAATATTGTACAAAGTCGTATATTGATATGGATTTTGCTAGGGGTGTGCATAATTCGGGTAAAACCGAAAAAATTCGGTTAATTACCCAATCCAATAAAATTAAAACTAAAGTCTACCAAATTATCCAACCCAATAAAACTAAAACTAAAGTCTACTCAATTACCAACCCAATAAAAATAAAACTAAAGTCTAACTCTTAAGTATCTACCCAATTACACATGTTTTTTTTTTTAGGTTTAATGCAAATGAAGATTTTTTTGAGAAAAGAAATAGATATAAATGGAGAATATTAAATACTTACATTTTAACTATGTATTAATTTCAAGAATTATGTTTAATTATGTAGTGATTCAAAGACTTATGTAATATTTTTAATTATGTAGTGATTCAATTCGGGTAATTCGGGTAACTCGGGTAATTCGGGTAATTCGGTTAATTCGGTTAATTCAGTTAATTTTTAACCAAAAATAAAAACCATACAATTTTCGGTTAATTCGGTTAACCGACCTAATTAACCGAAAAAATTTCGGTTCGGTTAATTTTTTTTAAAAAAATTCGGTTCGATTAACGGTTAAAAATTTTGGAAGGTCGGTTAATTTGGTTATAGCTATTTCAGGTTGGTTAACTGAATGCACACCCCTAAGTTTTTCCATCTTAAAATAGTACATTATCATACAAAGCTATCAATTGAAAAAAAGTATACTGTCATATGTTTTTACGCAAACATTATATCATTAAAGGCTTAATTAGATAGATATTATTTACTTAAATTTTCACGAAAGAAAATGTATTTATTCAATTATTAATGCATATTTGTCACCAATCATAATGTGATAATTGTCATAATTCTAATTATATTAGAACTAAATCTTACCATTACTATGTTAATATATTACTTTATTATATATGTATATACATACATATGATTAGGTTTACTTTACGAATCAACATAAATATTTTCTTTAGCTTAGAAACAATTCTTTTAAAATAGAAGCAATTCCTATTAAAAATTTATTTTAACTCTTTTTTAAAACATATTCATTTATAGTTTTTTAGTTTGCAAATATTAGTTTAAACATTTATTACATATATAATTTTAAAATCTTATTTCCATTAATTTTCTTCAACAAGTTAGTATAATATTTTTGGCAATCAATTAAACTTCAACAAGTTAAAATATTTATATTCTATTAATTTTAAATGAAAATTAAAGTATTATTTTGTATTTTAAAAAAAAGAAAAGAGATATCAATATAATTTAATAACTATTATAAATATCTTATTAAGTGGATGTCCATCAAGATCAAGATAAGTTTTATATACTTTAAATTCTAATAGTCATTAGAAGTAAATCTCTATTTCATTTATACTTCTTATGCCTATAAATAGAGACTTTGGAGAAGTTTTGTAAAGACTTGATTGATCAATAAAATACGTTCTCTATTTACTCTTCCATTCTCATTGTTCTTTATTCTTTGTCTTTTATTTTATAACACGTTATCAACACAATTCTCTTTTAATTGTTTTTCTCTATAAGTCATAAAAATATCCCAAGATTTGCTATTATCGATTGCCTCCTAGAGTTGTTGCTATTTCAATTGAGGCCTGCGCACTATGGGTAATCATTAGAGCCTCTAACCACTCAGCCAGGGTGATAACAATGATGCTAAAGAATTTCAAGTATATTTAACTATGATTTATTTATTATATCATATTTATTATAATTGGAGACTAATCATGACAACATGAATAGATAGATTTTGATTTGAAATCCACGCATGTTTGCGATAGTGATTATGAATTAAAGAATTTTTTGAGACATTTATAAGTTCATCCTAGTAAATCTATTGCATTCCCTCAAGTGAACGCAAAAGAAAATATAAACCAATATTATTCCAATATTTAGTAGTACAAAATTAGTCGAAAGCTCCGAAGAGGTAATATATTAATATCTTGTGATGGTTAATCCATTGGTTTTAAAAGATATTTATAATAGATCTCCTATTGAGATTGTGAATGAAGAAAATATTATATTTTATATGAATCACTATTGCTACAAATATCTATTTTGAAAGGATGAAAAAAAAAAGAGGATTGAGTTATTGATTACTATTGTTATTAAATTGAATTGATTGTGACTATCTTTATAATCTTCTTTTGTCATCATCCCTATTAAGGCATTGAAAGCAAAATATTTGACTGTGAAAGATCTACTTATGAGCAATAGAATATGGTAATTCTATCTAAAGCTCGTTATGGTTGGATGCACCTGAAGTTGCAATTTTTTTTAAACTGTGAGTATAACTCTACAGTATTTGGAATAAGTTCTCAACTAAAATTACGTGGAAAAATATTATTGATGAGAACTTACAAGAGAGAAAACTTATGTATAAAAAGTCATTGGTTATGTACTTGTTGTACACCTAGAAAATAGTGATTTAGACTTCACATTGATTTAGAAATTTCCAATAGTAAATGTCACAATGGTACTTACATATGGATACAAAGTAAAATGAATTACTGTAAAATTATCAATTTGTCACAATTTATATTGACATTATTAGTACAATTGAAATGCATGTTAAAGTAAACCACAAGTTTATTGATACGAATGCATTTACTACTTGGCGTGACCAGTTAGACCATCCTAGATCATATAAATTAATTTAGAATTCATATGGACATTCATTAAAGAACTACAAGATTCTTTAATTTAAAGAATTCTTATTTTTGTTTGCTCTTAATGAAAATTTATTCCTAGAAACTCACTAGCTAAAATTGAGATTTCTTGTCTTGTATTTCGAAATGAATATGGGTCCATTCATCCATCATGTGGATGGTTTTGATATTATATGATTTTGATAGATGCATCTACAAAAGAATCACATATTTTATCAACTTGCAACTTGTCGTTTGCAAGATTGCTTGTTTAAATAATTAATTTAGATTATGCAATTAAGACAATTAATCTTGCTATGTTGATGAGTTTATATCTCAATCTTTTATTGATTATTGTATATGAGTTAGAAATTTTTTGTAAATGCTTGTTATTTATGGGTATAATGGTTTAGAGGAAATTATTGATTGAATGTCTTTGATTAATATCTAAACCATTACCTATGAGAACTAAACTTCCTATTTCAACATGAGATTATGTTGATTTACACGTTGTACGCAAACCAATAAATTATAAGTACTCCCCATTACAATTGGTTTTTAGTTTCTCATCTTTGAATTTTTGCATGTGTGTATATGTTCCAATTGCTCGACCACAATGCATAGAGATGAGTGAATCCTCAAAGAAAGTTGGGAATATATATTAATTGCAAGTCTCCTTGTATTATTAGATGTTTTGAATGTTTTGGAGATTTAATTATGACATGATTTGTGATTACTATTTTGATTTGATAGTTTTCCTGACATTAGGGAGAGAGAAATAATAACTTGCAATGAGTTAGGGGAAGAGTAATTTGAACCAGAAGTTCAATAAGGATAACTCATTACAAGTTCCAAATATGAAAATTTTCATAAAAGAAAATAATATATCTAGATGGTAATATAGTGAAGGCGAGTGCTCCAGAAGAGACCCAAGACATAACTAATAACCAAAACTTCAGAAGAGATTTAGGTACCTGAAACTGAAGATTAAAATAGTGAAAATAAATAAATTTCAATAACTTATGTCAATTTGAGAAAATGTTGAACCGATAATAAAACTGGTCTACAATGATTTTGCATGCAATATTATTGCTGAAATAATGAAATAAAAGGATGATCTTGAATAAATCTATTGAGAAATATAGATATGGAATAGATTATTCAAAACAGAAAGACGTAACTCAAGTACAATTAAATTCGTGGAGTTTTTGGACCAGTAGTCTAAATATCTAAATGTATAAAGCTAGTGGGGGTACAAATGAAGTAGTTTTGCAAAAAAAAAAAAGGAATAAAATAAGAAGTTTTTGCTAAGTCCTGGCATTGATTATGAAAAGATATAATATTCTTTTGTTGTGGATACAATAAACCTTTAGATATATTATTAAACCGATAGTTCATAAAAGATTTAACTTGCGTCTAATGGTTGTTGTTACAACCTTTTATGAATCACTATATAACAAATTTTATATTAAAATCATTGAAGGATTTAGAATGCTAGAAGCATATTAAAATTCTAGAAATTGTTCATTTATATGAATTGAAATAATTTGAACATATGTAGTAAATTTGACTTAGTGAATAATAGTTGAAGGAGGATTATAAAATGATCCAAAATACCTATTTGTGTTTTAATAGAAGAATAATGATTAAAGTTTGCTATGATTATTGTTTAAACTCCCTGAAGAGATCAAAATATATTTCTCCCAAATTTTCCCTCACTTATGACTTTCACAAGAATGGTGATATAAATGCTCATTTGAAAAGCTAGTATTCAAGATTGCATACGTAGAATATGAGATATTATGTGATGTTTTCATGAGGGGGAGTAAATATGCGTTGTACTCTTTTTTCCTTAACCAAAGTTTTGTCCCATTGGGTTTTCCTAGTAAAGGTTTTTAACGGAGCAGCTTGTAATAAAAAATTGTGTACTCTTTTTCTTTTATTAGGTTTTTATCCCACATGATTTTTCCTAATAAGGTTTTAACGAGGCACATTATTTACCAATGGACATCCAAGGGGTGTGTTATAAATATCTTATTAAGTGGATGTCCATCAAGATCAAGATAAGTTTTGATGTACTTTAAATTCTAATAGTCATTAGAAGTAGATCTCTACTTCATTTATACTTCTTATGTCTATAAATAGAGACTTTGGAAAAGGTTTGTAAAGATTTCGATTGATCAATAAAATACACTCTCTTTTACTCTCCTATTTTCTTTGTTCTTTATTTTCTGTCTTTTATTTTATAACAATGGTTAATATATTTTAAAAAACCCTTAAAGTAATATACTTTATTTGAACAAATCCTCATACTATTTTTTAGTTAAATAAGCTCTTTTATCCATGATGACCTTTAATTTTAATATTAAATTAAAATTATTTTAAAATTTTAAATTAATTTGCATCAATTTAAAGAGAATAGTTTATTAAATAAAATAAAATATTTTTTGAAATTAAAACAAAATATTTTTTGTAAATTTCTTGAAAATGCTTTACTTAACACTTAATCACTATTTTGAAATTTCTAATTACTCTTTTAAATTTTATATTGATTTTAAAATTTATATAATTTATATTGCATCAACAAGAAATTAAGATAATAGCTTGAACTTAAAAATATTTTAAATTTAATATTAAAATTAAGGACTTTTATGGGTAAAATTCATAAGATAGTGGGTTATTTAAGTACAATAATAGTTCAAGGATGCTTAAACAATGTGTAATGATTTATGAGCTTTTTAAATATATTAACCTAATTCAATATGTAATATTCATTTACCTTAATATTAAATGTGATAAAAGAAATCAATATTTTAAACCGGACCAATGATTGAATCGATTAGATCATTAATTCGTTGATTCCATCAATCTGACCATTCAACTGATCTGATTAAAAAACTTAAAAAAAAAAAACTTGATTCAACTGATTCAATTAATTTTTTATTTGGTTCAATCGACCTATACCAATTCCCAAGTCAACCGATTCAAAGCTTCTTTCTTGACCGGTACCTAGTCAATTCCTGATCCAACTAGTCTGACCAATCGGTTCAATTCGGTTTGAAAAAGAAAAAGTATTAAGAATTATATGCTTTTGTAATCCTCTTATCAATCATCGTATTAACAAAATAAAATTTTCATATCTTTTACACAATATTCATGTACAAAAATTATGTTTTAATTTCAAAATTATATTATGTGTATATCAATAGTATCTATCCAAATATTAATATTAATATTAATTTATTAAATATATATTTGTTATTAAATATAATAAATTTGTGCATCGCACATGCAAACTAGTATCTGTATCATGTATATTATAAACAGTCGGCGACATATTGCGAAAGAGATTATACAAAATAAGGTTGAAGTCCAAAGTAACAGAAATGAGTTGTCATTTTGATCATCTAAAAACAACTTTAAACAACTTTAGAATTATAAGGATTTCAACAGAAACTCAATACCCGTTACCGGAAAGGCAAATGAATCAATGTTGCTTTTTTATGTAACACCGTCATCCTAACCAGAATTTCGCATAAGGAAAGCCACTATGAATCCCACTAAGGCACCTGCAACAACCTGCACATATATACACTTATGCTTGAATGACTTGTATCTCCCTGGATATTAGAATGCCGAGTACCACCTTATTTAGGTGAAAGAAATCTCATATTACAGCTATTACTCAATTACGCAACAAAACTTAAACGTTGCACTAATCTCTCAAACTATTAAGTTATTCTGATTAAGAATCTTAGAGAACTAAAGTAATTTATCTTATTTCCATCTTCGGCACTTTTAACTTCTTGCCTTGCCCACAAAGGCATCTATGACATGTTAGGCTTACAAATGCATTGGATATAAAATAATATACATATGATAGGAATTGGCATATTACTAATGAAGTAACAAGCAGTGCTTGGAACCAATAAGTAATGGTTATTTTAACTACTTGTGCAGTATAAATAGTAGCAGACCTGGAGTGGAGTATGTCCAAGTAATTCACGCAGGGGCCTCACGCTAGACAATGGGTGTTCAGGAGGGAACTCACACACAATTTGATTCAGCAACTGCCAAAATGGAATGAAAATATCAGAACAGTGTCCCCGGGCATCAGAATATATGTGGCTCAAAGGTGAAAAACTTTGAGTCTATGTATCTAGATTAGGACTTACTTCAGCTTGACGCCCAGCGTGAAGTCGGACACCAGATGCATCATACATCACCTGCATGGATTGGAAACTCGTTGACCATACTCCACACATGAAAAACTAATAAGCATGTAAATTATTTTTTCATTGAGAACTAATTTCAAGTTAACATTAGAAGTTCAGAGAATTAAAAAAAATATGAGCATCAATGTCAATGCAGTACAAAGATTTCGATAACAACCTTGACTCCATATTTCAGGCTCTCCCGAAACATGGCCACCTTGGTCTTCCAAACACAGAGCATATGAAAATTGAGGTACTTAACACTAACCTTATAGCATAAAGCTGAATATCAGGTTTTGTCTTCATGCTTTTCTATTCTCTGTTTTTAAGTCATCTAAGCAAGAAGCAAATACCTAAAGTAGCAAAAATAGACACAAATCTACCAGAACTATGATATAATTTACAGCATATACAAACTTCTCTTGAATCGTCCTCCTAAAATATAGCTTTAAGCGGATTTTCTAGAAAGCATATTCTTTAAGCAGCTAATCCCAAGCCTCATAAAGAACTAAAAGAAAACCATAGCTATTTGGGATAAAGGCTCACTTCACCACTGAACTTATATAACCGCTATTTCATACTGAGATCCAATTTCATTTAGCTAACAACAGAACTTTGTATCCAGTTTCATTCAAAAATTTACTACAGAACAAAAATACTTGTCAAATAGTTACTTTCCAAAATAATTATGAATCAGTCTCAACTTGATACAGACATCAAAAACCAATCTCTTAACATCATTATCACTCAAACTAGTTGGAACAAACTAAAATCTTTTGGAAACAAGATAAAATAAAATAAAAATGTTGCAATAAATAAATAAATAAATACCCACAAAGTGCATCAATGAAAATACTGTAGATTGTGTCAAGAAGACTTAGGATATGTACTGTAATTTGTTAGAATGCAGAATTGCTATGCGACTGTTGAATACAGAAAGGAAAGAGAGAGACAAAGTGTAGCAAAGATTCTCTGGAAGAATGAGAAAAAACCATAGAGATCAACATTGTTAAGGACATGCTGGCAGAAGTGGTGAGGTCTATAGCCATGGCATCAATAAGAGGGAAAAGGAATGTGAGAGAAAAGAAAATTGAAAGTAGGGACTGCCACCAGCAGTATTCCTGCGCCAACAAGAGTGAAAGGGTTCAAGTGAGAGAGACGTTTGTCTCTGTTTCTTTTCATTAACTATTTTTCTGAATTAGATTGCAAAAGGCTATATTCTTATATATGCTGTGCATGAGAATGTCATAACAAGGAAATGAAAAGTTAGGAAGCACATACAACACATGCCAGAACAACTGCGATAGCAAAAGCCGGTCCTCCCATTCCATCCTGCAAACCTATAGCAACCGCAAGAGCTGTGACAGTTGCAGAGTGTGATGATGGCATCCCACCTGAATCAATCATCCTCTTAGAATCCCATCTCCTTTCTTTAAACCTGAGCATCTAAGAGAAACAAGTTCAAAATTTTGAGCTACTATTCACAAACCACTGAACTTGCTATCAGAACAAAACTAAAAAATCTAATACATTCATCATCAAAAAAGAATAAATATACTAGCTATGCAGGAGAAAAAAAGAACCATGCGGATACACTACAAACTTAAAAGTAAAACCCAAAGGCTAAAAAACAGAACAAACTTTAATTTCCAGAACCAGGGATGTATTTGTAACTTTTACTTCCAACGGTAGTATAGTGATTTCCCTATTGGAGTCCTCTCATGTGTCTTTGTTTAAGTGAAGTCCTCAATCATATTTGATTTGGTGAAAGACTGCTTTAAATTATTACAAAGTCTGTCATATAAAGTTACTAAGGTCATTACTGGCTTCATATCATAAATGTCCACAATGAGGCACTACACCTTTAAAGGTATTCCTTGCTATTAATGTTTCCCACATGTTTAACAACTCTTGTCAGCAAGGAGACTCAATAGTTTCTCTAGCCTTACTTCTTCTCTTCGTTTTCCACAATATTTATTTGTGTGAAATATCTACCTGCCCTACCAACTTGTTCCTTCATGGGTGGAAAACTTTAGAAAGAAAATATCTACCTTATAACGGTCCTAACTCCTAATTTCAAGATTGCAAACATCATGAGAATCTATCATCTTGAAAAATGAAGACTCTGGCTTTACTTGCACACAGGGAAGAAAAGCAAGCATGGGACCCTTTCATAAGGTTGCAACTGCAGTTTTTGGAATTTATATATAGGAGAGACACTGAAATGAAGGCGGTAAAAAAAACCTCTAAGCCTAGACCACCAAGATTGTGAGATATGATGAGCTTAAAATGAGATGAAGTATATTCTTGCTTTACAATTCAATTAAAACAGGTAATTACAAGACCAAGGGAAAAATAAGATGAGGTATATTCTTGCCTTGAAATTCAATTCAAACCCATAATTACAAGACTAAGGGAACCATTATCATATGCTTTCAATGAATCGGAGTCCATTGAAGTTATAGAAGCTAGAAATACAGTACCAGATCCCTTTTTCACAATGCAACCAGATAAGGCACATTGGTAAACATTTTAGTTACCAATGATCAATCATCAAAACGGCCCCTATGAGACATTACATAAAACAAGTAACCAAAAAAAGAATCAAAACAAGGGTTCCCTAACTAGAGCTAAACAAGTTCTTAGCAGTCAGGGGCAATTGATTAACTAATAAACCAACATTTCTATTTTAAATTCTCACAGTAACTAGTTATGGGTTTTTTTAATGAGCAATTGATAGTTAAAGTGTGTCTCAAAAGCCCTAACCAAAATCAATGATATTCCAAGATACGAGTTCCCAACTTTCGCTTCAAACAACAATAAAGTAACGATTCGCCAAACTTGCAAAAACTGGAATTTGAATTTAATTGAATTTAGTATATTTAATTAAATGCCGCATGAAAATGAGCAAGAAGAAAGAGGAAATACAGAGATTAAGAAAGAACGAACCAATTGGTAAAGAGTTTGAGAAACTGGGCGAGAGCGAAAGCGAGGAAGGCCGTGAGGAGAGGGAGGTTATTAGGAAGCAGATTCGACGACGGAGACGACGCAAATGACGTCGCTCCACCTCCTCTCATCGAGCTCGCATCCGCTGCCATCATCACCTCGTTCATATCCTTCTTTTACTTGCCTTCAATAAAAGTTTGGATCTCTGAGTGTGAGGAAGTCTGGTTGATCTGGATTTGTCAAAGCCTGGCAACCAAAGGCAACAACGATTCAGCGAATTAGCAGCGAAATGAGAAGAAGGAGAAGGTGCAACGATTGTTCCTCAACGAGAATAGGCCCACCTCAGGGCTGGTGTATTTTGGCGCTTGCTGTACTGTTTATTGGGATTGAAGGTGGATTAGTGGAGAAGAACAGAAAGAAATGATTACTGTTTTTAACTTCGGGTTTATCGCTTTTTTTTTTCTTCCAACTCTGTTAACCGGTGTAGACGTTACCTAACATGAAAATTGGGTTAAATATATTATTTAAATTTGTCTATTTCTCCTAGTGATATTTATAGTTTTTTTTTTCTAGAATGATACTCGAACTTTTTTTCCTCTATTATATTGGTATCCAAACCTAACACCACTACTTTTTTGCTGACGTGCTGACCACTCGCATGATATCACATGCCGTTCTCTTTATACTTTTTTTTAATAATTTTCCCTTAATTTTTTTTAAATAACAACCTAATGACTAGAATAAAGTTGAGAATCTTTGATATTCTTTAGATTTTTAAAATTTTCATTTGTTTTGTTGCAAATTCTTGAGTTTATCAACAATATTTTCAGCAACTATATTCTCTTCTTTATGGAGGAGAAGGTCTCTAAACGCTTTCTTGGTCCCCTTTGACTTAACACAAGTGGATCTTGTCCAAACCTTGATTGCCTTGTTGTCTGATCTTGTTTCTTGCTTATCTAACCATGTTTTCTTCTTTCAACGAGGAATTCTCGGTCTTTGGTCTAAAATATTGAAATTTTCCCTATGGTTTTGGAGTATTTAAGGGATTCAAGGTCTGGTTCCTCATCAAACTTGTCTCCAATAGCCATTGTGCTTCAAGGAAGTCTAGTTGTTGATGTATAAGTCCAAGGTACTACTTGATTATTGCCCTCAATCTAGTAAGTTATGCCTTTTTGCTTTAAAGCCATTCAATTTCAAGCCATTTTCATCATTTGAGTGGTTAAGGATCAGTTATCACAGATGGAGATTAAGAATGCCGGGCGAAACAAGCAACTGCCAACGTCGAAAGCGGCGTTGGAAGTAATATTGACGATGAAAATAAATGAAACCTATATTTACAACGAACTATGGTGCACCATCTGTAAAGAGCAACATTTACTACCATTGTGTTTATGATTACTAGCTAAAGCACAATTTAACACCTATTAGAAGAAAACCATGAAAAGGAAAAGATTTGGAAGGGGAATTTTTTTACAATTTTTTTTGAAAAAAAACACTGATTCAAAGTAAAATGTTGAAAGTCCAGAACTTGAAATATCAAATATTAGATTTTTTTCTTAAAAAGCCAAGAAAAAAAAAACCCAAGAATCTAACGTCGATTCTTTGTTGCAATTGGCCCTTAAACTAGGAAATGAATAAGAGTGAAGAAGAAAGATGAAGAAGACAAGGGTAGGAATAAGAAAAAAGGAGAAAAGAAAAGAAAAAAGGGAAGAAAATGATGAAAAAGAAAATAGAAATATTAAAAATTTCAAATGTTGTCACCAACAGAATGAGGGAAATAGGAAAAAAATTAAGGAAACAATGTTTTGAGATATCTATAAAAATCTCTAATTATCTTGAACTAGAAAAGGTATTTGTTGTCATAAGTGTAGGTGAAAAGAGCAAATTTAAGGAGCGGGATAAATGAAATAAGGTGGAGTGGCATGGTGGACGCTGGACCAATACAAACCGAAACATGATAAAGAGTGTATCCACGTATACACTGGTGGAGCTAACGGATGAATCCGACAACAATACTTATTTTTTTTTCTAAGATAAACTTTTGTATAATATTGTATTTCAATATACTCATATGTAGTTTAGGATTTAATTTTATTTAAATTGATTAAGAAAATAATTCGAACACTTTGAAATTCGAGAAGAGGGGCCGAAACAGAGTCAGTGTCGCAACACGGACCTTCCATGTCACGACACCACTCACAGGTTCAAGAAATCAAGTAATTCAACTCAATGTCGTGACAAAGCACCTTTGTGTCGCAACAAAGAAATCAGTATACCCTAGAGTTCAAAAATTTCGAAGTCTGTTGCGATATCGGTATCCTGCCAAGGGTGTCGTAACATGGAACCCCGATGTCGCGACATCGCTGCAAATTTCTACAAGGCCAACCCGACCCGTCGCACAACCCGAGACTTAACCTTTGTTTTAACTTGGTTTTTAACTTTAAAATACCAAAATTTTAACCTACAAACACTTTAACCTTACATTCTCTCAAAACTTTTTAAATCCTAAAATCTATTTTCTCTTTTCTTCTTATTTTGCTGCAAAAATTTTTCTTCCCTCTTCTTGTGTGTTTACTAAGTGCAGGTTAAAACACTTCGTATTCACAAAGGAATTTGGAACAACCTTTGAAAGGATTAACGAGTTTTCAAGTCGAGGTTAAGAGTTTCAACTTACATTTTTATTGTTTTATTGTATTGCTTGATATCTAGTTAGTTCTTCTAGTTTAAAATTTTATTAAAGAACCATCGGTGGTTGCAAACTCGTCAAACTTTCCAAACCCAAACATCAAAAAAATTTAGTACTTCAAGGAAAGACGTTTATACAAGATCGAGGGTTTGAGCCATTGATGATTCTATGTAGAGAAATATGGCCATTGGTTTAATACCATAGGTGGGAACGCTTTTGCATAACCTCTAAAGACTCTGTTGTGGTCCCAGTAGTATAAGAACACTATGCATCACTTAGGGATCAAGAGTCTAAGAGGCAAGAGGGTGCCACATGGGAAACCATACAAGCATGAGGGAAGGAGTTCTTGTCACCCCTAGAGCGATTTTTGAGTTTTATAACGCTCCATATTATGAATTTGATTTTGTAGAAGAAAGTGATTTAGAATATTTTAGAGATATTAATATGGATAACGTCATAAACTATTTAACAAAGGGTAGGGGTAAGTGGAAAAATTGCTCAGGTACTGATATCACCACATCTTTTAGTCAAGCAATTATGTTCCCTATTGGAAAGATGTGGATACAATTTTTATGCACTCAAATTGCTCCTACTTTGAATGGCTCTAACGTCAATACTTTTCGAGCAGTTTTGTTATATGCTGTTTTATAGAAGAAACAAATGTGTATCGGGACATGGATTTATCATTATATGAAGCGGTGCATTAGTGGCTAGAAAGTTGGGGTTTTATTCCCCCACTTAGTGACGACTTTATACAAAAGGCCGGAGTTCCAATAACAACCACTAAGCAATTCATGAAGCCATCCAAGAGTTTCATAGGATATTCATTATATAAGCAATATACGGAGCTTCGACGAAAGCAAATAAGAGATTGGAACAAACACCGAAAGGAAAAGGTAGATGTCTTAGCTTTACTTAAATAAAAAGCAAAAACGACATCTCGAAAAGAAATAGGTGAGAGTAGCATTCCAAAGATGGAATGAATGATAAGATGGATACAAGAGACGGGCTCAAACTTCAAGAATTTGCGTGGTAGAACAAGATGAGAGTACCAAACTATCCACAAAATATATTTGGTCCAATGCATTCCCATCATGAAGAAAAAGAGCAAGATAACGAGGAAAAGGAATATAGTGACGATGAGGAAGGTGAAGAGGAGGGGGATGAGATGTATTCTTAGGAGGAGGAGGTGGTGGATTGACTAAAATTTTAATTTTAATTTTTGGATTGTAAACAATTAATTCGGATAATTTCTATTTTTTAGGAGTAGGATTAACAGTAAATATATATATTTCTTGTGTTCAAAGTTTCTATGTAGGAACCTCACATGAAAGAAGCACGACATTTTTGAGTTGTCAACGAACAAGGAAGAAAGCACCCACCATAAGACTATGACGATGTCATGATCAATCGAGTAACTTCTTTCCTTATCTCTAGGGTTGCACATTAGGGACAATGTATTATCTAAAGTGTGGGGGAATCATAAGAAATTTTGATAGGGAATTTTACTTTTTTTGCTTTATGTTTTTTATTTTATTTTTCTTGTCAAAGTGTACTTGAGCTTATAGAAATACAAGTGATTGGTTTGGAGTATGTATATAGGTTGATTATATTTGCTGTAAATTTGGCATGATAGTAAATGATTTTAAATTTTCAATTACTAGACTACTAAATTCTATATATTACATTGTAAATAAGCATTAAGTAATTAAATATACCAAATGATAGAAAATACAGTGAAACGAGCATGCTAGTATGTATGACAAATAGTGAAATTTGTGATTATTTGATTGATTAAATTTGTGAATATTGAGATACCTAGGGATGACCTAAGGCATTGTTTGGTATAACCCAGAGCCAAAAATCTAACCTTATTCATAGAACCTTAATACCTATTTTGAGCTAGAAAAAACTTCTTGGTGAACTTCATACAAACTCGAGCCAAAATATCAAATTGTTGGACTTTGTCGGGAAATTCGAAAGTTTTAGTGGTTGAATTGTGAATAGTTGGATTCTAATTCTAATTTAGTTAGATTGCAACTGACTGGTTCCATAGTGGGAGATAACATGATTAAGAATGGATGGTTGAAATGGTCGGTGATGATCGTGTTAGAGTATGTCCAAAGGCCAATCATGAGATGATTGTAATCACATGCTCATTTTACCTTGTTTGTTAATATAAGGCATTGTCATTGTTATTTCAATTTCTTTTTCTATGTGTGTAAATAAATAGATTAATAATAAAGTCCTGAGAATAATACGATTATTCTTAAAAGTTCCTTAGTCAAGTATTGTTGTGGGCTTATACAATAATAATGCATTAAGACTAATGTGTAGTTGATTGATGAAAAAGTGTTTTCATTACCATCGGGATGTCAAAATCAATACATGAGTATGTGTTAAAGAACAACATATTGGACTAGCCTCCTATGAGTATCTTTCTTCGATTATTATGTAATAGTCACAACATTACTCATAGTGATAACTATGTATACAATCCTCAAACTTGAGATCATCATTGTCCCAACATCTTGAGTCATATATTTTGATATAGTCAAATGTCTACAATACAGGTTGTACTATAAAAATTGATCTTGGGTATGCCACAATCTTTGTAGTGGGATATGATTAATCAAGATATGATTTTTCCCTCCTACATAATGGAAGCAATATCTTGGGCCACTTGATGGAGTGAGACTAAGAATGCATGACCATGCTCAAATAAGTTAATAAGAGATATCACACTTATTTTTTTTATTGTAGTCTACTCAAAATATCAAGAAATATGATATTGGACTATACAAGTGTGACTATTCCATGACTTGTTCTAATCTAGATGTAAATTATAAAAGGATATAATACATGGAAAATTTATCACAGAAAAATTGTGTTGAATCATGACTTCTTGTAACTTGAGTAGTAATGATGCATTGCTAAATGTCACTCATTGCTTGTAACATTAGAAATGTTCTAGTATTACTACTAATGTTAGAAGAGCCTACAGAGTGTCACCCAATGGTTGAAACGAACAGAATCCAAACACAGTTTGTATTATGTTTAGTTGTCACATGAATTAAATTAATTATTGAATTAATTTAATTTGATAGTTAAATACTGAACGCATTATATGTACAAACTTGTTGTACACAAATAGAGAACATAGTTAAAATAAATATATGAATTTTATTCATATAAAAATATTAACAAAATATAGTTTACCGAAATATTTAAATAAATAATAATTTTGGTCAAATATTAAAACTTGAAAGTTAATATTCTTCTGGAAAGGATATGATGTTTTAATACTTTCCATTTGTTTCTCTAAAGGGATAATTCTGTTTTTTTTATGTGATATTAAATAAAAGGAATTGAATCCCTAATTCTGGGGTGTGTTACTAAAGAAAAAAAATATTGGAAATATTCTAGTGGCTAATTTCGTCAATTCTCTCTAAGCGGTTTAATGAGAGTTTGTTGTTTGTTCTTTGTCTGGGTGGACTATGTAGAGGCCGCGACGATTTTGTTGTAGCCTAGGATCAACATCGTGGTTATGGACTATTTTGTATTTTTGGGACATCGGAGAGGCTTTCAAAAATAAATGATTTTCATGGTTATAGATTATTTTGTATTTTTGGGACTTTCGTGGACTTTTAAACTTTTATTTTGGGATTTACATTTTGAGTTAGTTATTGAACTGTGGAATGGATGATTTGATTTAAAAACTATAGACAATTGAACATTTTGCATGGGTTTTAGTATGGATAAATTGTTTTATTGTTTTCTTAATAAAATCTGCTTTCCGCAAACTCACTTAATCGAAATTGAATTTTCTTTAAAATTAATCATAGCGATTTACAAATAATAATAAACAAGATTTCTTCTCAAGTTATGTTTCAAAATATCGTATTTAAAGGGAAATATTTGTATGTGTTTTCAAAACTTTAATCAGTTGGTTTTAGCTCACGTTTTGGCTATCTCCATGGCCCACGTAATTGCTTAGATTGGGCTATAATTTCTAGGCTCAGTTTTAGGGGTTACAGAAAGAGCCTCATTTTATTGAGATTAATCAGGAATCCACAAAGTTTGAATGCTTTCCAGAATTTAGATCTCTTGAGAACAACAAAGAACAACTGAAATAAAATCTAAAACCTAAAAATGAAAGAAAAACTAAACTAAATTTACTAAAGAAAATCTAGGCTAAGAGAATGATGTCTATAATATATGCCAAATGAGTCTATTTATAGATTTTAGGTGGTTGTTGTCCTTAACCCTGGGTTAGTTGATGTCCTCAAGCTTTAATTTTGATTGTGCAGACCAAAAATGCCCCTATTTCATATTTAATTCCCTTTCTAAAGTTGATGTTGTAACAGACCAGGACCTGTGTTGTGACATAGAAAGTAGTATACTCCTCTTAGGATTTCTTCAAGAGTGTGTCGCGACACCCTTAGGTTGTGTTGCGACATCGAAGGCAGTCTTGAGCTTTCTCCATTCTGCTCCCTATGTTGCGACATCGAACATCCCGTGTTACGACATAGCGACTAGTATCAGTTTAGTACGCTTCTAAAGGTCTCCTGCACACTCACAAATTACATTAGCTCTCCCTTAGGCCTCATTCAGACATTATGGTCAATAAAAGACTCAATTTGCACTTTTTATTAAATATAAATAAAACTAAAAAAACTTAACTCAAACATAATGAAAATGCTTGTATTCTAGCTCCTTAAATGTGAAAACAAGTTTGAACTGCTACACCGAATTATGGTAGATCAAACTCCCCCATAGTTAAGTCATTGCTTGCCCTCAAGCAACATAAAAAAAAAGAAATAAAAGCGATGACCCTTGAGTAAACATCATGCAACTATTGACTTCAGAGCATATGACTTAGGCATTTCATGCTTGCTAACAACTTTAACATGATGAGCAATTGACTTACCACTTTTGATCGCAAACATCTAAGTCTAGCATGTTACAAAATATACAAGTATTAAAGGACTCACATGTAGGGATCCATCAATAAACTATACAAGTATTTTGATTATCTGAGCAGAATACAAATAGTCGTTTATGCTTATGTTTAGTATGATTTTCATTCATGTATAAGGATATTTAGGTCACACAGGACTTTTCTGCTTGTAATGTTCTGAGGCTTAGAACATGTATAGAATTCAAAGATAGTAAGCATGAAAAGGGTTACAAACATGAAAATAGTTTGGCACAACATATTGATCCTTATTTTCCCCCCCTTAGTGACCCTTACCTGCTCACCGCCTTATTTCTCCTTCTCTCACCTTCCTTGTCTCTCCATATATAGGAAGTCATAGCATAACATAATAACTATGGCTAGCCTTACGAGTTTTTGTGCACTAATGAATGAGTTTTTCTTTCTTTGATGACTTTTTCACTTTTCTCTCTTTCAATACATCTTACTCATGAATGCTTTTTCATTGGTTTAATACTTTTTTCTACTCGTACTAATTTTCTTTTTGGATTTTTCTTTTTGTTTCGCTCATTAGGATACATTATAGTTCCTATATCACACCAATCTTTCCTATTTCACTCTATTTTCACAAAATCCACTGTGATGTATCTACTTAACCCTCAGTACGTATGGCCAGACATCTATAGTTTTGCAGTACAGGACCAAAGAAAAAGGGAAAATACAAATTAGCATTTTCAGGCTTGAGGTTTGTAATGAGGTTCATCAAGAAGTGTCAACAAACTCAAAAATTGGTACTAAAGGTGAAATACAAATACGTTAGCTTTTTGGCTCTAAATATGTTTCAAACAATGCCTTAGATCATCCCTAAATATCTCAATATGCAAAAATTTAATCTACCAAACAAACTCAAACTCAAACTCAACCATTCATCATTCATACTAGCATGCTCGTTTCCTTTTATTTTTTATATCATTTGGTACAATTGATTGCTTAATACCTATTTACAGTTTAACATATAGAACTTAGTAGTCTAATAATAAAAAATTGAAGATCACCTATCGTCATGCCAAATTTATTTGTAAACACAAGCAACCTATGTACATGCTCCTAACCAATCACTTATATTTTTACAAGCTCAAGCACACCAAAGACAAAAAAAAAAAAAAAAAATCAAAGAAAAATATAGAAATTGAAAATAAACAAGTTTTCTACATTACCCCCACACTTTAGTTGACACATTATCCTCAATGTGTAGCACATAAATATAAGGAAAGAAGGTACCCAATTGATCATTATTGCTCTTACTACTAATGGTGGGTGCTTCCTCCTTTGATTGTGTTAAGCTTGAATTGTTTGTGTCTCCTTCGTGTATGGTTTTTACATAGAAAACCTAAACAAAACATAACTAAAAATCTACTATTAACCCTACTCCTACAGTGTCTGAATCAAAATTATCCAATAATTAATACAAGTCTTTGAAAACAAAAATAAAAATGTTCAGTCCTCCTCCTCATCATCCTACTATGGTGCCCACCTCATTTTCATCAGAGCTTTTCCTTTTCCTTTGACATGTGTTTGGTGAGAGCTCCCACCCGTTGAAGGTGCATGGAGAGTTGGGCTTCATATGATAGGCCCCTTTAGAGTAGAAAAGTACGGCTGAAATGTCATTTTATATTCGTCCTCCGTTCCAGGGTACTCATGAGCAACACCTTCCTCCTCAAGATTAGCCCTATCATCTTGATGAGTCAGAGTCGGCCTAAAAATGTCTGGGGGATAATTCAGAGTGTGTAACCAATCCATTTTTGCAAATTCTTGGAGTATTAGGCTTGTTTCCTACATCCATCTTATCATCTCGTCTAGTTTTGGTTCTATGTTTCCGCGGGCTCCCTTCCTATCCTTTGATTTATCTTTGTGTTTAAGCGATGCTGACACATCTATTTTCTCCGTCCTCCTTTGATTCCATTTTGTAATTTGCTTTTCCTAAAGCTTAATGTACTTGGTATATAGTGTGTCTCCAATGATACTTCTTGTTGGCTTCATAAAATGTTTGTTTTCACTCATTGGCACTTCTACCTGGCGACATAGTGTTGTTACAAGATGGGGGAAGAAAGTCCAACTTTCTAGCCTATACACACCGTTTCATTTTTCAAAAGATCCGGTGCCCTATACAGATCTGTTTACGCTATAGAATACCATATAACAAAACACCTCGAAAGGCGTTAACGTTAGAAACATTCAACACAGGTGCAACTCTAGTACCAATGAATTGCATCCACATCTTAGTAACAGGAAACAAAATGGTCTAAATGAAATCCGTTGAAGCTCTGTGTCTGGCATGTAGTTCCAACTACCCCTGTCTTGTGTTAAATATTTTGTAACATCTTCCATGTCAATATTTTGAAATTTGTCTAAATTAGTACTATCAATAAAATAGTTTTCATAAAATGGGATGTTATAAATTTTGCAAATATCATTAGGGGAGATTGGAACATCTTCCTCTTGTACTTCAACATTAGTTATCACTGCATTATAGCCTCGTTTAATCACTTGATCCTTAAGGGTCACATAAAATTATTAAGCCGCAGGTATGATTGCATTATTCATGGGAGTAACACATAACTGCTCTCATTGATAGTAACGGACCAAAGTCCAGATTTCTTTATAGAGAGCCATAGAAGGTTCAAGCCCTCACTCCTGAATCAACGGTCGTCCCTGTGACTCAAGAAAATATTTTTCTACGTTCAAATGATGAAATCATACGGGGTCGAAAACACGTGGGCTTTCCAAAACAGAAGTTCTTTTGTTCTTACATGGAGGCATTTTATAAGCAATATTTCTAGCAAATATATGAATAGTAATAAATGGAACAGTAGAAAAAAATTCGAGAATATTTGAACATCAACTTTGTTGAACTTATATGTGCTTCCTCTTTTGTTTTGTTGATGACCACTCCTTCCAATGTAGCTTTTTTGAATTCAAAATGAAGGATTGGGACCTAGGGTTTTAGTCAGCAAAGAGGATTTGGAGGTTAGAAGTTTTGGAAGATTTAGGATATTAAAACTAGGTTAGATTGAGTTAAGAAGGTGTTTTTATGTTAAAAATGAATATTTTTAGGGTTAAAGATTGGGTGTTTTGAGGGTTAAGTGTAAGGGTTACGTAACTGGGTTGGGTTGACCCTGCGAAAATTTGCAGCGATGTTACAACAAAGGGGTTCTGTGTCGCAACATCCCTAGCAAGCTACTCATGTCTCGACCCCGGGGTTCGTTGTCGCAACACACCTTGCAACTTCAAAAATCTTGGAGACTGTCTTCTATGTCGCGACACGGTTAGTGATGTCGGGACATCGAGTTGATTTTTGAAACTCTTCGTTACTACCCGCGATGTTGCGACACGAAATTGTCTATGTTGCAATATTGACCTTGTTTTCCCAAATTTTGGACCTTCAAAGTACTTCAAGCTCTTGTTAAACCTGTCTTTGATCTACCTGTAATGTTTTAATGAATTGGTTAGCAAAATATACAATATGTATAATAAGTAAGAGTCTTACGTAAGGATGTTAGGTTCTGCTGCCGGACTCATCTGTGTTGATGGGCTCCCTTTAATTTATTTATATTTGTATTGGTCCAACACCCATCATGCCATTCGACTTGTCTGGGGTTGTCTCTTTCTCTAAACTTGCCTTTCCGACCTGCCTGGACAACTGATAGTTCTTTTCGCAGATCATAGCTATTAATTATTTGAGAAGTTACGTAACCACTCAACCACTTTAGCCTATGCTTAGCATTCTTGCTTTGTAAAAAGGTTGGAAAGTGTGGCTCATACTTGTCGTTTATTATATCTCTGCTTTTCTCGTCGATCCAGAATAGTTTTCAGGTGTACTTGAGGTGATGATTGGTACATATGTTGGCAAAAGGGTTAGCTAGGGATTTTGCACTAAGTCTCTTAGATTCTAACTCTGCAGACTTTTAAATTCATCCATTTGTGGTTTTTTAAATTCCTTTATTTTTTTTACAGATAGCTTTCTTGCATGGCTTTTGTAGTGTTTGAACATTCCACGATGCTTGCAACTCAAGGCTCATTAGTTGTCCAGCTTGATCGATTTTTATTATATGATCATAGGTCTTATCTATATATATTTTTCCAATTTTGTTCAACATCCAAAAAATTCCTAGGTCATCAAATCTCTAGGATGTCTAGTTTAGGACTAAGGTCATGCAAAGGGTAGTCAATTCCAGTTCATTAGTCGAGACTACTAGTATCTCTTTATTTTGCTCTGGGAATTCCTGAATCGACAGACACTCTTCCACTAGATCAGCCATAATTACCATTTTCTCTATTGGTTGGTCTGTGTTATACTATTCTTGTGTTCCGGCCTTATTGGTAGAACCTAAGATTTCTGAGACAATGAGTTCTATGCTTATATGATTCTTTGGTTCACTTGCCATTCCCCCACTAGCTCTATATCTTCTCTTTCTGCAGTAGCATTTAATTTCTCTGAATATTTTTCTATCTGTTGAGATGGATAATAGTCTGGGAGTTCTCCTTTTTCACAAGCATTTATAGTGACATTCTCTTCTGTTCTCAACTCTAGACCTAGCTACCTTTCTGATGGAATATCGATGTGGTCGTTATCGCCTTGGAAAAGAATTGAGGCTTCTCCTCGGAGTTGACTTAATTCAAGCATTAGTAATCATTGGTTCTTTTGCATCTCCTAGTCTTCATAGACTCATTCTCTATAAATATCTCTGTCATAATCGAAGTCTTCATTAAACCACATATAATGAAAGTTATCCATGGCTTTGTATTGGTTGATTATTTGGTTGATGGTGTCTAGGGTTCCTAAAAAAAGAACAAATGATAGAAATGTTAATTAAAAAAACAAATTGAAAGTCGTAGTTATAACCTACAAATTTCTTTTTTTTTAAATGCGAAAAATTAAAATCAAACTAGAGACATTGCCTCCCCAACAATAGCGCCACAAACTTGACCGCCTTTGGACATGCTAACGTCCAAAGTATGAATACTGCAATAAAATATAGAAGTACGAGGCGGTATCTGCAAGTATACGTGTTGAGTTGTAATATAGTTTTACAACAGAATAGGTGAGTACTCCGATGATCATACCCAAAGGAAGCAAGTGCTAGATCCATTCTAACCTAAACACTAAAAGATCTAATTAGTACTTTAAATTAGTTATAGTACGAAAACATAAAATAGAGGATTTTTAAGGTTTTTATAATAATAAAACGAAATATCATAAAAGAAATAAACTTCAAGAGATAGAAAAGAAGAATAAATCAAATCTTGATTATGGGTGATTAGCTTGCTTCGGTAATCCCCACCAACTTTTGTTTCGGGTTCCTTGTCAATCAACTAGTCGCTACCCTAGCAGGATCTTTCGATCTTCCACTAACATAACAAGTCAGCAAGGACTACTTATCTTCCGACCTCACAGTCCAGACTAGCTTGAGGTGAAGGTGTTTACAGATGGGTCATACCAATTTTGGGTTAATTCCCACATTGACGACTTCCTGGGGTTGTCAGGCCTATTTCCTTTCCCAAACAGTTGATCCGTTGAGTAACTCTACAAAATAGTCAATAGATCATACCTCATCTTGCTAATCCCCCATAGAAGAATTAGTTCCTCATGGTTTTCATAGACAATATAGAATCGATATAAAGAGAAACCATGCTAATTAAATCGATAGTATAGAGTATATGAAAGAGTTTGATTGTATTGAGATTAATTGCAAATCCACAAAGTTTGAATGTTTTCCAAAATTCACCACTCTTGAAAATAATGAAGAACAACTAAAATAAATTCTAAAACCTAAAAACGAAAGAAAACTGAACTAAATTTACTAAACAAAATCTAAGTCAAGTCAATGATGTTCATAACATGTTCCAAAGGAGCCTATTTATAGATTTTAGGTGGTCGTCTTCTTGAACCCTAGGTTAGTTGACATCCATGAGCTTTAACTTGATCGTGTAGACCAAAACACCCTTGTTTTGTATTTTATTACCATTCTAGAGTCGATGTTGCAACACACTAGGACTTTTGTTGCGACACAGAAGTCAGTATACTCTTAGGATTTCTTCAAGGATGTGTCGCAATACCCTTAGGTTGTGTCGCGACATCGAAGGCAGTATCGAGCTTTCTCCATTCTGCTCTCTATGTTGCGACATTGAATATCCCATATTGCGACATAGCGACCAATATCGATTTAGTATGCCTTCTAAAGGTCCTTGCACACTCACAAAGTATGTTAGCTCTCTCTTAGGCCTCATTTGGCCCCTATGGTTAATAAAAGACTTAATTTGCACATGTTATTGAATATAAAAAAAACTAAGAAAACTTAACTCAAACATAACAAAAATGCTTTTATTTCAAGCTCCTTAAATGTGAAAGCTAGTTTAATCTGCTACACCAAATTGCGATAGATCACGGCTCCAAAACCAACTCTTAATAGCAGATCTACAAACAATCAGTAACATAGGGTGCTTCATCACAGTGGGAGGGTCCCTCGTAGGCTAGAGTTCTTCCAATTTGGCGTAAGTGTTTTTAACACTAAGTCTACCGGACAAGAAGATGATGACCCACTCACATATGACGAAGAGATGCAGAGCGCTGATTCAAAGTTCTTGGAAATAGCTACGAAAGTTCAGATGGATTTGATCGATTCCAACTCAGTGTGGGAACTTGTAGACTTACCGAAAGGGATAAAACCCATTATCTACAAGATGAAAAGAAATGCATATGGAAAACTGGAAACTTATAAAGCCGGACTTGTAGCAAAAGGTTATACTAAAAAAAAAGGTACTAATTACGAAGAAACCTTATCTCTGATTGCCATGCTCAACTCAATATACATATTGTTATTCGTTGTGGCGATTCATGATCACGAGATCTGGCAAATGGATTTCAAGACTACGTTTTTGAACGGCTATCTTGAAGAGAGCATTTATATGATACAACCTAACAAATATATAGCTGAAGGAAACGAGCATAAAGTTTGCAAACTGCTTAGATCCATATATGGACTTAAGCAAGCATCCCGCTTGTGGAATCAAAGATTTGATCAAGAGATCAAAACTTTTGGATTTGAGCAAAACGTAGATCAACCTTGTGTTTATAAACATATAGGGGATGGAAATGTGGTATTTCTCTTTCTATATGTCGATGACAATCTACTCATTGGGAATGATTTAGAGACATTGTCATTGGTTAAACTATGATTCACCCAACAGTTTAGCATGAAGGACTTGGAAGAAACTAATTTTGTTCTAGGCATTTGAATCTTAAGGGATAAAAAGAACAAAGTGATAGCACTATTTCATGCTTTATACATAGACAAGATATTGAGAGCGTTATACAAATGACCAATTCGAAGAAGGGTAATCAACCTTCTGTATCAGGATTTTATCTCTCTTTAGAGTATTGTCCTAAGACAGTAGAAGAAAAAGTGAACATGAGAAAGGTTTATTATGCTTTGATAATAGGAAGTCTCATGTATGCTATGTTGTGCACATGCCTAGACATATGTTTTGCAGTGGGGTTAGTGAGTTGATAGCAGGCGAATCTAGGACCATGACACTAGGCAAGTAGTTTAGCATATACTCAAGTATTTACAGAGAACAAGGGATTATATGCTTGTTTATTCCAGAGGAGATCATACTCCTATTGAATATACTAATTTTGACTTCTAAAGGTGTCAGGATTCGAGGAAATCAACATTGGGTTGTGCTTTTATCCTAGACAGCGGGTCCATAGTATGAATAAATGTCAAGTAAGGTTACACAACTAACTTCACTATGGAGGCTCAAGTATGAGGTGTGAAAAAGCTATGTAACTATAATACTATGAATATAGCTAAATCCAAAGAAACCATATAAGTACAAAACACATTGATACAAAGTATCATAAGGGAGACAGTAGTGTTTCATAAAATAGTGGATTTAGTCAAAGATCGCATCTGAGAACAAACCCTAGGGATTTCTTTTGCCAATACTCTACTATCTAGAGAGATCTTTGGGAAACATATGGAAGGCATAGGAATGCGAAACATGACTGATCTAATTTACTAAGGGAGGTGAGAGACTGTTGGATCTGGTGCCCTGAGTATAGTATTTTCTTCTAAGTACACTTGTAATTTATTCAAACAAATTGGTTAATAAAATTATTCATGAATTACATTAATACTTTGTATATTGTCCTTACGTGGGTTTTGCATGTAAATAAAAATAGAGGCAAATGTTAGCTCACTAGTTGTTTAATGTTTAACTAATATTAAGTACTAGTTGTTTAATGTTTAACTAATATTAAGTGGTATTACGTGGTCGGATCGTAATACGAAAAGAAAACTTGTATTAGTAAACAAACCTAAACATGTCCTTAGTGCAATCAGAAATGAGCAAACTGATTCAAAGACTAATATGACGTCTATCAAGTCCAATTGGGAAGATACCTTATCTTTGGCATCGGAGCGGATGACTTTCAAAAGTTTGGACATAGATATGGCTAATTGGATTGATAGTACATTAGACTGGACCCAAGAAGAATAGATCTTGAATCTATTTATGAATTTATTCACTTTTGACGTTTATAGTGTGGCATACCTAAATCTTGAATGGATGACGAACTATGTATGTGTGACTAGTATACTTTGATGTAAGTAAAAGCTTGAGTTCAAATAGATAAGGAACCAAAAGTTGGTGCATTGGGTATACGACTTTTGCAATATGTAGCGTCATTCACAACAGTGGAATTAATAGTTTGTTACATGGGTAAATGATACCCTCTCATTTTCATTACATGGTTAATGAAAAGTAAACGTGACGACGGGTCATTCGTCTTTGTCATGAATGACTTGATTACTATTTGATAGTAATTGACTTTTCATGAAAGAAAGTGTAATGGTTACCATGAGATAAAATAGGATCATATTGGGAAAACGAATATTATTCAAAAGAGATTAACGATATCCTATGAGGGTAACACAGTTATGACAAGGTTATTAGATGAGCATTGATCTAGTTGCTTTCGTAATGGTATGCCATTGGGGAGAGCTCAGTCACGATACTATAATGGAATGACTTCGTGACTAAATGAGTTTATAATTAATGGGCGAAAGGCTGGGACTTAATTATAAATCATTTGAGCCTCAATTGCATATGGTCAATCAGTCCTTCCACTAGCTCTTTGAAACCATAAATAAATTGCATGTTGAATCAAATAAATATAAATGAATAAAAATGGTGAAAGTGGAGAAATGGAAAACATTTGGAAATGGTTATGGTTTTCTCCAAAATGAAAATGAAAATGGAGAAATAGAATAATTTAGAAATGAATGTAGTTTTCTCCAAAATGAAAATTAAAAATGAAAATGACCTGAAAATGAATTTATTTTTTTCAAATTAAACGAAGTTTGAAAATGGAAATAAATCATTTGGTAATAGTGAACCGTTGAATGTAGAAATATTAAATATATTTTCTCATAGATTCTTTTACGGTGAAGTTGTCATGATTTTAACGGAATTAGAATTGGGTTGAAAAGATTATTTAATTGAAAAAATATTGAGATGTTTATTTTGGAAAATAGAAAAACAAATATCGGGTTGGATCGAATTATAAAATATTGAGTTAAAAGTCCAGGAAATACTTGTAATTCAATCCGATATGGTAGAGACCCAGAAGTCCATCATGTTAATGAGGGGGACGACAAACTTTAGTATTATTAACTAGGGTTGTCGCCCCTATACTCCAAGATAGATTAGGAGTTCATTCTTTTGGCTAAAATAAAGTTTTACAATTCAACAAGGGTTCTACTTCCTCTCCTTATAAATAGATGGCACTAGTAAAACTATTTACATAACTTCAAAATATTGTTACTATGCCCGAAAATAGAGAGAATTTATCACTTAATTAGTATTAGTTATATACCAATTAAAATTTAACTTTAGCTTTATAAATAAGTTTTAGTAGTTAGATATATTTAATTAATAAAATTACCAACAAAAATGAAGATTGTTAGCAATAATAAGTAGAATTATATAAAAATGAATGAAACATTAAAGCAATGGTTCTTCTAAGAGGTAATATCGAATCATTTATATCGAGAGAGATTAAATATTATTTTAATTGATAATGAGGTAATATAATATTATAACATTAATTTTTTTCTTTAAGTTGTTTATACTTCCAAATCATCAGTCATAAATTTTTTTATTTATCAATTATTTGTTTGGTATAAGTGAAAAATGTTGGTGTGAATTTATTTTGAAAAAAATCAAATTTCATTAATTATTTTTAATTATTATTAATCTGATTATTAATTTAGTGTAAACATATTTTCTACTTACCTTTTACATAGTTCCAAATTTAAATATTATTTTAATCATTTTATTAATTAATTAATTTTTTATTTTATTATTTCTAAAATGTTATTTTATTCTCTCAATACCTTTAATATAAATTAACTAATCCTCATTTAATTGACATATATTTTAATATTATAAAATATATTATTTATTGAATTAAATATATAACACATGTCACATTAAAAGCCACTACAGATACAAAATAAAAAGACATTATATTATTTAACTGAGCTGAGCTAACTGGCACTGTTACAAAATCCACACCTTTTACATAGTAGAGGGATGAATTGCATAATTTAAACCTCTTTATCTTTTACGAAATCCAATTAAATGTATAAAAAGATGGTATCTATTTTTTTTAAAAATGGAATGGGCCACGATATATTGAGTAATATGGGCACGTGGAAAAGAGTAAAAACGACAAATGCAGATTATTAAAGGAATCCTTTTAAACAAGACTCAAAATAATATGGCAGCATACTCCACACATTCCAAAAACCAACGAGAAAGTTTTATGTTTATGCTAGCATGATAAAGTACTGAATTATCATGATTATGACAGGAAACGAGCCATCCATGACTCGAAACGAGACCATGCGAGGCGGACTGCAGCTTCATCCTCATCAGCCATTCCCATGCCCTTCCTCCGCTTTATACCATCGGGGGACCTGTTCATGAAGGCATGTGCATTGCCTGGATAAATATGCACCTCATATGGAGTTTTTGATTCTTTCAGTTTTTCCTCCAAAGCCTTCGCAGCCTGAAATCTCGACAATCCTGATTAATTTTCAGCCATAATTCCATCCATATAATAATGACTCTGACTGTTTAATTGTGATTTGCTTTATAACATCATATGACCAAGCAACAAATACTTGGTAAAAGAGAATAGAAATAGCAAAAAATATGAACCTAATGAAGCCTTATATCAGCAAATAAACAACCGTACACGTATTATTTTACCACCAATCTCTATTGCGCACAATCAAACATAAGTTGGAAAATGAATTATTTCCAGTGGCCAAAGCAAATATGTTCATTCTTCCTTTAACATTCACCCATGGTTTAGAGGTAACTAAGGTTTTCAGACGGTAAAGGAAGTAAGCCACGGTGCTAGGTTTTCAGAAGTAACTGCTATGTTATCCAGACTTCTCATTTTTCTCGTCAACATATTTGGTCCTATGAGTTTTGACAATATCATTGACTTTTCTACAAAGATTTGCAACTAAATCTAGCAATTATCACTAGGCCTGCGTGGCTGCTGAGCCTGAACTATTTTATTCCCACAAAGAAACAAAAAAAAGAAAAAAAAAGGAGCATCTCTAATGTCCAATCTTCAGATACTCGGTCACAAACATGAAACTAGCTTCAAGATATGATTGGAAATAAGTGATTAAATTTAAAACTGGGAGAATAAATAAATCTTGCCATACCGTCACATCTGAAAACCCAACAAAGTTATCAAGTTCTCCAAAATGAGCTTGAACAGGTGCTTTGGCCTGGGCAGGGTCTGCCAGTTCAGGTGAAGGAACCCCATAAAAGGCAGCAACAGCATCAACTTGAGGAACTAAGACAGAACTTGCAATAGAGAGAGCACCCCCCATGCAAAATCCGGTCACTCCAACCTGATCAATGCAGTGAAATCAGAGATTGCTCACCAACCAATGTTTAAACTTCACCCAAAACAAAGTTTCAATAAAGCAGCAAGAAACTTAATGTCGATAATAATCATTAACAAATTAACAGAAAATGCAGCTCCACAATTTGATACATATTTAAGAATAAAATACTTCAAAATTTCACAGCAGAATCTTAACTTTGTTCGAAAGTTAAACTTAGAAGAGAACCTGCAGAAACAGGAAATAACACTTAACAAAGAAGACATGTTAAGGCATTTGAGATGAAGTTGATGTACTTTTTGTCGTTCGGATGTAACGAGCAATTATGAAATAGTTGACCTGAACTGCAAATATAAAATCACCATTCCACAATATGTTCAGATTATTTTTTTAAATGTATAGAAAAAGAATTAGCAATATCTGTATTGCTTAAATCTCTTTTAAAAAATGGATGAACCCATAATAAGTCTATCTTCTTTCAAATTCTCCATTCACTTGGCCATCCAAAACAGAAGAAAAGTACTAAATGTTCAGCTTCATATATTCATTTCCACTTATCTCAGTCAATAAGGTACCAGAATGGTCACTACGATGAAGTGTCTAAACTTCAAATATGTTTTGAGTAAGCATAAGGCTTTAACAAAAATGACAATAAATAACCAGCACTCACCTTTTTTGAACCATTAGCTTTAAGCCAATCAACCGAAGCACAGATATCCTTTACAGCACCTTGCCAGTCAAGACCATCCATTAGGTGTTGTGCCTCTGCAACATCAAGACCAACCTTTCCTCGATACAAACTGAAGCAAGTTGAGAAACATAAAATGAATTAGCATTCAAATGTAGCAAACGCCAAGTGATCAAAGTTTATGAGCATTCAGATAACAAAAATAAAAATAAAAAATTGTGGAATGAAATGCATACTCTGGAATAAGAGCTTTGAATCCTGGGCCCAGTTGAGAGATCTTCAAGGCATGGTTTTTTATCTCAAAATCCACACCCCACCACTCCTGAAGAACAACAATTCCGGGTGCATCTTCTTTGCCAACCACATATGCATCAAATGCCTAATCAATACATTTAAAAAATAAATAAATAAAAGAGGGTTTAAATGAATTGAGAACAACTAAACCCAAATCAAACAAGACTCCATCCTGGATTCTGAAAATTCAAAAGCAAACAGAAAAACAATATTATGGACTGAAACTCAACAAATAACTAAAATCCACCGGTAACAGCAAAAATGGTTAGTCAATCTATAGAATCATGCATTTTGTTTTTGAATCAAGCAAAAAGATTCAATTTCAGTTTTAAACTTTGAACACAATATCTCGTATAACTTAATTACCATCAAGAACTGCGAGGCCCATATCAAATTGTAACATGAGTAGTCGATTATTAAAATAATATTCTTATATCAAGGAAAAAAAAGGATTAAATTATCAAAATTTTAACACAATCTCATACAAATCATTCCTAACATTTTAACAAAGACAAAATACCCAACAATCAAAATCATCAAAAAGAAAAGGCAAAACCCATAATAATTATAGCATGATTAGTCAATACTTGGAATAGAAAACATGCATTTTTATTTTCCAATCAAGAAAAAAATCAATCAGTTTTAAATTCTTAATCCAATATCTCATACAAATCGCCTACTAACATTTCAGCAAAGATAGCACATAGCTGACAATCGAAAGCATCAAGCCGTATCGACATACGACAGCCGAAAAAATACTGAAAAACTTTGTAAATTTGATTTTTTTTTAAAAAAGGGAAAAACCATAGTAATTGCAAACAGGACCGTCAATATTGAAATAAAATCACGCATTTTGTTTCTCAAACAGGAAAATAAAAACAATTTCAGTTTTAAAAATTTAATCCAAATCTCATACAACTCAATTGCTAACAGTCCAGCAAAGATAGCAAATACTCCAGAATCAAAAGCATCAAAAAGAAAAAGAGAAACCCATAATAATGTAACTCGATCATCAATATTAAAATTAAATCATGCATTTTCTTCTTAGATCAAGGAGAAAAGAAAAAACAATTTCAGTTTTAAAATGTTAATCCAATATCTAATACAACGCAATGACTAGCATTTCAGCAAAGATAGAAAAAACCCAACACTTGCAATCATCAAAAAGATAAAAAAATTAACTTAAAAACTGTTGAAACGAAGAGGAAATGAGAAGAACTGACAGTGTCATCTCTCTGAATCTGAACTTTCTTGAAAGCAGAGTCAGCCATTGATCGTACAGAAAAGCGGGGAATGGAGGGAGCAAGAGCGCGTGAAATGGTGAAGAAAGAAGGAGGCTTGGAAAGAATATTCCTAGAGAAGATTCTGGAAGATGAAGAAGATGTTATACCTCTTGCTGCTCCTAACATGCTTTGCACACGCTTCGTATGCAACAACTTACTAATTCATGTCGTTTTCTACAACCTTCTTCTATGAGAATAAACCCGAGAGACCTCTCTCAAACGACTCCGTTTGGTATATCCCGGCTTAGGCCTAAAACTGCCCATGAGTTGGATCAGAGTGGCAGCCATTTTTTTGTGATCCTCTTATGCCAGTCTCTCCCGTTGGACCAGTTTACAATTAAAAAGTAAACAAAATATTAAAATTATTTTTCAATTAAATTTTATTAGTAAATAATAATTTGGATCAATTAATCCAAATTTACAAGAAGTTTGACACGTTTTTTTAATAAAAAAAACAAATAATTCATATTAAACCGTCATAATCGGAAAATATGAAACTCTAGTAATCTCAGCAATCACTGTTATTTTTTCTAGAATTTTTGCAAATACTAGGAGAGCTGGATTTCTTTCTAAAGCCATTTTTGCAAGAATGTCCGCAACTTGATTTCTATATCAGGGAATATGCTTGATTTCCCATTGTTCCATAACTTGTAAGATTATATGTATTAGTTTGACATGTTTTTAGTTATCCATATCTCGCTAGGAGGCATCGCTATCCTCACATCACTTTATCACAATTTCCTCCATCACAACCTAGCCAAAGAAAGACATTCGTTAGACATAACATTCATTGGCGTATGCATGCTTACATGTGGGACACTTCTAACCTCTCTTATCAAATACAGGTGTTGGGTCTTTTTTTTCTTTTTTTCATAGTATCCATATGGGGCTGAATTAAAGAAATATGTTGAATTTTTAAGATATTTAAGGATAGATGGCACGTTTTCAGGTCAATGGTAATTTTTCCTTCAACTGTCATAATTCTAGCGGTTACAATACCCCAGCAATCATATTTTTTTCTTGTATAAACCCCTCCAAACTTCATTCTTTTCAATTCAAACTCAATTCTAAATTCTCTCAATAATTTCGTCAATTCTCTCGATAATTTCGTTTCAAATGTTTCTCTAAATCATATTCCCTTCGATTTTATTTTATTAATTATAATTTATGAAGTGACAAATTAACTTATTTGTTTGGATGAAAAGCACATCTCAGGCGTTCAATTACAAATGGTAAAAAATATTATTAAATTATTTAATTTTAATTAATTAATTAATTATGCTATTAACATTATTAATTTTTTATGTTTATATACTCAAGTCGATTATCGAATTTTGGAGACGTACATACACAATTTAAGTAAGAGTGCAACGATTGTCATTTATGGACACTTGCGAGATGCGAGATTCTTATACATGGCTCGCATGCTTGGGGGATTAAATTGGATCCCCCACTTATCAGTGCTTTGGTGGAAAGATGGAGACCAGTGATACACACATTTCATCTTCCCTACGATGAATGTCCAATTACACTCGAGGACGTTGGTTTACAACTCTATCTACCGGTCGATGGGGAAGTCATTACGGGGCCAGTGGTAAGTGTCACTTAGAGTGCAACATGCGAACAACTACTAGGGAAGGTGTCCAACAAGTTTAGGGGTAGTTGGATCGAGATAGGATGGTTGGAAGACAACTTCAAAACTATTGAGGCTTCTGTGAGTGGCATTGAAAAATAACAATCCACGCTCATTCATCTTGAGGTTGATCCGTGGTTTGCTTATGCTAGATAAATCTCAAAATCTGGTACATTTAAGGTGGCTACTACTACTAGCCTACTTGAAAGAAGCGGGATGATTTAGTTAGGGATCAATGTTGTTGGTGACATTGTACCGAGAAATGTGTTGAGAGACAAAACAAAAAAAAAGTTAAAATCGACAATTGCATACTCCTTCAATTGTGGGCATGATAACGACTACCATTTTTACGCCCTTGAGTGGACCCTCTTATGAATTCCCACTCGTAATATGGTAAAATTCATTTGATAATGTCATTATCATAATAATTTTTTATTATTGTAATTTTGAAATAACATATTATTTGAATAGGTGGAACAATCGCGCGAGACACACAGGTTTACCAACCGAGCTCGAGGATATCTGGCTAGCTTTAGGTCAACAAACCAAAGAGGAGGCTAGTTTATTGAATTCAAAGTTATATAATATTTATTCCAGCATTTGAACTTATATATTAGGCACATGCTAAGATTTATAATTTGTATTGCAGTTTGTATGGATGTCATATGTAGATTTGAGAATTTAAGAATGCGTCTCGGCCGAATTTTTGGCCAATTGCAACATCTGGCACATGAATGTGCCATTGATCATTTTTGCAACGATTGAGATGCACAAATCCAACCAAGTGATGTGGCAGTTCGGGTGTATGCAATGTATTCCGTCGCCACCTCAAGAGCTCGATGACCTGCACAAGATTGACTTGCGAGGGAGACTCGAGAAAAATTGACCAACATTCCACAAGAAATATATCGAGATGTGGTAGCATAGGTACGATTACTTGACCGACACTTCAACAATCAAATACAATCAGGATTCTCTTAAACTTTATTCTTGATTTATTCTTTATGCACATCTTCTTTATCAAGTTTATCATGTTTATGGATTCCTTGAGGAACTAATCCTCTTATGGGGGATTAGTAAGTGAAGGTGTGATTAACTAATTACTATGTAGGGTTTTCTTAACGAATCGACTGTTTGGGAGAAGAAGAACTTAAACGCTAGGCTTGACGACCCTAGGAAGTCATTTAGGTGAGAATTAACCCAAAATTGGTATGGCCTATCTGTAAACACCTTAGCCCCAAACTGTTCTGGATTATGAGGTCGAGAGATAAGTAGTTCTTGCTGGCTCATTAATTTAGTGGATGATCTAGAGATCCTGCTAGGGTAACGACTAGTTGATTGAATAAAAACCCAAATAGGAATTAGTTATGACCATCGAAGCGAGCTAATCACCCATATTTGGATTTGGTTGAGTTTTAGATTTCTGTTATTTGAAGTTCACTTTATTTCTATAATTTTTATCCTTTTATTTATAAAAACCCGAAATTCTCTTATTTATGTTTACTCTTAATATAATTTATTTAATTTACTAATTAATTTTATTTATGTTTAGGTTAACTTTAATTTAGTACTCGCCTCCCTTGGGTACAATCCTCGAAGTACTCACCTACTTTGTTGTAAAAACTATACTACAACATGACCCGTATACTTGTGGACATTGCCTCAATTGCATATCTTTAGTTACAGTATTAACACTTTGGACGTTAGTATGTCCGAGGGCAGTAAAGATGTTCGCGTCATTGCCGGGGAGGCAACGTCACTAAATTAATTTTAATTTTTGTGCTCTAATAAACTAATTAGGAAAATTTTAAATTATAGATATGATCTTTAGTTTTTTTATTTACTTCCTTATTTATTGTAGTTTACTAAAAATTTATTTTTCTTGAAGAAATCTCAACACATACCCTTGAAATGAGGAAGGAGACCTGCAGAAATATCCATTGAGCCCTATTTAGCAATACCATGGAAAATTTTGACTATATGTGGTCCAATGATGAAATAGATTATGACGATGAAATTTATGAAGAATGAATCAGAGATTGTTAATGCAATAACCAAGCCAGCTAAAAGGTAAAGTCTCAGCATACTCGTAGGACAGCAACAGGAGCACAGACATAGACATGTCTTGTCACGAGTTTGATCAAACTCAAGGCGAAAGCAAAGATGAAAAGGAAAACCCAATAGCAAGAATATCCTGGGACGATGAAATCTTGAGTAGTTAGATGGAACAACGTAAATTTGCAAGTATACACAATCGCAACAAGTAAATGTCGAGTTATCGTACCCACAGGGACTGTGAAAAGAATTATTTATGAAAGCAATTAAAAACACTTTGGTGAAGAAAAATATTTTGATGTGAGGAGGTGATTAAAAACTAAGATTTTTAACTAATTAAAACAAATAAAGAGAAAATAAAAGTTTCAATGCACGATTTCAAAAGATGATTTTAATCAAGATAACATAATTGTGTTAGATTAATTACATTTCTTAACTTAGAATTACTAAACTCATGTTTATGTTGTTACGAATAAATTCACGGCAACTTGGTCCTACCAAAATCCATTTATCTCTTGACTATATCTCTATGTTAATTCAATAGATTAAACACATTTTAATAAGCAAAGGCGTTAATGCACATACATACCTATGAAATTAAAAACAATCTCTTGTACATATCTCTATGCCAATTCAAACAATTAATTCAATCTCATAAGCACATAAAAGATTACATGAGGTAACAAAGTATTCCTACCTTGAAACAGTTTAATCACAATAATCTTGCAAGTTATGCAAGGCTAATGTATCGTTAGATATCGTTGCTAATTTAACCCTCAGCTACCTTAGATGATTAAACATGCACTGATTAAGTATCGTGTCAATTAATTACAATTTCAATCCGTTTAAATAATTAATTCATTAGTTACCTTACAATTGTAATGCAAGAATAACTTAGTCATGATTTTACTTAATCAAACATCTTACCAAGGCCTATAACAACAGAAATACAATTTTAATCAATTAAGTGGACAAAATGCAATAAACCTAAAACGAACTAAATTTAAGTCATATTAATTAAATTAAACATATCAACATCACAATTATTCATAGACATGTTCATAGAAACAAAAATAATATTAAAAGTATAACGAACAAGAATCAAATTCGGTATTTCTTCGAGGCTTGACTAGTTTGCTCTGCTCCTTTTTCTCAGCTTGTTCTTGTTGAACTGAGACTTCCATGAACACTTGAATGCTGCTACAAATGGTGGTTGAAGGACTCTTTTTCAATAGGTGAAACCAGCAAGGAAATAGGGAAGAAAATGAAGAACAACGGAAGGGGATTTGAAGAGAGAAAGTGAGAAAAAAGTGAAAGGATTAGAGGTTTTGAGATGTGTTTCAAATAAGCGGCCAAGGGGGTTTTTATAGGTTTAGTAAGATGATAAAAATAGAAAAAATCAGTAGCCATAGAGTCCCCCCATGGCCAGCCACACATGTGGCAAGTTTGAAGGTTTCAAACTTGCTATTTTAAGGTAAGGGCAAATTTAGAAAGACATGAATAGTGGAGGGGTTTGAATGCAAATTCAATGATTCTTCAAGGTCTTTTTTGCAAGCCAAATAATCATCCAAACAAGCTGATTGGGTCAGCATGTGGGACGGTTTTGGGCTGCCCAGTGGTAGGTCGGATCAGTTTTCTCGGTTCAGCTCAATTGGGCCTCTTTTCATAATTAGTTAATAATAATTTATTTGACCCAAAATAAATTGGATTAAAATTAAACTTAAGTATATTATGAATTAATATTCATAATTTGGACCGCCTTCAGCTAAAAAATTAATTTGCCTCGATGCTTCAAGAATCGCTTCTCGGTTTTGCGCTTCTAGCAGTGTCTACTGAGCTAATTTTCACCTTTTGTGCAAATTTGTCGAAAATGATCAAAATTAATCAAAATTTATTATAAAATTAATTAAAATTCAACATTTTAATAATTTTAGTATAATTTAATTATTTTATAACTATTATATATTTTTTGACAAGAATTACTACAAAATTGCATGAATTTGAGTTAAAACGGGTATGAAAAAGTGTGTATATTTTCGTGTTTTCACACCCCTAAACTTAACTCATTGCTCGTCCCGAGTAATGCACAAATTGAAAAGAATTTCTCAAAAGCACCTTTGAAAAATTCCTTCAGACAAACATTCTTCCCAAAATTATGAATTTAGTATACTTATGCTCAAGAACAAGAATTTTGATATTTATGCTACTTAAGTATACATATCATTCAAATTAATCTCAATTATTATTATGATAGCAAAAATAGACTAAATGCTTACTCAATAAGAACATGTTAAATCCCTACCAATTTGATTTTATTCCCTTATTTAAGATTAAGCTGTAATCATTAAGTTTAACTTATGCTTTCATATGTTGAACATAGCAATTTCCCTCCACTAATGTAGGTAGCATAGAAACTTGAATTAATAATTCTTTTAAGTAGGTTGTAATGTGGCTAGGCTAGGGGTAGGTAAAAGATAGATAAATTTAGGCTAAAAACCCTAGGCTCAACTTCAATCGAACCTTTGAAATATTTACCTTCAATACACCAATTATTTCGCTTTCACATGCTCTTTTCTACATCTATTTTCTTTCAAGTACATATGCTCTTCTCTCTCTCTTTTTTTTCACGAGCATTTTGTTATATGTACTATAATTTTTTTGAGCATTTGATACTTCTTTTCAGCTCCCCCAAACTTATTTTCAAAGAATGTTCTGAATAGTACAGAGTCTAGTGTTTGAGACAATTTAAAGATGATTAAGAGAGAAGTGATGGCTAAATATTGCAAAAGTTCAAATAAAATTAGGTCATATAGTCTCAAAGTTGGGTTTCAAAGGATAAAAATTCTTAAAGGTTGGCTTGAAAGGCTCAAATGGTCCAAATAAAAGTTGCCTAAATCATTTTCAATATTCCATGCTTCCTAAGATTTTGCCTCAAGAAACTACTAAGTCAATTCTAGAGACTTAAACTTTCATGCATGCCTAACTTTAAGGAACTAAATTTTTATGGTATGATTTGCATGATTTATTAAGAATACATTTATGTCATAATTCAACCAACATAACAATTATTGAAATAATAGAATTTTATTCATACTGAAGTTTAGCATACTTAACAAAATTTTAAATTTTTGAACAAAATATATCCTAATCATAATTAAAAGGAAATTGTATTCTCGGAGGAAATAATTTCAATTTTCGGTCCCCCTACTTAAGATGAACAATGTCCTCATTGTTAGAAGTTAATAGATACTATACACCAGGTAGGATTCTAGAAAAGAGGAGGTGAGTCAGTTTGACTGCTTAAGTACCAAGCTCTCTGTAGATCCAATCCTAGACATGTACATATCCATTGACACGCTTCTTATTTTAAAACTTGTTCATTTTTATTTATGATTTCCACCTCTTGTTTTATTATGCGAGAAATAAAAATTCCTAATAGAACCTAATCCTAAAATAGCATAAGAACAAAAATAAAATAAAGTTTAAATTCCCCATTTTTATTTATTTGTAGATCCCTCTGAATCCGACTCATCTTTTGCTCTATCATCTTTGCTTTTGCATGAATTGCTTCACTCCCTCTTTGATAGTGGACTCCATGGTTCAAATGTTAAATCTGGAAACTCAGGCACAAAAATAACAAGTCATTGTATATTTTTGTAAAAGCGTTTCTCATTGAGTCATCCCGTATTTTTAAATATCTCCAGTAAGCTTTTTGCTGCCATTGCATATGTTGCATTATATCCATCAATTTTGACAGCTCATTTTGAGGATCTAGGCAAGGTGATTGAGTTTTGAACATTGAAGTTGTCATGTCAAGTTCGGTTACAGGTTCCATTGGTTCTGCCTTATCAAGGATTTCAACTGACTGCATTGGTTTGATCTCTATGGGATCTTCTTCTTCTTTGGGATCCTCACTCTCTTCAACTTGTTGTTGTAAAACAGAGTCTCCAACTATTCAGTAGAGGTCACAATCTGTGATTGCGCCCTGGCTATAACCTTTCTTCTTTACGTTTGCAAGTATTTTGGCTTTCAAGCACAAAATTGTTATCGTAAAGGGAAAGTAAGCTGGGCAAGAATGTCTAGCGACACAATTCCGCATTTCACTTAGAATGATTTTCCCACATCAATGGTCTTTCTAGTTAAAATCGAGTATAATAAGACCATTCACTCTAATGAAATTGTAGTCCTATGTGAAATAGGCATAAGGCTAAATCGAATGAAATAGAACCATACCTTCACTAGTGGTGTAAAATATTCTTTGTGACAAGTGTGAATTCCTTGCTTTTACATAGTCCACTTAGAACTTGGAACTGTAAGTTCCTTGAGAATTTCTTGCAGATTTTCAGGCTCAATATTTCTCATCAAGGAATAATATCCATCATCTTCAGAATCAGGTAATTCAAAGAATTCATTAATAACGTTTGACGTTATTGGTACCTTGATTCCTCAGACAGAAACTTCCAATAATTCGTTTGAGGTCAAATTTTCATAAAGCTCACGAACTAATTCCTCATTTGCACTAGGTCTTTTCTCATAAAACAATTCCCAATTGAGAGCTTCAGCAATTTGTCGAATGCGCACCATGAAATCAATATAGTTGCTTTCTTTCAGTATAAAGCCTTTTTCAAGGTGTATTTGTTAATTCTTGAAAGCGCTTTCATATTTCGCTTTGTATTCTTCATAGTGAAATTTGTTTTGTGATTCGTCAATTTGGACAGAGGCACGAGTTCTCTTGCGAGGCATGATTAACCTGAACATAAGATAAAAACAAATATTTTCTAAAAAATTTAATTAGTATAAAATATTAATAATTCAATAAATTGAAAAATTAAATAATTAAATAAAATGGAAATTCAGGAGAAAAATTTGTCTCCTTTATATAGAAATTAAGAACTCAATAAATAAAATTAGAAGCAAAAGAATTTAATTGAGGGGTGGTTGGAAGGGTGATCGATAGGTGGCGAAATAAGATGGAATTATGCCACACAAGTAACAAAGGTGTGCGGTTAAGGACAGGGTAGCAGTGGCACGCAAGGGTGCAGCGATTTATGGCTTGATACGATGAAGGCAACAACAATGTGTGGAGCCTTGCGTGGGCAGAGGGGTATGCGTGTGCCGTGCGGGTGCTGGGCAGCAGGAAGGTGTGTCGAGCAAGGCTTGGCAAGCTGCTGGGCGTGCGAGCTGGTGCGAAAGCTGCTTGGCTATTGGTGGGCGTGGCTAGAGCTGGGAGCGGCAATGATACGCACAGAGCAGGATGTGCAAGGCAGCAGCAGCATGTGATTGTTGGCTGGAGCAAGCGTGGGCATGAGCGGCTTTGGAGCTGGCTAGTGACGTGCGTGATGGGCCAGGTCGTAAGATGCGTGCGAGGGTGGCTGTTGGGCGACAAGGTTACTAAGGGTGCCGACGGTGGGTGTTGGAAGGAAAGATGGAGATTGGTTTAGATGATGTGAGAAAATGTAGAAGGTGATTGGAATTTATAATGAAAAGGGTAGGAGTTCAATTAGAATTTTAGAACAAATTAATAATTAAAATATTCTAAGTTCTAATTCTATACAAAGTTAATAACAATTAATAAATAATATAATGCATATTAAATTATTATTTTCTATTAATTTATTGAAATAAACTTAAAATATAATCAATTTTAAACAAATCCTAATTCTATGCAAAGTTGATAATAATTAATATATATTACAATAAATATAATTATATACTAGTTATTATCATCTTATTTATTAAATTAAATTTAAAATATTTATTCTTGATGCCTTTGAAAATATTTGCAAAAGAGACATCTAATTTTAATATTTACAAAAAGAGCAACTAAATTTTGAAAATAATTCAATTAAGTACTTAGACTTAAAGAAAATTTGAAATTGAGTTGCAATTAAAACTAGGATCAAAATTGACCCTTTTATTTGAAAAACTAAAAGATTTATTTTTCCATTTAGGGAATAATTTCTCGAAAGATTATGTTAAAATTAATTCCCAGGAAAGATTGGAGAGGTCACAAGCGGTCCCACTTAAGTTCCAATCTCCTAGACAGAATTTATTTAAACATACTAATCCTGAAAATATACCCTAAATCATTTATTTAAAAAGAAAAACGAGAAGAATTAAATATTTGATAAAATGAACGAGATTTGATCCTATTCAATTTTATCCCCTAGTAATGTTTGAAGCGCTGAGCATTGACTCAAAAATTACCTCCCTTACTTTAAAGTTCGGCAACTCTGTATGGATAAATTTGGTGAATCATAAATGGACTGGACCAATGTGATTTTAACTTACTTGGAAAGAACCTTAATTTGGAATTGAATAACAAGACTTGCTGACCTACTTCAAATTCACGAACTCGAATGTGCTTGTCATGCCATCTTTTAAGTTTTTCCTTGAGTAATTTGGCATACTTGGATGAGAACATTTATAATTCTTCTAACTTATTGAGTTGAAGCATCCGTTTCTCTTTACCAAGCTTAAGATCCAAGTTGAGTTGTTGGAGAGCCCAGTAAGATTTGTGCTCTAACTCCAAGGGAAAATGATAGGCTTTCCCAAAAACCAACCTATAGGGTGACATCCACTAAAGGGGTCTTGTATGCTGTCCTGTAGGCCCATAAAGCATCATCCAGTATTTTGGACCAATCTCGTCGATTTGGGCAAACTACCTTCTTAAGTATGCCTTTGATCTCTTTTTTTGCTAGTTCAGCTTGCCCATTCGTCTGCGGATGGTAAGCTATGGCAACCTTGTGCTTCACTCCATGTTTTCAAGTAACCATTTCAACCATTTGTTCACAAAATGGGACCCTTCATCACTGATGATAGCTTTCGGGGTTCAAAACCTTATGAACACATGCTTCTGCAAAAACTTCATTACAATTGATTAGCTGTTAATGTCACAACAATAATGTGCAAGCGTACACTATCGATGCAAGTGTAGTAGACAATATGAGTCTGTCAGATATCGATCCCTCGAGGATGGTTGTCTTTTGTCTATCAATGTCAGTGCAATAAATAGATAGAAACGAGATAAATTGTGAGAGTTTTTGTCGAGGCAATAACTTGAAAACAATAAGATAAAATATGATAATGATAAACTGGGGTCCCCAACGTGAATATTCAACAGAATACTAAGTGCTCACAAGGTATAAAAGGATAGGTGATTGTCAATGCATTAAATTGCAATGAATATCTTACCAAGCTTAACTTCTATATTTAATCAAAGGCTTAAACATGCACATTAGCCACACCTTTCGATGATGGAAATGGAACACTATTAAGAACAAGTGGATTAAATTCCTCTAATCCTCAAGCAACTTTCATTGGCATGTTTGTTAGCTTGAACTGTCGCTACACTTTCTAGTGTCAGTGACCGTAATAACACTTCCATAATAAAAACATTCAAATCCAAAGATTAAACAGTAGAAGCAAGATTAAATAAAATAATATTTAACCCAGAAATCATGTGTACTTTCATACAAACATGAAATAGAAAGTAATCACCATTATTCATAAAAGAAATATAAAAGAAACAAGTGCAGAATACTAATCCTAGACAATCTCGACTTTAATCTCTCCATTCCGTCTTGTGTCGCACTCAGGGCTCCTCATCAAGAGCTAATCTGCATCCCTTTCACATCGGTTCACCTGTAGGAGTCTTAAGTCGCCGTAGCCAAAAAGCTTCAAAAGATAGGTTGACAAAGATACTCTCCCAAAAAGTCTTTTTTTTTCTTTTCACGTGAATATTTATATTCTTCCCAAATAGCCTAGGTGTCCTTTCATTAGAATCATGTTGCCTCTATACATAGAAGTTGGTTTACCAGACTGGACATCACACACATTTTTGTTCTTATCTAGACAACTGTTAGGTGCGGTGACAATTCTGGGTGCAATCTAAAAATACTCATGCAGTGACATTGGTACCAAAACATGACAAAATTAAAGATAAATAGGCTAAGATCCACTGAGTTATAAAATGCAATTTACTGAACTGAAAATGATAAAATATGTGCTAAAGATAACTAAATAGGGACAAATTAACTAATAAGTAAGGAGAAAACATATGTTTTTTCTAGTACTATCACACCCTCAAACTTGATTTTTTACTTGTCCTCAAGTAAAACAGAAACTGGCAAGGCTACACAAGAATTCATTAAGGCAAATGATCATTCTAGCAACTTGAATCACCCAAAATCCAAATGAATGAGTCACATTCAGATGATAGAATATTGCATCGACAATACATAAGTATGAGTGAATAAGATTGTAACTTCATCAAAACCAACATCATGCTTTAAATCCTAAATTCTATCTACCAATACAACATTTATTGTACAAAATATGTCTCCCTTTTTTAATTTTTGTGAATAAGGGATATCGTTGCATTACTGTACCCTTGTTCCTGAGAAGTAACGATGGAGTGCAAAAACCCCAAGGGAGTATGTAATTCGCCGACACACACTCATGCAGTGACATCCTTTGGCCAGATTCATTTTTTTAACGTTTGCATTGGAGTGTTCCCTCTTTAACATTTCACAATACACCCACTTTGGAGTATCTCTTATTCATAACTATATATAAGTAGTTGTAAAAGGAAGATTCATTCGAGATTCAAGGAATGCTACTAGTCATCCATTACTAATGTAAACTAAATCATTCATCAAAGATTTGAAGCAACAACATTTAGTAAAATTTATCCAACTCATTCATCGATAATTTGCAAGATTTAAGAATTAAGCATCGAATGTAACAAAAATTTTTAAACACATATGCGTTAACCATAATAAACCTTGCATGCTTCATTAAACTCATTTTTTTTGAAATGTGGGTGTATTTCCAAACCCCATATGCATTCCCCCAGAATTAAAGTTTGTATTGTCCCCAATGCACTAACATTAAAATGCGATGACAATAAAAATGTAACGATAATGTGCACTAACAAAATGAAAATTATAGCTACATGCAATGCATGAATACTACAGCTAAAACTTAAAATAAACTAACTCAATTTTCTCAGCCATCAATGTTTCTGCACGATGCTTCTTCTTTCTCCTATTTTTCTCCTCCTTGCACTTTTTGTTTTTGAAGTGCTTTCTCTTCCTTTCATTGGGCTTCGCACGATCCTTAGATCTCTCCTTAATTTCCAACACTGCCCCGGTATCATCGGTTAGGTTCGATGTAGACCACTATCGCCAATGAGTTGTGCTGCTGCTTATTGGTTACCTTTGCAACTTTCATTGGTCTAGCTCTATCTTGCTCCAAATTATCAGTAGTTGCACCCACAATCTTTGATGCATTGACAATGTTCTCAGCAGCTTCTTTCTCAGTATTTTCTTCCTTGCCCTTCTCGTTCACAACTGTAACACGGGCTTCCTCTTCTCCTACATCAACTTCCTCCTTAATAGCAGATGCCTCTTGACCAGCAATGAAGTCACCCTCGACCAGGCTATCAATCCTTCGCATACATTCCTCAATATCCCTTGAGTCCTCTTCTTTCTCATTATCAGAGACGTGCATTATGGGAGGGGATTCCATCGATCTATCTCAGTCTCCTAAGTTATCTTCCTCAAATGAGGTGATACGAGCACGCCCTGGGAACACCCTTGGACCAGATTACCGCGCGAGGCTTACCATATTTCACAAGCTGAACTAGCTCAAATCCAGCTCGTTGAGCTCAATTCAGCCCGATTCTAGCTCCTCGAGCTCATTTCCATCCTTTTATTTATGCATTTTATTAGTTGTTGGAATAAATTAAATATGTTGGTTAAATTAGTTAGTTCAGCTCAAATAATTATTAAGAGTTTAATTAGTCAAATCTAGACATTTTAATTATGTGTTAAATATGTTTTATTTTAATGCATGCATTTAATATGTCTTAGTTAGTACATATCATTAATTTGTCTTAGTATATTACATCATTTTAATGTGTTTTTTTAGCTCCAACCAAATTAATGTGCAGGTTTAATGTGTCTAAAGTTGGGACAAATTTAATTCATGTTTCAATTAATTTTGTCTAGCCGAATTTAATTCGTCTTAGTTGCTGTTGAATTTAATTTGAGTATTAGTTATTATTTGTTTTTAATGTGTCTTACCTTAGGCAAATTAATAAAATGTTCCAAATTAATGTGTTTAGTTGTTGCCGAATTTAACATATCTTGAGCTCATTCAATTTGCTGGATTAATTTGTGCAGCCATGTGCATGGACGACAATTAAGAAGCTGAGCTGATGGTTTAATTTTCCAAACACCTTTTCGTGTACAGCAAAGGACACATGAAGAGCTGTTGTTTTTCTTTCTTTCCAAAGCTGACCATTTAGCTGCTTAATTCTTTTCACATTGTTGGAGGTTCTTTCCACATGGCATGACTGTTCAGTTTTGTGCATTCACACACAAGGGGCTGCTCACATTCAACTTTCATACCTGATGGCCATTGGAGTATTCAAGACACCATTAAAATCATCAAGGCTGTTCAACTAACCAAAGTAGCACAATTAAAGTCATTCAAGCACTATGGCCGAGTCTCCTTGAGTCAAACTCAGCTCCCAAAACACCTCAATTAATTTCCAGCTGAAACCAGCCATTTAGAAGCTGTCCATTGATATCCTCTATGCACAAGGAACTTCAAGGAAGCTACTTGGAAATTTCATGGAACTTTCAGCTCATTAAAAGCTGAAATCAAATGTCCATTTGGTTACTAAGTGTCCATTCGACTATCCTAGGAATTTAGCTATAAATAGTTTACTTTGTAATCATTTTCGGGTAAACAATATACCTTGACATTTTTCTGAATTTTAATTCATTTGTGAGTTTATTCAACTCTCTAAATTCGTTTAAGACTCAAGTAGACTTATCTAGCTTGCTAGTGGCGTCTTTCTTGATTTTTTGAACTTATCACTCTAATCCCGAGTGTGGCGTTCAACCATTTGATACCTTTGGTTCCTAACTCTTTATAGTTAGTGGGTTAAGGTCCTTTTTAGCACCTTAAGTGACTTATAAGTTTCGGGTCAATACTCTCTATACTAAGTTTCGGGTCAATACTCTCTATAGTATTGGTTTACTCTTGTCCTTAAGCTCAACTTTCCGTTCTATCCAACATTCTGATTTGTTTGCTTCAAAACCTTAGCCGAATCTTCATCTTCATTCACCTAGCCATTTCTATCATTATTTAACTTAGCCTGTAACACCCCAAACTCGGCCTAGAAGTTAGGCTCGAATCTGGCGTGTCACATTGAAGAGTTTTTCAAAAACCATGTTTTTGTTAAAACCCTTCTTAAAATTTCAACTTCTTGCCATTTAAAACTTGTACAAAACCTTAGTTTGCGTTTGTTTATTTTCAGTCGAGGTTTAATAAAAGTTATTACCTTTAAAACCTTATTGTTGCGAAAGCTTAATTTAAAAGTAACCGATTTACAAAAACGTGATGTTTAAAGATTAAGTTGTGAAAGCGTAGTGTTTTGAAAAACCGTGTTCTACTTCTAGCAGATATAAATCACAATCACATCAAATCCCAAATTAAAGACCAGAAATTAAAAGAAGCCTTATTACAACTCGGATCAAAACCAAATTGCTTAAGTAAATGAGCAAAACAGAATAAAACTTGTGCTATTGTGTGGCCCTCTCCGAGTCCCTCGTAGCTCCGAACCGTCTAACGTTGGGGATTACCTGAAAGGTTAAAAACAGGGTGAGTTTATGAAAACTCAGTGTGTAATCCCCTTATTAAAAAAAAGAATCAATCTAGCCCTAAGCCCTTTGACAGTAATAGTATAGTGTGGGCCTTAGCCCAAAACAGAAACAGTGTGGGCCTAAGCTCGATACATATCAGTATGGTGCAAGTATGCAAACCCATCCCAATCCAGCCATCACACCACCCGTACCAACCCAACACACCATGTGGGGACAGAGTCGACCCACCCAGCCCTAACACCAATATCGCAGCATAGCTGCCAGTAGCTAGAATGGCTAAGAGTCGTAAACAGGATAGCTATAAGCTATAAATAGAATGCCTACAAGCCATAAGTATAGTAATATGATTGGCACAAAGCCATCAGTAGCAGTGATATGATCGGCACACAGCCATCAGTAACGGTAATATGATCGGCACAAAGCCATTAGTAGCAACGCACCAAAGCTGCTAGCAGCAGTATATGTGGCCAAGCCACCAGTAATAGTGATTGTGGCAGAGCTACCAGTACAGTACTTTCTCCATAACAGTATCCCAACCCATACAGTATGTCGTGTATGCAGAATGCCATGCTCAAAATCAGTCATTCAAATCACAGACAAACCAGTCATACCAAACACAAACAAATAAGTCATTTAACCATAGATAATTAAATCATTTGACCTCGAGGGTATTACGATCATTTTACCTTACAGGGGCATTACGGTCATTTTACCCTAAAGGGTATTACGGTCATTTTACCCTAAAAGGGCATTACGATCATTTTACCCTACAGGGGTGTTACAGTCATTTTACCCTATAGAGGTATAACAGTCATTTTACCTTACAGGGGCATTACGATCATTTTACCCTACAGGGGTATTACAGTCATTTTAACCTACAAGGGCATTATGGTCATTTTATCCTACAGGGGTATTACGGTCATTTTATAACATTTTCGAAGGTCTACAGTCACCTCGAGCGATACAAATAACCTAAATGGTCATAACGGTGTAAATGGGCCCAAGGTTCATATTCAGCCCAAATGGGCCCACACGCTCGTGTGGCCCATTTAGCCCAAATTCGGTCACGGCTATGCGAACGTTATAGCCCAATCCAGTATTTGCCACTTAACGTAGATTAAATTCGTGTGGGGCCCACGAGCCTATTGGGCCCACACGACTCATTTTAGCCCAACGAGGCCCATTACGACCCAAGAGCACGAGAACGGTCGTGGTGGCCTCAACAGTCTAACACCCATATTCTTGGGCTCAGTTCACCATACGAGTGATCACATGCCCATGTGGCCTCAATCGCCGTATTTCCGGCTTTTCGACAGTAATGTTTTACTGTGTACAGATACACACACACTTTCGACTTTTTAGCCGATCATCGAATACCGCATAAAATACACACCTGAATACGAACTCTTATGAACAACCCTCGAGCACCATTAAACAAGGTATTTATCAATCGCTTGACAATAGGATCTCAACCTTCCTTGATAGTTATCTGCATATAAAGCAAATTTAGTAATCAAGATTGCTTATACATATGGGTTGAATCTATGGTTATTAGCCTAAAGAAAATGCAAACCCCAAACAAGGGAAAAGCATATTCAGCCAATACCAACCCACGACAACATATTCCAGTTCAGATCATTCACTGCTCACGAATTCGTTAAACCCGAAAGAACACCATAACAAAGGTAACAAAAAGAAGATAAGAATCGACATCTAAGGAAATAGAAGAGAAAAGCCAAAAGAGTAGAGATGCAGGGACCTACTAATCGATATTCTGCCAATGGAAACTATTTGAGTGACAGGGAAGAGAAGTTAGAATCGAGAGGCAGATGAGATGGTCATCCACCACGGCTTGAGAGAGAGGGAGAGTAGAAAAGAATTGACAATCAAGGACAAGTGAGAGGGTTGATGGCACAAACAATGTTCGGCTAACAAGGGAGGAAACGTTCAGCTACCCAAAACCAAAAATAAGTAAAGGCAAAGTACCAATGAGGGAGAGATACGAATTTTCAGCTTTTCGACTTTTCAGCTTTTGCCAATTCACAGAAGAGACAGTGTGATTACACACCTTTCACGAAAGCTAGCGAAACACCTTTTGGCACCAACCTACATTGATTTGAATATTCGGTCAGCCCTTCAATAACCAATATTTTCAAGTACTTAAACCACACTTAAACAATCATCACCTACCACGATTATAAGAAATATGGCCTACTCTTCTAAGATTCTTGGCCAAGGCATGATTCCATGTTCTTGACGATTCTTTGCTTAAGCAACGATTGGAAATGGTTACTCGATTATGATTTAAGAAAAATCCAACACCAAAATCACAACATAATTGGCCTACCAACCAACTTACCCCAATGATCAAACGATTGGTGAAGGGAAGATTTGGAACGCCTCTACCCACTAGAGAATCCTCTTTTCTCTTCTCAAGATTTTAACACCTAAAATCGATGATGAAATCGGTTAGAAAAGCTTAGGTATATTCGGCCAAGCGCAATAGAGAAAGGATAGTAACTGAAAGTACACAAAAGAGCCTTGAAGAAATCAGTTGGGGTGGGGAGAGTGGGAAGCAGAGAAGAAGAAGATGGTCACTAGGTTCGACTTTGAAAGAAAATAGAAGAATAGAGGGAAGAGAGAAGAGAAGTGCATGCGGCACTGTTAAGAGAGTAGAGAAAACAAAATATGGTGTTTGGCAGAGAAAGAAAAATGAGACAAAAAGAAAGTTACCTATTTGGTAAAAGAATAAAAGTCATATGACCGAATTTGCACTATGGGAAACCCACTTTCAGCCAACTGCTACTACACCCCTAATTCCACTCCCCAAATCTCTCAATACCCCTAATTTGAAACACTTTCAAACTCTTCCAAATCCTTATCCCATGAATCACTCCCCCAAGACCAATTCCACAACCACCTGAGCAGAATCCCACTACAACACAACCACTAGGCGTCATAACTGCAAAATAAAACCTCCCTTGCACATTCCAAGACTTAAACCTCAGGCCTCACAATACACAACACACCACCTTGCCACTAGACCACAGGCTTTTTTTATGTCACCTTTTGCCACATTTTATTCTTAAAGCCTACTGACTCCCAGGGTTTTATTCACCTAAAACCAAAATTTTTGTTACAGCCCAAGTTTAAACCCATGACTTCTCCAATACTTCTCAGGACCCTTAACCACTAAAGCAGACATACTTTTGTGTTATTCACTTACACATCTAAAATATCTAAGAGCAGTCTCCTATCTGATTCCAAGCTCAAGGCCCAATACTTCTAGGCCCGAAATTTGGAGCGTTACATATCCAATTTCAGCCATTCTCTTTATTCCCATTTGTTTCAACATCTAGCCGAGCCTATCCTTAATCTATCCTAAAACTCTTTGAAAACCTTTCATTTAAGCCTGCACTTAGCCAAATTCAATTAAACTCTAAATTGAACGTTACTTCTCCATTTTAACGATCGGGCAACAAATGACTCAAATCATCACCGAGGCGAGATCATATCATTTGGTATCAAAGCTAGCTGAAATCGAGGAGTACGGACATTCAAAGCTGTGCAAGTGAATGTATTTGAATGTATTTGTATGGAAACAAAAAGGAGGTACAAAATTTAAAAAAAAAGAGAAATTTCGGAGATAAAAAAAAGTTCTTGAAAAGTGTCCATAAGTTACCCGATCTTCAAAGCTATTTCTCCATCAAATTCAGACCCAAACGCCACACTTGGCACCATTATTTTTATTTTCTTTTCAGCCTACCTTGCACTCCTTACATCGACTACCTTTGTAAACCCACTTGAAGCTGACCCTAGATTCGCTTATAAGTCTAAACAAGTCAATTACGAATTTCAAGAGGCGAAGCGAGAGGTAAAAGGCACGAGTTTTGAGAGAGCATTGAAGTGTAGAAAAAGCCATTTAATGAGTGCAAACACGAGTGCGAGTGCCATCCAATATTTTTCTTTGTGAGTGAAACGTGAGGTATGTGGTGAGGTGTTTACTTTTTGTTTTGTTTTTAATCACTTTTCTTTTCAGCAATAAAATCATGTTTCGAGAAGAGTTTTCAGAGTCGAAATTCCAATATGTGATGCAAGAGATACGTAGAATGATGAAATCTAAATTTGACAAATTGCATGAATGATTGGATCGAGTGGGGAAAAGAGCTCGAAGAAAGCAAATTTCATCGAGTCGAGGGACGTAGATAAGATCATCATGGAAGCACACATCCAATGACTATTTGAGAAGAGATTCTTATCGTGATTCCTATTCATCAAGGAATTCGAGGTGAAATGAGGTGAGTTACGAGTTTGAAACCTTTCAAGGTGTCAAGTGAGAACGTAGAAATTTCCCTTCAAGTGCCTCAATGTATTCATCTATGAAGAATCAATCTTGAAGAGGTGATCATCGCCTGTTTGAAGACCTCTCTTCTTATTCTCAACGAAAAGTTTCTCATTTTGATTCCTTCTTGTATTCTTCCTGTTGTAATGAAATCAAAAAGCTTAGAGATGGTTTTGTAGACTTGCTTGCCCAAGTCTTGCTGTTGCGAAAGGAGAATGCCCTATTCTAGGTGGAAATGTCGCTTCAAAATGTTGTCTTGAAATTAGTCCTTGGCTACTGTCGTTAAAAAGATCATTGGCTCCTTTTTCTCCATTGGCATAGAGGATTCCGATTCATGAACTATAGTTGTAGAGGATGAGTGTTCTTTAGCTTGGTGGCTTTCTTGACTGATCCTTTCATTCTTGCCATATTTTGTTTGTTTTGTGGAGTGAAGATTGTTTAAAGTTGTAAAGGTACGGGCTTGGGGAAGAGGAAGTGAATAAAAATGGCTGCTTTGTATGTGTTACAGTTAGCATAGCGAAGGGGGTTTATAGTGAGTGAAAGAAGATGGAAATGTGCCCTTCATTCGTGGTGAGTCATATGTGATAGTACAATAGTATGAACTGCATTGACAATAAAGCCCAAGTGAATTGACAATGGTACTTAATTATTCTATAAGAAAGAAAAAAATAAAAAAATAAAACAAACTTGAGCAAAAACAAAAATAACATTATAATAAATTTCATAAAAATTAAAATTTTTTGTTTCAATCAATGCCTTTGGGACTACCACTTGGTTGCAATGAAAGTGTGTACCTTGATCACTAATCAATGCCTTTGGTGTGCTAAAGTGGGTGAGTATATGCTTGTGAAAAATTTAAGCACTGTCTTTGCATCATCCTTTGGGACTGCAACAGTTTCAACCCACTTCGAGATGTAGTCAACAGCTACTAATATATAAAGATTTTCAAATGAATTTGGAAATGGTCCCATAAAATCCATACCCTAAACATCAAACAATTCAACCTCCATAATTGGTTGTTGCAACATTTCATTACGTCGAGATATAGAGCCATTGCGCTAACACCTATCTCATTGACTCACAAAATTGTGAGTGTCTTTGAATAATGAAGGCCAGTAGAATATCGATTGGAGAATCTTACTAGCAGTTCACATGCCATCAAAATGACCTCTATAAGGAGCATCATGACAGTGCTTTAGGATTGAAAGCATCTCCTTTTCTAGAACACAACGCCGAATAATGTTGTCATTGCATACCTTGAATAAGTACAGCTCGTTCCAATGATACTTCACTACTTCACAAAGAAATATTTGTTTTTTATGGCCTGTGACACTCTATGAGAGTTTTCCACACACTAGATAATTAAACAATTCCGCATACCAAGGGGTTGCATCTACCACAAATAACTTCTCATCTGGGAATGCGTTGACAATTTGAAGTATGTTTCCATCTTCACTGCCAACTACAAATCAAGAAAGATGGTTTGTAACTTGATTCACTGAACCCTTGTGATCTTTTATCTCGATGTCGAATTCTTGCAATAGTAAGATCCAGCGTATCAGTCTTGGTTTTGCATCATTCTTCACAAAAAGATATCTCAATGCCGAGTGATCAGTAAATACGGTAACCTTTGCGCCAATAAGATAAGAAGGAAACTTGTCAAAAGCAAAGACTACAGCCAACAATTCTTTCTCTGTAGTGGTATAATTGATTTGAGCCTCTGTAAGAGTTTTTCTTGCATAATAGATTGGTGTGAAATATTTTTCCCTTGCCATGTCCTAGAACAACACCCACAACAAAGTCACTTTCGTCGCACATAACTTCAAAAGGTTGAGACCAATCTGGTGCAACGACAATGGGTATATTTACTAGCTGCGCCTTTAATTGAATAAATGCCTCTAAACATGCATCACCAAAGAGGAATTTTTTATTCTGTTCTAGCAATGAGCATAAGGGTTTTACAATTTTTGAGAAATCTCTAATAAATCTTTGGTAAAACCCTGTATGCCCAAGAAAACTGTGAATACCTTTCACATTTGTCGGTGGAGGTATTTTCTCAATAATTTCCACTTCAGCTTTGTCTACTTCAATGCCTGGACTAGAGATGCGATGGCCTAACACAATGCCTTTAGTTTCCATGAAATGACATTTTTCTTAATTTAGAACAAGATTTGTGTCTTCACATCGCTGCAATAATTTATCCAAATTGTCAGCGCAATGATCAAAATCATTCCCATAGACTGAGAAATCATCCATAAAAACCTCTAAATAATCTTCAATCATATCTGAGAATATTGCCATCATGCACTTTTGAAATGTGGCTGGTGCGTTGCAAAGGCCAAAAGGCATACGGCAAAAAGAAAAGTACCAAAGGGACAGGTGAAAGTTGTTTACTCTTGATCCTCTGGTGCAATAGCAATTTGATTGTACCCAGAATAGTCGTCTAAGAAGCAGTAATAGGCTCTTCCAACAAGCCTGTCCAACATTTGGTTAATGAAAAGAAGTGAGAAGTGGTCTTTCCTTGTGCCAGTATTAAGTTTGCGATAATCCATATAGACTCGCCATCCCATAGGGATGCGTGTAGGAATTAATTCATCTTTTTCGTTGTTAACCATAGTGTTGCCACTCTTTTTAGGAACGCATTGCACTAGACTTACCCAATTGCTATTAGAAATAGGGTAAATAATTCTAGCATCAAGCCATTTTATAATTTCTTTCTTAACAACTTCCTTCATCTTCTCGTTTAATCTTCTTTGTTGCTCAATCGATTGCTTACCTTCATCTTCCAACTTGATCTTGTGCAGGCAAAAAGATGAATTAATGCCTCAGATATCGATAATACTCCAAGCAATAGCTCGTTTATGTTGCTTAAGAATATAGATCAATTTCTCTTCTTGAGTTACATCCAGTGTTGCGGAGACAATAACTGGGAGAGTATTGTTATCACCAAGAAAGACATATTTAAAATGAGTAGGTAGTGGTTTCAATTCCAGAGTAAGAGCTTTACCGATGGATGGCTTGAAAATTGGAGTCATTCTATTGGCTAAGTCTAAGGATTTAATCTGTCATCCATGCCTGAGTTCAATATTATTAACTTTAACCATGTTGTCACAATTATCTAAGAATTCATCACCAAATGTCACTATAAACTACTCAGAAAGTATTATGCTTTGGTTATTGAATTCTTCCTCAATTAGACCATCTAGCACATCGACAATATGGCATTCTTATTTATCCTTGCATTGAATAGATTCGAAAACATTGAAGGTAACGTGCTCATCATTAAGTCGCATGGTCAATTCACTTTTGTAAACATCAATAAGAGTTCGTCCGATGGCTAAAAATGGTCGTTCCAAGATTATGGGAACCTCCTTGTCTGCCTCGCAGTCAAGTATGATAAAATTAGCTAGAAAAATGAATTTATCCATACGAACTAAAATATATTTGATTTTCCCTTCAGGTTGAGCCAAGGATCGATCAATTAGTTGCTATGTCATTGTAGCAGGTTTCATGTGACCAATTCCAAACTTTCTGAAAGTAGATAGTGGCATTAGGTTGATGTTAGCTCCCAAGTCACATAAAGTGTTGCCCAAATAATGGTTGCCAATTGAACATGGGATAGTAAAGCTCTTAGGATCTTTCATTTTGGGGGGCAACTTATTTGTCAAAACAACACTACAGCCTTCTGTGAGTGCAATAGTTTCCATATCACTGAGCTTCTTCTTTTTGGACAAGAGCTCCTTCATAAATTTCCCACAATTCAAAATTTTCACAAGGGTGTCTACTAAAGGAATATTGACCTGAAGTTGCTTTAGTGCGTTTAGGAACTATTGGTACTACTTGTCTTGCTTATTCTTCCTGAATCTTTGTGGAAAAGGTAAAGGTGGAGATACATCTGATTGCGCCGACACCTTTGATTGTGTCGACAGTTTCGAGGGTTGGACATTAGACATATGAGTGACAATTTGTGGAACTTCTTTGTCTGGTACATTGACAAGCTCTTCAGATTCAACCTTCTTACTAGGGATCACTTCACCAGTATCTTGAGGTGCTATAGTAGAGTCTGTAGTCGGCTCACCAGTTTGTTTACCACTCCTAAGAGTGATAGCCTTGCAGTGTTCTTTGCCCCTCTTACTGGGATTTTTCGTGCCACTAGGTAGTGTGCCTGGTGGTCAAGTATTTATATTTGAAGAAAGTTGTACTAATTGTGCCTCAAATGCCCAAATAGAAGATGAATTCCCTTGCACAATAGCTTCTGTGCGAGTAATATGCTCCAGTATTAAAGCCTCAAGAGCTGCTAATGGGTCAGAAGGAGAAGCTTGCGTGTACTATTTTTGTTGATGCTCTTGAACATGCTGATGCAGCACCGAAGAGTGTTGTGGCTATGTCTGATTCTAGTGTTGATGCATCTGGCTTTGTTGTGAATGCATCTGAGTGTGCTGATTGTAGTTTTGCTGTTGTTGATTGTAATTCCTTTGTCTTGGATTATAATTGCCTTGAGTAGATATATTCCCATATCGGAATGTCAGAGCATTTTATCCAACATTCTAAGTTCCCCAAGGTTGTTGATTATGTGCAGAATTATTATAACAGTTTCCATAGGAATTGTTGCGGATGTTGCTGACATAAAAGGCATTCTCTGTATGTTGTGGACAATCTTCATAGCTATGGTTGCCACTGCAAATCTCACAACAAAAGGTAGGAACATTAACTTGTTGAGTGACTTGTATAGGTGCAACGTCACTAACCCCTTGCATATTTTTAATCATATTTTCAAGAGAAGAAACTTGAGCATTAAGTGCAGATATTGCGTCCAATTCAATAACTCCCGGAGTAGCTTTTGCTTGTGTAGCTTTAGAGATAGGATATTGATAATCATTCTGAGCAATTCTCTCTAGAATTTGAATAGCATCATTATAAGTACAATCCAACAAAGGACCATTGGCTGACGCGTCGACAAGATTCCTAGTGTGTGAATTCAACCCATTATAGAAAATCTCAATTTGTGTTTTCTGTTAAATGCCGTGCATGGGACAACGTCGAAGAAAAAATTTATAATGTTCCCATGTGGTATGAAGATTCTCATCATCCAGCTGATGATAAGTTGTAATATCATTTCAGAGACGAGCATTCATTGTCGGCGAGTTAAATCGAAAAACAAACTGTGTTGGTAGTGCATTCCAAGAAGTAATTGATTTAGTAGGTAGCTGAAGGAACTAAGTACAAGCTCTTCGCTGCAAGGAATAAGGAAATAATTGCATCTTCAAAGCGTTATCAGGAACGCCTTGTTGACTAAAGGAAGCACAAATCAATAAAATGATTTAAGATGTTCTCATGCATCTTCATGAGGCAGTCCAACATATTGCCCATTAGAATTTAGCATTTGAAACATTACTGGCTTGAGTTTAAAATTTCCAGCTTGGATTGCTGGCCTAACAACTCTCGGTTGTAAGTCATCCAAGATAGGTACTACAAAATCTCGTATAGGCCTATTTTGTATTTGAGCGTCTTGCTACATTGGTTGGTTTTTAGCATTTTGGTTTTGCATCGGTGGTATGACTTCATAGTTTCTTTGTAAAGCCATATTCCTTTGTTCTCGAAATCTCCTCCGAACGGTTCTTTCAATTTGTGGATCAAAATTGGCAATAAACTCCGAATTTCTTCGAGTCATACAACACCTAAAATAAAATGTGAAAATAGCGACAAAAAGAAAACAAGTTAGTAACAACTAAATATTATGAAATAAAAACAAACAAATATAAACATCAAATAAATGCCATCCCCAACAATGACGCCAAAACTTGATCGGTTGTTTAACATCACAGCAATAATGTGCAAGCGTACACTGTCTATGCAAGTATAGTAGATAGATATGAGTCTGTCGGATTTCAATCCCACGAGGATGGCTGTCTTTTGTTTATCAATGTCAGTGCAATAAATAGATACAAACGAGAGAAATTGTAAGAGTAGTTGTCGAAGCAAGAACTTGAAAGCAATAAGATAAAATATGATAATGATAAACAGGGATCCCCAACATGAATATTCAACAGAATACTAAGTGCTCACAAGGTATAAAAGGATAGGTGATTGTCGATGCATTAAATTGCAATGAATATCTTACCAAGCTTAGCTTCTATATTTAATCAAAGATTTAAACATGCGCATTAGCCATACCTTTCGATGATGGCAATGGAACACTATTACGAACAAGTGGATTAAATTCCTCTAATCCTTAAGAACTTCCATAATATATTGACATGGGCATCAAGTTGATACTCGCACCCAAATCACATAGTGCTTTACCATAATATATTGCTCCTATGTTGCAAGGTATGGTAAAACATCCAAGATCCTTCAAATTCGGGGGTAGTTTGTCTTGAAGATATGCACTGCATTCCTTCGTCAAGGCTACCATCTCAAATTCTCCAAGTCTTTGTTTCTTGGACAGGATATCCTTCATGAATTTGATGTAATTCGACATTTTTTAAGTGCTTCTACCAACATGATGTTGATATGAAGTTTCTTGAGCACGTTTAGAAACTTCTTGAACTGGACTTCCTACTTATGCTTTTGAAGCCTTTGAGGGTAGGGTGGTGGAGGCTTCTTTACTTGAACTGGTTGATTCATCTTTTGTGGCAACTCTGTATCTAATGAAGTTGTTAGTTTATCAGAATTAACTGGTTCAGAAGTTACCTTATCGAATTTTGCAGATTCTGGTTTTGGTGAAACTGGAATTTCAACACTCTGTTGAACTTCCATTGAGTCTTGAGCATCAGCTGGCCCCTCTTCAACTTCGACGGTGTTGGGCTCTAATGTCTTTCCGCTCCTCAATTCAGTGCTTTACAATGCTCTTTTCCCGAATTTCTTGGATTCTCTGTATCACTAGGCAAAGCACCTTGTGGACAGTTTTTGAGTTCAGTGGCTTCTTGGATTTGGGTTAAGGCATCATTTTTGGTTATGTATGCTTTCAACAAGTTTTCTAAGCCATTGGAAGCTTCAAATTGGGGTTGCTTCTAAAATTGTAGGTGGCTAGGTCGGTCTAGGTTTGGCATAGTGTTACTGGGTCCAGCCCCTTGGCTACTCCAAGAAAGGTTAAGGTGGTTTCGCCAAGATGGGTTATAAAAATTGGGTTACAGTCTTTTCCTTCCTCAGTTTTGGTTCTGATTACCCATGTAATACACGAATTCTAGGTTTGATGGACATTCTTTGAACAAATGTCCTTCCCCATAATAAACACAGGCTATATTCTCAAATTGATTGGGTGGCTGAGTTGCAAAACTATTAAACCCATTAATGGTAAAATTTTTAAGCATTGAGGAAATCGAAGGTACCTAAGATGCTAGTGAAGTGAGAGCATCCACTTCATGTATTCTAGCAAGCAGTCTTCCTAACGCTGCTCGATTGGTTGGTCATTGATAATTACTGCTGGGAATTCTCTCAATGATTTCATAAGCCTCGTTATAAGACTTAGAAAGGAGAGCACCATTAGTAGAAGCGTCCACTACCATCCTTGTGTGAGCATTGAGACCATTATAGAACATCCAAGTTGGATGCTATGAGGGATTCCGTGATGAAGGCACTTTCGTAATAATTATTTGTACCTTGCTCATGCTTCATACAAGGACTCATCATCCATTTGTTGGAAAGCAGTGATCTCGTTCCACAACTTAGCATTCTTGCTAGGCGAGAATTACTTTGAGTAATCTTTCTGCTAACTCTTGCCATGGGGAAATGGAATTTGGTGGCAATGAGTTCAACCAGGCTCGATCTTTGTCCTTTAGAGAATATGGGAATAGCTTTAATCATAGTGCATCTTAGGGTACTTTGGCTAACTTGAAAGAATCGTTCACCTCTATAAACAGTCTTAAGTTAAGGTGAGGATCTTCAGTAGGCATTCCACTCAATTGTCTCACTGTCTGAAGTAGTTGGAACATGACTGGCTTCAGCTCGAATTGTTGTGCCTTGATTTTGTGTCTCCTAATACCCGAATTAAGATCATGAAACACTGGCATGGCATACTGTCTTAGAGCTCTATCATTATCATCAGTAATAAGGATAGGATTTTGAACAGGGTTTGCTCCGTTTCCTTGGTTCAGATTTTCAAAGTTCATCTCTTAGGTCATTCTCTGACTTGCTTGTCTCCTTCATTGTCAAAAGTTTCTCTCAATTCTAGTGTTTATAGAGAGTAAATCTATAATTTGCTCAGTACTTATAAACACCTGAAACAACACAGAAAAATTAATTAAGCTAAAATTGAACTGAAAAATAAATAAACCAAAATGCAAAATTCATAAATTCACAAATAAATACTTTTAAAACAGTCTCTGGCAATGGCACCAAAAACTTGGAACGACAGAAGAGTCTAAGTGTACACAATCGCAAAAAGTAATAAAGTGACAAGTAAATGTCGAGTTATCTTACCCACAGGGACTGTGAAAAGAATTATTTATGGATGCAATTAAAAATACTTTGGTGAAGAAAAATATTTTGACTTGAGGAGGTGATTAAAAACTAATATTTTTAACTAAGTAAAATAAATAAAGAGAAAATAAAAGTTCCAATGCACGATTTCAAAAGATGATTTTAATTAAGATGACATAATTGTGCTAGATTAATTACATTTCTTAACTTAGAATTACTAAACTCATGTTCATGTTGTTACGAATAAATTCACGACAACTTGGTAATTTGCTAACTTATGAACATACTCACCTACGAAAATCCATTTATCTCTTGACTATATCTCTATGTCAATTCAACCAATTAAATACATTTTAATAAGCAAATGCGTTAATGCACTTACATACTTATGAAATTAAAAATAATCTCTTGTACATATCTCTATGCCAATTCAAACAATTAATTCAATCTCATAAGAAAATAAAAGATTACGTGAGGTTACAAAGTATTTCTACCTTGAAACAATTTAATCACAATAATCTTGCAAGTTATGCAAGGCTAATGTATCGTTAGGTACCATTGCTAATTTAACCCCTAACTACCTTAGATGATTAAACATGCACTAATTAAGTATCGTGTCAGTTAATTACAATTTTAACCCGTTTAAATAATTAATTCATTAGTTACCTTACAATTGTAATGCAAGAATAACTTAGTCATGGTTTTACTTAATCAAACATCTTACCAATGCCTATAACAACACAAACACAATTTTAATAAATTAAGTGGACAAAATGCAATCAACCTAACACGAATTAAATTTAAGCCATATTAATTAAATTAAAAATATCAACATCACAATTATTCATAGACATTTTCATAGCAACAATAATAAAATTAAAAGGATAAGGAACAAGAATCAAATTCGATGTTTCTTCGACGATTGACTAGTTTGCTCCGCTCCTCTTTCTCCGCTTGTTCTTGTTGAACCGAGACTTCCACAAACACTTGAATACTAATCAAAATGGTGGTTGAAGGGCTCTTTTTCAAAAGGTAAAATCGGCAAGGGAATGGGGAAGAAAATGAAGAACAACAGAATGGGATTTGAAGAGAGAAACTGAGAGAGAAGTGAAAGTATGAGAGGTTTTAAGATGTGTTTCAAATGAGCAGCCAAGGGGGGGTTTTATAGGTTGAGTAGGCTGATAAAAATAGAAAAAATTAGCAGCCATAGAGTTCCCCCATGGTCGGTCACACATGTGGCAAGTTTGAAGGTTTCAAACTTGCTATTTTAAAGTAGGGGAAAATCTAGAAAGGCATGAATAGTGGAGGGGTTTGAATGCAAATTCAAGGAGTCTTCAAGGGAAATTTTTCAAGCCAAATAATAATCCAAACAAGCTGATTGGGTCAGCATCTGGGACGGTTTTGGGCTGCCCAGTGCTCGTTCGGATCAGTTTTCTCGATTCAGCTCTACTAGGCCTCTTCTCATAATTAATTAATAGTAATTTATTGAACCCAAAATAATTTGGATTAAAATTAAAATTAATTATATTATGAATTAATATTCATAATTTTTACCGTATTTGGCTGAAAAATTAATTCGCCTCGATGTTTCAAAAATCGCTACTCAGTTTTGCGCTTCTAGCAATGTCTGCCAAGCCAAATTTCACCCTTTGTGCAAATCTGTCGAAAATGATCAAAATTAATCAAAATTTATTATAAAATTAATTAAAATTAAACATGTTAATAATTTAAGTACAGTTTAATTATTTTATAGTTATTATATATTTTTGATAAGAATTACTACGAAATTGCATGAATTTGAGTTAAAAATGGTATGAAAAAAGTGTGTATATTTTCGTGTTTCCACTAGACACCACTGATCTGGGAAGACAACCAAAAGGAACTAAGTAAACTCAAAGAGGAGACAATAGTGCAAAAGGATGTTCATGTTGAGACAAAGGCAATAGAGGAGTTGATAATTGAATGTAATAATGTATCAAGGACTGAATTTGCCCTCTTGACAACATTAGTTTCATCACAATTAGAGGATAAACAACGTCAAGAAATAAGTGAAGAGGTAAGTTTCTGAAACCTACTTCAATCATTCTATGAGATGTTAACCTTTATGAAATCGATAGAGAAATTGTCAAAGCCTTTAAACGTTGTAAAAGAAATTTGGAAAGAATGTGGGAATTGCAAAAAGGAGGACCCATTCAACATAGATACATTTTGCAAAATAATAATCCTTAATCAGGCACCTCAAAAAGTCAAAAGCTTAGGAAGTTTCATGATATTGACAAAGCTAGGTACTATACTTGTCAATAGAGTCTCAAGTGACTTAAAAGTTGTTTTGAATCAGATAACCCTACCAAATGAAAAATTAGAATTAAGGGAACTAGAAAGCACCCACTTCTTAATAGAATCATACGATAAAGTAGGCACTCAATTGAGACAAATGTCGAAAGATGAAATAATCAAACAACATAGGTATAAGATGTGGATCGAAAATATAACTCTATATTTCAAGGTAAACGTAGAAATATCTCTTCTGCTGGAATTTTTTTTATAAACCCTATAAAAATTATTAATGAATTCAAGAAAAGAGGCATCATAGGTGGAAGTGAAATGTACCATGAGAGTGCTTAACAAAGTCAGGACTACAAAAGGGTATTTATGACCACTAGGTTACAGAGTATTTATAAATGTGACTAATCACTTTAATTTGCGAAAGGCGTTTTCTATAATAATTGTAGGACAAAAGAGAAGTTTCAATGAGTGAGATAAACAAAGGAAAGTGGAATGGCAAGATGGATGTTGGATGAATACTGATAGAAATAGAACCGGAAGAGCATCCAGATGTACATTTGTAGAGGTGACAAATGAATCCGACAGCAAAACTTAATAATTTTGTAATTGAATTAAACATTATGTATATTATGTATTATTATGACTAGTATAGAATTTAATTTCATTTAACTAAGTATTAAGCCGAACACCTTAAAATTTGAGTTTAGGGGCCAAAATAGAGTCGGTGTCGCAACCCAGAACCTCTGCATCATGACACCGCTCACAGATCTGAAAAATTGAGAGATTTATTTCGATGTCGCGACACAACAGTCATTATACCTCAGACTCAAAATTTTCAATGTGTGATGCAATAACGAACTCCGACGTCGTGACATCAGTATCCTGTCACAGGTGTCGTGACATCACTACAATTTTCGGCAGGGTTGACCCGACCTATTGTGTAACCCACCATTTTTAAACCTACTTTTACCCGACATATAGCTTTAAATCACCCAAAACTTAACCCTAAAACCATACTTAACACCTATCTAAACTCTTTTAAAATATTCCTCTCTTAAAAACACATAACCCCAACTCTTCTTTGCTTTGAAATCCCTAATTTTGCAAATATCTTCTCTTATCTTAGTGTTTTCCTTGTTGCAGGAATTTTAGCAACACATCAACGGAGCAACATTGATACGGGTCTACAAGGAATTTGACATGAACAAATTGTGGTTAAGGGTTCTTAACTCGTATTTACTATTCCATTAAAAATTGCTTAATTTTTTATTAGTTATTCTAACTTTAAATATCGAATATGCCTCCGAGAAAAAATAGAAAAACTAATGTACAAGACACCTCAATTGTTTCAAATCCTAAAAAATTTCAAAATCTAAGTGCCGAGAAGTATTTTCTCGAGTTTCAAGGAAAATCCTTTATCCAAGAACGAGGATTCGAACCATCAATGGTGTTATGTAAAGAGATATGGACTAATGTCCAGTATCATCAATGGGAACAATTTTGTGTCACTCATAAAGAAAACGCAATTATCCCAATAGTTCAAGAGTTTTATGCCTCTTTTAGGGATCAAGAAACGAGGAGATTGTAAGTGCAATATGGGAAACTATAATGGTATGAGGTAAGGAGGTACGAGTTACTCCTCGGGAAATGTGTGAATTTTACAATGTCTCATACTATGACAAAGGTTTTCTTGATAATACTGACTTAGAGACATTCAAACACATAGAAATGGATGATGTTGTAAAATATTTGACTTAAGGGAGAGGCATATGGAACCATAGACTAGATACTGAATTATCAACTAACTTCAATCAAGAAATTATGTTTCCGGTAGCTAAGATGTGGATGCAATTTATTTGTACTACAATAGCACTTACATTGAATGTCTCTAACATAAACACTTTTCAAGCTATCTTGTTGTACGGTATCTTGTAGAGAAAACAAATATGTGTTGAGATATGGATACATTGAAACATGAAGCGATGCATTAGTGGCCAAAAGGTTAGGGTTTTCTTTCCTCACCTCGTGATGGCTTGGTGCAAAAAGGCTAGAGTTCCAATGGAGGAGAATGAGCAATTCATGAAGCCAAAATAGAGTTTAATTGAAGACTCCATATACACTCAATATGTTGAGCTTCAGAGAAAGCAAATCATAGATTGTAACAAAAGAAGAAAGCATAAGATGGGCGTCCTCGCATCACTAAAAAAGAAATCGACAATAAATACTCAGAAAGAAATAGTGAGCGAAACCTTAAAGATAGATTGGATGATCCAATGGATTTAAGAATATGACTAGTCATTTAGAAGTTTGCATGGCAAAACAATATTAGAGAACCAAACTACCCGCCAAACTTGGATACCTCCGGATCATTAAATACTAGATTTGAGGAGCAGATGAATAAGAAAGAGAGTAGGAGGATGAGGTTGTTGAGTGAGACTTCCAAGGGGAGGATGATGTGTACGAGGCGACATTTCAGTCGCAGTATTCTATGTAGAAAAGGGCCCATCATCTGTATCCCAACCCAACATGCACATCCATCGGGTTGTGGTTCTTCTCAAGGATACGTCTTGGGGAAGGGAAAGGCATCCATGGAGAGCGACAACCGCCCCATTTTGATTACTCTAATGATGATTAGACTGAACTTTTTATTTTGGATTTTTAATTAAATTGGATAATTTTTAATTTATTGCTTTAGGAGTAGGATTAACAATAGAGTTTTATAGTTGTTTTATTTTCTGTTTAAAGTTTTCTATGTAGGAACCCCAGGTGAAGGAAACACAACAATTTTAAGCTTTTAATAGAAAAGGAAGAGAGCACCCACCATTAGTGCACATAAATGCCACAATCAATCAGGTAACTTCTTTGCTTATCTATTCAGTGTTACACATTTGGGACAATGTGCTATCTAAAGCGTGGGGAGGGTAACATAGGAAGTTTGTTTTTATTTTTATGCTTTTATTTTAGTTTTTATTGTCAAATGTGTATTTGAGCTTGTAGAAATAGAAGTGATTGGTTAGGAGCATGTATATAGGTGGATTGCGTTTACTGTAAAGTTGACATGATGGTGATTGATTTTAAATTTTCAACTATTAGACTACTAATTTCTATATATTACACTGTAAATAGGTATTGAGTAATTGAATAAACCAAATGATATAGAAAATACTAGGAAATTAGCATATTAGTATGTATGGTAAATAGTTGAATTTGTGATTGTTTGATTGATTAAATTTATGAATATTGAGATACCTAGGGATGACTTAAGACATTGTTTGGTATACATTCAGATTGAAAAAGCTAATCCTATTTCAATCCTTAGTACCTATTTTGAGCTAGAAAACACTTCATGATGAACCTTAATGCGAAACCTAAGCCAAAATGTTAATTTGTACTTACCTTTTTTCTTTAGTCTCGAATTATGTGAATGTAGATGTCTGGCCATACGTATTAAGGGTTAAGTAGATACATCATGGTGGATTTTATAAAAACAAGAGTGAAATAGGGAGAAATAGTGTGATATAGTAATTATAGGTTAACCAACATGTGCAAGACAAAATAAAAATTCAGAAAGAAAGTCAAAATGAGTAGAAAAAGTACGTGAAAATCAAAAGCATTGTGAGTGAGATGTGTGGAAAAAGATCAAAAGGTGACAAAGCCACAAAATTAGAAAAACTCAGTCATTAGTGCAATAAAACACGTGAGCTACCCGTAGTTATTGTATTATGATGTGACTTCCTATGTTGAGAGATAGGAAGGTGAGAGAAGGAGAAATAAGCCGATGAGCGGGTAAGAGTTATTTTGGGGGGAGAATAGGGAACAATACGATGTGCCAAAATTTTTTGATGCTTGAAACTATTTTGATGCTTCCTATTCTTGAATTCCATACATGTCCTAAGCCTGAGATCGTTACAAGCCGAAAAGCCCTATGTGACCTAGGTAAACTTATTCATGAATTGATATTATTTTAAGCAATTACAATAATGACTGTTTGTATTCTCCTAGGATAATCAAATACCTGTATGATCTATGGATGGATTCATATATTTGAAAACCTTAATGTCTACACACTTTGTAATATACCAAAAGTGTTTGATATTGAAAGTGGTAAGTCATTTATATATCATGCCAGGATTATGTGTAAATATGAAAATGCCTAGTTATGTACTTTGAAACCAATATTTGTACTATACTTACTCAAGGGATGTGTTTTTTTTTTTGTTTTTATTTTGCCTTGCTTGAGGACAAGTAATGACTTAAGTGTAGGGGAGTTTGGTCTAAAGTAATTCAGTGTAGTAGATTAAACTAGTTTTCGCACTTAAGGAGCTTGAACACAAGCATTTTATTAGGCTTTAGTTAAGTTTTCTATATTTGCTTTGAATTCAATAAAAAGTGTATTTTCAGTCTTTTTATGACCTTAGAGGCCGAATGAAGTCTAAAGGTGAGCTAACGTACTTAGTGAGTGTGCAAGATACCATTCAAAGGCATAGGAACTCAAAGTTGGTCGCTGTGTTGCAACACAGGAAGTTCAATGTTGCAACTTAGGGAACAACATACAAGAATTTCAAATCTACCTTTGGTTTCACGACACACCCATGAAGCCAAACCTGGACTAGACATACTGCCTTCTGTGTTGCAACATAGGCACTAGGGAGTCACAACACCGGTCTTGTACGGGAATAATTACGAGCAAGTGGCGTTTTGGTCCGCACAATGGAAATTAACACGAAAACATCAACTAACCTAGGGTTGAGTACAACGGCCAACCCTAACTTTATAAATAGGCTCTTTAGATCCTTCTTTAGGGACAAAATTTCCTATTATTAGTTTTTACTTGTAATTTAGTTTTCAATTTTCTTTTCTTTTAGGCTTTAGATTTCTTTTTAGTTCTTTTCATTTGTGTTCTTCAGAGAACTTGATTTGTAAACACAATCAAACACTTGTGGATTTTGACACTTCATCAATCAAATACAATCAAGATTCTTTTAAACTTTATTCTTGATTTATTATTTATGCATATATTCTTTATCAATTTTATAATGTTTACGGATTCCATGAGGAACTAATCCTCTTATGAGGGATTAGTAAGTGGAGGTGTGGTTAACTAATTACTATGTAGGGTTTTCTTAGCAGATCAGCTATTTCGGAGAGGAAGAACTAAAACCTAGGCTTGACGACCCTAGGAAGTCATTTAGGTGGGAATTAACCCAAAATTGGTATGGCCTATCCATGAACACCTTAGCCCCAAATTGGTCTGGATTGTAAGGTCGAGAGATAAGTAGTTCTTGCCGACTTGTTAATTTAGTGGAAGATCAAGAGATCCTACTAGGGTAACGACTACTTGATTGAATAGAAAACCAAAATAGGATTTAGCTATGACCATTGAAGTGAGCTAATCATCAATATTTAGATTTGATTGAGTTCTAGATTTCAATTATTCGAATTCACTTTATTTCTGTAATTTTTATTCTTTTATTTATAAAAACCCAAAAATATCTTATTTATGTTTACTCATAATATAATTTATGTAACTTACTAATTAATTCTATTTACGTTGAGGTTAACTTTATTACAACCTGATATGTCACGTTTAAAATGTCGTAGACTAGCTGCCAGAACAGAATACGAAAGTCGCCAGAATCAGATACATTGACGTGGCTTAGCCACCAGTCTTGGCAGATTATTAAACTACCCACCACTTCCTCATTCAATCCCAACCCCAATGTAGATACAAAGTTGCAGATACAGATAGAAGCTTACGGTGTTTACGACCCTAACAAAAAATCTGGAGTTTTGACACATACGCTCGTGTGGATTCACACAGCCTAGCACACACCTATGTGGCCTTTTTAATGTCGCACATGGCTTGTTACATGACTTGACACACGGCCGTGTAGCTCAAAACAATGAATTACACGATCTACACATGGCCAAACGCACGCCCGTGTAACTTAAAGCTCAAAATATCTCTCACACAGCCTGGACTTGCCTCTCTTGGGTGCGATCCTCGAATACTCACCTATTTCGTTGTAAAAACTATATTACAACCTGACTCGTATACTTGCGAACACCGCCTCAATTCCATATATTTAGTTGCAGTATTCACACTCTAGACGTTAGTACGTATTGATAATGAATTATCCAAATCATTCAGAATAATTACCCATATGTTGGTTACAAAACAAAAATCTACATAAGGTGCTAAATAGCTCAAGTTCCATAAGATCTCATATAGAAGATATCAGATACTCAAATTTCTGCACTATATATAATGCAGGTGAACTTAAATAGAGAATTTCTTATGTCTTTCATGACTACGAATACACCCATATTCACAACTAACAAATTACTGGTAGATACCCTTTTTGAACATACAGATACACACTTCTTTTCAAGAACTTCCCTTAAAGCTTATTTGATTATATCAGAGATCTAAATCAACCAAATTAGTTTCGGATGTATCATAACCTTATCATAGCAGTATCTATCACAAACCAACATAATTTATCTAGAACTTACCATACGAGTAGATAATAACATTCTACCATACAAACATAGTAGAGTACGTTATAATAGCCAAGCACAATACACCACGAGGGCAACATATAAAATTCACGTGTTTACTATCTCGATGAACTTTTCACATAAGGTGCTATGGGTTTCTCCCTCATGGACTTATACATAAATTTCATTTATCGTGATCTACTAGTTTAATCTACACATTGTTAAAGGCTAAACTATGAACATTCATATAGTCATACATTGCCATGGGTCTCAGCCACATGGATTTACACACTTTCATATATCGTGATCTACTAGTCCAGTCTTCATTTTACTAGAGGTTACACCATGAGCGTTTTCATATCATATATTTCCCTGGGTCTAAACCACATGGTCTTACACTTATTTTCATACTGTGATCTACCAATCTGGTTAGCATTATAGCTTCCCTACTAGAGGCTTCACAAAGGGACATTACTTAGAATTCACTTACCAGATTGTTCTCACACCTAATTAGTTCATAATTTTTCCTTATATCAAACTTTACCTGCATAGTTTCCAATCAACATTCTTTTCAACAAAACTTTATACATATCACCATAACACGCATATCATATTTACTATTCTTCCAATACTTACCAATTACCAGAGATACCATTATCATTTATATATATTTACTTTTACTTGACCAGTTTCCATGCAAGATTCAGGATAGAGACTCACCAGATACTTACCCATTATAGATCGAACCAACAGCAACAACTGAGATGGAATGACCACTGATTAAACCAATAACCTCTACTTCCAGCTTAATGAGGAAGATATACAATTGGATTTAAGAAAAAGAATCAGAAAGTAACATTTTGGAGAAAAAGAAAAACCTTTTTCAGAACCCTTCTGACTCATATGTAAAAACCTTTTTCAGAACCCTTCTGACTCATATGTATAACCCAACCCCGCCTAAAGGAACTCAACAAGTTTCACTTAATTCAGATTTTGTCTTTCTTACTAGCCTATAAATTCTGAGAAAAACATAAATGAGAATCCTACATAATAGATATTAGAGCAGTCGATCTAGTTGGTTCCTAACCAAGTCACTTATAATCCAACCAACTCAATACTAAGACAAACAAGATGTACTATGCATTTGGATATAATTCATACCACAATTACCATTTCGCTTAACAAAATCTTTCTCTTTAAATAGAAAAAAAATCTGAAATAGAATCTTCACTTACTTACACGACAATTACTATAAGCCCATACATATTCGCCAAAAGAAGCAATTGGGTGAATTACACTTCACCAAACAGATTATTTCACTACTACACGCCTTAACCTTGGATTCGCTAGACTAGGGGTGTGACAAACCTTATCCTTAAAGGTTATCAAATCAGTGAATTTGGGAAAATCCTTAACTGTGGAAAGCTAGGCACCCCCGCACCCATCCCCGCCAAGAATTTTCATCCACATCCCTGCCTCGTGACTCGTTGTGAGTACAAAACCCAAAATCATTCCCCCCACGACCCCTAAGACTAAAACCATCCCCACCCACCACCCACATGGGTCCCTAAATCCACCTAATCCCCGCTATACCCGCCTCGCAACCCACTCATATAATATATTGATAAGTATTAGTTAAATAAATATAAACCATTTTTTTATGAAAAAAGTATGAAATACTATTAAATTAATAAAATAATATGAAGATAATTATTAAATTAAATTTGTAGAAATGTTTATTTTTTAAATATGCTTATTATATTCTGTGGGGCGGGCAAGGATAGGGTGGGACGGGTGGGGATGAGGTAGGTACAAGGTCATACCCACGCCTGCCCCACCACCCATGGTGGGTCTAATTTTTGTCCCCATCCTCACCCAATTCGGTGAAAAGTGGGGCGAGACCCCGCAAAACTTACCCCACTGACATCCCTATGGAAAGCTAAGGTAGTGGAGTAGGCAATTGAGGCCAAAGCATTATAAATCGAATTGTTCATTGTCTCTATCTTTGCTTAGCAACCAAAAATTTTTAAGAGGCCAATTCACTCATCTCTTGGTGATTTCGAGTTGAATTATCAAGCTAATAATTGGTATCAAATCTAGTCTCTTTTAGACGATTTAACAACCAAAAAGGAGATCCTTAAGGAAGCTCAACAATCATCAACTCAATTCATGCATTGATGTGTACTTTTGACTCAATTTTTATTAGCGAGTCTTAATCTATTTCCAGGCCTCCTTATTTCAATGGTGCTAACTAATCATATTGGAAAACAAGGATGATGCTAATCATCCAAGAAAATGATCTTGCAGTATAGAACATTATCATGGATGACCCTTCAATACCACTCAAGCAAGAAGAAGAGCTCTTAGTTCCAAAGAGTAAGAGAGAATGGAATGAAAAAGATAGGAGTATTCAACCTAACGCCAAGGCCATGCACACACTCTATTTTGTGCACTTGGTCTGGATGAGTATAGTAGAGTATCGTCATGTTCGAATGCCAAGGAGATATAGGATAAACTTAAGGTAACTCATAAAGGAACTAGCCAAGTGAAGAATTCAAAGGTGGGAATCCTCACTCTCAATTATGAGAACTCAAGATGAGGCTCGAAGAGGAAATCAAAGTAATGTCTGATAGATTCACCATCATCATCAATGGGCTAAAATCCTATGGGAAGAAAACCTATCCCAATGAAGAAGTTGTGAGGTTGCCTAAATCATGGGAAGCCAATGTGACTGTAATTGAAGAAGCAAAGAATTTAGAAATGTTGACTTTAAATGACCTCATTGGTTCTTTGCTCACACATGAGATGAGGCTCAATGAAGGGGTAAAAGAAGCTAAGAATGAGAATAAAAAGGTTGGTGTTGCACTTAAATCCACCGCTCATGAAAATAGTAAATGAAGTGAAGAGGTGAATGAACACAAAGAGATGGCCATGTCGGCTAGGAGGTTCAAGAAGTTTATGAGGTCTAATAGAGGGAGAAAATTCCAAAAGAAAGAAGGACTCAAGCTTGAATCTACCAAGGAGAAGGACTCTATCATATGAAATGAATGCAACAAGTAGGGACACATTAAGTTCAATTGTCCTCGATGGAAGAAAAAGGAATCAAGCAAACAAAAGCTTAAGGCTCATGTTGCTACTTGGAGTGATGAGGATTCATTCAACAATGAAGATCAAGAAGTAGCCAACCTTTGTCTTATGGCCATTAATGATGGTAAGGTAACTTCTAACTCATCTATTTCAATTTCCTATTCCTTTGATGAGTTAAAAGATGCCTATGATGAACTAGGCTTGGAATTTGAAACTATGATTTCAAAATATAATAAAACTATTTCAAAATCAAAAGATGAAAATAGTTCACTCTCCAAGGCCAATCATATGCAAGCAACTATAAATGATTTTGAGAAAAAAAAACCAAGACTTCCATAATTTTCTTTTAAAGGTTCATGATGATCATCAAAAGTAACTTGATTTTATTGAAACAGAAAAATCCCCATGTAACAAAGTTTCTCCAAAAGGTTTTAAAAAGGGAGAAAGTTCAAAAGAAAACTTTGTTAAATCAAACTTTAATTTCTATAAACATAGAGGTCCCTCAAGGTTTTATAAATGAATTTTTTTAAAAAGTATATAGGTCCCTAAAGGGCTTATTGTTACTCAAGACAAACATATGCTTTCAAAATGGATTCCTAAAGAGAAAAAAAAAATTAGGAACTAATATACTTATGGACCCAAAAGAATTTGGGTACCAAAAACAAAAAAAAATAATTCTATGTTTGTAGGAAGAGTAGTATTGCTTCAATGTGGGAAATTCAAGCAAAAATTCATGGTACCTTGATAGTGGATGCTTAGGGCACATGACCGGTGACAAGAGACACTTTATGAAATTGAAGCCAAAAAGTGGAGGAGAAGTTACATTTGGTGACAACTCCAAAGGAAAAATAGAAGGAATTGACTTTATTGGTAAAAACTCTTCAATTCTTATTGGAAATGTTTTGTATGTTAACGGTCTTATGCATAATCTACTAATTATTAGTTAATTGCGTGATAAATGTCTCAATGTCATTTTTGAGTCTAATGGATGTAAAGTAATTGAAATTGTGTCTAATAAGATTATGCTTGTAGGACATAGTATAGAAAATACTTATATGGTGTATTTAGATGACTTGCATGATTCATTCATATGTCTTGTTGTTAAAAATGAAAATAATTATTTATCGTGGCATAGAAAACTAAGACATGCTAGCATGAGCATTTTGTATAAATTAGCCCAAAATAACTTAGTTAGAGGTTTGCCTAAAATTGAATTTGACTTAGATAAAATTTGTGATGCGTGTATTAAGGATAAACATAGAAGAGTATCCTTTAAACTTATTAATGATGTATCAACTAGTAGAGTTCTTCAACTAATTTACATAGACTTATTTGGTCCTATTAGGACAACTAGCTTGGGTGGAAAACAATATGCATTTGTTCTTATTGATGACTATTTTAGGTTTACTTGAGTTATTTTCTTAAGTACTAAAGATGAGGCTTTATAAAAAATCATCACATTTTCAAAAATAAATTAAAATGAAAAAGATCACTCTATCACTAGTGTTAGAAATGATCATGGAACCAAATTTTAAAATCTTGATTTTGAAAATTTTTGCCACTAAAATGGAATTAGCCATAATTTTTCAGCACCTAGAACCCCTCAACAAAATGGAGTTGTTGAGAGGAAAAATAGAACTTTAGAAGAAATGGCTAGAACCATGCTTTGTGAAAACAATTTACCAAAATATTTTTGGGTAGAAGATACAAACATCGTTTGCTATATTGTTAATAGAGTAATGATTAGGCCTATTTTAAAGAAAACTCCATATGAACTTTTCAAAAACAAAAAGCTTAACATTATCCATTTACATCTTTTGGATGCAAATGTTTTTTTAAATAATCACAAAGACAATCTTAGTAAATTTGATGTAAAAAGTGATGAATGAATTTTCCTTGGTTATTCTTAAAATGATAAAGTTTTTGAGTGTTTTAGAAAAGAAATTTAGTAGTAGAAGATTTTATACATGTTTTTTATGACTTTAACCTCCCTTCTAGAAAGGATTCTTGTATATGTGATGATGATGATGAATAAATTTTTAATAATTATGATAAAATGGATTAATCATTAAGTGAGAAGATATAAGAACAAACACAATGTAACACCCCTATTCTGTTTCCATCGTCAGATTAAGGTTACGGAGTCTTATTGTACAGAACAAAATAATTACCTTCAAATCAGAACAACAATTCAAATTTGCAATAATATTTAATAACTCATTACAATCATAGAAAATATACACATTTAGGCCTTATATCGAGCCTTCGAGGCCTTAAAAAAATTTTAAAAAAATAATTGGGGTTCAATTCAAAACAAATCAAAAGATTTTGGAAAAACATGAAAAATTGGGAAACAATGTCACACAACCTGTGGCATAGCCTAGACTATGTGAACATTTGAAGTAAGGACACACAGCCGTGTCCCAGTCTATGTGTGTATTTGAAATAGGGCCACACGACCATGCCATAGGCCGTGTGCCAGACTGTGTAACAAACTGTTCAGAGACACATGGTCATGTCGTAGTCAGTGTGAAACCTGCACCTAAAATTTTAATGACACACTACTATGTGAGATGATCGTGTATGGTAATCGGCTGTGCTCCAAATTTAGCCCCTAAAACAAGTAATTTCAATACCTATCATTGCACAACAAGATACACAATTTCCACATACATTCAATTGACCATAACACTCTCTCAACACAATCAAAACATACCAAACAATCAACCTATAAATTCTAACCAACATGCCATTGAATGAAATATATTTACTTGTCACTCAGAAGTGACCAAAAGATACATACTTACTAACCATTACAAGTCCAAACAAACATATACTCAAAATACATAACCATACCAAGTTCACCAAATAACATATTGACAACATATATTACATTTAAGCCCTATACATACCAAACTCACATATATCATTTGAACATTTTGTTCACAATTCAATCATACACACACAAATCAATCAACCATTTCTTTCCTAATATCAAAAGACCATGCTCAACCATTAACAAAAGGTATTAACACATACCAAAACTTGGCATAGCCCAAAACGTACCAATTTAACATTTATAACCGTTTCAATATATTCAAAATTTATCAAAATGGATCGATGGATAGTGTGATCGTGCTCTGACATTGATTCCAATCGTTCGAGCTTCCGATGATCTACAAAACAACCAAAGTAATTACGTAAGCAACTAGTGCTTAGTAAGCTCATATAAAGGAAACTTAAACTTACCGAACACAAAATGATTAATTCATTCATTCATAGTTCATGAGATCATAAGGATACTTTTCCTTCCTATCCACAGCACCTCACAAGTTTAGTAGGTATAATTAAGAACACATCTATACATGAAAATGGAACATAACATGAAATGAATTTCATTTTGTAAACCATCCAACACATAATATATTAGTTACCTTTTCAAACCATTTATATATATCACAACTTTAATTTCATAAACCCAATGACATAATTCATTTCATATACATACCTTTTCAATAATGCTCATTAAGTCATTTAGACATTATATTTCCTATTCATCGCAATCACATAGTTAGTAGATAACTTGAAAATATAACATCTATGAAACATAGCATATATTATGAAATGAATTCCATACATCTATCCTTCATCACAAGATAGATTCTCTTCCTATTCATTCCATTTACACATACCCGTCTTTCCATTTCATATAATCATTAGCAATAATAAGTTTTTATACATGCCTTTCCATTAACCTTTACTTACCCGTTGAACCATTTAGAATAACATCGGAGACTCGAGAATACTACCACAAAGTTTGCCCTTTCATGTAATCGTAACATTTCAAATAGTGCTCACACAAGCTGTGAAATAGGCCTACTTACAGAAGCTGTGGGTCGGGATGTTAGCTACACAATGCTACTCACATGAGCTGTGGACATCCAGGACCAGCACCTGAAACCATATAATCCCTAATGACATGTCATTTGTATCCTAAGTATTCGTAAGGTTTAAACGGGACATATTCCATGTTGAATTCTTTAACTTCTTTCCATTACACCATTTCAAACATATGAATCCATAAAGTTTACATTTTTCACAATTTGCTATCAACTATTTAAACATTTCAATTCAATCCAAATTGCCAATTGTAAATTTCTACTCAATTGCAATTACATAAAATATAACATCATTAACCATTCATCACAAATATAAATTAACAAGTTAATCCTTATATGAACTTACCTCTACAAATACAATTGTAAAAACGAAGCCGACGACTAATTCAACGCTTAGCTTTTCCTCAGCTTTGATATGTTTGGCTCATTTCTTATTCTAAATAATAATTTTTATTCAATTAAACCATTCAAATAACATAATATAATTAATTCAAATTATAACCCTTATCAATGGGAAATTTACAAAATTACCCCCAATGTTCTACCTTTTATGCGATTTCATCTCTAAACCTGAAACTTGCAAATTTACCATTTTTATCTAAAATTTAGGTTAGCAGATTTTTATAGGATTTCTAAAAAGCGTATACTCATCAAAATTTCACACTAAATCTGATGAATTTTACACTTTTAACAAATTAACCCTTAGCCTTAAATTCATCAAAAATCACTTAACAAAATAAGATTATTTAACAACCAAGTTTAATAATCTATCAATTTAACCCAAATCAAATTCAAATTTATCCATGGCAAGTCCATATACTTTTAATAATTTTTCAAATTGACCCTTGGGCTAGCTAAATTAAGCTAAAACGAGCTCAAAAACATAAAAATCATTTAAAACAAGGATCAAAATCATACAATGCATCAAAAGAGACTTGGTCGAATATCTCTTAGCCTAAAAAAGGAGGTTTCAGTAAAAGCAAAGTGAAATTGATAAAGATGATAGCTAATTTTTCCTTGTTTATGCACTTATTATATAATTTACTAATTTACCCTTGGTTTAAAAGGTTTTAAAATGATTAAATCATGTCCATTACTGTCCACTAGCAATATGAATGGCACAATTACCAATTAAGTCCATTAATTTACATTTCAAAAGCCATTTAATCCATTTAAATATTAGAAACCAACTTTTACATCTTTTACAATTTAGTCATTTTAATTAATTAACTATCTAAACATTAAAAACTTCTTAACCAATTTTTAATATGACCTAATAACACTAAGTAAATATTTAATAGCATATTTACGAGCTTAATTTATTGAAATGGGGTCTCGATACCTTATTTTCTAAAATTATTTGACTTCTAGAACCAACCATTTATACTTTACAATTTGCTCAATTAGCAAATTTTAACCTAATCAAAATTCATTATACTGATATTTGACCTAAATAAATAAAATAATAAAAATTTATGGACTCAATAGTCGGATTTGTGGTTCTGAAACCACTAAAAACGGGTTGTTACACACAATATACTCTAAAGGAGCTTACTATAGAGGAGAGAAAAGTCACTCATCCAAGAGAGTTCAAATATGTGAAGGATGGTAAAATTTTGGGAAATCCATCTAAAAGGGTAACTTGTAACAGCCCACTTTCCAGTGGTGCTGGAAATAGTGGTTTCAAGGCTACCAAATCTGACGAGTAAGTTTGTAAATACTATTATTTAATATTTATGAGTCAAATATGTTTTCTAAAAGGTTTTTGATATAGTAATTTTTATTATATAAGTGATTTATTAAGTTCAAGTGATATGACCCTAAGGTCAATGGTTTTAGAAAATGAGGTATCGGACCTCATTTCTAAAAATCAAGTTGTAAATATTTTATAAATATTTAAGGAGTGTCATTAAGGTGGTATTAAGACTTCATTGAAAAATTTTAATGTTTTGATAGTTAATTAATTAAAAGACTAGATCGTAAAAGATGTAAAATTTGATCACTATTTGATTTGAGTGATTAAATGGTTATTTGAATAAAGAAAAGGGACTTAAATGGTAATTAGACAATTTAATGTTTTAGTGGACAATAATGGGCATGAATTTAATGTTTTATTTAATTATTAACTAAGGTTAATTTGGTAATTTGATAATTATACTAAAATAAAATAAAACCAAAATGTTTTATCATCATCTTAATGTCTTCTTCACCGATTTTGAATGGATAAAAACTCCATGGAATACCATGAAAGTTTGGCTTACCTTGTGATGATGCATGTAAGTCTGTTTTAGCCCCGTTTCTAATAATTTTTATGTTTTTAAGATCGTTGCAACTACGTCCAGCTAGCCCATATCTTCAATTTTAAAACTGCTACAGGTTTTGAATGTTGCCATTTATGAACCTCATGTTTTTAGATGTTAAATGATGAATTTGAAATTTTGATTGATAATTAAAAGCATTTTGTTAAGTGATTTTTGATGAATTTTTTTTATTAGGGATTAAATTGTTGAAATAGTAAAAGTACAAGGATTTGATGTAAAATTGTTGCAATAATGTGTTGCATTGGATGCCATGAGTATTTGGCTTGACTCAGTTTTGGGTAAAATTGGTCAATTTTCATGTTTTAGACTCAAGGACTAAATTGAATAAAAGTAAAACTTTAGGGGCAATTTTGTAAAAATGTCAAAATGACTAAATTGCATAAATTACATTTTTACTGGCTAAATTAATAAATTGAATGAAATTATTAATTTAGATCAAGATCAAGTTGAAAATCGATGAGAATGGAAAATTACCAAAATACGCATGTACTTTGATATTTCTGCTATTTAACTAGGTAAGTTCGCATGAACTATAAACACTTAAATATGAGTTAAATTTACTGTTTAATGTGATATCCTATTGTACATGAATAAATATATAGATGTTAGTATGCAATTTATTATGTCATAAAATGATAGAAATTCAAAGACGTACGACGACTACCGAGCCCTGTTTGAACCTTAGGAATTCATAGGATACAAATGACATGTCATTAGGATTTACATGATTCGAGTGCTAGTCTTGAACATCCTACCGATGGATGAGGTATGTCATGTATTGCGGATACTCCATAGCTCGTGTGAGCAGCATCGTGTAGCTGCGTTCCGACCTATAGCTCGTGTGAGTAGGCTTATTTTCACAGCTCTTGTGAGTATTCTGATTCACAGTTCATGTGATCATACATGTACAGGAATTGACGGATTACAGTTATATGAGCTAGGACATTATGTATGAGCTATCCCAGGTATCCAATGGTATTCTAAATGGTTCAACGGACATTATTTGAAAGAGAATGGTAAGATTTCGATATGTACTAAGACATGAACACATGTGAATTACATTGAATTGAGGATACATGGTATAATGAAAGTTGAGATGGATGATATATGCATATGATACATGATTAAATGTTATGATCATCCATGATTAATTGCTTATGTTATATGCTTATATGGGTAACATGTGTTGTTGTTTGATGCTTAGTCATGTGCCAAGCTATTGGTTGGGTTGTATTATGTTTACGTATAAGTTATGCATTGAAATGGTAAGTGCCTAAATGGAAATATGCTTGTATTCATGAAAGAATGGTAAGGTTTGAGTTATGTAATTTCTTATGAAATGGTTTATCATGTGGTTAATTCTAAAAGAGTTATGTTTAAATGCACTAGCTTGTGGCTATAGTTGATGATATGCTTATGTCTTGTGTGTTATGCATATGAAATGGGTGTGGAAAGGTAATAAAATAATAAGTTCATACTAGAAGTGTAAAATGATGAAAAAGGGAAAGATGAGTTGAACTGATGTTGTTGTTTAAACTAAAGAAAGTAAATGCAATGGAAAGTAATGAAATGCAAATGAAAATAATAAAATTTGAAAGGGTTTAAGTTTTATAAAATCCTGTTATGCTAGGGATGATATGTATATGAAATATTGTGGATTTATTCACTTTGTAAGTTGTTGAATATGGTTTCATGAATCCTGGGTATTGGTATAGGATTATTCTTGATATGTATAAATTTCATATTTGAAATGGATTGATATGAATAAATTTTATACGAGCTTACTAAGGATTCATTTCTTACATAGTTGTTTTTCCTTTACTTTTTAGATTATCAGAAGCTCGATTAGGTTGGAAGTTAGTCGGAGATCCATCACACTATCCATCGATTTTATTGGTAGATTTCTATGCTTTGGTCGTAGTTATAATGGCATGTATAGGTGGACTATGTCTAATGTTTAATTGATAAGTTTGGTATATATATGTCATTTTGGTTGATGATTATGGCATGAAATGTTACGTTGGATTTGAGGTAATTAAGGTACTATTGATAGCTTGTTGGTTGTGGTTAATATGGTCAAATTGGTGTATGTTTTGGAATGACCAAAATTGGTATGATTGTCATGTATAAATTATGTTATGTTTTGGCATGAAAACAAGTTAAGTGATAATTGGTTAAACATGCAAATGTATAGGTGTTTTGGTTGATGTTATAGCCATTATGTTTTGGCTTGTAATTATGGCATGTATATATGACCTTATGATGGTTGATTTTATAGTCTTTATGATACTTAAATGATGGAAGTTGAAATGATATTTAAAATGTGTGTAATGGAATGTTCTTTGACATGGTTGAATATAGTCATTTTGGTATTCAGAATGTAGTGAACATATATGGCTAATGGTGCTAAAAGTCAAATGGCCAATTTGGTATTTTTGGTGTGAATTTGATAGGTAAATAAAGAGGCAAGTATTGGCATAAATAGAGATTTGATTGAAGTTTTGGCTAAACTATGCATATGGTTATACATGTTTAATTGTTGTGATTGAGGTGCCTTTTGGGCATATTGGTTATATGCACATATACCTTATTGGTTTAGCTTGTGGATGCATTATTTGTTGCATTTTGAATGCTTGTTTACATGTGGAAAATTGGTTGTAGGTCTGTGCATGATTGGGTGAGAAAAATGGCTTGGAAATGGCCTTATTTTCGTCCACACGGCCAGGGACATGGGCATGCGTGTGTCTTAGCTTTGTGTGACACACGGCCATACGAAACGGCCGTGTGTCCCCTGTAGCTTCAAAAGGTTGTAATTCAAGTAGTTACACGACCTAGCACACGGCCTGGCACAAGGGTGTGTGAGGCTATTTCGAACGGTACACGACCTGTCGCACGGGCGTGTGGCTTGGCTGTGTGACCCAAGTCAGTAAGTTACAGAGGCACGGACACAGGCTGGGACATGGCTGTGTGTCCCTAGTTCAAATGTCCACATGGCCTGAGACACGGGCTTGCCTCTTAGCCGTATGATCCCTGCAGTTTTGAAAATTTTCATCTTTTTCTAAAAAAATATATATGTTTCTAATTTAGTCCTAACTTGTTTCTAATGTGTTTTTAAGACCTCGAAGGCTCATATAAGGGACAATATGTATGTCATTGATTGGTTTTGCATTGATTGATGTTGTGAATTAAAATTTTTAAATTTTTGATAGTTTTGAAACGTAAACTCTGGTAATGCTTCGTAACCTTATTTTGGAAACGGATACGGGTTAGGGGTGTTACATAAATAGTAGTTCTTCTCTTAGAAATACATGTAATTATGTTGCATTTATCTCATCCATAGAACCTAAAATATCAAAGAAGCATTAAATGATGAATATTGGATTTTGGCTATGTAAGAAGAGTTAAATCAATTTGAGAGAAGTAAAGTATGGATCCTTGTTGAGAGACAATGTGAAAAATCTTCTATAGGTACTAAGTGGGTTTTTAGGAATAAGCCAGATGAGAGTGGAAACATAGCGAGGAATAAGGCTAGGCTTGTTACTCAAGGTTACATTCAAGAGGAAGGAATAAACTTTGATGAAACATATGCTCCCGCAACTAAAATGGAATCCATTAGGACATTTTTAGCTTTTTCATATTTTAATGATTTTAAACTATATCAAATAGATGTAAAAATTATTTTTCTAAATGGTTTTATAAATGAAGAAGTGTATGTTGAACAACCAACTGGTTTTGAAGATCCAAAATTTCCAAACCATGTTTTTTCAATCATCAAAAGCTTTAGATAGTTGGAAACAAGCTCCTAGAGCTTGGTACAAAAAAACTATTAGATTTTCTTATTGAAAAAGCTTTTAGTAAAGGGAAAGTTGACATAACAATTTTTATTAAAAGAAAAGATAAGGATTTATTAGTTTTTCAAATTTTTGTTCATGATATTATTCTTTTTCTTATATGATCTTCTTTGTCAAGAATTTCTTAAGCTAATGCAAGGTGAATTTGAGATGAGTATGTTGGGAGAACTAAACTTTTTTTTTGGGACTCCAAATCAAGCAAAGGAAAGACAGCATATTCATCAATCATATGCATCATGCTTACTTTGTGCATTTTCATGCATATGAAATCATTAGGACTTATCCTAGAGTCATTTTAGGACACTTCGAACACTTTAGGACTTAAAATTTGCACTTTTAAATTTTTTCTTTGAGATTTTGAGTTGAATTATCGAGCTAACATTTTACCATTTCTATCTACTTATGTTCATTTGATTTATAAGTAAGTTCCAACTTTTCGCCTGTTAATTATAAACTTATTTAGTCATGAAGTCAGTCCACTATAGTATCGTGACATAGCTTTCCCTAAAGATATATCATTACGAAAGCAACTCGATCAACGCTCGTCCAATGACCTTGTCATAAGTGTGTTACCCTCTTAGGATGTCATTGATCTCTTTTAGATTATTCATTCTCCCAATATGATCATAATTTATCTCATGGTAACCATTACATCTTCTTTCATAAAAATTCAATTACTATCAAATAGTAATCAAGTCATGCTTCAAAAAGATGAATGAACCGTGGCCACGTTTACTTTTCATCTATCATGTAATGCCAATGAGAGGATATCATTTACGCATAACTCAGGCTATCAATTCCACTATTGTGATGGCGCTACATGTTGCGTAAGTCGTATACCCAACAAACCAACTTTTGGTTCCTTATCTATTTGAACTCAGGCTTTTACTTACATCACAATATATGGGTCACGCATACATATTCAATAATCTACTTAGGATTAAGGTATGCCAAACTATGAATGTCACAAGTGAATAAATCCATAAATAGATTTAGAATCTATTGTAACGACCTAATTTTTAATGGTGCCGAAAATATTGGTTTCGGGACCAAAATTCTAATGAGTGAGTCCATAAATATTATTAATTAATATTTATGAGTTAAATATGATGTCATTGTGAATTTTGATTTTATAGATTTTATTAATTGGTCAGTTAGTCAAGGTACAAGGGGTTCGTATCGAAAGTCGGTGGTTTTTGAAAAAAAGCTTTTGACACCTCATTTTCATAAAACGGGCCCGTAAATTATATTATTGAATATTTATGAAGTTATTATATTGGTGAATTGAATTTTGGCCCGAAACTTTTAGAGTTTGGATGGCTAATTAAGGTACAAGGAGTAAATCAAAAAATCTGGAAAAGTTTAATTTTCTCGGTTTTATTAGTAATTGGGTTAATTATGAAATGTCTGAGGTTTGAAATGGCAATTTGGCCATTATAAGATATGTTGGACGGTTTGCACTTATCTTTTTAGTGAAATGGGAGTTAAAAATTATATTTTAATTAGAAGTTTTAGATATTTACAATTTTACCAAGCTATATAAGTAATTTTAATGGATAAACAAATCATTTTCCTCTTTAGTTTCTTCTCATGTCGTCCAAACTGAGAAAAAAACATAAGAAACCCTATTGTTGAATGCTCCAAACGATCATCTCTTGAAAGGTAAGGTAATGTTAGCTTGTTTTCGTAAATTTTATACTGTTAAGATCGTTATAGATTAATCTAGCTAACCCAGGTATTAAATTGAAAAATTGTTAAAGTTTAAAAGTTTCCATTGATGTTAATTGAAGTTTTTGAATGTTAATGGTAGATTTTGAAGCTTAGAAATGAAATAGGACTAATTTGTAAAAGAAATTTTGATAGTTCTAAATTTAAGGACTAAAATGAAAATATTTCAAACTTGGCATGAGATTCATATATATTGATTGTAAAGGGCTGTATAAGGATAGAATTGAAATCGGATTGAAAACCGGGGCTTAAATATGAAATTTATGATAGTTTCAATTTTAGAGACTAAATTGAATAAAATGCAAAACTTTAGGGGCATCCAAATAATGAAATTGATCGATATATGTTTATTGTAGGGTGATATAAGAGGTTTAAATTTATAAATTGAATTGAAAAATTACATAGATCGTGAATTGGACCAAATCAAAAGTTATTGTGGAAAAAGGTAAATTTGTTTATTAGTCTTTAAAGAATTGATTGTTATCTGCTTGTCTAGGTAAGTGCATACGATATGATAGTGTAAAATTGTTATACATTTAGAATTATAATTTTAAATATGTTTAATTTAAATTTTAATCGTTTACAATTTGGTACAAAAGGTGAGATAAAGGATTAAATTGAGTACGATAAATTGTAAATTGAAATAATTAAGGAATTGACCTTAAATTGGACTGGAATAGCATATGATATGTGATAAAGTGAATATTTCATGAAATGAGCTGAACTGATTCGATTTAGACTGGTTCATAGTGATAAGGACTGAATTGAATATATGTGAAAATATGATACAATGTTATAAATATGAAATGGGGCCTATATGGTGTTGCTACATGCATGAATTAATGTTTTGATTTTGAATTATAAATGTATTTGAGAAATGGTTACCTTATTAACTGTTTGGGCAGGGTCAGGTATAATTGGCATGCCATAGGATGGAAGAGTTCAAGGTTATACGACTATATGTCACGGAGTGTTGGGCACACACATTAATCGGTTAGACCAACCAATGTTGGGCACATCTATTTTTAAATTTTACCGAATAGTATTGGGCGCAACTTACTATTTTGGATTTATCCCATAAGCACTAGGTGCCAAATTGGTGTGATTGGTTGGATCTGTGTATCCGTCTGAGTCTGAGTCAGGTTAATAGGGACATGTATAATGTAAATGGAATAAATGATATTTATATTGAGTTGATATGATGATAGGATGATATATATATTGAGAATCAATTATACAAGCCAAGAGGGCCAATATAGAAATGTGACAAAACGATGAACGTGATTTGGAATTCGTACTATGAAACGAAGTAACGATTGACATTTGATTTATATTTCGTATAAAGATGAATTGATATGATATGGGAATGAAGTTCATATGGTTTAATTTGAATTGGATTGAGAATTCAAATTATGAATGAAAATAATGTTTGGCATTAATTTGAAATGGGATGTATTGCGGATAAATAGATTGTATGATATGATTAAGATAGTGAATTGATTAAATGATTATTTTTTTGTGCATGGTAGTAAAATGTTGAATAAGTGAATTGAAATGTTATATGGTTGAGTTACTATAAGGTATGATAAATGTTAAACTCACATTTTTTATATTTGACTTGTCATGTTAGGCAAACTTTACCAAGCTAAGTAGCATGTAATGTATAATTATAACCTGAGGTAAGTTACTTTGTTTAATACTTGTGAACTTACTAAGAATTATCTATGCTCACCTCGGTTGTTTTCCCTTTCCCTGTAGATTTCCAACTTGCGGAACACGTCAAGCGGATCTTTTGCAGTTCACACTATCTCGGTATTAATTCGATAGTCTTTTTATCGTTTAAAGCTCAATTTTGTGGCATGTATATAGGTGTTATTATATGTGTTTACCTTGGCTGCATAGTTTGGTTTGCACTTGGATAACGTTTGAATTATGGCATATGTTGATGTGGAGTGGTTTGAAAGTATGAAAGTATAGGCTAAGTTTGAATAAGTGATTTTGGTATGTTCTGGTGCCTATTGAGGCATATTTGTTAGTTGATTGGAAAATGTCAAATTGTGGAAATGATGGATTAGATGATTTTGAATGGTGATTTATGATGTTTTGACATGTATATGGAGTATACAATGTGTCTTGATGGAAATTTTAGGTTGGTAATACTTATATGAATGTATAAGTTGGATGGTGGTGTACTAGATGTTAGATGTAATAGTTTGTACGGCATAAATTTAGTCATTTAGTACATGACTTAAATATTAGTATGAATTGACTTGAGCAATGGTACATTGGCATAGATTGAATTTGAAAAATTATATGTGATTATATGATGTTATTGAAATGGTTACCTGGTCAATTGAGGTTAGTTATAGTTTGATTGAACATGGTTGAAATATGGTGATTTGAGTATGTTTTCAATGAGTTTTGTACAGCTCTTATGTGTACCTAAGTCACTTTTTAAAAAAGCCTTGGATTGAGCATGAAAAGTACTTAATTTTACCCATTTGAGTAAAAGTATCGGTACCAGAGATCAAGGTCTCGATACTTTACTATATGAACAGATTTTTCAAAATGAAAGAATGCCAAAACCGTATCAATATTGATTATAGTATCGATACCTATCATAAAAGTATTGTTATTCCTTTATTATCAATACCTAGTTCCAAAGTTTTAAAAATTTTTAGGTTGGCCCTTAATCATGCTCGAATCTATTGAATTATGTTTGTATGCTCGATTTAGTCTCTATTTGGTTCATAACTTCTATTATGTGTGTATTTAGAACAACTTATTATTTAAATTGAATTCAATGTTATGATTTGCGTGTGAATTTTTTGATAATTGTAGTAACATCCTGAAACTCAGGTTCAGTGATTAGACCAAGTAAGGAATGTTACATTTAGTGGTATCAGAGCTACAGGTTCAGTCGATTCTAGGACTTAACGTAGCACATGTTTAAGTCTAGATATACATGTCACAATAACTTGTGATAGTGTGATGCCTTCAGATCTGAATTGATTTTGCTTTTCATTTTGATAAATCTTGTTGGTAGAATTGAATTGTGTAGTATTGAATGAAGTTAATAGTAATGTTTTTGCTTCTGATTAGGGAGCTACTTTTAGAGACTGTTCGTTTTGCGAAGGTTAGGGAATGAGGCAAGATATGCATTCGTTCAATTGCTAAACCAGTGATTCACCCAATACTTGGAAGCTACCCCTTTAGCTCCACTGTCGCTAAAACAACCTCTACCCTGATTGTGCCTCCTATGGCACCCCATTATCCTCAAAACCCTAACATGATAGATGTTCATCGCCCCTGTTCTATAAAATCTAAGAATTTGGGACACAAGGATTCTGAGATTTAAAGGACGACAATTCGACGAGAACTGAATATTAATTGAAAAATATTATGAAAGTGTCTGATGAATGATTTTTTTCTTCGAAAGATAGTCTGAATTACGCAGTATTGTTATGGAAGGAAGAAGTGTATTAGTGGTGGGTAACCCTGAGATTAGTGACATCAAAAAGTGCAACGTGACCAGATATTTCCTGACTCCTTATCCAAGCAGACGAGAAATTTTATAAGTTAATCAATTGCCCTACAGGAAACCTAAGGAAAGATATGTCTAAATAGAGTTATTCATGGCCTCAGGTTACATCAGCAGCTAGTGCAGGTAGTGTCTGAAACACGAGTAAACTGGTTTTGTGAACATTATGACAAAAATAATTTTGAGGAAATAAAGAGTGAGAATGAGAGCCTACTTCAGATGCGACTTTACCGAGCACTTGATAGAGGATTGCCCGATAGAATCAGATGTTATTAGTGATTAGACTATTAAATTGATGTCAACTTTGTAGAGAAGTAAGAAACCTAGAATTAGTAGTAATGTTGGAACCAGTTACGGTGAGACTAAATATACGACATTCAAATTTGAAGCTCGTGCACTAGTCAGAGCTTATGTTGTCCAAGCCATAAAAGAGGGTACGATTCCTGAAACCATAATTGATTGATATTGTAACCTCCCAAACCCGACCTAAATGCTATTGCTAGATTGAGAAGGCTACATTAGCCAACGAAATGGCTAAGCTAACTTATGTTACTTTTTAAGACTTAAAATAAACTCATTTTAGAGAAAACCGGAGTTGTACTTTAAGTTAGCTTAAAAGCATTCATTCACTAGGTCGTGTATGCTTAGGATTCAATTTATTGTTGAGAGTGTTGTTTTAGAAAAACTGTTTGCTTTTCGTTCTTTTTTAAAAAAACTCGAAGTTAAACTAATGCAACAGAAAAACCATTTTTCAAGTCATTTTGGAAAATTAGTTTCCTTATAAATTTACTTTTCAAAAAATGTTCCTTTGCAATGTAGTGGAAACTAGGGAACAGTTTCAAATTTTACTTAAGCCTGATATCATACATTATCCGATTATTATGCCTGAATAATTCATGCATGCAAAAATACCCAAAAAATAAAGTTATCAAGCCACAGACCAAAAATAATTAAAAATTACAGACCAAAACCAATAAAGACTTAATAATACTTAATTAAAAAATAATAATCCGAGGTCCATGTTGATTCTCCCAATGTCGAGTCTGGTCCTAATTTTGAGGTTTACTTGAAAAGTTAACACTATTGGGGCCTGAGCTTATGAAAATCTCAGTGTGATTCAAATAATTATTTAAACGGGAAAAAACATTAAATACAGTGAAACATATTAGCATTAACAGAAGAAAACAGAACCATCATAGGAATTTCATGTTATTACATAGCGATTATCAAATTGATGTCAAACGATGTATGAGCATAGGTCATCATTCATTCGAGTAACAATCATTAATTTCGATACCATTCAATACAACAAAATAAAATGCGTAGCATAAATCAGTAGCATTCGAATATGTTGTGCACATGATGCAATGCAAAAAGGTTCCTACCCATACCATTTGTTACACACCAGGGGTTCCCTAGAACCCGTCTACCAAACTCCAAAACATTATGAGCATAGCTCGATGTGCTAAAACCACCGAATAATCAATAATTCAGAAAATCTTCCATATATCAAATAGTACGATACAATCACCAATAACATATAATGTGCGATAAAATCACCAATCCCCTCGGTACTCCAGGTGCAATGCAATGACTACAAATAATGTGGACTTAATATGCCACCGCTACTCCGCGAAACTCCTCAGTAAGCTTAATATCTCAACACATTATATCATTCAGTCAAAAATTCTCATATCTCATAACTCAAATATGCAATTACAAACTCAATCAAACATCTATACTATCAAACTAGCAATTTTGCCAACATGTCAATCTTTTAAGGCTCGAAACATACCTAGTTCGGGCACTCACAAAATCAATAATTTGGCTATTAATACAATCAAATAAGAAAGATAATTTATCATATATAACATGATATTTTACATTTTCAAACAATTTTATGAGTTTAGGACCCAAACCTTATTTTTTGCTTCCTCACAACACACTAGTGAATCTTCCAATTTTCCTTAATAATTTCTTAAACGAACCTAAACCAAAATTCATTAAAAAGACAATAAATTTAACATTAAACCATCCCCCAAACACCCACTTATGAGTCCAAATCAATCGTTGAAATTATAACTATTGAATCCAAACTAGTTAGATTCCTTACACTGTATCGATGCAAACCGTATGTACAATCGTTCTTCGCCTTTACGGATGATTTGGGGTGTTTAGATCAGCACCTAATTCAATAATATACTGGAAAATCAGTAGCTAATTAATGATTAAATTCCTTCATTTAATCAATTCATAACCTTTACCCAATGAGTATGTCAAAATAACAAACTAGTTACCCTTAATTGCACTTATGCTTCACGATTTGTAGGATCCAAATGGATAATCAATCAAGAACATTTTTCCCTAATTGAAATTGTTTTAAAAGCTGATTAGGATGGTTCATGAACTCAAATTAATGCTGGAAAAATATAGGCAAGAACCAAAAACAAAATAACCCCCTTTCTTGTATATAGGCGTACGCACCACCACCTATGGTGGCCAAAATTGGGGCTAAATTTTAAAACGGTTTGCGATCTCATTAAATTCTAAAAAAATACTTTTGAAATCATTTAAAATCCCCCAAATTCTAGATCTGGAAATTTAGGTTTTTAATGGACAATATTAATTAAGAAATTAAAGAGAGAAGATACCTTACCCAAGCTAGTCGAGAGAAACAACAATAACACTTTCTTGGCAATGTTCAGGATCGATCTTGGAGTTCAAGATTTCAGATTTAGGGCTGATTTTAATGAGGAAAAATTACAGCAATATGGTGGAGAATATGTTAACAAATCTTGTGGCAAAAAGAAAAAGAAAAAAAAGAAAGAGATGGTAAAACTAGGTGTAGGCGACGACAACAATAGTGGAAAGGAAAAAAATTAAAATCAAAGAGAAGAAGAGGAGTAGAGGAATGGCTAGGGCAATGAGGATGAGGATTAAAGGTTGATTATTAGTAAAAAATAATATTAATACCTAGGTTAACTAGGCTTGGATGGCCCACACATTAAAATAAGGGGGTTTTGTCAAAAAAATTAATTATTTGCATGGGAAGGGAATTGAAGTTAGGACCTTAAGGATAAATTTACTAATGTTTAACCATCAAACCAATAACTCATTCTTGATATAATTTGAAATATTTATTTTAAAAAACAAGGCATGTCGCATACTAGGGTTTAAGGTAATATTTGAAAAATAATAAAAATGATGCGAGAGAAGGTATTTGAACTTGGGTTTCATGAAACGTTACACTAACACTTAACCAACAAACCAATACATCATTTATTTCCAAAAAAATTCATAGATAATTTAAAAAATTAAGGCATGATCACTTTCTCTCGATTCACAAACCTGATTCTACTAACCCCTAATTTTTGGGATGTTACAGATATTATCATTGGTACGGACAGGTTAACTTCGCATGATGTTATAGTCAACTATATCCAGAAAAACAATGCTAATGAGATGTCAAAAGAGTAAATGGATAAATGTTAAGATAGACAAATCTAATTGTTTGGCCAATATCATATCAATAATATTAGCCCGAGTATTGATCGAAAAGAGTTGTAAAGTGTATTCGACTACATTTTAGATTCCAGAGTACCAGAATCAAAGATAGAACAGGTTTCGTCAGATAATGAATTAACTGATGTAATTACTGAAGAATTGCAAAGTTTATCACTTGAAAGGGAAATCAAAATTGTTGTTGAAGTAACACTCAGAACTGCTCCGATCTCAATTGCACGATACAGAATGGTATAGGCTGATTGGAAAAAAAATTGAAAGCATGGTTGCAATAATTATTAGATAGGGGATTTATTCGACCAAACATGTCATCTAGGAATGTATCAATGTTATTTGTGAAAAAGAAAGTTGAACTATGAGAAGGTATACTGATTACAGGCAGTTGAACATAATCACTTTAAATAAAAAGTATTTGTTACCATGCATTGACGAATCATTTGATTAGGAAAAGGGAGCTACTATATTTTGAAAGATTAACTTCCGATCAAATTATTGTTAGCTCAGAGTTATGAGTTAGTTCTATCGAAGACTGTGTAATCGCTCAAACCCGGCCTAGATGTTATGGCCAAATTTCTGAAGCCACATCAATTTCGTAGAAAAAAATTCTTATTAAAAATAATTATGTGGACAATGCCACTAAATTTGCTGACAAGCTGATAAACCACAAATATTTGCGTATTATTAAACTACCACATCTTCCTCCTTACAATTTGTCCCAACCCCATGTAATGCATCATGGCATACAATCTCATTTCAAAACAATAGGCATGTTAATCATGCTTTCATGTACCCATCAATATCATTAGTCATGGTAATCTATGCTTTCAAAATGAACATATAGCCATGATATCACACAACATGAGAGTGGAAAATATCACATAATAACAATACATATTATATCATATCAATAAGATGTAAGTAAGAATAACTTACCTAAAATCCACATAGTCACCCCATGTTAATTTATTAATTTTTATATTTGTAAAGATAATTAGTTAATCATAATAAAATAATCACATATTCAACTTGTATAAAATGCACACCTTTAGTGATCCAAATTGTATATCCTAATAGTACTCGTTCACTTCTGATCCAAAAGAGTAGGGACTTGGTTTGCTCCTAATGGAATCATAAATGTGATTACTATTTACTTATCTCAAATTGAAGAATTTATCCAAAAACATCAATTTACTCCTCAAACTTATGTTACTTACAGTATTTCCAAAAAGACCTAAGAGAAATGCTTTTAAAGTTGATGATAAGAATCGATATGAGGATCTAAGATTGGATAAAAAGAATGAATAAATTAAATAAAATATCCATGAGAAGAAAATTTGGATAGATAGAATTAAAAAGAAAAAGAAAAGAAGAATGATAAATATTTTACCAATAATTGACAAGGATGATAAATGTTGAAGAACACCCCAAAATGATCTTACGTTTCGGCAACAAGAAGAGAATAAAGTGTTTAAGTGGTGATCAAAAGAAGAAGAAATATAAGAGAAGAAGAGCTATCAAAGAAATTGGTTTTGGAGGTGGTGCAAGAGTGGTGATACGGTGGTGCTATGGTGGTGTTTTTGTTTGTTGTAGTAAAATAGAGAAAAAATAAAAGAAAATCAAGGAGGAGCAACCAAGAAGTGGAGGTGGAAAGGGAGGAGCAAAGAGAGGAAAGATGAAACAAAATGAAAACAATTGAAAATTGAGGAGAGAAAGAAAGAGATGGATAGTCACAAGGTCAAACTCATCAAACAAGGCATTCAATGAGGGGATAAAGATGTTAGAGAGAATTAACAACAATTACTTTGGGAGTTACCCTTTCAAATTTTAAAAACAATGAGTTACTTAACAATTTGAAAATAAGAGTTACATGCATTATAGTGGACAGTTTTACATGGGAAAAGATGACCAACTTTATGCATTAAAATTTTTTTAAAAAATAATTGATATCATGGAAACTTAAACTTGAGCCACTTAAGAGTTACTTAAGGTGCTTAAGCACTAAACCAATTCAAATGCTTTGTTAAATTCTAACGACATTTATTTTTAAACAATGCATAATAGAAAGTATGATTTTGAAGCAAAATTGTTCAAAGTAGAAAATGATGTGAGGGAAAGGACTCGAATTTGGATCTTCAAGGACAATTCCACCCCTACTTATCCACTAGACTAAATACTTATTATTATCTAATGCACAAAGATAACTTTTAAAAATCAGAGCGTGACCACTCTTCGTTCACTTACCTCTAATTTTTACTAACCCGATTTTTGGGATGTGATGGACTACTTTTCGAATTTGATACGAATAATGTGAGTTTCTAATAATATCATTTGGATTATCAAACATACAACTGCTTTTTCTACCTAATGGACAGGATATTATTAGTATTTGGGAACAGTATTACAAACTTTGTGAAAGAACAAGTGGTATGCAAAGTTCAGTAAATGTGGATTTTGACTTCGAGAAGTAAGGTTTTTGAGACTTGTGATGTTGGTTGAAGTATCTGTATTGAGCTGAACAAAATTTTGAATTTTGTGAACTAAAAATCTCTAAAAGTTATTACTAAAGTACATAGTTTTCTGGGACTTACTGGATATTACAAATGAACTCTTACAAGCTTCTCGATGACAACTCTTTTATTAATAAAACTGTTATAGAAAAATGTTAGCTTTAGTTGGTCAGATAAATGTCAGTAGAGTTTCGAACGGGAGAAAATAATGAAAACTAATCTAACTTTGAAACATTATGGTTTCATTTTAGTGGAGCTGAAAGCTAAACCTATTTTTCTTCAAAGAATACGAGAGTTACAGATAAGTAATTCTGAGTTGTTAACTAAACGAAGAATTGTTGGAAATTATTATACTTCAGTATTAAGTATTGATACTAATAGAAATGTATATTTTGAAGTCGTTTGTATATGTCAAAAGAATCATATTTGAAAAGACAGATTTTAGAATACGTAACAAATTATTGGATATACCAACAAGTTAAAATCGAGCATCAGAATCCATCAGGTTTATTGTAGCTTGTGATGATTCCAGAATGAAAGTGAGAATGAGTTATTATGGATTTTATATCGGGTTTACTTTGTCGCTGAAAAAAAGAGAGGCAATTTTGGTAATATTAACAGGTTGACCAAGTCTACACACTTTAATCTCATATGGACAAATTACTCACTCAAGAGATTTACTAAACTGTATATTTATGAAATTGTCAAATTACGTGATGTGTCACTATCTATCAATTCAAATCGAGACCTGGGTTTTACCTCTGGATTTTTGGGTAGATTATATGAAGTCCTTATCATGAAATGGAATTTCAATATAGTGTCTCATGTTTAGATTGGCAGACAATCTGAATGGATAATTCAGATATTGGAAGACATGTCACCTTGTTGTATAGTTGAATTTTAAGGCATTCGAGAGGAATTTCTATTGTTAATTGAGTTCACATATAATAAAAATTATCAGTCGAGTATCAAAATGACACCATATGAGGTTTTCTACAAATGTAAATGTAGAACTCCATTGTACTGGTTAAAGTTGAGTGAAAGAAACATTATAGGGACTAATATGATTTGTGAGACAAATGATAAAATCAAGGTTATACGAGACTATTTGAAAGTTGCCTCAAATCGACAAAAACCGTATGTTGAATTATTGAGAAAAGTTCAAATTTCAAGCTGGTGATAAAGTAATATGGTATCATCGCAATACCGAAGAGGATACGTGGTAGCCTAAAAATAACCATGAGGTTCACAGTACCTTAACCTTTTCACAAGTAAAAATTTGAAGGATGGAATTTCTTAATAGAAGAGAGTTATAACAACTTGATTTTTAGTGGTATCAAAAACAGTGGTTTCGGGACCACAATATTCGCGAGTGATTCTGTATATATTATTATTTAATATTTAAGAGTTAAATATGATGTTATTGTGAATTTTGATTTTATAGATTTTATTAATCAGTTAGCTAGTCAAGGTACAAGTGGTTCGTACCGAAAGTTAATGGTTTTGGAAAAGGAGATTTTGGGACCTCATTTTCATAAAATGAGCCCGTAAATTATATCATTTAATATTTACAGAGTTATTATATTAGTGAATTGAAGTTTGGTTTGAAACTTTTAGAGTTTGGATGACTAATTAAGGTACAAGGACTAAATTGTAAAAATTGTAAAACTTGAATTTCATCGATTTTATTATTAATTGGGTTAATTATGAAACATTTGGGGTTTGAAACAACAATTTGGCCATTGTAAGATATGTTAGAAGGTTGGCACTTATCTTTTAGTGAAATATGAGTTAAAATTATATTTTAATTAGAAGTTTAAGATATTTACAATTTTACCAAGCTATATAAGTAATTTTAATGGATGAAAAATCATTTTCCTATTCAATTTCTTCCCCATGCATCAAAAATAAGAAAAAAAAACATAAGAAACCCCATTTTTGAATGCTCCAAACAATCATCTCTTGCATGGTAAGGTAATTTTAGCCCGTTCTTCGTAAATTTTATGTTTTTGATATCGTTGTAACTTAATCTAGCTAAATCGAGTATTAAATCAAAAACCATTAAATTTTAGAAAAGTTTTATTGGTGTTAATTGATTTTTTAAATGATAATGGTAGATTTTGAAGCTTAAAATGAAATAGGACTAATTTATAAAAGAAATTTTGCTAGTTTTAAATTTAAGGACTAAAATGTAAATATTTCAAAATTGGCATGAGATTTATAATATTGATTTTAGAGGGTTGTCTAAGGATATATTTGAAATTTAATTGAAAATTGAGGCTTAAATATGAAAATTATGATAGTTTCGATTTTAAGGACTAAATTGAATAAAATGAAAAACTTTAGGAAATATAAATAATAAAATTGAGCTAATGTATTTTAATAATTGGGTGATATAAGAGGGTTGAAATTGATAAATTGAATTGAATAATTGTATAGATCTAGAATTTGCGAAAATCAAAAGTAATCGTGGAAAAAAGGCAAATTTGTTTATTAGTCCTTAAAGAATTGACTGTTATTTGTTTTTCCAGGTAAGTTCATACAGTATGATTGTTTTAAATTTTTATGCATTTATAATTATAATCTTAAATATGTTTCATTGATTGTTATTTGTTATGCATTTGTAACATCTCGCCCGGCGAAGCATTAGTGTTCAAATATTGTTTAAGGCAGTAAAGGCATATAAAGTAAGTTGTGAGTGTATATAGTGCTAGAATTTGACTAAGTATAAGAATTCTATCAGTGCACCGAGAAAACCCCGAATCTGGAGGATACAAGATCTAGTGTATAGTCTTAAAGAAGTATGATTGGCGAAGTAGTATTCTCCCAAATACATTTTTGGTGTAAGATCTGTAATAAAATAATTCTTTATAAACCTTTGTTTTAAAAGCATGTTACCCTTGAGGGATTGATTAAGCCTGATTAAGCCTTGATGAATTTAGTATATGAGGTATTTTCTAAATGTATATGCCAAACTTGTAAAACCCCAAACCCAGCCTGGACATTATTGCCGAATCTGGCAATATCATATGATAGTGCGTTCGAAAACCATATCATTGCTAAAATCGTTTTCCATTTAGAACTAATCATTATCTTTCATAAATTCTCAAATCGTGATTCATTTCCAAAACGTTATACCTTGCAGAAGCTTTTAAAATAGTTTGCGTGTGCGTGGTATTTTGATTCTTCCCTTTTGAAAACCCGAGTTTTACCTACTTCTAGCAGATATAACCAGAAAACAGTATAAAACCCAAATTTTAGGTAAAAATCTATAGAGGCCATTATTATAGAAAAATACCCCAAAATAAAACTTAAAATCGTAAATAAGTATCAAATAGCAAAAAAGAGTTGTGTGGCCACTGCTGAGTCCTCCGACGCACCGATCCGCCTATGTCTGGGGATTATCTATACAGATTAAACAGAAGGGGTGAGTTTACGTAAACTCAGTGTGTAATCCCCATGCAAACAAACAGAAAATAACAGATAATCTCGGTTTGGGCCTAAACCCTTTTCAATACCAGTATCAGTGCCAGTTTAGGCCTTAGCCCATTTCAGTAACAATAAGCATTAGGGCGTTAGCCCATCACAGTACAGTAACAGTGATAGTTATGCAGTTATAATATCCTACCCAACAAGCCTCTACACTCCATATTTGTCCAACCCTACACTCATTGTGGGGATATAATCAACCCACTCATCCCTACACTCCAAATAGTACCGAATGTGGCACTAGACAGTAGTTACAGCTGAGTTGCCAGTAAGTTAGGCTTGAAGCCTTTCAGTACACTTCCTCCAATCAATATCAATTACCAACACAATGCAATGCATCATACAGACATGTCATGGTATCATGTATAATCAGTATAGTGTATATAGCATGCTCAGCATACAGACATAAATATCTATCTTAATAGGCATATAACAGTCTTTCAATCATTTCAGTCAATTAGGGGACTAAGTAAACTTACCAACCCTACAGTAGGCCCACAGTCAACTCGGGTGACTCGTGCAACCTTAGTAGTCAAACAGTGAAAATGGGCCCACGGCCCATGTTGCATGCCCATGTAGGCCCAAACGTCCGTATGGCCCACACAGCCTAAAATGGCCTTGGCCGTATGGATCTCACAGTCTAGCCTAATATTCCCACACGCCTGTGTGGTTCACCCGTGTGGGGCCCACGCACCTGAGTGGCCCACACGACCCAATTTGGCCCGGCCCATGAATCGCACATGGCCAGCCTCGTCAATCACACGCGCGTTCGATCACACGGCCTACCACACGGGCGACCGCACGCCCGTGTGGCGTCGACAATCACATTGTTAGACTTTTCGCCTATTTCTGTTTTCAGAGTTGTGTTTACACATGTGATTCTGCTTGTAGTTAAACCACACTCCAAGTATTCTAAAACCAAAATCCACCGAAATCGCCCACTCAATTGCTTGAAAATGCACCAACCAACTCTTGGTCTCCCCTAAAACAAGAATCACAAACCTTCTCGTTAAACCCCTAGTCGAATTCCACTTTAAACTTCAATTGCACCATACTTACCGATCAAGCGCAACCGACTATTGTTAGAGAAAAACCCCAACTAAAATGAACCGGAGAAGGAGAGTGTAAGGAAGGAGTCGAAATTTTCCTTGCTAGGAGGAGAGGAAATTGAAAAGAACACAATCAATTAAAAACCCCCAAGGGGACAAATATAACCCTTTATTCAGTAACTTATAAAACAAGACAACGAAACACCTAGATCACTTACCAAAATGACGACAGAGCAGAGTGCAATTTAGCAATGCAAGAGCGAACAAATCGCAAAGGGGAATCAATGACTAAAAGAGGCGAAACAGAGGAGGTGACGACGAGAAGAAGAAAAAGAAAATGATGGGAAGGGAAATGTGAAAAGCCGAAAGGAACAAAAAATGCAGCAAAAATTCACCAAGCAATATTCAGCAAATGGAGGAGCAAAATGAAAAACAGAAGACTAAAGGGGAAGGGGAACTAACGTCAAAAATTTTGGGAATAGTATGGAGAACCGTTTTTAAAAAAAAAAAGAATCACAAGAATCAAAATAAAATCAATAATAATCTGAATAATATGAGAATTCCCTTATTTTTCTCCTCAATCCCACGGAATACTCTCATTATCCCTTAATTTCCTCCACTAAATCGTCCATCACTCTCTCATTCACCCTCAAATTCCCCAAATTGTCCACCAAAAATCCATCAACAACCGAATTTAAACCTCACTCAAACATTACAGCATTTTGGTCAACCTACAACACTCACACGGCACAAGCAGTAAATAAATCATTTGTTCGCGCAGAGCCTCGAACTCTTGACCTTCAGCACACCAACCCACCACTTAGCCACTAGACAGTAGGCCCATTTTGACATGCTTTTACCAATAATTAATTAAAAGCCTACTGTCTAGAGATAGGGCTTTATTCATTTAAAACAAAAATTTTTGCCCAAGTCAATGCTTGAACCCAAGACTTTTCAGACACTCCCAGAAGACATAACCACTAAAACTAACAGATATTTGTGTCACAGACATACAAAAATAAATATAAGGGATTTTTGGGGCACTACAAAACTGATTTAAATGAGGTTTATCACTAGTGTTCCCTTTGGGATTTTATGAAAGAAACTATCTCACCTAGTATATATATTGAGAATCGATTATACAAGCCGAGTGGGCCAATATAGAAATGTGACAAAACAATAATTGGGATTTGGAATTCATATTATGAAACGAAGTAGTGATTGACATTTGATGTATATTTGGTATAAAGATGAATTGATATGATATGGGAATGAAGTTCATATGGTTTAATCTGAATTGGATTGAGAATTCAAATTATGAAATGAAAATAATGTTTGGCATTAATTTGAAATGTGATGTATGTTGGATAAATAGATTGTATGATATGATTAAGATAGTGAATTGATTAAATGATTATTTGTTTCTGCATGGTAATCAAATGTTGAATAAGTAAATTGAAATGTTATATGATTGAGTTACTATATGGTATGATAAATGTTAAACTCACCTTTTTTTATATTTGACTTGTCATGTTAGGCAAACTTTACCAATCTAAGTAGCACATAGTGCATAATTATAACCTGAGGTAAGTTACTTGGTTTAATATCTGTGAACTTACTAAGCAATATATATGTTTACCTCGGTTGTTTTCCTTTTCCCTGTAGATTTCCAACTTACGGAACACGTCAAGTAGATCTTCTGCAACTCACAATATCCCGATATTAATTTGATAGTCTTTTTATCGTTTAAAGCTCAGTTTTGTGGCATGTACATATGTGTTATTATATGTGTTTACCTTGGTTGCATAGTTTGGTTAGCACTTGGACAATGTCTGAATTATGGTATATGTTGATGTGGAGTGGTTAGAAAGTATGAAAGTATAGACTAAGTTTGAATAACTGATTTTGGTATGTTCTGGTGCCTATTGAGGCACATTGGTTAGCTAATTGGAAAATGTCAAATTGCGGAAATGTTGGATTAGTTGATTTTGAATGGTGATTTATGATGTTTTGACATGTATATGGAGCATATAATGTGTTTTGATAGAAATTTTAGGTTGCTAGTATTATATGAAAGTATCAGATGGATGGTGGTGTACTAGATGTTAGATGTAATAGTTTGTACGGCATAAATTTAGTCATTCAGTACATGACTAAAATGTAACACCACTCACTAATCTCCGTCACCAGAATCGAATTATGGGATGCTACACTAAATAACAGAATAGGAACATGCTATTTCAGTTCAAAACTTCTTTAAAACAATCATTGATTATCAATCATTCAATTGAACATGATATTCATGCAATAACGGGCTTAAATTGAGCTTACGAAAGATCTAAAAATAAGTCAGAACCAAGCGGGGACTAATTTAAAACTTAACTTAAAAGTGGGGTAAAACATAAAACAAGGGTTACACAGCCGTGTCGTTATGCCCTGTAACAATTTGTGGTCGTATGGAGCTAAAATTAAAACTTTGCAAACATTCACATGGTCATGTGGCTAGGTCATGTGAGAGGCTAAGGCCGTGTGAGCATTCATGCATCTAAATTACCAGTGGCACACAACCATGTTAACCAACCATATGAGACATACAACCATGTGGCAGACCTTGTGTGCAAGAAAAGGCACCTAATGTACAATTTGGCTCAACCATATTCAAAGTCCTATAATTCATTCATTTACTAACATCAACACCTGCACAAATATGCACATTTCATGCCCAAAATACAACTTATAAAGCATTCCTAAATGTCTAACCAATATGCCACAATTGGCACCACAATCAACTAAACTATTTCAATCAGTTCACTTATAATTTATGCATTCATCCAACTATCACATTCTAAATCACTTAGTACACATTCGAGTTAGTCATACACATATTCATATCATACAAGCATAAGTATAGTCAAACTTACCGAAACAATCCCATAAGCTTGCTTTAATACAATACCTAAATAAACATACCAAAATGGGCAAGTTCATAAAATTTGAATACCAAGCACACACACACACATATATATATCACACCTATTACATTGCACTTATAACCAAACCAAATGGCTGACTGCAGGCCTTACCAGGCGATACTACCTTGTCTCTTCTCTTCATACAACTATCTTTAGCTATTCCAAAATAGTTCACCACAAGTCTTATTCACTAATGGATACTTATACATATGGCTGATTTCCACACTAAGATAAATTCTATTAGTTTAACAATCAATTCATATTCTAGTTCAGTACTCAACACAAGCTTATACTGATAATGAGCTAACCAGATCATTCAGAATTAGCCACAAAGGCCAAACAGAAGTATGCCATAAAGGCCAAACAAAAGTGCACCAAAAAGGACAAATAGAATGTCACCTAGGCACCCCATGAGCTTCTGTGTTTGCGATATGGATTTGCTTAAACTCACATCACGTGAGGTTTACCCATCATCGCCCTGGGACACATAGAAAACCCCAGTAGATAAATGTGGCTCATCTGCCCTTTCTAGATTGTGCCATGGCCATGGAATTTTTTAGAATTATCATACCAATTTTTTTTTCTATCCCGATAGACTTCATTGCATAACACCACAATGTTAGGACTCATATCATAATCTCCCAACACTTTGTTACACCCCATCCTCCAACATTTTCAATCATGCATCAAATATCTAACATAAGTACACATTATTGTACTCATTTTCTTAACCAAATCATACTTCAATTCATGTTACACACACATCACCACAATCATGTGTCACAGTATACGTCTTAGGGAAACACATACAGTTGCTTCACAGAATCACATGCACCCATACATACAATTCTTTACATACTTGACTCACAAGGACACTATACCAAGACTACACACATATATAAATTTTCAATAGTCACTCAAGTACTCATGCACCGCTAGTAGGAGTCAATATTAAGGACTCACCTACTGTAGCTCGAAACTCCAGACTCAGACATCCTTCTCTAACTAGCAGCAACATAACTGATCAAAGAACATTGTCTCACCACCACAACCCTTATATATACAAACCTACTAACATCCCAATCATAAATGTAACCCCTTAAATCGGGCTTAGACATTACGGCCTAATCCAAGTTATTACATGGGCCATAGAAATGGCAAAAACTTTGAGTTGAAATAAATGGATATAGTTTTTAAAAATGTGTTCTAATATTCTCTTTTTACACAATGTTGTAAAATATTACGTCAAAAGAAAACTTACTTATTATTTGTAAAACATTGGTTTTGATCATAAAAAATTCATTTCTGATCAATTGAATTTACCGAAAATAGATTTAATTAAAAAATCACCAAAACGTTTAATCCATGTCAAAATTCATGCATAAAGTCCAATGTCCATAGTTTTTTAAAATGAAAAATCCCATGCCACAGTTCAATAATTTACTACACGATAAAATCTAAAATATAATCATAAAGTCCATAACAGTCCCAAATTATCTTAAAAATCCACAAACAAGAAACTATTATTCTGAGAGCCTCTCCAATGACTGAATCTAAGTCCTAACCACGAAGATTATCTGAAACACACAAGTAATGTGGGTGAGCTTTAAAAGGCTCAGTGTGAGATAATTACATAATATTTATAACATGCATTTCAACACAACAATTAAACACATCCATTTCAACATATATATCATTTTAACGGAAATCTCATATCATCACCAACACACATACATGAGTATATCGAGACATGCATATGTAACAATGCACATTTAGAAGAATTTTCCAACCCATCTCCGCTACACACCAATATCAAGTTCCCCAAAACCCATCCATCCAATAACACATCATTTATGGACAAGCCGTCACATAAATGCCGATAAATGACCATATAATTGTCGATAATAACCATATAATCGTAGATAAACCACCACATAACTTCCACCTTTCACAAGACCTACCCCATGCATGTGATATGGCCATTTTCAAATTTAACACATTAAATCACTTTTTGCATTTAGTCATGCTCATAGTCCCACTTAACGCATATTTCTCAATTTTTCACATTTGCATGTAAACATGCTCACATATCACATATCACATATCACATATTATTCACTTTAGCATGCTTTAATATATTTTCATATTAAATCATGGATCTCATCATACTGATGTATATATAACACATATTTAAATCATCACATATCAATTAAGCCATGTATCACATAATATAGAGATAAGATTTGCATACATGTCATCATCACATACATCAAAACATCATGAATCATAGATTTCATGAACTAATAATTTTAGGAACACTAACTTGAAATTTCCCTTTTGATGAGTTTTTCAACTTCGCTTTGAGTACTTAGTGTACTCTTAAATAATCATTTAATAAATTTTTTATTTAATAATAAAATAATGATATATTATACTCAAATCAAAGATTTAGATCCCACGCCTTAAACCGTAAATTCAATTGCCACAATCCTATTAGAAGAGGTTTTGCTTAGATCTAAACTTGGTAGATGAATCTATCGCATCAAACACGTACTTTAGTTATAGATCTATCGGATGTGTCTTAATACTTAAATTTTAATCATTGAAATAATTCTCACCAACTGCTTACCCTTAAATGAACACTTTGGTTTAATGCACTAGTTAACTCGCTAAGGATTTCTTGGATTGGCATTGTTTGGTCCTTCAAAGAATATATGAACAAAATGTTAATTCATGAAAAATGAATGTTTCTTAACACTATTCGACTATGAGGAAAAATAATAGAGGGACAGGAATGTTCCCAACACTCCTCGAACACTTGCACTACTCAACAATATAATGAGATTGATGATTAGTCTTGACGAAGAGCAAAGAGGTTTAACGATCTACAAAAATATATGATCAATAAGTCTTGAACACAAAATAATTGAAATAGGATAATTAAATCCTTAGAGAAGATGGGAGAGATTGAAAAGGGAAAGAAAGAAAGAAAAACCAAATCTTGGTGAAAAATAGCGACGGTGAAGGTGGTCCCAATGAGGTGAAAAAATATAAAAAGGGGAAGAGGATTCAGCCACAAAGTTAAGAGAAAAGAGAAAATAAAATAAGTGAGGGAAGGGTTTCTGGCGGTGGTTCGCGGTAGTTCACGATGGCGATAGTGATGGTGAGGGGCAATGACCGAAAGAAAAGAGGAGGAGGAGAGAATATTAAGAAGTGGTGTCGAGGTGGTGAAATTATAGCCCGCGGTGAAGGAATTTTAGGTGGTGGTTGTTTGTCAAATGAATAGAAAATGGAGATGAAAGAAAATAAAAAAAATATAGGAGAAATGAGAGAGGTAGGGATGGCAATGGGTGTGTGTAGCTTGGTCAAATATGACCAAGTTTAATGAATCCCATCGAATAGGAAAGATGAGAGGTTTTGGCAAGGGAGGGAGACATGCAGTGAAAAGGGGATCATTGACCCCCACCTTAAGTAAGTTTGACTCTTAATGGAGGAAAGGAATCAACTTATATGAGGCAACAAGGGGGTGGACGGCAAGAACTTATATCACATGGAAAAAATTGTAAAAAAAATTTAAATAAGATAGTGTGAACATTAGGACTTGAACCTTGGAACTCTAGGATAGCTAAGAAGCCTCTAAACCACTCGACTACACATTCCCTTATTCTCATTCTTGTGCACATTTTAATAAAAAAAATGGGATGTGACCATAAATAACCCCATGCAAGGCCTTATATTCATAACTTACTATTCATATAACTCTTAACAACCTTATTCTTTCAAAAACTTAGCATGCAGAGCTATAATACTTACTAGAAGACGGAGCAACTATTGATTAACCCAAAAACCTTAGCTTCTGGCTTAATGACGTAGAGATAATAGTTAAACTTCAAAAAAAAATCAAACAATAATATTTAAAGAAGAAGAAAAACCTCTTGATTAACCCTTCACACAAATATATATACACCCTAAAACCCTTTAGTGGAACTCGACATGTATAACTTCTATCCAAAGTTTTTCATTCTTCACAGTCTATAGATCCTCAAGGAAACATAAATGAGAATCCTGTACAATTGATATTTGACCAGTCAATCCAGTTGGTTCCTAACCAGGCCACTTTACAACCCAACTAGCACAGTATTCAGACAAAATAGGTGCACTAAACATTTGGCGGTAACTCATACCATAATTACCTTTTCGCTTAAAACAATTTTTTTCTTTAAATAGCAGAATAACTTGAAATAGAATCTTCACTTATTTATACAACTGTTACTATATGCCCACACATATTCGCCAAAAGAAACAAATGGGCATATTACACTTCGACCAACAGATAATTTCACTACAACACGCCTTAATCTCAGATCTACCAGACTTGGGGTGTGACGCTATATATAATCATTCCAGGCCATATAGGAGCCTACGAAAGCTTAGTACCAACTTGGGTTGAACTAGGACTAAAGTAACATTTTCAAAATTTCCCAGGCTAGTGTCGAGACGTCCAGGGTTTGGTGTCATGACATTAAAGACAGTATGCTAGCTTCCCAACCTAAGGAAAAAGTTATAAAGTTTTCAAAAAAAAAATAGAGCCAACGTTGCGACATCAAATAGGGGACGTCATGATGAGAAGGGGTTGATGTTGTGACATTCAGGGTGTGAAGTCGTGACATCCTCGACTAATCACTAACTCCCAAATTTCATACTTTTCCAAGTCAATATAAGACCACAAGGTTGGCTATAAGGCTCCAATCAACCATCCAACATAAGAAAAACATGTTCAAAACACAATTATCAATTCATTAATACCATTTCCATGCATGACCAAAACCATTTCCACCTATTCACAATTTTGTTTGTTAATCCAACTTCCTATTATCTTTATCCAATCCATGGGTCGAGCATCCCCAAATCCTTAAATGATTTAGACTTGGCTTCCTAACATGCCACAATTCGTAAGGAGTTTTAGATGCTGCCTTAGTTGCTACATCATTTAGAATATAGCAAGTTGTTTGCAATGCATATTCACAAAAGGAGATTGACAGCTTCAACTAACTTAACATCTAATGAACCATGTCTAACAACGTTCGATTTCTTCTCTTTGCCATGCCATTTTGTTGTGAAGTGATTGGCGTAATTAACTAGGATAGAATCTCATCCACTATGAGATACCCTAAGCACTAATCTGGTACATATTCCCCACCTCGATCAGACTGAAGTGCCGTTATGGGTAATCCTAGTTATTCCTCCACTTTCTCATGGAACTCTTTGAATTTATTAAAGGATTCACTCTCGCGGTGCATTAGGTATGCATACCCATATCTGGAATAATCATCAATAAAGCTTACATAATACTTGTAAACACTTCTAGCATTAATGTTCATAGGGCCACACACATCAATGTGCACAAGTTCTAAAGGTTTCAGGGTCCTCGTTTCTTTTGCATTAAAAGATTGCTTATGTAACACCCTATACCCGATTCGGTCACTAGACCCGAGCTATAAGATGTTACAATAGTTAATAGCATTTATCATACATGAATTACACGGTCATGTAACAAATCAGGATCAATTAGAAACTTTTACAAAGAGATAGGTAAATAGTAAAAATAGGGGTCACACGACAGTGTGACAAGCTGAGGCCATGTGAAGTCAAGTGACATGGTCGTGTTGCTAAACCATGTAACAATTGTTGGCATTTAATCTTGGGTCACAAGGTCTTGTCACTAGGCTGAGTAATAAGCTGTGGCCATGTGTATCACCATACATTAAATCAAAAAGGCCACATGGTCATGCCCTATTCTTGTGTATGGCATACTGTCGTGTACCAAATCGTGAGTGCCTCAAATACCTTCCGAAACAAACAATCACATCCTAGATTCACTTCATCAACAAGTCATGCAAAATGGAAACTATTTAACCTATGCAAAAGCATCAAGAACCTATCAAAATATTCCAAACAACATCCATCCTAAGTGCCCGACCAATATGCCACAATTGGAACCTCAATTCAACCATTAATCAACATACATTTGTCCCATAATGTTCATACCTAAACATTCAAATACAATCATCTTTTCAATTGCTAGAATAACGTCAAGCAAAGTTTACCAAGTAACCTAGAACATAAATACCAATTGACCAAGTAAAAGGAATTATAAGTACCAAAACATGCATATATCATCACAAGCCACAATCAATCAAGGCAACCATCATGTTTACATCCAAAACACATAATTTACTTTTAATATGGCACAAAACATACTTCAACTACTTATAGTAATACATTGCCATTAACCTACTTACATGCCACTTATAATCAGGCCAAAATGAGTAAAATGTTACCCAAAGAGTTGACGAATAGTGTGATCTCCAAAGATGACCCAAGCAAAAGCACGAATCTGACAATCTACAAGGAAGAAAATGAAACGAGGTAAACTTACGTAAAGCTTAGTAAGTTTGTATAATTTAAACACAACATGCTTGTCATTTAAAATCATACTAATTGAAATTAACAAACAAATTAGTATTACTTGACATGTGACATATTCCCTAATATACCAAAATGGTTAGTCATGAGCATATAACATCCTCAAAATATATAGATAGAATAATACAAATGTCATTCACATTCAATCAATGAATAATATTTCATGCCATAAGATTCCATTTCCATTCCTTTCATTAACTTGTTTTTCCCAGAGAACTTTAGCAAATTAACTTTGGATGCATGGGATTACTTTTCTCACACAAGCTGACAATTGGGACATTAACCATTACTCAATATTGCTCACACAAGTTGTCGACAATCCGCAACAAATGCTAGATTCTAGCCATCGGTATGGTATCCACCACCGGTACATAGTACCTGATAAATATAACACCAGCACAGAGTTTTTGATAACTGTAACACTGGTCCAAAGTACTTGATAAATATAATCACTGGCACATAGTGCCTGATAAACCCTAATGATATGACATTTGTATCCTAATCATTCACTAAGCTAACACAGGACCTAACTCAATTCCCATACTCTTTCCATATTTATAACATAATACTATGTTCAACTTGATCGTATGCATTCCATATAATAATACAATTCATTCCAAACACGTATAATGGCCATAATTTACAATTCAGTCCCTCAATTCCATTTCAATACTTATCTTAATCCACCATAACAACATAAACATATATATACACAAATATAATTCAAATTCAAACAATTATTAAATACAATAAACCTAATACAAACCTACCTAAACAAAAAAGCTACAAACACCACACTGAGGACTACCCACAACTTTCCCTTTTTTTTTGTGATTATCAATCGGTTGGTTTGTTTCTTGACCTATAAAATAACTTAACCCAATTAACCATTTCAAATACCATAAAATATCTAAATACATGTATTTTGCCCTTTAATAACATTTTACATTATTTCCTAAACTTTTACCTTTTATTCAATTTAGTCCCTAAAATTGAAACTTACACATTTATCACAATTAAGCCCAAAAAATGTTAGCTAAATTTACTCTTATTCATTTACATCCCATAATTAATGCAATTGTACAAGAAATTCATGCTAAATTCATTATTTTATTATTTTAGTCCCTAAACTTAAAACTAACCAAATTCACTTTACAAAATAGTCCTAATTCAACACCAAGCTTCAAACTCAACCACTAACATTCGAAAAGCTTTAAGAAAAACAATGGTAACTTTTCAAGTCTTTAACAATTTTACAAAATAGTCCCTAGGCTAGCTAGATTAAGCTACAATAATCTCAAAAACATAAAATTTATAATAAACAGGCTTAAAATCAACTCACAAGCAATGACTAAATATCAATGGATGTTTGAAGCTTTCCTTTTCTTCTCTAATGGAGGTTTTTCGGTGGTAACAAATAAATAAAGAAGATGATAATGCTTCTTCCTTTTTTTTTATTTTTATTACTTAGGCTTTATATTATTTAATATAACTTAACATAAAATAATTACATGAAAACATCACTAATCGTTCATAATGATCCATTATGGTCTAATTTCCTTTTAAAACTCTCCAAACATACTTTTATACACATTTAACACATATAACTCAATAGTGATTTACTATTAAAATTTTTATGATTTAATCCTCTTTCGTTAATTAACTAGTCAAATATTAAAATTATCTAACCAAACCTTAGTACAACCAACTAATAACCTTTTAAATATTAATTAAATAATATTTTCTAACTCACTGATTGGAATTGTGATCTCCAAATCACTATTACCATCACCACTGAAAAATGGGTTGTTACAGCTTAGTCATCTTATCTTTTAAGCAAGATTCACATTGTGGAAGATTGACTTCTTTAAGCAAACTCAAAGTGCCATCTTTCACAAGTCTAATGATTTTTCTTGGTTAATATGATCAAGTCTCAAATGCTAAAGGTAAGACTCATTAGAGTGAGGAGTTTTAAGTCTTTTATTTGAAATTTCAATTTCAAGCAATGTATACATCTTTCATTTGATAAAATAGAGATTCTTTGACATTCATCCATTACAGATAAGTTTACGATTTCTAAATATTGTAATACTATTATTAAAAGTCATGGTCAACCAGTCTTTATATAAACATGTAACAAGAATCAAGTTTCTTTTGAAATTTGGTACATAGCAAACATCTTTCAGAATAATATTTCTAAAATTATCTAAAAAAAGATGTTTATCTCTCACTTCTTAAGCTCTTACAATTGTCCCATTTGTCCCATTTTCAATTTGCAACGATAGACTCTTATCTCTAAGATCTTTTGTCTCCACGAACCCCTGTGGAAAAACACACACATGATTAGTGGCTCTAGAATCAATGACCTAGTGGTATATTGAATCTTCTACTAAGCAAGCTTCAGTCATAAAGAGCTCCATACCTTTTCCTTTAGTTGTGAAGTAGTCCTTCCACTCTTTATAGTTTGCCTTTAAGTGCCCTTTCGTGCTTTAGAAGAAACACTTAGACTTAGATATATCTTTAGGCTTTTTGGTTCTCTTCCTTTCCACTTTAGGTGGCCCAAAGAACTTATCCTTACTTCTCTTAATGTGTTTTCCCTTCCCTTTAGTGGAAGAAACAACAGCTAAGTTTGCTTCTGTTTTTCAAACCAACTGACCACCATTCAAATCAACTTATAAGATTGTAATTCCTTCATGAGTTGTGTAAGCATCAGATTCTTGTTCCCAAGGTTATACGTGGCTTGAAAGCCTACAAGATCCTTGGACAAGCTCTTGAACACCATCTCAATCTAAGTGTTTTGGTCCAAACTAGCATCATTATCCATGGCCCTAGTAAAGTATCCCATAAGAGTAATCATATAGTCTTTGACTAGAGTGTTGAGCTTTTTCTGGGATTCATCAAACTAGCCAAGGTAGCTTGGCCTCCAAACATGTCTTCTAGTTTGTCTAAAATCGCTTTGGCAATCTTACAACCCTCAAGTTTCTTATAAAGTGTATTGGTTGCGCTTGCCAACATATAGCAATAAGCTATCTCATCAGACTCCTCCCAGTGTTTTCTAGCCTCAACTTGAGTGGCCAGAAGGCATTTATTATCAAGAACTATTTTTAATTTCTCATATTTCAAGACAATCATGAGGTTCCTTTTCTATTCCTTATAGTTATTTTTCTTCAGGTTGTTCTTAGTCAGTAGATTTAATAAAAGAGTAGATGTCATTTTTGAACTGAAAATAAAATATCCATTCAATAATATCTTTCTATTAAGAAAATATTTGAAAACATTTTGAAACTTTACGATATGCATTAAGATGATGCATGTGTCATACATTAAATCTTGAAAACATGTGTAAGTCATTACAACAATAATTCCTACACCAATTGAATCATGTCACCGTAGGGTGATCTTCAACTAGTTAGAACATAGGTTTCCATCCAATTAGTACATGAACCTAATTCCTTAGGCATTACATATACTAATAATTGTTTAACATTTGGCCATCCTTCTAACTTAAATAGAGCTTCGTGGGAAGTTACTTAACTAGAACATCTTGAGTGTATAATCATCAATTCAACACATATCATAACATGTACCAAAAATGAGTCATTGTAGGATAATCGCATTAAGCGGCACGCTGCAACTAATTGTCCCCTTTGAAGAAAAACTTCTTGTTATATCGTATGGTAATACCTACAACAGGGCTAGCCAACTTTCATACGATTACAAGATAATTCTTCTTACTTTTAGGAAATCTCCTTAGTGAGGTCCACATGGAAATCCTACCAAGGGGTAGTTAAATTGTCATGCAAGGTTTTTAATGTCCAATTTTAATCATGAATGAACAATATATGCATGATAACTACATGTGGCATTCTTTCCCTAAACTATATGACATGTTTATCATACATATGCATGAACATACATTCGTAGTCAAATAAATATCATAATGATATCACATATAAAAGCATAAAATTGAAATAGCCTTTACCAACCAAAGTTTCCATAATTCCTCCTAGAAAAATAAAATAAAAATACAAAATTCACCGTAAAGCATACTTTGGGTCTTCTATTTTGTCACCACGTACTTCTACTGTGGTATTGGTTCACGTCGCCATCACGTCATTGTCGCAAGGCCGCCATCGACCACCGTCACTGGCCTTTTCCATTGATCATCACTGTCAGACCACTAAACAATTGACCGAGTCTAGATCTCCTGTGTCACTAAACGATATAAAGCATTTAACAAAAACAATTTACAATTTCTCATTTATTTTAAACCTGTTATTTAAATTTCCAAAAGCAAAACTTATCATTTCAATATTTCAAATAATATATATATGATAAATAATTTATTACATTAGATTTGATACAGTTCCTTATAAGATAGAAAATTATTTTAAAACAGACTCGAATGGCATGTTTAAGACTGAGCCCCAAATCCACTTTATGCATAGCAGCAACCACTGCTTAGAAACATAATTTCACTATTAATACTCTTGTACATACCAATTAGTTATCATTTCAATCGCTGACCATCCCATGTAGGAACCTTATACTTACGGTCTCGATGTTCGTTTACCAAATACAGATTTACTCATTCAGTACTTAACATGCAGAGCTGAAATACTTACCTTGATGCAAGTAACTATTGATCATAAAAGAACATTAGTTTCTAGATCATCGAGGTAGGATAAATTCAGATTTAAGGAAGGTTTCAATATATACCACTTAAGGAAGAGGAAGAAGAAGAAAGAATAACCCTTTTTAGAACACATTCTCACATAATATGACTCATCTTACTTAGTGGAATTTAACAAGTGTCATACATATCAGAACTTGTCATTGGCCTACAATTTTCGAGAAAACATAAATAAGTTCCCTTCATCAAACTTATCATGATAAACTATATAGTTGGTTTCTAACCAAATTACTTAAAATCTAACTAGCACAGTATTCCATACAATCCAAGCATACTATACCTTTGGTGACCACTCATCCCATATTTTCCTTTTATCCCTTAAAACGGACGTCTACTTAATACATTGTAAAATATTATAAAATTAAATTCTTACTTACTCTTGTGGCGGTTCCTACACACCTGTCGAAACCAACCATTTTTTTGAAAAATAAAATATTTTAGGTTGTCGACTTTTAAAAATGAAAATTAGGAGTCGCCACCAATCTTTTAGTAAGGTGTGATTGGATCACCTAAAAAAAACGGCTTTGGTCTACGAGTTTTAGAAAAATGGATCCGGGAGTCAGTTACGTACGAGGAACGATTAGCACCCTCGTAACGCCCAAAATTGGTACCTAGTTAATTAATTAGTGTCTTAAGGTCGAGAATTTGGAAAAACGTAATCCTTAGCAAAACTTAAAAGGCTACGTATTAAGACCCTTATTATTTCAGAGAAAGAAGATACCACACCCAATGCATTAGGGCACAACATTCTAATTTTTCCCCAAAAATGAATTGGGCCAAAATACTTATACAATAAAACTTTAAAAGAACATCCACTTATCCAAGATTTAAGAAATCACACCCAATACGTTAGGGCACTATTCCTTTAGAATCCCAAACTCGGAATATTTCCTTTACTTTAAAAGAAAGTCCACTTATCCAAGATTTAAGAAATCACACCCAATACGTTAGGGCACAATTCCTTTAAAATCCCAAACTCGGAATATTTCCTTTATGATTTTAAAAAAATCTTCATTTCGAGAAATCAATGCGTCACATCCAATACGTTAGGACACAACGTGTTGAATTCCCAATAATGAGTTTTTATTTTTTTAATTAAAGAGAAATGCTCGATTGTTAGATTTAACGAAGAAAATCGGAACCCAATACGTTAGGGCTCAATTTCCTTGAAAATCCTAAATACAAGCACTATCTCCATTTTGAAAAGTTTGAAATCGAGTAAAAAAATGATGTGATGTTACTTTAAATATACAATGCAATAATAAATAAATAAACAAGTGAAAGACATAAGCAAAACTATAAAATATAAAAAATAAAGGATATAAAGTGTGCTTATAATAAGTACATTGAAGTTATGGAGAATACAAGACATACATGGATTTATATGAAGATATAGACTATAAGATTCATATAAAATATAATGCATTTATAAAAAGAAATATATAAATATATATATTATAAAATTTGTGTAAAAAAAAGTAGGTAGTTAAACATTTTCAAAAATAAATAAATAAAAATAGATATATACGTGTATATATATAAATATAAAAGAACATTCATTAGAAAAAAATAATATGTATACATGTACATATAAAATATCTATAGATTAAAAATAATTAAATAATATCTACATTATCAAAATTGAATAAAATAAATAAATATGTATATATATATAAATATGAGAAAAATATTAATTGAAAAAATATAATATGTACATATATATAAAAAAATAATTATATACATATATAGATTATAAAAACGATAATTACATATATACAAAAAATGATAATAATTAAATTAATTAATTTAAAAATATTAAAAAACTATGAAGAAAACATGTACAAGTATACGTGTACATATTTACAAAAGTAAAAACAAGTTTTTGAAATTAAAAATATAAAAGTATATATATTATAAAAAATGTTTGTATGTACATAAAAATAATAATTAAATAATAATAATAATAATAATAATAATAATAATGATGATGAGGAAGATGAGAAAAAAATTAAAAAACGAATTGCAAAAAAACAAATAGTTAAAAAAACTAAAATAACAAGAAATAAATGAAATTTAAGCAAAATAATGGGTAAATCGCGACACGCTAATTACATGGAGGGCCAAATCGAAATAATCCGCCTCCCAAAACAAAGGTCGTTTTGCTAGCATGATTTAAAACAGTTTTTTAGAAAAAAACATTGTTTGCAAGATAGAAAAAAGAAAAAAAAAAACAAAGGCTCTCTACTAGGGTTTTTAACCCCAGCCCCCTGACGCCACCGTTCACTCTTGCCGATGCTCCGATTTCGACAGAGACGGCACAAATCCGGCGATTCCAACTTGAGGAGTAAGCCCTTTCCTCCTTTCTTTATATTTTAAGCAAAAATAAATAAAGAGATAAAGAAACTAAAAATATATATACATCTATGTATAAATGAAAAATAAAAGAACGATAATCCTCAAGGTAATATAGAGAGAAAAAAACCTTTGTATTCAAAAAAGAAAATTTTCCTTCTCTCTTTTCATCCCCCACTTTTACAATGTTTCAATGGCTTTATATAGTCATAATAATAAAAATATAGAAATAAAATCTTGTTTACATTGATTTTATTCTCAATCTTTTGATTTCTTTCCATTACATTGATTTGATTCTCAATCCTTTGATTCCTTTCCATTATTGTTTTGCTTCCTTTTTTGTGCTGATTTGCTATGTAGGTGAAGATTCAGCTGAAATTCAGAGGGCAAGGCTAGGTGGCTGCGGTGCAAGACTCATCCCAGAAACCCTAGGGTTTCTGATATTGTGTTGGGCCATTGCTTTGGGCCTCTGCTTATTTCGGGTTTTGGGCTACATAGGCCCGTTGTAATTTGGGCCCTTTAGACCCGGGCCAAAATAGGGTATTATAGCTGCCCCTCTTTGCCCGTTATCGTGTAACGAGAACGGAGCAAAGACTTTAAAAATGCCCAATTTTGCCCGGTCTTGTTGGAACATGAAACTCTTCTTCTTCAAGTAGCCTCATTCCTTCCTACTGCATCTTCAGAAGTATAGGGGCTAGTGCTTCAATCTATTCCACTACAACTTCAGGGAGATAAGATTTATAGCTTACTTCAACCTATTCCACTGCTGAGCAGGGAAGTAGAATTACTGGCTTCAATGTACTCCACTATAACCACAGAGAGGTAAAATCCGCCATCTTCGATCTGCTCCACTATCGCTTAGGAGATAAGATCTGAAATCTTCAATCTATTCCATCGTTGTCCGGGAAGTAGAATTACTAACTTCAATGTACTCCACTATAACCACGGGAGGTAAAATCCGCCATCTTCGATCTGCTCCATTCTTGCTTAGGAGATAAGATCTGAAATCTTCAATCTATTCCATTGTTGTCCGTGGAAGTAGAATTATCGGCTTCAATTTACTCCACTGTAACCACGGGAGGTAAAATCGCCATCTTAAATCGCTCCACTCTTCGCTAGGGAGATAAGATCTGAAATCTTCAATCTATTCCATTGTTGTCCGTGGAAGTAGAATTACTAGCTTCAATGTACTCCACTATAACCACGGGAGGTAAAATCCGCCATCTTCGATCTGCTCCATTATCGCTTAGGAGATAAGATCTGAAATCTTCAATCTATTCCATCGTTGTCCAGGAAAGTAGAATTACTGGCTTCAATGTACTCCACTGTAACCACAGGGAGGTAAAATCTGCCATCTTCAATCTGCTCCACTACTGCTTAGGGAGATAAGATCTGAAATCTTCAATCTATTCCACTATTGCCCAAGGAAGTAGAATTACTAGCTTCAATATACTCCACTATAACCACAGGGAAGTAAAATCTGCCATCTTCGATCTGCTTCGCTGTCAATGCAGGAAGGCAAGATTTGCTATCTTTAACTTGCTCCACTACAACCGAGGAAGGCAATACTTTATTTTCGATCTGCTTCACCGTCAATGCAGGAAGGCAAGATCTACTCTTTCACTGATTTGTTCTCTGTGGAATATGACCTGTATAATGAACCTAATTATGCCTAATGACTAGGATGGCATAATCAAAATGCATCAAATGCTCTTAACTAGACATGTGTGAATGGTGTTTGCATGAATGCAAAATTTATTTTTTTTGGAGAATGATCCCACTTAGGTTGTCATCACTCGAAGTTTATTAAGGCTTTGTGACTGACGTGCTACAACGCCTTCTTGCTTGACTGGATTTTCTGAAGAATCATTTAGCCAGGCTGCCCCCCACTGTGAACCTCCAAGTTTAATCCATTGGGGTGCAAAAATTCATACCATTGTTGTCCCACTGTAACCCAAGAGTATATGGCTTTTATTCAATCCTCTCCTATCACAATTTCAAGGATACAGGATCTAAATCTTTCTAGTCTCTTATACCATTCCCAGGGTGTCGTACCAAAAGCTCATGCACAAATGAAGGCTCTCTTCCCCGAGGTAACCTCTTTCTATTGCCTGGTGATCATTACTTGCTTGTTGATTTAGGCTTTGTCATCAACACAACATTCAATATTTTTGACAACAAAATCCAAAGAGAAAGTCCTAGTTTACACTCTTCCTTTTCAGATTTCCAACCTTTAAAAACTTGGTGCGTTCTAAACAATAGTCCTGTTTCAGGCTCCTGTATTTATTTAGAAACTTCTAGAGTAATATGCAAAACTTCCTTCGTGAAAGTTTTATTAGTCCATTAATCATTATTCTAATGCAACATGCTTGCAAAAAAGGGTATAACAATCGATGAGAATACAATTGGTTCTGAGCATAGCTCGAAAGGAATAGATTATCAAAAATAGTAAACAAGGATAGCAAAGAAATTGATTGGGAACATGTATCTTGGAAAAGAATGAAGTATTCCAAGAATAAAAAATTCAGTATGAATATTGGGTGCCCCAGATATTGCAGCTTGAACTTCTTTGTACAAACTTTTTAAAGATCCTTCTGAGTTTGACATGTGTTTAGGAGATCCACAGTACTCTGCCAATGCCCCAGGATGTTGCCTACCTTTTCCTGATAATTCAGGTATAACAAGATCACCACATGCCCCAATCTGGTTAAACTTTGAGTTACTCTAATCACTTCGTGCCCCATTCTGATCAATATTTGAGCCGCCCTTTTCGGGTTTTCAACTCAAATCCCCTTTGGTCTCAAAGTGCCCTTTGCGGGTTTTCACTTTGGCCTCTCCATTTTTCCTTTTTTTTTGTTTTTTGTTTTTTTTTTTGTTTTTGAATCTGAACTCATAGGATTAGACAAGTCTTCGTTATCCCTTTCGATGAAAACCAATACAAGATCTTCTTTGTGATCAAATTTCTTTCATAGAGTTTTTTTTTTGGGGGGGGTAAAATTTAACTATGACGAAAACTTTGGATCTTCCTCTTCAATTAGGATGAAATCCAACAACAGAGAAATGGCAACTTGACTTCGACGGGCTAAACCCTGATGAGCCAAAGAAGAAGGCATTGCCCCGGCAAAGAATTCTAAATGCATCGTTCATGATGTTAATCTTGAACATACTGTAAATTCTTAATATCGTATTGTTGTTCCGATTACAATATCGGTGCTTAATCAAGCATATCCTGATATGAGCATATGAAGACATCTTTGAAGTAACTAAACAAGGTCATGCTTCATTTCTTCGGTTATGTACGCTATCTTAAGGTCACAATCTTCATTGTCCCCTCATGAAGTAATATTTCATTCCTGTTCTACCATCCTCAACAAGTCTGAAAATAGGCTACAATCTATGTCATCTTTAAAGTTATGAGATCCCTCTAAACACAGATCTCACTCAAAAGAAACTTCTGAGTCCGTATCAGCATCACTCATGTCGTTGATATCTGGGGACCCATAGTAGGTACCAAAGAATATACAAAAGAATGTATGAATAATCATTTGTACAATTATGAATGAATAGAATAATATGGAAGAACATCCGAAAGAATGAAAGTATAATTATTCGAAAAAGAATGAAAGAATATTGGCTTAAAAAAATGAATGCAAAGATGTATTTTATTAGAATAACAATGTTCAGACATGAGCCTATTTCATAAAGGAATTCTTATTGCCTCTAGGCTGAAGGCAACAAGTGTGTTTTAAACATTACTCTGAGTAATCTCTAAATACTACAGGGGCGTCTTCTGCAGTCTAATTATTTAAAACACTCCCAAGTCTATAAGGGCAAAAATTTGACAAGGTCTCTTCTTCAGTTGTTTCATCGTGAACACTTCTCAACACCCCTTCATATTCAATCATGACTGGGTACTAGATGAACCATCTATCTTGAAAATACCCATGTTGATGAATTTTTCAACTAGCTTTTTGAAGGTAATGCAATTTTCTATAGAATGCCCTGTAATGCCTGCATGATAATCACATTGTGCACTTGCATCATACCATTTGGGAAACGGGGGCTGTGGAGGCTTCACATGTAAAGGAGCAACAACATGCGCATTGAATAAGCTTTGATACAGCTCCTTGTACGACATTGGAATTGGTGTGAACTGGAGCTTTTCAGTACCTGGCTTCACACCTAATTCTTGTCTTGATGAACCCTGTTGATTAGCAATCGATTTGCCATACGTATTCACGCTATGCACCTCATTTCCCTTTTCTTTTGAGGCTTGCCTTCTGTTATTTCCTCCAGCATCAATCTTTCCGCTCCTTATGGCACTTTCAATCATTTCACCATTCATGATTATGTCAGAAAAGCTTTTTGTTGCACTCCCTAACATATGTGTGATGAATGGTGCCTTCAATGTGTTGACGAAAAGCATCGTCATCTCTCTTTCTAGCAGAGATGGCTGAACTTGGACAGCAACCTCCCTCTATCTCTGTGCGTACTGCCTGAAACTTTCACTAGGCTTCTTCTCCATGTTTTGCAGAGTAATTCTATCAGGTACCATGTCACCACATGGTCAGATCAACAGATAAACGCTCGTGCCAAATCTCTCCATGAGTTAATATGGGTACGGTTCAATCGATTGTACCACTTGGATGCTGCCCCTGCGAGGCTATCCTGGAAGCAATGAATCAAGAGTTGGTCATTATTGACATAACCGGTCATTCGTCTGCAGAACATGGTAATATGAGCTTCGGGGCTACTGGTTCCATTATATTTCTCAAACTCTGGCATTTTGAATTTGTAAAGGAGCACTCCGGAACCAAGCTCAATTCTTTAGCGTCAATTCCATGGTAGCCCTCAGTACTTTCCATCGCTCTAATTTTTTCTTCCAGCCACTTGTACTTTTCCTCTAGCTGTTTTGGCAATTCATCATTCATTTTCTCTTTTCCGGCCGTCTCATCGAAATCAGGGATAGCATGATTAACAAAGTTGGCTTCGGGGTTAGAGCCTGATCCTGCCTGGAAATTCATTTGCGTTGCAACGTCACCCAGAGGGTTAATGGTAACAGAGGACCTACGCGGATATATCTCAACTTGTTGGGGTGTAAAGTCCGGAGGATGGACAAGTCCCTCATTGTCACCTTCTTCATTGTTGAGCACCAATCCATTTCCTTTGTCAACTCCTCCAGCCAATAACTGAGTCAACTTAGCCATCATACTCCCTTGAGATTCCATTATCTTTTCCATCATCTTTTGTTGAATCTTTTCTAATTGCTCATTCATTTGCTCTTGCATTTCTTTCTGGAACTGTTCTAGCCTTTGGTCCATGTCTCTAGTTTTGGATCGAGTTCCGTAGCAGTGTTTGATAGGTTGATTGGTTTCCAGATTAACTGATGAGTAATTTAGATTAATTAGAGTCCCTTAATATATTTATTAATGCATATGAAACAATACAATGCATGAAATGAAATGCCATGTCATGCAAATAAAACACCAAAAGTCAGTATACAATAGAAACACAAGATATAATCAAGAAATAGTAAAGATCCCTAATTGGATATCTACTAGGGTTTAGTATAATTCTACCTAGGGTGGATTCCTAAGGTTCATTATATGAAGTTTGGCTTCTAGAGTAAAGGTACCCGAACCAGCAGATTCCTCAATCCTCACCCATTATAGGCTCATATGGACCGAGTTCAGTTTAGGGGAATACATTTCCCTATGGCTGCACGGAGATGAAAAAATCTCACGAAGACATAGGTACGGATGTATCCCGAAAGCAATCCACTATCCTACACGGAGGTAAAAACCTCACGAAGGCATAGTTTCTCACTCCCACTTAAAAGGGTAACATTGCTCAACTCATGAAATGTATAATGCAAACAATGTTTGAACAAGTAGATAATGAATGCAAAAGGATGTCATGAGTTTGTTTAAAAAAATATTTTCTCGACCATAAGACAAAAATTAATCAACTTTGTGGCTCGACTCTCTTTTTAAAAAAAAATTGTCCCCAGTGGAGTCGCCAAGCTGTCGAAACCAACCATTTTTTTGAATAATAAAATATTTTAGGTTGTCGACTTTTAAAAATGAAAATTGGGAGTCGCCACCAATCTTTTAGTAAGGTGTGATTGGATCACCTAAAAAAACGGCTTTGGTCTACGAGTTTTAGAAAAACGGATCCGGGAGTCAATTACGTACGAGGAAGGATTAGCACCCTCGTAACGCCCAAAATTGGTACCTAGTTAATTAATTAGTGTCTTAATGTCGAGAATTTGGAAAAACGTAATCCTTATCAAAACTTAAAAGGCTACGTATTAAGACCCTTATTATTTCAGAGAAAGAAGATACCACACCCAATGCATTAGGGCACAACATTCTACTTTTCCCCCAAAAATGAATTGGGCCAAAATACTTATACAATAAAACTTTAAATGAACATCCACTTATCCAAGATTTAAGAAATCACACCCAATACGTTAGGGCACTATTCCTTTAGAATCCCAAACTCGGAATATTTCCTTTACTTTAAAAGAAAGTCCGCTTATCCAAGATTTAAGAAATCACACCCAATACGTTAGGGCACAATTCCTTTAAAATCCCAAACTCGGAATATTTCCTTTATGATTTTTAAAAAATCTTCATTTCGAGAAATCAATGCGTCACATCCAATACGTTAGGACACAACGTGTTGAATTCCCAATAATGAGTTCTTATTTTTTTAATTAAAGAGAAATGCTCGATTGTTAGATTTAACGAAGAAAATCGGAACCCAATACGTTAGGGCTCAATTTCCTTGAAAATCCTAAATACAAGCACTATCTCCATTTTGAAAAGTTTGAAATCGAGTAAAAAAATGATGTGATGTTACTTTAAATATACAATGCAATAATAAATAAATAAACAAGTGAAAGACATAAGCAAAACTATAAAATATAAAAAAATAAAGGATATAAAGTGTGCTTATAATAAGTACATTGAAGTTATAGAGAATACAAGACATACATGGATTTATATGAAGATATAGACTATAAGATTCATATAAAATATAATGCATTTATAAAAGAAATATATAAATATATATATTATAAAATTTGTGTAAAAAAAAAGGTAGTTAAACATTTTCAAAAATAAATAAATAAAAATAGATATATATGTGTATATATATAAATATAAAAGAACATTCATTAGAAAAAAATATGTATACATGTACATATAAAATATCTATAGATTAAAAATAATTAAATAATATCTACATTATCAAAATTGAATAAAATAAATAAATATGTATATATATATATATAAATATGAGACAAATATTAATTGAAAAATATATATAATATGTACATATATATAAAAAATAATTATATACATATATAGATTATAAAAACAATAATTACATATATACAAAAAATGATAATAATTAAATTAATTAATTTAAAAATATTAAAAAACTATGAAGAAAACATGTACAAGTATACGTGTACATATTTACAAAAGTAAAAACAAGTTTTGAAATTAAAAATATAAAAGTATATATCTTATAAAAATGTTTGTATGTACATAAAAATAATAATTAAATAATAATAATAATAATAATAATAATAATAATGATGATGAGGAAGATGAGAAAATAAAATTAAAAAAACGAATTGCAAAAAAAACAAATAGTTAAAAAAAACTAAAATAACAAGAAATAAATGAAATTTAAGCAAAATAATGGGCGAAATCGCGACACGGGAATTACATGGAGGGCCAAATTGGAAATAATCCGCCTCCCCAAAACAGTGTCGTTTTGCTAGCATGATTTAAAACAGTTTTTTTAGAAAAAAAAACATTGTTTGCAGCATAGAAAAAAAAAGAAAACAAAAAAAAAAACAAAGGCTCTCTACTAGGGTTTTTAACCCCAGCCCCCTGACGCCACCGTTCACTCTTGCCGATGCTCCGATTGAGATAGAGACGGCACAAATCCGGCGATTCCAACTTAAGGAGTAAGCCCTTTCCTCCTTTCTTTATATTTTAAGCAAAAATAAATAAAGAGATAAAGAAACTAAAAATATATATACATCTATGTATAAATGAAAAATAAAAGAACGATAATCCTCAAGGTAATATAGAGAGAAAAAAACCTTTGTATTCAAAAAAGAAAATTTTCCTTCTCTCTCTTTTCAGTCCCCCCACTTTTACAATGTTTCAATGGCTTTATATAGCCATAATAATAAAAAAATATAGAAATAAAATCTTGTTTACATTGATTTTATTCTCAATCTTTTGATTTCTTTCCATTACATTGATTTGATTCTCAATCCTTTGATTCCTTTCCATTATTGTTTTGCTTCCTTTTTTTGTGCTGATTTGTTATGCAGGTGAAGATTCAGCTGAAATTCGGAGGGCAAGGCTAGGTGGCTGCGGCGCAAGACTCATCCCAGAAACCCTAGGGTTTCTGATATTGTGTTGGGCCATTGCTTTGGGCCTCTGCTTATTTCGGGTTTTGGGCTACATAGGCCCGTTGTAATTTGGGCCCTTTAGACCCGGGCCAAAATAGGGTATTACAACACCCACATGGATACGTCAAAACAATCTTTTAGGCAGATAACGCTATGGCAGACAAACTATTTACTACTATACGTCAAAAATTGGGATCCACCAGATCTGAGGTGTTACACAGCCTTATACTGTCGAACCACCATCGGTCTTTTTCCTAGATTGGTTGAGTCAGGTGTGCATCATGTCGATCAGCCTGGATGCATCTCGATTCTTTGATTTTCGTCGAAAATTATAGGTTACATAAGTCCTATATTTGTTTCCAGCTCACATAATTTATTCTAAACTAATAAAATAAATCTTGTGTGGAGATGAAAGTCAATGATCTAATTATACATACCAGAAAATTAATAATACTTACATTCAATTTTTTAGGAATCCTAACTTTAGAAAAATTACTTTATCATATATAATAATAAAATAATAGCACACATTCATTCACATACATATCCCTAAATATGTTGATAATTACAAGAATGTCACATCTTATCAAAATTAATCAGACATGAAGAAGAGAGAAAATTTTGGTATCGGTTTAAACTATAAACATAGGCCTAACTCTAATACCAATTATTGAAAAAAATTCAATTTGAAAATGGTTTTCTTACACAGCAAAAAATTAAAATTTTGAAAATCGAGTCGGTTTGTGATATTTATAGCAATAAGCCCTTTACCAAAATCGCACTTGTGTTTTCGGCTAGACGTTGTTTATTTGTTGATTTATCATTCGTAGCTGAAGACAATATCGAACCATCGAGAGGGAAAGGAAAAGCGAGAGTCTTCTACAAGTGACGCGAGATCCCAGTTTGTATTTCTACGATTCGAGATTAGTCTAGTTATTGAATATTCATGATATTTTGCATAATGTAGTATCGAGGTAAGTTGTCAATGGTTGTATGAATTGAGTTGCTATGTTTGAGATTAAATATCGAGATAGTGGACTGAATTGATTAAAATAGAAAATAGCATGATTGAATTGATATGTGATATGTGGTATGAAAATGAATTAAAACATGATATATGATGTAGTGAAATTGTGGAATGATGATGAATTGAGAATGATGGAATATGAATTGAATTATATAATGAAATTGGAAAAATTGGTACCCTATTAGTTGTTCAGACAGGATCAGATGTAGTTGGCATACCATAAGATCAGATATTGATAGAAACCCTCATGTCGGGCAATCTAGGGTAGTAGTATGTACATATCTCAAAGTCATTATTGCTGAGCAACCCAGGATAACAGATTTGTGTATTTGTTCTAAGTTTGTGTCTGGTTAATAGGGTTATATAAACATGATCTGACTATATGGTAATTGGAATGAAATGTGATACTCGATAACATGTGAAAGACCATGTAAGTTGGTTAAAAATGAACTCTAGGGGTCGATTGAATATGAATGAGCCAATAGACTTGAAAATGATTGAAATGATGAGATGAAATTGAATATATAAGTATATGTTTATAGATGATTATATGAAATGTCTAAGTAGTATGTGAAATAACTGGGAAATGGTATGGTAAGTATAAGAAAATATGGTATGGTTCAATTATATGAATTGGTCATTAAGCTTATTCTACTATTCAGTATGCTACAAATAAAAGAATCAGTATCTTAATGATGTGTGGCATGAATGGTAAGTTTAAGTGCATATGTAGTGAATTGATGTGCAAAATGGTTATATGTATGTTTCATAAAATAATGAAATCTTTTGGCATGAAATTGTATGTGAAATGGCTATAATTTGATCTTGAATTGAGTGTATGCATTTTCTTTAAGCTTGTATTATATTGACTTGAATCATGGAAGTACCACTGAGCTTTATCGATCAGCGTACAGTTTTTTTTATTCTATGCATAGGTACAGGTAAATCATGAAGCCCCGAGACATAATCCAACATCCAGCCAATGATCCTCAACTCAACAATGCTTGTATAGTCTCCTATTGTTTAATATATGAAATGTACCTAGGTTGAGTCAATTTTTTCCTAAGGTGTGATCATGTTCATATTTGAAGTTATAAATGTTAACTTGGAAATGGTCAAATGGTTGGTTTGTATATTTGTGTTTGGCACTTAATTGGAATGCATGAGATGTTACAATACTTGTAACTTATATGTGTACGAATATGTCAATTGGTGAATATTTAGAAATTGGCATAGGTTTCTAAATTAGAATGTATATTTATGTAATAATAATGTATGTATGATGAGTTGTGATAGGACTGAACATTTGGGAATGGTATTTTTAGCTAAAATTGTGAATGATTGTATTGAAATTGCTTCCTAGGTGATGCAAGTTGGTACCATTTTGGACCATTTGCAAACAAATGGTCATGTCACGATGTCGATCTCTTATCATCGCAATGAGGAACCCTTAAAGTTGCGACATCAACCCGATATTTCGTAAACTTTACAATTTGGTACTAATTTGTCTTCGGGTTAGCAAAGGATCTTTCATAAGCTCGTATAATACCCAAAAACTAATTATGTATCATATTAAGATCATGTAATATATTTATTTGCATGTTTAAATGGTTACACTATAAATTTAACTGATTGTAGTTGCTCCAAAAATCGATATGGCATCCCGTAGCTCAGACACGGCGATTAAGTCGGGTATGGAGTGTTACACATAATTTCTACTTTGCATAAAGTAGAACACTTGTTTTAATATGAAATCTTTTATAATCTTATTGACCAATTTTTAAGTACTCTACTTTATAGTTTTGATAAATTGGACTATACCTAGTTAAAATATGTAAAACACATTTTTTACATAATTTTAATTGGATCATTTACACATTGTGTGTCTTATTTTATTCATGTCAAATTAAATTAATTATAAGAAAATTTATACAATTAATTTGACTTGTCTAACATTGTAAATATAATCCAACATCTTTTGATTTTGATCATTCCAACCGACCTTATAGGTTCTTGTAATGTTGGCATTAATATTAAAACACTTCTATATTGAAAACAATGAGTGGGTTTTAGTACAATTATCATTATGAGAAATGTTATGACTATTACATATTAATCCAAGAAGCATTCTCATGGTGGGTCAGTCCAGTATATTGTTCTCTGACATCACATATCCATAACACACTTGTTATCAATCAAGCACATATTAGTCTCAATGTATTATTATTATTGTCCAAGCCCACAATAATACTTGAATAAGGACATTTAAAAATGATCATATTATTATTAGTCTCAATGATTTTTGTTACCAATTTACCAACTTAAACATGGCAAGCTTTCTGAGCAAATAGCGTAACTCCTAGTTGCCACTGGTTTAGGCACTGCTAAAAAACAACAAATTAGAGTAATAGATCATATGTATCACTATCCACAGGAAATGTATTTTCTCGCCATAAACAAGAGATGACTTAGAGATTAAATTAATTTCATCAAATTATTATTTAATTAAATTTGAATTAAATAATATAAGCTTGAAGTGAAAATTAAATTTAGTCATCATAGTTTCATAAAATAAAATAATTAAATTTATTTACTCATGAATTCTAATATAGTAAAGTCATTATGATTTTAATAAGATTATAATTGGGTTGAAAAATAATTTAATTAAGTTTATTTATTTAATTGAATAATATTTTTGGCATAGAAATTTTTTTATTGAGTTGAATAAATTATATGAATTGACTTAAATACTATATAACACATAATTATACACAATACTTGAAAGGCCCAACAAAGCCCATTTATGTGTAATGTACAGCAACCCTAGATATCCAAAAGAGGTGGCCGCCCACCCTATTGTACTCTTAATGGGAGTATGTTTTTTCCTATTAAAATATTTTTATTCGGTCACACTTAGTTTAAATGAGACTTGTTAAAATCTCTATATATAGAGACTATGGCTAGATCAAATTACACCATATTAAATGTAGAAAATAGTGAAATTTATTCTAGACCAAATAAAATCTATTTTTGTGAGAAATTGTTTTCGTTTCTGGACCATGGAGAAAGTTTTTTATATTCCATCAATTAAATTTTTCATTATGTTGTTCATCGGTTTGCAAATAGAGCCCACACTCTATCAATAACACAAATAGAGTTTTCATTATGTAAAATGATTTGTAATTATTGTTGAATCTTTATAAACCATACAAGTTTGATTTAAAGAATATTAATACGTTGCGAAATGAATATTTTTATAAAAGAATTTTTTATTTAAATAAGTGTTATAACATATCCCCCATTCGTATTGATTATCCAACGAGTAATGGGCATCACTCCAATGACCTCCCAAATCTGAGATAAGGAATTGTTAGGATTAAATGAATCAAGTTGAAATCGAAATAAGAATAGGAAACAATCAAACTGAATTCAGACTTGAAGTAGGATTTTGAGAATTAACTCCTTAAACAACCTAAAAATTCATAAAAGTAAACCAATATGATAATTAACTTGAACAAAGAGAAAAAGAAAGAAAGAAAACAACTAAGACGAACTGGCTAGGGAATAAAAGCTTCAATCAACTTGCAAAAGAATGAGTAAGAGTCGAATTGGGTTTCTTGGACTCTAAGAAGTATACCGGATTTGCCTAAAATTGATTCTTGAAATTTGAAATTAGAATCAACAAGTTAGAACACACTCAGGAATAAATTAGCAACAAAGAAATTGAGTTTAGATGAATAATGGAGTGAAAGAACCGAATGGAATTGTGTAATAGAGAATAGGTTGTCTAATTGAATCCCTTAAAGAAGAAAACTTTAATAAACCTATTTAATGGTTCTAATCAATCCACCAAGAGGTTCTTGGGAAATTGAAAAACTCACACAAAACATCTTCGACAATATTGATTTGAAAGAACTTCCAAAAAATAACAAGAAACAAATCTTGCAAACAAAGGAACTCTAAGAGTGCTTTATTGAATGAAAAATAAAATCAAAGTTACATATGAGAGGCCAACCCGCCTTTGCTTAAATAAACAAACTAAATTAATGAAAAACAACTCCTAATTGAATAAAAACCCTAAAAAGTTAGTTACTAAATAGAATTCTTGATGAATCCAGCCTTTTGATGAGCAAGACACATAAAACTTATAATGGCTTTAAAAAAAATTTAAAATCTCTTAAAATTCAAAATAACTAAACACCTTACGATAAGACTTAATAAATATAATATAGGGTTTATATAAAAAATTCAAATTAAGCCTTAGAATTTAACCTAATATCATTTAAAAGTTGAAAAAAAGTCAAAAGTTGTAATTCGCATTTTAATCTTGTCATAAAAAAATTACTCACATAGTCTTTTCTAAAACTGTAAAAATAAAATGCCGGTAATGACAATATATCACAAAGAAAAGAGAAATAAAAATAAAGAACACAAATTTTTACATGGAAACCCTTTCGAGAAAATACCACGGGCAGAGGAGAAGAAAATTCACTATGTCGAATTCGAATAATTATAAAAGGAGTTTCGACTACATCTATTTAGAGGTTGAAAAAACCTAATTCTAATCACAGTCAAATATATTATGTTAATAAATGCTAAATATATTATACTCATAAATATTAAATCTTCTAAAAATAAGATATACTTTGCTGAACTTGAATTGCAAGCAATCTCTTAGAATTTCGGTCACACAACTCTAACAATCTCCACCTTGACACGAATTCTCAGCGAACAAGTTTTTCACCTCTTCCATAAAACCCTTTAAGGGTTTAACTTCAACAATGAACACCAACCAAGTCTAAGCAATGTTCAAACTTGGTTATAGGAAGTGACTTAGTCAACATATCTGCAGGAATTTCATGAGTTCTAATTTTGCTCACAACAATATCACCACGAGCAATAATATCACGAACAAAATGATACCGAACACCAATGCATTTTGTTCTCTCATGAAACATTTGATCTTTTGTAAAGAAGATGGCACTCTGACTATCACAATGTATTGTACTGATTTTAAGGTCTTCATTGAGTTCACTAAATAGTCCCTTCAACCAAATAGCTTCTTTACAAGCCTCAGTAATCGTTATGAACTCAGCTTCAGTGGTAGACAAAGCGACTGTAGTTTGCAAAGTGCTTTTTGATACGATCCCCTCCGAGAAATCACTTGGATCAGCTTCTCAAGTGAGGCTTGTCGTCTTTTGCAAGCTGATTTTAGCTCAATTCCAGCTTCCCAAATTTATTTCAGCTCCAATCAGTTCACTTGAGCTTAAATCAGGTCGTTTAAGCTCAAATTAGCTTACTTTCAGCACGTTTCTTTTATCATTTAAATAAACTAAGTATTGGCTTTATTTTATTCACTTTCATACAGCTCATGATTGAATTTCCTAGCTCAACTTAGTTCATTAATTATTTCACATCTTTTTGAGCTAGCCGAATTTATTTACTAGCTAGACATTTATTTAAGTGTTTTTAATTTTTCCTAGCATATTATTTAATTTGTTTACATGTTGTTTTGTCCAAGATCAGCTGAATCTATAACCATTTAAATTTTTTGAATCCCTTGCAGGTTCAGCCGAATGTGAAAGGGAGCAATTAAGGTTGATTCATGCACGGTTCGGTTCAATGGATGGCATTTAAAGGAGCACATGTATTTAGGCTGTTCATGCAAGAGGGAGCTGTTGAATGTTCATGTATTTAAAGATTCATGGATTGTATTTATGGAGGAAAATACATTGGGACGTTTCATGCCTGATTCATGCATTTTCAAGATGACCATTCAAGTATTTCAGCCACATTAAGGCTTCATTCGGCCAAGGGAGATGAATGAGCATTAAAGTGCTGCACATTCATAGAATTATGGCTATTCTTCAAGACTAAAAATGCATGAATGCATCAAGTGAAGCAACATGATGGTTTGTCCAATTCATGCAGCATCTTCAAGCATGAACCGATTTTAAATGCCTTTGTGTGAACATGTTAAAAACGAATGTGAACAGAATTTAAGTTAGTGTGAACAACATAGATGCCGAATATGAATAGGCATTTTAGGTCTATAAATAGTTTACTCATCTTTGTAAAAATAGGTTAGACATTTTTTATTATCAAAACTTGATTGTGAGGTTTCCTCCTATCCTATTTCGTTTGAGTCTCGTTCTGACTTATCTAGCTAGCTAGTGGTGTCATCCCGACTCTTTGAACTTATCACCACCCTGGTGTGGCGTTCATCCACCTTTTAATACCTTTGGTTCTTACTTCTTCATAAGTAATGGGTCAAGGTCCATCTTCGATATTCCATTTATCCCACCTTGAGCAATATGATTCCTGGGGCAATACTCTATATTGTATTGAATCGATCTTGACGCTTGAGTTCGTATTCCATCCCATTTTTATCTTTCAACTTATAAGTTATTTCCTTTGTTAAAACCGAACCTATCTATCTCCAAAACCAAGCCATCTTTTGAACCCATTTTAACTACTTCCGCTTATTATTCAACCTAACTCTATCTATCTACAAATCTGAACGAACTTCTCGTCGACGATCGGGCATCTAAGTGAATTCGACTCAATCAATCGAACCGGATCACATCATTTGTTATCAGAGCTTACAAAACGAGGAGCGTCGACATTCGTGTTAATCCCAAAGTAGGTTCGTAACGTGAGAAAAAATCAAAAAAAAATTCAAGTTGTAATTTTTTTTCTCTTTGTATTTCATCTATTGTAATTGAAAAAAAAAGGAAATTACGAAAAAAAAAGAGAAAAGAAATTGAGAAAAAAAAGTACGAAGTTTAAAAAAAATCGAAAAAAAGTGAAGTGTTGGAATTTTTGTTTATTCATCTTTTGAATTCCGAACAAGTGAGTTCTTCTTCTTCTTATCTACTTCCCCAATGCCACACTTAGCCTTGATTTTATTTCGTTTCATCCTACCCTACACCATTTCATTATTCCCTTTGTTACCCATTTTTGAAACCAACCCTCAAGCAGCAAATTAGTCTACCGAGACGAATTACGAAATTGTGAGACGAGGTCGAGTGGTAAAAGGCACGAGTGAATTACATCAAAAGAAAAGCCAAAAATTGAGTGTAAACACGAGTGGAGTGCCATCCAATTTTCTTTTCGAGTGAAACGTGAGATTTTTGTGGTGAGGTATTTAATTGTTGTTTTGTTTTAATCACTATTTTTTTCAGCAATAAAATCATGTCTCTAGAAGAATTCTCTGCCGATGAATTTCAATACTTGGTGAACGAGATGGGCAGAATGTTGGAGGAAAAACTAAGTCCATTACAAAGATGTTTGGACCAAGTGGAGGAAAAGGCCCGACAAAAACAAAACCCTCCAGGTCGAGAAATAGAGTCGAGATCATCATGGCGATACACATCCAAAGACTATTTGCAAAAAAATTCTTATCGGGATTCCCACTCGTTAAGGAATTTGAGACAAAGAGAAGAAATCTTCGAGCTTGCGACTTTTCGATATGACGAATGAGAAAGGACGAGTTATTCCTCGTACGCTTCAAAGAAGTCCTTCCCAAAGGATTATTCCCGAAGAAATGAATGGGAAGCCTACGAAAATACTGTCTCTTTCTTTGAGCCAAACGATTATCTTTTTGATTCTTTTGTATCGTCCTCACATTGTAATAAAAACAAAAAAGAAGAAAAAGAAAAAGAAAGTGAAAAAGAAAAAGAGTGCGAGCGAGAAAATGAAAAAGAAAAAGAAATGAAGGAAAAAGAAGATGAGTGTGAGAAAGAAAAGAAAATTGAAAATGAGATTGAAGAAAGAAATGAGAGTACCAAAGAAATGAGTGATATGATAAAAGAGAGAGGGTTGGAAAATGAGTTAGAAAAAGAAATAAGCGAAAAAGATGAAGGTGAAAAAACGAGGTGTTTTTACTAACCGTCCTGTGAGTTCTCCTTGTATTGTTTCTACTTTCCAGGTTTCTCGAAATCCCATTGATAAATTTCAACTTCAATACTTTTTTGAGGAGAGACGATTTTGATTAGTCGAAAAAGGTAAGATCGTAACTGACCCTAGTCCACCAGCGCCTAAAGGTAAGCACGGTAAAGGTTCTATGTTAGTCGAGCTTCAACAAATTCATATGCATGATAATGGTGAAATTGCCAAAGACTTAGTTAGTAAAAGACTTTCCTATCTTGATTTGTCTAAGTATCAATTTTTGATTGGTGATGACTTTGATTGGGATGATGGTTTGAAGAATTTTCCTCAAGATATGTCTGGTGTTGACAAGTTCGATGATGAAGCAAGATTAAAACAACACAAACAAAATTTGGGCTTGTGTGATAAAAAGTTGACATATAATCTGTTTGCTTGTGTTGATCATGTGAATTATCTAATTTGTGGTGTGAAATTTCCATGTTTACGTGTGCGAATGAAATATGAAGGGTTTGATTGCTCGAATGTATGTATGCCTAAATCTTATTTACTTGACATGTGTGATGTCTTGGTGAAGATGAAATTTTTGTTGCATTGCGAAACGACTGATGAAAATCGTGTTTTTAAACCCAGGGTATATATTCCTAAGTTGACGTCAAGCCAAGGTGAGTATCAAAATTGTGTTTCAAATCAATGTGTTGACCCCTTCTATTTGCTTCCAGCGTTATCTTTATCTAGTTCGAAAATAAAGCATGGAATATCATTGGCTTGCAAAGCCAAAATTCGATTTGTGATTCTGAAAATTGCTCTATGTCGTGGTTTAAAGGGTTTGAACATGTTTTGCATAAAAATGACATAAGATTACATTTCGTCCTTTCTATAATGCCGATCTTGAAATTGTCACATCAAATTGAAATGGCAAGAGGAAGCTTTGTTTTTGACCCCGGAGATTATTATTTTTTGTTCTTTTTAAAAGGGCTTGGATTTTGTAATTCTAACCTTCGAGATTATGCCTTTCGACTATTTTGTGGTTCGGGTTTGTTTCTATCTATGAAATTTTTGATTCATTTTGGAAAGGTAAGGCCGATTTTCATTTTTGATCCTGGCATTGGGTTAAGCATCCCAATTTTGAATAAGAATCTGAAAAGATCATTTGTGTTTATAATTTTTAGTGTCCCTAATTCATTCCATTCTCGTGTAGGTGACACTCTAAAATGGTTCCCTCTTAAAGAGGGAGGGCATGAATACAATTTGTTTTCTTTTCGAGTTATGTTTGATTTTTAGGTTCTTGGGAGCAACTTTGTCCAAATATCACCAAAGGGGTTTGTGACGAAGAAATATTTTTCGTGAGCAAATGGCCTGATTTGAGGACAAATCGTTTCAAAGAGGGAGCGAATGATACGATCCCACCGGAGAACACCCTTGGATCAGCTTCCCAAGCGAGGCTTGTCGTCTTTTGCAAGCTGATTTTAGCTTAATTCCAGCTTCCCAAGTTTATTTCAGCTCCAATCAGTTCACTTGAGCTTAAATCAGGTCGTTTAAGCTCAAATTAGCTTACTTTCAGCACGTTTCTTTTATCATTTAAATAAACTAAGTATTGGCTTTATTTTATTCACTTTCATACAGCTCATGATTGAATTTCCTAGCTCAACTTAGTTCATTAATTATTTCACATCTTTTTGAGCTAGCCGAATTTAATTACTAGCTAGACATTTATTTAAGTGTTTTTAATTTTTCCTAACATATTATTTAATTTGTTTACATGTTGTTTTGTCCAAGATCAGCTGAATCTATAACCATTTAAATTTTTTGAATCCCTTGCAGGTTCAGCCGAATGTGAAAGGGAGCAATTAAGGTTGATTCATGCACGGTTCGGTTCAATGGATGGCATTTAAAGGAGCACATGTATTTAGGCTGTTCATGCAAGAGGGAGCTGTTGAATGTTCATGTATTTAAAGATTCATGGATTGTATTTATGGAGGAAAATACATTGGGACGTTTCATGCCTGATTCATGCATTTTCAGGATGACCATTCAAGTATTTCAGCCACATTAAGGCTTCATTCGGCCAAGGGAGATGAATGAGCATTAAAGTGCTGCACATTCATAGAATTATGGCTATTCTTCAAGACTAAAAATGCATGAATGCATCAAGTGAAGCAACATGATGGTTTGTCCAATTCATGCACCATCTTCAAGCATGAACCGATTTTAAATGCCTTTGTGTGAATATGTTAAAAACGAATGTGAACAGAATTTAAGTTAGTGTGAACAACATAGATGCCGAATATGAATAGGCATTTTAGGTCTATAAATAGTTTACTCATCTTTGTAAAAATAGGTTAGACATTTTTTATTATCAAAACTTGATTGTGAGGTTTCCTCCTATCCTATTTCGTTTGAGTCTCGTTCTGACTTATCTAGCTAGCTAGTGGTGTCATCCCGACTCTTTGAACTTATCACCATCCTGGTGCGGCATTCATCCACCTTTTAATACCTTTGGTTCTTACTTCTTCATAAGTAACGGGTCAAGGTCCATATTCGATATTTCATTTATCCCTCCTTGAGCAATATAAGTCCCGGGGCAATACTCTACATAGTATTGAATCGATCTTGACACTTGGGTTCGTATTTCATCCCATTTTTATCTTTCAACTTATAAGTTATTTTCTTTGTTAAAACAAAACCTATCCATCTCCAAAACCAAGCCATCTTTTGAACCCATTTTAACTACTTCCGCTTATTATTCAACCTAACTTTATCTATCTACAAATCCGAACGAACTTCTCATCGACAATCGGGCATTTAAGTGAATTCGACTCAATCAATCGAGCCGGATCACATCAGCTTTCCAACTAATTGCACAACCTCCGATTGTAAAGACATAACCTGTGAGAGATCTTCTTCTATCAAGGTCTCCAGCAAAATCAGCATCAACATACCCAATGACTCCATCTCTAGTTCTTCCAAACTGTAAGCAAACATCAGTAGTACCTCGTAAGTATCTTAAAATCCACTGAACTGCTTTCCAATGTTCTTTATCAGGATTTTCCATGTATCTGCTAACTGTACTAACTGCATATGATAAATCTGGACGTGAACAAACCATAGCATACATGAGAGATCCCACTGCACTAGAGTATGGAACATGTGACATGTACTCAATCTTATCATTTTATTGTTGAGACAAAGCTGGTGAAAGTCTAAAATGGGTTGCTAAAGGAATACTAACAGGCTTAGCACTCTGCATATTGAACCTGCAAAGAGCTTTCTCAATATACCCCTTCTAACTTAGGTACAATTTGTTTGCTTTTCTATCTCTGAGAATCTCCATACCAATTATCTTCTTTGTTGGTCTCAAATCTTTCATGGCAAATTCTTCACTTAATTTGGCTTTTACCTTTCTTATCTCTCATTTATTTTTTGCTGCTATCAACATGTCATCAACATAAAGGAGTAGATACAGAAAAGAACCATCACTGTTTTTCTTAAAGTAAACACAACTGTCAAAACTACTTCTTTTGAAAATATGAGAAGTCATAAAGGAATCAAACCTCTTGTACCACTGCCTTGGTGACTGTTTCAAACCATAAAGGGACTTTTTCAGCAAGTAAACATAGTCCTCTTTTTATGAGATTGTAAAATCCTCTAATTGTTCCATGTAAATATCATTTCCCAAGTTCTCTATGCAAAAATGCAGTTTTTACATCTAACTGCTCAAGCTCCAAATCATGCATGGCCACAATACCAAGCAAAGCTCGAATTGAACTATGCTTCACAAGTGGGGAGAACACATCTATGAAGTTCACTCCTAGAATTTGACTGTAACCTTTTGCAACAAGCCTTGCTTTATATTTGGGTTCTTCAACTCCTAGAGTCTCTTCTTTCTTTTTAAACACTCATTTACAACGAACAACTTTTTTACCTTTAGAAAGTTTCACAAGATCCCATGTTCTGTTTTTGTGGAGTGATTTCATCTCCTCTTGTATAGCAAACATCCACTTTTCTAAGTCTTCACAGCTAACCGCCTCAGAATAATTAGATGGCTCTTGGCTTGCATCTATATATTTAGCCACATTTAAAGCATAAGTAACTAGATCAGCCTCGGCATACTTCTTTGGAGGTTTAATTTCTCTTCTAGTTCTATTTTTGGTGATAGAGTATTGTGGTAAAAAAGCAACTCTATTCTAATTTTTGTACTGACTTGAGGAGTCGAATATGTTGTAGATTCTAGATTAATCTGATGCTCCTCCTGCTTTTAATTTTCTTTATTGGAATAGTCTTTAAGATATAAGTTACGTAGCATAGCAGTTTCATGAAAAACAACATCTCTGCTAATCACAACTTTTCTATTTTCAGGACATCATAACTTATACTCTTTTACACCAGCTTTACAACCAAGAAAAACACATTTAATGGATCTTGGTTCCAATTTTTCATTATCAACATGAGAATACACAAGACACCCGAAGATCTTTAAATCAGAATAGTTAGCAGGATTACCAGACCATACCTCTTGTGGAGTCTTTTTCTCAATGGCAACGAATGGAGATCAGTTGATCAAAAAAACATGCAATAAAGGCTGCTTTGGCCCAAAATGACTTTGGTAAGTTGTCATTTGACAACATACATCGAACCTTCTCCATGATCATTCTGTTCATTCGTTCTGCAACTCCACTTTGCTGTAGCATATGATGAACTGTCCAGTGTCTCACGATCCCTTCTAACTTACAAACTTTATTAAACTCATCAAAACAAAACTCTAAGCCATTGTTTGTGCGGAGGTATTTTATTTATTTTCCCGTCTATTTTTCAATCATAGTTTTCCAAGACTTAAATGCAAAAATCACATTGTTTTTCTACTTCAAGAAGAAATTCTAAACTTTTTTGAAAAAATCATCAATAAAAGTAAGCATATAATTAGCTCCACCTCTCGAATGCACTCTGGATGGCCCCCACAAATTAGAATAAATACACTACAATGTTCCCTCCGTATTATGGATTCCTCTAGTGAATCAAACTCTTTTTTGCTTCCTAAAAAAACAGTGCTTACAGAACTTTAGTTTGCAAATTCCTTGCCCGTCAAGAAGTCCTCTTTTGCACAATTCTGCCATGCCATTCTCACTCATATGCCCTAGGTGCATATGCCAAAGTTTAGTAATATCATCATCTGACAAGAAAGAGGAAGTGACAGTTGCATCACCAATAACAATAGAACCCTACAAAACATATAACTTGGCAATCTTTCTCTGCCCTTTCATCACAACGAGAAAACCTTTGGAAATCTTCAAAACCCCACTTTCAGCTGTGTATCTGTACCCTTTTGAATTAAGAGTACTCAACGAATTTAAATTTCTCTTCAATTTTGGAACATGTCGCACGTCACTAAGTGTTCTGACAACTCCATCAAACATCTTAACTTTAATTGTTCCAACACCTGCAATTTTACATGAAGCATTATTTCCCATCAAAACAACACCTTCAGACACTGTTTCGTAAGTTGTAAACAAATCCCGATTGGGACTCATGTGGAAGGTGCAGCTCGAATCAAGGATCCACTCCTAACTCACTTTAGAATTGTTGACAAAAGCGACTAGAAGTTCACCATCGTTGTAGTCTTCTACAACATTAGCTTCACCAGAATTTTCTGGTTGTTTTCCCTTTTGATTCGCAGCCTCCCTTTTGATCTTGTTCTGTAACTTATAGCACTCAGATTTAATGTGCCCTTTCTTCTTGTAGAAGTTACAAGTTTTACCTCTGTTTGAAGACTTCGATCTACCCTTAGATTTACCGCGAGGATTCCCTTCCTGTGTCCTTCCATGATCATCATCAGCATTTCGATCTTGTCCCACAAATAATGAGACCCTCTCCCTTAAAGTCGAGTTTAACCACAAGATGCTTCATCTTATCATACGAGGTCAAAGAATCATAAACCTCATCAATTGTGAGAGACTCGCGGCTATATAAAATCGTGTCTCTAAAGGTTGAATAAGACGAGGGCAATGAACAAAGTAGAATCAACCCTAGATCTTTCTTATCATACTGAATCTCCATGGCCTCCAAGTTTGAGAGAATTTCTTTAAACACTGTTAAGTGTTCGTGCACAAACGCACCTTCCTCCAAACGATGAGCATAAAGACGCTGCTTCATATGCAACTTGCTAGTTAGAGTTTTCGACATACATATTTATTCCAGCATATTCCATAATGCAACAGCGGTATTCCTTTCATTACATCCTGCAAAATTTCGTTAGACAAATGCAGATGTAATTGTGTTAACGCCTTTCAATCCTTATGATTCTTCTCTTCATCTGTTAATGTCGAAGGCATCTTATCTATCCCTAGCAGGGCATCCTCCAGATCCATCTGCGCAAGAACTGCTTGCATCTTAATCTGCCACAACAAAAATTTGGTATTGCGATCCAAAAGCAAAATTTCTGTAACATCCCGATTTAGGGCCTAGTCAGAACAATGGTTTCGGGACCACAAATCTGATGAGGAAATTTTTATTTTTACTATATTTTTATGGCCTACAATTTCACGGAAAGATTTCGTGAAAATTTCGTTCAAAAATTTTGACGTTTGGGCACTCAATTCAAAAGGACTAAATTGTAAAAAGTGAAAAAGTTGAGTTTTATATGTTAAAGGTATTTAATTGTTATGGAACTATAAATTAGGGATCTTTATATGGTAATTAGATCATTAGTTAGTGATGGACAAAAATGGACATGAGATAAGTGAAATAGGATTTTTTTTAAGTAAGGGCATTTTAGTCATTTAGTAAATAAATAGAATTAAAAGGGAAAAAGATGTAAAAATTGTGTTCATCATCCTTGCTTGCTGCCAAAACTTGAAGGAAGCCATAGCTAGGATTTCTTCACTTTCTCAAGCCCATAATTAAGAAGAACGAAATCCAGAGTTAGACCGAGGAAAGAAAAAATTTGAAGACTAAGTTGATATATTTGGCCATATTTTGTACGGAGGTAAGTTTACGGTAAATAAAAATAATATTTTAATAATTATTATTAATGGTGTTATTTTCCAGCAATTATATATTTATTTCATGAATTTATTTAATGTTGGCTTAAGTATGAGATGACAGAGAATCAGCATTAAAAAGTCCCGTTGAAACATAAGGAATGTATCGGATACAAATGTCATGACATTTGGGTAAAGAGGTCCCATGTAAGACCATGTATGGGACATGGCATTGGCACCGAGATAAGAGGTCCCATGTAAGACCATGTCTGGGACATGGCGTTGGTACTGAGATAAGAGGTCCCATGTAAGACCATGTCTGGGACATGGCATTGGCACTGAGATGAGAGGTCCCCCATAAGACCATGTTTGGGACATGGCATGGGCACCGATATGAGAACTCCCATGTAAGACCATATCTGAGATATGGCATTGGCAGTACAGGAAACATCCCATGTAAGACTATGTCTGGGACATAGCTTCGGCATGTTATATTCAGACAAGAGACCTGAGTATCCTTAGTATTCCAAGTGATTCAACGAGCTAGAAAATGAATTAAGTTACATGAAAGTTCAAGCAAAAGCATGATAACTAGATTCAGGTGAGTTATAAAGGATTGAAAATATCTCAGTTATCAGTTGAGAAAAAGAATTTCAGTAAGTGAATAGTAAGTAATAATCGTGAGTTATTTAAGCAAGCAAGCAAGTAAGTAAACAAGTAAGTGAGTAAGTAAAGAAGAAAGTAAAGATCCTAGTGCTTGATGAAAATTTATGAGTATGATGGTTTATGATAAATGTTGTTATTTATTTACTTGTAAACTTACTAAGCTTTATGCTTACTTCTTTTATTTCTTTTTCTTTCATATAGTATTACCAAGCATAGTCGGGATCTTGAAGACGTCGGAGAGCATTCACACTATCAACCACCACAACTCGGTATTTTAAGACGATAAATGTTTCGAGCTATGGCATGTATAGGGACTTAGTCATTTCGATTGTATATTCTTAAATTATGACCAAAAGATGATATGTAAATATTTGATGATGAATAGTTATTAAAATGGCTAAGTATGAAGGTGTTTGTTGTTATAAAAGTCTAGGTGATAAATTATGCATAGAAATCATGAAAAAGTAAAAATTGGCAGTGAATCAGTTTTGAGACAGCAGTAGTGACGTGAATTTGAAAAATCACCAAGGATAGTAGAAAATTAATTAGAGGGTAGATGAGATATAGAATTAAATCTTATTGAGTCTATTTTCATAGAAAAATAACAATGTAGACAAAGGAATTATGTATTCTGAGATATTTGCATTTTAGTTAGACAAGGGCAAAGTGGTTTTCGGAATCCCCTGTTCTGACTTTGGAAAATCATTAAAATTTGTACAAAAATATTTATGAGTTTTAATTTATATGTATAGATTCCTTATTGAATATATTTTCTTTAGAAACAAGTTAGAACACCATATGAAGTCTGTACAATGAGATAATTAAATTTTAGTGACGAGAGGTCAGGACAATTGATCAGTGAAACAGGGGAGACTTTAAATAATAAACTGTACTAATTGGCTGAAACGAAAATTCTGAAAATTTTATAATAAAAAGATATATGAGTCTAGTTTCAGGGAAAATTTACGGATCTAAATTTCGAGTTTTTCAGCTTGAGTTATAATTAATTTAGTGACTGCTGCGCAGGTGGATAGTTTTATTGTGAATAGTGGAATAAATTATTTTATTTGTTTAAGTAATCGGAAAATTTTTAATGTTCCCGGTTGGGACCCGAACCATTTCCGTTGCATGTTTTAGGGTCTCGAGAGTTCTTTTAGGGACATATTGATTGAATGTGAGTGAATTAATTTTAAAAGCAACTTTTTTATGCTCCGAACTTGTAAGTTAAGTCAGGTAACGCCTCGTGCTCGACTCTGGCAACAGTCTCGGGTAGGGGGTGTTACAATTTCATACTTCAAAGAGACCATTACCGTGATCAAGATGAACAACCCGGAAGCTCGGATACCAATTTGTAAAAATAGAACGCCGGTAATGACAATATATCGCAAAGAATAGAGAAATAAAAATAAAGAACACAGATTTTTAAGTGGAAACCCTTTCGGGAAAAAGCCACGAGTAGAGAAAAAGAAAATTCACTATGTCGAATTCGAATAATTGTAAAAGGAGTTTCAACTACATTTATTTATAGGTTGAAAAAACCTAATTCTAATCAAAGTCAAATATATTATGTTAATAAATGCTAAATATATTATACTCATAAATACTAAATCTTCTAGAAAGAATATATATTTTATTTAATTTGACTTGCAAGCAATCTTTTAGAATTTGGGTCACACAACTCTAACAAAAACAATCATATCTTGAGCTCTAAAATGCAAAATAAGGTGATTCAAAATACATTTAAAAACTAAGAAATAGTTATTCGATTAGTATTAAAATATCTCAATCCAAAAATGTCTAAATCATATTCAATAATACGTCACAAGTTGACTGATCTTTCAAACCTGGTAAACTTCTATGCAGTCGGATTAATTTGTAAGGAAAAAGAAACATTTTGGTAGAAATTAAAAAAAAAAAAATCTCTTATCATGTGTAGCCTGTGACTCACCATAAACCTCAATAATATCTCAAGTTTTACAGTTACAATCTTATGAACACCTTACAGTTACAAATTCTGGCCAATATTATACCCTCGTAATTTATTTTCGCTTATTTGTAATATGTTATTTTAGATACTAGACATCAAACTTAGATAAATCATTTTGATTGGTTTAGATTAGCTCGTATGACAATAAAATGATAGTATTTTTAGAATATTTTTATTTTCTGTTAAAAGAAGTAAATTTTAATAGAATAAGTTGCCAGAGGTGGCTCTTATTCCTACTAAAAAAATTGCATGAGAACTTGAAAAAAGTAGAAATATGATTTTCTAGAAGTTTCCTTTTAAATTATCTATATAACCCAACAAACTTATTAGTTGTATGAGTTTGGACAAAAAAAAAAACCCGTCGGGCCTCAAGTAAAATTGTTTTGACCCAAGCCCAACCCAACCCGGCCCAAATCATTATTAAATATATTTTTTTATTTTTAATCAAATATATATATTTTTTATTTTTAATCAAATATGTATATTTTATATATATTTAATATGGGCTAGGCCAAATCAAGCTCGGGCTTAATTTTTTTTCGAGCAAGACATGGACAAATTTTTAGGCCCATATTTCAAGCCGGGCCAAGACCTAGCAAATAGGCCTAAAATTTTGTCTAGGCCCAACTCAAACCCGACCCAACCTATTGTCACCTCTAGTACATGATAAAATTGATATTTGATTAGTTTTTGGATCCAATCTATAGGAACCTATTTGCGGGCTCAAGCAAACAATATTTACTCAACTCGAAACAAATCAGCGGGATGATTTTAAAGACTTTGTTCACTTTTACAATCCAAAACCAACAGTGATATGTACGTTTCATTCCAAGTTTTTTCCAATATTTTTAGGATTATATCTTATAATCATGTACCAAGTACAAGTGAAACACATCAAACATTAATATTTTAAGAGAAATGAATATTATAGTAGATCCAACATACCAAATCAGGATTCTTGAAATTACCAAATGGAAATCATAAAATCAACCCTGAAAAACTAGTGACCAGACACTTGGTAATGAGCAAACAAATATCATTCAAGAAAACCAACAAAGCAAGTATTTGAAGCTGTGTGTTGGCACTTAAGGTCTAGGGTTCAAACCCTGGCAAAAACATTTACTGTAACCCAAAAAAAAAAAACATTCAGTAGGAAAAAGAAAAGAAAAAATGTTGTCAAAATCTTTAACATGGGATGGGAGATACTATGATAGAATAATAGTAACAGTAACAAAGCAGCTTCTCATTTATGCATGGAAGCCTATGTCTCAAACAAGTGCAAGTAAAATATATAACAATTATAACCCTAGGCGAATCAATTCTACCAAGCAAACCAAGCTGCTTAAACATTTACATTTGCTCTTAAGACTTGAAAACATGACCATGGCATTGCAAAAATGAGCACCCTAATCGAACGAAAAAGGAACAGAATGAAGAAAATTTGAAAGAAAAATAGACCAAGAATCATACACTAGCTTTTTCCAGTCCTGTGCCTCTTATAAGCCTGATCAGACTCCTCTGTGTAGCTGCGAACTCCAGTTTGTGCCATCTCTTGATTGCTTGTATATTGGATATCTTTCTCCTAGATGACAGGTGGAAAAGAAAAAGACAGGTTAGATCAATGAAGCAAATAATTTTATGACTCATGTCTAAGCCTCTGCTAAAATGGGAGGGGAATAACTGAAGACAGAGAAGCAGAAAAACAACTTAGTTAATACTTAATCCGACCAAATGTTTCTTAAGAGCTGAAAAGGATTATAACTAAACCTTAGAACTGGATGGCGTAGAAGTCATTCCAGCAGCTACTCGTTTACCAACATCAATTTTCACAGAGATGCTCGCCTGTGATATATCCACTCCTGAAGACTGTAGCACCTGGGTCAAAGAATTCCGTATCCTGTTGAAAACAATAACCGATCTCTTTAATAGCATGCATAAAAACCTAACTTCCAAGGGCATGCCATAAATGCCATCATTAAACGGATAACAAATTGTATATCATGTCAGAAAAATCCAAGGAATTACAAGTCAACTTTATTGATAAAGATTTCTGAAGACAATAAACAAAGATTAGTCATCATAATTTACATGAACAGAATGTATTCTAAGGAAACCCTGCATTCTATATGATTTGCCATCCTGCATATTCATCAATAGCTATAATGGCCAGATGAGATGCCTATCTTCAATTGCATACGTAAAGACTTTAGAATAGAAAGAAAAGCAATTCACATTGTTAAGTGAAAGAAAAGCAATTCACATTGTTAAGTATGAGAAATTCCAACAACAAGAGCAATAAAAGAAAAGAAATACATAGAAGTTGCTCACCCTTGAGAGTAAGCACTTGACAGGTCTACTGATTCATCTCTGATAGTCAAGTCCTCCCGTGCAATTGCTGAATTGTTCACAACAGCACTCTCAGACAGACAGTCTCTGCTTTGCCATGACTGAAATTGGGGTTGATGTACCATGTTCTCAGAATCAGAAGCAGACTCATGAAAAGTAATGCTACCTCTTCCATGAGTAGCAATTGTGTTCGATTGAGTCTGCATGCTAACCGTGGAAGTAGCAGACACAGGGGGATGATCCGGTGTTTTAAAAACTGCAGCATCACCCAAGTCAGAATCAATTGAGTTCTGTGCATTTGCAACCATTGACGGAATGACACCATCATTCTCACAATTAGATCCATTATTCATAATTTGAGAATGGTCAATAAAACTCTCTGCAAGCCCACGATGATTTCTCTGTTAAAAAAAATGAGAAACAAAGATGAGTCGACTTCTTGAACAGTAGAAAGTAATGTGAAAAACATTATCATTTATAGAAGTTGTAACTCATGAACATAAAAAAGTTAAAAGCAAAGAGAAATATCATCCATCCAATCGCCACATATTTCCTAGCATTCATCTGTTTTCCACTGAAAACAATTATCTCCAAAAACATTCAATAACATGAACTTCGACACTCATGCTTTAGCATTTTAAATCTTCAATAATGAAGCCTCACAAACATTAGTGTCAAACAATGACATATCATGGTAAAAGCAGAAAATGTTCCCACAAAAAAACTACATTGGCACGAGCATACAAGGGCCCAAATATGAAGCATAAATAAGATTACCCATGGAATCAGTTTTGTTGCCTCCTGGCTCCACCCTTGGTACGATCCCTCATATATTTGCAACTTTTCCTGTAAAAACTGAATGTACTCTATGACCTACACATAAAGTAGGTCATATTCAAGATCCATGGAGGAATTGTAAGTTGTTACATTTATGCATGTATATACATAACTAATGTAAGCCTATAGCATATTAAAGAAAAAACGTCATTGAGTGGTGACCTCTAATAGAAAAGAAGCTTTGTCCCTCTTTTGATCATTTTGAGGTATAATATCTCTCAGAGTCTGGAACCTGACAACATAAAAATAATCAAAGAATGTTTCAAATATATTCAAAGAACCCAAACTGATTATTGCCAAGATATATCATCAAAATTGAATTCAAAGAAGCTTTCAGAATCCATTTTCAGATAGACCAAGCTGCCTCTGAAGAAATGGTTAGTTGTGCAATCTTTAGTTAAAAATACAATCACTAAAACGCTTCATATATGTAAAGCAATCTAACATAAACCAGTGGCATATGCGCAAGCCATATGAGACAATACCACTCAACACAATTGTTTGATATTTCGTGCCAATAACAATATTATTACAATCAAAGCCCTCTTATTTAAATACTTGTAAAATTTTCTCGGATTCATAAGCCTCAATGAAAAAGAAATAAACAAGAATTATTAGGTTTTTTAGTTTTTTTTTTTTAAATAGAAAACATTAAAGTTTATACCTTTCATTAATCTTGCTTCTTCTACGCTGCTCAGTCTCAGAATGCTTAGACCGATTACTGTTCGCCTTTTGTTCACTTCCTTTCCCTTCTACTTTCACTGTTTCCCCTATAAAGAACATTTTTAATTAAAACAAAAATAACAATAATTACTCCAATTCTTAAAAAAGAAAACACGTTTATCTTCGTAACCATCATCGTCTTCCTCTTCTTGATGAAGCTGCGCCGATGCCACAGATTTCACCATTTCTGTTGCTTTCTTTAATATTTTTTTCTTTTTTATAGAAAACCTCTATAAAAATTATCGGAAAGGAAAAAAGGAAGTCGGGGCAGATGGCAGGAAATGGAGCTCCGAAAGGGTAGTTCGAACGAGTCTGGCGGGTCAGTTTTTGCAGTGACGGAGAATTTTTGCCCTAAGAAAGAGAAGGAAAAAGAGAATATTTTAAAATTTTTGGATCAATTGCTCGCTTATTTGATATATTTTTATTTAAAATTATTGGTTCCATTTCTATTATATTTAAAATTTAAGCAAATTTCCATTCAAAAATTTTAAACAAATTAATTACTTCAAAAATAATTAACAAATTAAATAAGCAAAATATTTTCTACGTAAACTTATCACTTTTTACTAATTCGGTATTTGAGTTTTTATTTAATTTAATATCATGATTTAATATTTTTAATTTGATACTTAATCTTTTTTATCTAATTTGATACTTAAATTTTTAAATATTATACAAATTACCTAAACTCTAGTATTGTTAGTGCTTTTTTCTTTTTATGAAGGAATAGAAATAGGTAATGTATGTTAGATATGTGGGAAATGATATGGAATATAATAACAAAAATAGTTACATTTATTTGAAGTTTTAAAAGTTTTCTCTATTTAGCTAAATAACATGTTTAAATTTTTCTTTTCATTGGAGCTATGATTACTTTGACTGTTAATGGCATAAATGATTCAAGAGAGACAATATGTTTAAAGTATGATCTGATCTTCATAATGCCTTCAATATCAAAAGAAATTCGTGTTAAAAATTTCACTAAGCTTAACTAATTGATGTTGAAGAAGAAAACAAGAGCTTTAAAAACAAAAACAAAATCAATTTATTATGTTAAATTAAAATTATAATTAATTAATTAATTAAACTAGAAGTAATTGAAATTCCATGTCATTTTTACATGTTCGTCATACATTGATGTTTTGTTACCTCATAAAAAAATATTGTTAATATAATAGAGTAATTTGGATAATATTTTATGAATTTAGATACTAAATTAGATAAAAAATTAAGTATCAAAGAAAAAATCTCAAATTCAAATTCCATTTACAGAAAATATTTAAGAACCAAATTAAAAAAAAAAAAGTCAAGTCCGAGTTTTAAATATTATAGTAGTTAATTCAATATTGGTGTTTACCACTGGTGAGAGCTAACGTGCGATTCTTTGTTTTCCTGTTTTTTTTTTCGCGCACATCTTTGGTGAAGTTTAAGAAGAGACAGTTTTATTTTTATTTTTTTGTAATCTTTTCATTTCTCGAAAATCATTATCTTAGTTTTATTTGATAAATTAAAATTGAGTGCTCAAAAATAATATTATATTTGATAAATTGAAATTTAACTATTGAAAAAGTTTATGTTGAAAAATTAAGTGTTGAATTTAAGTTATATATTTAGTATATTTTAAAATTAAATACCAAGTATAATTAGATTTTTAATAAATGATAATATAATCTCAAATGAAATAAAATAAAATAAAATAAATTTATTCTCTATTAATTGATAAATAGGTCCATATCTACTTATTATTTTTCACATTTTTGTTGGAAGAAAAATTATATCTAGTAGTTTTGTTGTGGGTTATCAAACATGTTTAAAAAGTAAGTTATTGAAACTATTAATTTTCAATTGATTGAAATTTTTCAACACTTTATCAAACATTAATTGATGGAAAAATTAGTATTGAAAATTTAATTGTTAAATTTAAGGTGTTGTTTGCTAAATTAAAAATTTAAGTATTGAATTTAAGTTATAAAATTATTTGATATATTACTTAAAATTAACTATTGAATATAATTAAGGTTAGTTTAGCATTGCGGAGAGGAGTGTTTTAAAAAGTGTTGTGGAAAAGTGCTTATAAAAAGTGATTTTGAAAAGTTAGGTTTAAGATTGAAGTATTTAGCATTGCCGTAAAAATGATTTTAAAAAGATAAAATATTTATTTTAGACATGATGTTAAGGAAGAAAAGATCCATTTGAATATGAATAATTTATATTATTTTTTGTAAGATGTAATTTGAATATATAACCCACATTAGATATTAACATAACATAGAAAACATAAACCTAACAAATTAAAATATTCTATGTATTTGAATTAAGTTTAAAAATGGGTAATAATTGTATACTCAATATAAATATTAAAAATTTTACATTAGCAATTTCAATTTAAAGAGAATTCATTAAACTATAAGCTATGACATCTCTTTTTAATTCCATTTCATAACCACTTGAATTGTTTGATGCATCATCATCATCATCACTTTCTTCTTCATGCATATCTTATAAATCAATAATATTCTCATATGCCCTGTCAATATTTTCGTATTTCATAAAATCTGCATCATTTCAACCAACATGTTTTCAGACAAAATTGTGTATCGTCATTGTAACAACAACGATCATCATTTGCTTTTCAAAACTATAATTTGGCATGCCCCTTAACATGACCCATTTTTTTTTCAAAACACCAAAAATTTGTTCAATCACACTACGTAATGATGAATGTGAATGATTGAATATCTCTTATTTACCAGATATAGGTCTACCTCTACGAAGTCAGGTAAATGATATTGTTGTCCTCTATATGGTCCAAGATAACCTTTCATTTGAGGATATCTAGAATCAACAAGATAATATTTTCCTACATGTCATAATATGATAAACAATTAATTCAAGAGTTGTTTATTTTTTAAAATTATCAATTAAAGAACTTTTACTTTATTATTAAAAAAGAAATAAATAAAATATCTTATCATTTGATGGGTGCGGAAATTTGTATTTTGAATCCCAAATTGCATCAAGAAATATTCTAGTGTCATGTGTCAACCCTTCCCATCCAACCATAACAAAGGTGACACACATATTAAAATCATATACTACTATAACATTCTGAGTCGGGACACTTTTTCTTCGTAGTTTTTATTGTGGGTTATAAAACGTGCTTAAAAAATTAAGTTGCTAAAAGTATTAATTTTCAGTTGATTGAATTTTTTCAACACTTTATCAAACAAGGCCTTGGTTTATCTTAAAAAGAACAAAAATCTTATCACTAACTTTACAGGTGTTATAAATGTTGAGCAAATGATATTTGGTAAAAATTGGGATTATGAGATTTTCGCCTTGAGCAGATGCAGGTTTGAATCTCACTATAGATACTTAATATTGTTCGAGACTTTCAAAGTCAAGTTTGAATTTTTTTTTAAAAGGTTGATGGATATGAATTTCTTTTTTAGGATTGATTATTTCAAATTTTAAAATTGAGTTGGTATCAATTTAAAAGTTGGAATCTTCCCTCTTAGGTTTTAATGATTTTAAAATTGAATTCAATTAGATTTAATTAAAATTTGGTTTCAATTAAATTGAAATCAACATTAATTTATTTCTAATTTAATATATTTTAATTTTAAAAATTTTGGCATGGAATGTGTTGATTATTTGGATATCCACTTATGTTGGTGTAACACTTCAAAATTTCGATATGAAATGTGCCATAATTTTGGGACCATATATTGAGAAATTATGAGAAAATTTATGAGAGTAATTGGATATTGGCATTGAAAATATGTGAAAAGAGTTGAAAATGTGACAAAAAGGACCAAATCGTATGTTTTGAAAAGTATGAGCATCAATGTGGAAAATTATTTGAATTTGGGAAATATGAATTATTACGAATTATTTGACACAAAATGTATAGGAATGTAATTTGGTGTGATGAAAACTACTTTTTGGATTGAATTGGATAAATTAAATAGTAGAGGGACTAAATTATAATATTTTCCATTTTTACCAAGAAAAGGGAAAAATTGTAATTCTCACCGTTCAAAGACTTGGACTCTTTTACTATTGTTCATCGAGCTGTCTTGATTAAATAAGAGAATTGGGTGACTTGTTGACTTGAATAAACATGAAATACTTGGATTGAATTGATTGAAATGTATGATTGATTATCCTGTTACATGAATAAACGGAAGACTCACATATTTCTTGTGAAATGAAATGTTCGGATTGAATATGCCATGATTACTTAGTTACATAATTGTATTTCCGGTGGTTAAGGTAATTTAATGTATATGTTTTTATATGAACTTACTAAGCTTTTGTAAAGCTTACTCAGTTTTGTTTCCTGTTTCTTGTAGTTGACATTTTGCAGAACACGACTATCTGATCTTTTCAAAGCTCACACTATCCAACTTTAGACTCAGTAAACTGTTGAATCATACTGGACGCAATTAAGTGGTATGTCTCAAGGTTTAAATGTGATTAAATGTTTGTTTTGGATGTTGAGAATGATCCATGTTATAATGCTTGTTTTGATATGAATATATGTTATGTATCTAGTATTCATGTGTTGAACCAAGAATGTGGAACTAAAGTTGATGTTCATGAATAGTTATGTGTTTTCTATAAAATATGCATATTGTAGTGTGTTAAGCTATACTTGAAATGTAGAAAAAAGTTATAGCAATTATGGAATGGTGATCCTTTGAAGTGTGTTGATTGAATTGTATGCTAATGGATTGATGCATAAATGGTAGTATGGGATTGAACAAGCAGTGAATGTGTGTATGATTTCAATAATATGAAAATTTAAATGTAGTTACATGATGAGTAGTCTTTAAGGGATGTTAGAAGGTTGAAGAATTATGTTTCGATTGTGATCAATTAGGGATGTTTGATTTATCTATGTGCAGGTTGAATAGGTATATATATATGTACCAATGGTTTTGGTTTTAATTTTGAAATTGAAATGTTTTTAAAGGTTGAATTTTTGGCTGTGTAATAAGGTATCGATACTTTATTAGAAGTATCAGTAATTGACCAAATAAATAGTGTTTTAAATAAACAGAATGCCAATTTGGTATCGATACCAAATCAAGGTATCGATACATATGTAAAAGTATCGGTACCTAAATTTTATGTATCGATACCCTTTGATTTTAATTTGATTTTTGAGATTTCGAAACTAAAAATGGTACTTGTAACTAGTCTTGGTATCGATACCTATTCTTCAAATTTTAAAAGTTTATAGTTTAGTCCTTATTCATGATCAAGTCTATTCAATTATACTCATATGTTCTATTTAGTCCTGTTTTTTTTTAAATCTTATTACGTATACAAAGATGAAATGATTGTTAGTTTTAATTTGAATTAATGATATGAATTGTATGTGATTGTTCCTATAACTGTAGTAGCATCCTATAGGTCAAGTTCGGTGACTGAACCGAGTAAGGGGTGTTACAGAGTGGGTTTGTGAATGCCTCTAGAGGGGGAGGAAGGATAAATGAACTCTTTTACTCATAGGTTAACTCCTTGCCATGTTTCTATTGGAAGCAAAGGGAGATAAGGGATATTGTCCTGCGCCAACATGTTTTCGCCAGGAGAAAAAAGTCTGGACCTCGTTTGAAGGAGGAATATAATAGAGGGTGCTAATTGGGGGAGTATGAGAGGTTCGACGATGAGTATTTAAATATGAAATTGCAAGAAGAGGCACTGAATTGGGTGTAGGAAGGTCTGCAGCATTAGTGGAATTAGTGGAATTAGTGGAATCTTGGGGATGGCTAGAAGAGGAATAGGGGATTCACTTTCCAAAAAGATTGGCTCTTTCTCAGGCCTGTGGACCCTCTTTCACATCTTAGGACTCATTGGAGGAGGAACAGGGGACTCACTACAGGACCTTCTTTCAAATCTCAACCTCTTGCAGCTACTACTGCCCGTCGAAATCTTGGAGTCAATAGCTTCTACGGTCTGTTGCGCAGTCTCCATTAGCACCTCTATATCCATGACTTTGGGTTGAAAGGGTTGTGATGGGATTGAAGGGTGAGTAGGGCTTGCAGTATCAACAGAGGCGTCAATAACATTCTCAGCTAAAGTTCTACTTGATGGCTCACCTCTGAACCCCAGTGAGGAAGAGGACCAGCTGGGGAGGTATATTGCAGATTATTATAAAAGAAATTTGGGGGCTCCCTCCTTCTAACAAGTTCCTAGGCTAAGTAGTTGTTGGTCGTGAATGGTCACGCCTTTTCAGCGGACTACACCATCTTGAGGCTGACACCTAGATAAAGATTGGTTGTCCGCCAACCATTTGGGCTTGTTCCCTCTAAACAGTAGCAAAAAACATTCCTAACGGTGAGGAGCTTTTTCAATTATAGAGTGTGCTCGAGACTCAACCTTTCAACTTGCTTCACAACAATCTCTATGTCCAAAAGGTTGAAACTGAAGGTAGGTGAATTCCTTGGGAATCAACCACTTAGTGGGGAAACCAGATCTACTGGGGAGCTTACTCCTCACCAAGATGAATTTGTTACGGTTCAAGTAATGGTTGGAAGCCCCCAATTCTTAAATATGGGTTCGCAGCCTTGGTGAACGCTAAAATAAACCATCCCAGATAAGAGCCCCTAAGTTTGGACCTTCAAGCGATAGAAGCGTTGGAAGACACCAAGTATGGGTGACTCATTTTGAATGCTACAGTCTAGAAAGTACGCCACCAAGGTCCACCAATATAGATTGATCAGCAGCTCTAATACAATCTCGTATACTTCGAGGACTGCGTAGAAGAATGGGTGCAGTGGAAGGTGGAAGCTAACCTCTAACAGGTAGAGGGATAGTATGAGACCCTCGTTGGAATCAATCAAATGTCTTTCCCCATTGACGATTTTGAAGTGATATGAAAAATTTGGCAACAGGATACCTTGAGCTGTCAAGTAATTTACCATCTCCTCCTGGGTGATTAGGCAACTATATAGTGGTGTCATTGTTGAAGTACTAGTCTCTTTGGGCTGTAGATCATTACCGCTTCCAACCATAGAACTTTTCTGGTGACCCCTTTGGCTACAACACCCGTAACTTCTGGTCCTCCCTCTTGACGCTGGCATGATCCTAGACATGCTTATATAGAAGTAAGAAGTAGGTGAAGAAGAATGAGGAATTACCTGATATCAGAGAAATGCTTACAAAGGAAGAATAATTTCTGCGATGAAATCGGAAGAGGAAGAAAGAAATGAAAGAAAAGAGATTTAGGGTTCAGAAAGAAACTTAAATGACAAATAATTAGAGGGGAGAATTGATTTCCGAGGCAATGATTTCCTTTCATTTATGCCTCAATTTAAATAGCCAACGTCCAAGAGAAGCTTAGGTTTCAAATTGTAATAAACTATTTAGGTCCTCAAATCTGCATCTAACTCATGTTAATCAATGGAAGGGTTTTTCTTAAACCCTTCTATAACAAAAAAAAAATCAGGAATATTTGCCAGAGCCAAATGTCTAACGAGTACTCGCCAAATAGTATGCATCAATACAAAATCTGCCAAGTAGCACTATGTTGAGCAAATATTGGATTCGGGGTGTAAACCAGGGATTGCACCAAGATAACAGTGAGGCTATCCTTATGTAGTTATCCACTTTATATGGAGTATAAATGGATGCACCATTCAAGCGAGATGAGTTTAAGGTAAGGTGAATATGTGAGTAAGTGATCAACGCTAAACCATCAAGGAAGAGTAAATGTGTCTACCTCTGAGTTAAGAAGGGAGTTATCAAAGACAAGATTAATTGTTCAGAGTCTAATTCTAGGCTTAGTCAAGAGAAAGAATTTTGAGGGTGAAAATTTTTTAAAGGTAAGGGAGTTGTCAGACCTGATTTTTATTAAAGTCTGAATTTAAATGAGAGTCGAGAGTTGATTGAATAAAATAGTAAGTTGGTGGGCTCTACTGGAAGACTTGGAAATTTTTTGGTTGATTGGTAATTAGTTGATTACCAATTCTGGTTCGGTTATGTTGAAACTGGTTAGTTCCTTAGTGGGAGATAGAATAATTAGAGATGGACGGTTATTTTGAACTATGGAGACCGTGCAAAATAAGGGTATATATATGTATGAGAATGATATTTTTTGTATAGGAATTCCTCTTAATTCTATTTATAATTCTTTTCTCATTTGCATTATCTTCTTCAGTTGTTCTGAATAAGAGAAAGTTAAAGAAATATCTGCATGGGGTGGTGAATGTGAGACTTGAGTCTAGAAAGTAGAAAATCTAGTAAGTTGGTAAGTTCCTAAGTCTCTTTGTACTCGTAAATTAGAGGAAAAGAGAAGTAAGGATTCTTGAAGAGCTTTTATATAATAATGGATTTAAGGTTTGAACACCTGTGGTTAACCGGTATATATATCGTTGTTATGCTTAGCTACCAAGACAAAGGAGGCTTTAACGTTTAGACAAACTAAGTTAGCGAGGACGAAGAATTTAAGGTGAGTTTCTATACTCCACTTATGTGTTTTATTATTGATGTGTTGGAATGTTCTGCTAGTGTGTCTACTACGAGTTCAATCTGAATCCCATGTTTGTGTATGATCACGGTGAATGAGTATGCCATGCATGCATATAGTTGTGAAAATATATGGATGTTTGCAAGTATGTTTTCTGGATGCCAAATATGGTTGTGTATTCACGTATTGATAAATGGTGTATTGTATGCTATAGTAATAAGTATAATGACTTGTGTGAAATGTATGTTTAGAAAATGCAGAGTTCGGAGGTAGTTATTTTGACGGGTTAGTGAAGGTAGGAAATTAGTGTAAAAGAGGAATGGGTGAATTAAAACGGGATGCAAGGGAGTCTGGAGGCATTCTGGAACATATATCTATTGGTCCTTCGAGACGATACCATGCAAACAGTATATAGGTCCTTCGGGGCGACACCATGCAAATGGTATACAGGTCTTTTAAGGAGACACCATGAAAGGGGTTTATTGATTCTTTAGAATCAAAAGCCCATGGTTAGCCATGGCATGATACAGTGTCAAATAGGTACACCTTATGGAGAAAATAGGGTTCGCCAGGACAGTGAACTAGGAAATGTATCAGGGTATAACAAGCGAAATCACTATACGACTCGCATGGTGAGAAATTTGACAGAATAATTGCAATGACCCATTTTCAGTAAATTAGAATAGTGGTTTCGTAACCACAAATCCGAGCTAAAAAATATTTTAATATTGTGGTATGGTCTATATTATGATAGGAAGGTTGCATGAAAATTTTGATAAGAAAATTTTATTGATTATATGATTAAAATTAATTTAAATGGATTAAATAAAAAATGCATTTTCGGGACTCCATTCCGGTAAATTAGATTCGTAAATATTTATTAAAAATATTTACCAAGTTAGTTGTATGTCTAATTAGGTTTTGATTAGGTAAATTTGACTTAATTAGAAGTAATTAGGAAAAAAGGATTAGATTGAAATAAATGTGAAAATTTAATTATAGATTAAAGAATGTAAAAGGACTAAATAGGTAAATATGCCATTATTATAAATTGAGGCGGTTTAACGGTGAAAAATCTAAGATATTTTTAATTTAAAATATATATTATATTATATTATATTATATTTACTTAATTAATAAGTATGTTATTACATTATATTTTTATAATATTATATAATATTATATTATTATATATATAAAACAACGAAAAAGAATTAGAAAGAAATAAATGAACAAAGCCATCGAAATGTAAAAGAGAAGGAAAGAAAAGAAAAGAAATTTAGGATTTCAAGGGTTTAAACTTAAATTGGTAAGTCAATTTAATTTATTTTCTTGTAATTTTGAGTTTTATGATCCTAGAACAAAATACTATTAGGTATATGTTGAAATTTTGAAAGTTAGTAGAATTTTTGAATGTAGTTTATATTGAACTAATGGATGAATTAGAGATTGAATTGATGGAAATTCAAACTAGAATTGGGAAAAGGATTAAATTGTGAAATAAGTTATAAGTTTAATGCAATAAGGACTAAATTGTAAGAAATTGAAATTAGGATTTGTTAGTGAAAATTTGAGAGTTAAGTTAAGTTATAAGTAGAATTTAAGTAAAAATAAGGTATAGATTGTGATAGAAATAGAATTAATTTTAGTTATGAATTAAATTGAAATGTGAGCTAAGGTAAGAAATGATGAATTTATTATATCATACATGTTTATTTTTATTAAATAATATAGGAAAGTTATTTGATTGTTTTTCTCTAATATATAAATGTTATATGTTTTATATGAAATTGAAGAGAAAGAAAAGAAAGGAGAGGACCTAATTGAAGAAAAGGAAAAGAGAAGACTAAGGAGTGAAGGAAGACATCATCTCAACCTTTTTGTTGTAAGTACTACAAGATTGTTTTTTAGAAATATTTTTTATTAAATGCCTATATTATAGTATAGAATTATTTAGAAATAAAATAAAGTAAAATAAAAGATTATGGAACTATGAAATTTGTAAAGAAATTTATAGATGGAAAATATAAGATGGTATTTTGTTTGAACATTAAGTAAATGTTGTGACAAAAATATATATGTGAAAAGGTGTGATATTTGTGAATTGTGAAATAAGCACTAAATTGTAATGATGGAGAAATGAGAAATCTTTTTCGAAATAATTCTGTAAAGTATTTAAATGAATGAGATTCAGTTTTAATGCCCAAGTAGATGGAATTTAGAACTACCAGGATATTACTGGCATGCCATTAAGGAACTCTAGCGCGCTCTCTAATATTTAGCACGTTAGTGCTCTCTGTTTAGCACATCTGTGCTCTCTGATTATTAGCACGTCAGTGCTCTCTGTTTAGCACATTTGTGCTCTCTGTATAGCACTTTAGTGCTTTCTGTTCATTAGTGCATAATAATACACCTCTGTATTTGTTTCGTATATCCGGTGTGTTCTATAAAATCTACTTTGGGATTATGAGTTGTGAACAAAAGCGAATCATTAACGTATTAAGGTAAGTTTTATAATTACAAAAGATATATTAAATTTTATTAATATATGGCATAGCTAAAGAAATTTATATGTTTGTAAATATGTATTAACGGAATGAGTTTGAAATATTTTATTAGGATTTATTTATCTATTTACTCTTGTAGTGCTTACTAAGCCTTCACAGGCTTAAAGCGTTTAATTTTAACGCGTAGGTACAGTTTGACTTGAAGAGGTAGAGTCGGATTAGAAGATCTCTCATCTCATCACATCCTTAAGAGCTTCAAAAGTAGGTACCATATTTTGAATTAAAACGGCATGTACATAGGCAGTCAGTTATGTTCACATGTATTAGGGACTAAAATGTAGACTCTTGAACTTCTATCTATTTTGAAGTGCTAGAAATATTTAGGGATATATATATAAAATGAATTAGTGAAACTATAAGTATGTTTGCAAATATGGTTGGTAGGTTAAAATACTATGTATAAATGTTTTAATTAAACAATATCTAGCCATAATCGTTTTGGCACCAAATGTAATAGTCTTATACCGGGTCTGTAAGATTAGACTGGATATAGGGTTGTTACAATAATCGTGGTGCGTCTGGAAACATGGGCAAACATGATAATAAAAGGATCTGCCAAAATGAAAAGGTAAGAGGAACAAGTAGAAGAGACTTAAACACGACATATGTGAAAGAAAAGGGTATTTCCTTCGAGGTATTTGTAAATAAGTACCCGCCATTAAAAGTCTGAAAGAGCTGATGTAGAACCATCATTGGATAAGCGTTTATGGAATGGATTTTGGATTTTGAAATTCTAAGCGATAATTGGTAAATAGTTCGCCAGAAAATTGAGAAGTTCGCCAAGGACCACATTGAAGGGAATGTCCGCCTGAGGCTAACTAATCAGTAAAGTCTACCAGATATTTACAAAGAAAGAGGATGTTTGTCAAAACTTTCTAGTGCGAGGCAGTCCACTAGGGAGCTATCTTTTATTGGGATTGTCCTAGAAAAATGTCTAAAGTGGGAAAGTCCTAAGGGATTATCATGCAAGTACGAATCCACTAAGAAAAATGGGTGTTTATCAATCAGTCAAATCTCATATTTAAGACCCCAAATGAGGATGTTAGAATGGATCTTCTCCTAAGGAAGAGTCTATGCAAAGGCTAACTCAAAAGAAGATAATCAACAAGGTAATATGGTAAATATATATCGAGATCAGTATGCAATAAATGGATAAAGGTAAGGATCTGTCATTGTGGCGAAGGCGATTGCAAGTCTGCTAGGAGTAGTAGTTGGCAATCCACGTATTCGTATGTATTGTTATCTTCGATGAGCTGAGCCAGGAAGGTAATATGGAAGCCTGGGATGGAGCCAAGCAAGGTTAAGTCCAAAAAAAAAAGGATTTGCCTGGAAAAGTACACTTAGGGCTAAATCAATCGACATGTCCGCCAACAATTTATACAGAGGAAGTATGGGAGCCAGAAATTCCAGTCAAACTATGGAATCTCTTAAAATACAAAGCGAGTTTTAATTCTATGCACAAAATCTTACTTGCCCTAAAATTTTCGAGTTTCCTATGAATACTGATGTACAGGATCTTGCTAAGTTCATATGGACTTATAAATGTACTGTATTGTGTACTAATAAATGAATGACTTGAGCATCATGTAGAGGGACCAAGCTAGACACTGTCAGAATCACATGAAGGGCACAATAGTTGTTTCATGCATATAGAATGACACCCTTGGAGGCTACACCTCAGGGATTAATTAAGTACTATATCTATAGTAAAGTCTCAAGTTACAAATTATAAATAATTAATCATAGTTAATATGGTAGAATGACAGTAAGGACTCAGTACTTGTATGTTAAAGAATATGATAAGGGTTTAAAGTTTGAAATTTTGTTGCCATCCATGGAATTGAGTAAGGTTGAATAGTAGCAATCAATATATAATTTGGTATTGTCTAAGTCTGTAAGTAAATTGGGTTAATTAAGACACTTGATACCGAACCCAACGATTGGGTCGAGTATAGGGTGTTACAATATTACGATCCTAGAAGTCTTATGTGACATTGATATTTCAATTTATGAATTCTTGACTTATAATATTTTATGAGAAATAAGTGCATAGAGTTCTCTCTCGTATAGGCATTACATCTACATAGATTGTTTAGATGGATTTGAGTGAATGATTGTACTTATGTATGATTACCTATATGCTTGTTCATGTTGCAATTTTCTGAAATAACTCAATTTACTTTAAGAGTTGTGAATTCTCTAGACATCATACTTAAATTGCATATTAGAAGAATCATTTACATTGCATGTACCTCTTAATTAAGCATTATCATTATTATTGCTCAAGGGTCGTCCTGTTGCATGTTTCTTGTGTTTTGTGTGTTTTCTTGAGGGTAAGGAAACACTTAAGTGTAGGGAAATTTGATATACCATAAATTCCTGTGGCAATTAAGTCCTTTTTGACACTTAATGAGCTTGTACTTAAGCACTTTAGGGCTTCATTTTATGCTTTTTAGTAATTAGTAGATTTTTAACTTAGTATTTAGTTTTATGCAAACTTAATGTGTTTCGGAACCAAAATGGGAAAATTTTGTTGTTTGGAGCTTAACAATTAATTTTAGCTTGTGCAGGAGGTGAGTAAGGAAAAAACTTGAAGAAATAATATTGCTGTTCTCTTGGTTACAACACTAGACCCTTGGTGTTGCGACACCAAATCTTTCTGTCACCATTGGAACTTGAAATCTCAATAATGGAACATTACAGGTAAACTGGTGACGATGTCACGACATTGAATGGTGGAAGTCCCGTCATCGAGCCTCATTGTTGACCGTCTCCGGATGTACTAACATCTAGAGTAGAAATCCTGCACAAAATATGTTAAATGGGCTGTGTTCGCAAGTATATGACTTAGGTTGTAATATATTTACAACGGAATAGGTGAGTACTCCAAGGATCATACCCAAGAGAGGCAAGCACTAAATTAATCCTAACCTAAACACAAATAAATCTAATTAGTACTTTAAATAAATTATATTACAAATAAACATAAATAATGATTTTTGGGGTTTTTATAATAATAAAGGCAACAACATAAATAAAGAAACGTTGGGAAATCAATAAGTAAACAATATCAAATCTTAGCATGGGTGATTAGCTTGCTTTGGCCATCATAACCAACTGTTGCTTCAGGTCCCTTTTTCAATCAACAAGTTATCTCGTAGCAGGATTTCTCGATCTTCCACTAGACTAATGAGTTGGCAAGAACTACTTATCTCTTGAACTCACAGTCCAGACCGGTTCAAGGCTAAGGTGTTCACGGATAGGCCAAACCAATTTTGGGTTAATTCCCACCTAGATGACTTCTTAGGGTCGTCAAGCCTAGGGTTTGAGTTCTTCCTCTCCTAAAGAGCTGATTCGCTAAGAAAATCCTACACAAAAATTAATTAATCATACACCCACTCGCTAATCCCCCCAAAAAGGATTAGTTCCTATTAGATCTCGTAAACATGATAAACTTGATATAGAAAATAGAAATGAATAACTAATCAAGAGAATAAAGTTTAAGAGAAGCCTGAATTGTATTAAAGATAATGTCAAATCCACCTAGAGTTGATTGAGTTGCACAGATCAGATCTCCCAATGAAAGCAAATAATAAAGTTGAAAATAATCCTAAAGCCTAAAAACTAAAACTATGAATAAAATTATACAATATGAAAATTTGTCCATCACATGTGTTAAATGAGCCTATTTACATATTTAAAGTGGCTGTCGTCCTTAACCTTAGGTCAGCTATCGCTCTCGTGCTTAATGTTTGATTGTGTAGACCAGAACACTCATGGCTTGTAATTATTTCCCGTCTAGAGTTGATGTAGTGACATACCAAGTCCTGTGCAATGACATCGAAGGCAGTATGCTCAATCTTTAAGGGTGTGTTGCAATATCCTCAGTCTGTGTCGCGATATCGAAGGTAGTCTTGGAATTCTTTTATTTTGCTCCCTATCTTGTGACATCTAACTTTTTGTGTTGCAACATAGATACCAGTATCGAGTTAACACACTTTCTAATAGTCTCTTGCACACTGACAAAGCAGATTAGATCACTCTTAGGCCTCGTTTGGCCCCTAAGGTTGATAAAGACTCAAATTACATAATTTATTTAATTTAAATAAATTAATGAAAACTTAACTAAATTCTAAAGTGCTTGTATTCAAGTTCCTAAAATGTGAAAACTAGTTTAATCTGCTACACCGAATTACAGTAGATCAAACTCCCCCACACTTAAGTCATTGCTTGTCATCAAGCAAGGCAAACAAAATCAGTAAATGAAAAGATGACCATTGAGAAATTATGATACAAATGTTAGCTTTGGAGCACATAACTAAGCATTTCATATTCATACATAATCTTCGCATGATATATAGCGGACTTACCACTTTTGATGTCAAACACCTAAGTTCAGTATATTACAAAGCATACAAGCATTAAGGGTTTCAAATGTAGGGATCATTCCATAAGTTATACATGTAATTTGATTATCCTAATTGAATACAAACAGTTGTAAATGCAATTATTTAGTATGATGTCAATTTGTAAATAAGTTTACCTAGATTGCATAGGGCTTTTCGGCTTGTAAAGTTTTGAGGCTTAGGACATATATTGAATTCAAGAACAGTAAGCATCAAATAGTTTCAAGCATGAAAATATTTTGGCACATCGTATTATTCCCTATTCTCCTCCCTTAGCGACCCTTACCCACTATTTCTCCTTCTTTTACCTTCCTTATTTCTCCACTTAGGAAATCACAACATAATACAACAACTATGGCTAGCTCACGAGTTTTTGTGCACTACTGAACAAGTCTTTCTATTTTTGGTGAATTTTTCACTTTTCTTTCTTCCTTTTCAATATATTCCTCATTCACGAATGCTTTTACTTTCAAGAACCATTTTTCTACTCATTTTTATTTGCTTTTTGGATTTTTCTTTTGCTGCACATACTAGCTAACCTATAATTACTCTATCACACTAATCTTTCCTATTTCACTATATTTTTACAAAATTTCACTGTAATGTATCTACTTAACTCTTAATACAAATGACCAGATGTCTATAGTCATGCAGTTTAGGACCAAAGAAAAAGGGTAAACACAAATTAACATTTTTGGCTTAGATTTTGTGTGAAGGTTCATCAAGAAGTGTTTTATGGCTCAAATATAGGTGTTACGGATGGATAAATAAGGTTAGCTTTTTTTCTCTGGGTGTATGCCAAACAATGCCTTAGATCATCCCTAGGTATCTTAATATCCACAAATTTAATCCACCAAATAATCACAAATTTAACAATTTATCATACATATTAGCATGCTCGTTTCCTTGTATTTCCTATATCATATGGTACATTCAATTGCTCAATGCCTATTTACAGTGTAATATATAGAACTTAGTAGTCTAATAATAAAAAATTTAAACTCACCTATCATCATGCCAAATTTACAGCAAATACAATCAACCTATGTACATGCTCCTAACCAATCACTTGTATTTCTACAAGCTCAAGCACACAATTAAAAATAAAAATCAAAGAAAAGCGTAAAGATTAAAACAAATCTCCTATGCTACGCCCTCCACTTTAGATGGCACATTGTCCTAAATAGAAAATAAAAAAAAAACACAAAACAAATAATAATCTACTAATACTCATACTCTTAAGAAAAAATTTAAAAAAATTATTTCAAAGTTAATACAATCCCCAAAAAAAATTCAGTTTTAATCCTTATCTGAACCATCAAAACAAGGCAAATGGCTCCTTTCCATAGCTACTTTTCCCTTCCTCGAGCTATATGCTTGGTGGGAGCTCCTACCTGTTGAAGGTGCATGTTGGGCTGAGCTTTGGATGATGGGTCCCTTTGGTGTGGAGTATTACGGTAGGAATGTCGCGTCATAATCGTTCTCTTCTCTGTAGAACTCCTGTTCGTCCACCTCATCCTCCTCGTCTAAAGTCGCCTCCTTATCTCCTTGATGAGTTTGTGTTGGGCCAAACATGTCCGATGGGTAATTTAGAGCTCTCAAACCATGTTACCGTGCAAATTCTTGGAAAATAGGGCTTGTCTCTTACATCCATCTTATCGTTCCATCTAGCTTTTCTTCTGTTCTCCTACTTGTTCCTTTCCAAGCCGTTACTTGTTCCTTCCTTTTAAGCACAACCGGAACATTAATTTTCTCTTTCTTTCTCTAGTTCCAACTAATGATTTGCTTTCTTTAAAGCTTAACATACTAAGTATATAACGAATCACCAATTAGGCTTCTTGTTAGCTTCATGAACTGCTCATTTTCTCTTATTGGGACCTCCACCCTTTTACAAAGTGTTGTCACAAGGTGGGGAAAAAAGACCCTTACTTTTTTGCCACTTATATAATGCTTCATATTGTCGTATATCCACTACATATTTGTTTACGCTGAAAAATACCATATAATAGAATAGCTCAAAAGGTATTAACACTAGAAACATTCAATGTAGGTGTTACTCTAGTGCATATAAATTGCATCCACATTTTGGCTACTAGGAACATAATTGCTTGATTAAAATTAGTCAGGATTGCAGTATCCGATCTATGGCTCCATATTCCTCTACCTTAAGTCAAGTATTTAATAACATCATCCATTTCTATATCACTAAATGTAGTTAAGTTAGTAGTATCAAGGAAATATTTTTCATAGTAAGGGATGTCGTAAAACTCATATATTTCTCTAGGGGTAATCGGTACTTCTTCACCTCTTACCGTTATAGTGTCCCAAATTTCACCTTGCATTTTTCTCATTTCTTGATCTCTAAAAGAAGCGTAAAATTCTTATACTACTGGTATAACTGTATTTTCTTTAGGAGTGACACAGAATCGCTCCCATCAATGGTACTTGACTAATGTCCAAATTTCTTTGCAAAAAGCCATTGATGGTTTGAACCCTCTCTCTTGTATAAAATTTTTCCTTGTAATTTGAGAAGATATTTCTCGGCATTTGGATGTTTGAATTTTTGAGGGTCCGATACCATTGGAGTTTTTTGGACATTAGATTTCCTATTCTTTCTAGGAGGCAAATTCAATATTCAATACCAAAGCAACCAAATAAATCAAGCAATAATTGATAAAACAATTCAAGCGAGTAAAAGAACACTTAACCTCTTTTGAAATCCTTGTTGCGCCTTCTCTAGCTGCTAGTGGTGTTGCTGTACCCAAGTAGAACTTAAAATAGTAATAGAGGCTGGTGGACTAGGTTTGAGGGAAATGGGTTTTAAAGGTTGAGAGTATTTTAAGAAGTTTAGTGTTTAAGGGTTGTTGAGGTAATGAGTTAAGGTGTTTTAAAATTAAAAATAAGGGTTTTTATGTTTAAAAACTGGGTAAAATAAGAATTAAACCATCGGGTTATACAATTAGGTCAGATAAACCCTGCAGAAAATTATAGTGATGTCACGACACAGAGGTTCCGTGTCGTGACATTGAGCCCTGTCGTCGCGACACACCTTGAATTTTGAAAATTTTAAGAAAATTTCCTTATGTGTTACGACACAGAGGTATGGTGTGGCGGCATCGAGATCTTTTTCTTGATTTCAAACTTTTAGATGTAGTGTTGCGACACAGGATTTTCATGTGCAACATCAACTTTATTGTCCTCAATCTTCTGATTTTCAATGCTCCTCGGGTACTAGTTAAACCTAAATCAATTAAATCTCAACTAATTATTCAGCGTAATATACAATAATGTACATAAAGTTAGAGCTGAGCAAAAAAATTTCAGGTCTTGCTGCCGGATTCACCGGTCAGCTCAGTCAATGTACATGCAGATGTCTTTTCCTATTTTATTTCTATCAGTATTAGTCCAACATCCATCATGTCATTCTACTCTTCTTCGTTTATCTCGCTCTTTAAATTTACCCTTTTGTCCTGTATTGATCACTAAAAACTATTTTTGCAAAACATGGCAGTTAGCTACTTTAAAAATCAGGGTACAGTGTAACAACCCTAAAGTTTTTGTATAGTCCCTATTCTACAGGATATTCTGGAGATATTTTCCATACCTACATCGGATAAATTTTGTAAAGAACTCATCCAGTGAAAGGGGTTTCTCGAGGATTACCTCAAACAACCTAATTAAGGAATCATTGTGAACCGCATAGCTTGGTTGCTTGTTCCAAAGGCTTTCAAGTTTTTCTATGTGTCGAGGTAAAATTTTATTAGGTTATTTTTGTAGGAATCGAGTATTTTGTAGTTCCTTCAACTTTCTTTCATTGTTTATTGTTGGTACTACTTGCCTATTGATAGCTTTGTAATCATACCTTCCACCTATATATACTTTTCTGATCTTCACCAATATCTGGAAGACCCCTAAATTGTCAAACTTTTGAGGTGTCTAATTTAGGAATAATACTTTGCAGAATATATTCAGATTATAGGTTCCATCAAAAGTTCCCTACTTTCTTCCATAAGTTTTTGAGACTCTGGATATTCCTCCATTGGGTTAACATGGATAATTATTGCCTCTAATAGTTGAGGTGGATTCGTAGCATGAGTACCCTTTTCTACATTTTGATCCTATTCATTCTTTCCATCGGGAAGACCTGACGTTATTGGAAAGGTGAACTCGACTCCTAATTTATTTGTGTATTTGATCACTATCTCCTCAATGGGCTTTACCTCTTCTTGAGTAACTTTCTGTGGTGTTATTTCTCTTAGCCCACCTTGGTACCCTTCCATACTTAGAGCTATTCGACTATTCGAGGGTTCCCTCTCCCCGTAGATGTTTACTGGTAAGTTTCCTTCTTTGTTCGAGGTTTGGGATTGATCGTACTAGTGACCCATTGGATTTATGTTGATGCTCATGTCATAATCTCGCAAATCAGTTTGACTTTCACCTCAAAGTTGACTCAATTCTAGCATGAGTAATCGTTGATTTTCCTAAATCTCCCATTCCTCATAAAATCCTTCCTCGTAAATTTCATCATTATAATCTTGTTCCTCATTCAACCATATGTAGTCGAAGTTGTCCATGGTTTCTGCTGAACTGATTTCAGAAAAGTGTCAAAAATGTTAACAACTAACTAAATGAATTGACAATCGTATCTATAATTTAGATATTTCCTAATTATTCTATTTTAAATGCAACAATTAGAATCAATCTAGTGACGTTGCCTCCTCGACAACGGCACCCACAACTTCACTACTTCTGGACATACTAACATCCAGAGTAGAAATCCTATACAAAATATGTTAAATGGATGGTGAGTAAGGCAACACTAGAAGCTTGTGAGAGATATGAGTAAGGAAAAAACTTGAAGAAATCTTGTTGTTGTCCTCTAGGTTGTAAAATCAGACACTTGGTGTTGCGACACCAAAGCTTTCTGTCACCCTTGGAACTTGAAATCTCAACAATGAAACATTGTAGGTAAACTGGTGACGGAGTCTCAACATTGAATGGTGGAAGTCGCAACATCGAGCTTCATGGTTGACCGTCTCTAGACGTACTAACATCCAGAGTAGAAATCATGCACAAAGTATGTTAAATGGGTCATGTTCGCAAGTATATGGGTCAGGTTGTAATATAGTTACAATGAAGTAGGTGAGTACTCCAAGGATCGTACCCAAAGGAGGCAAGCACTAAATTAATCCTAATTTAAACACTAATAGATTTAATTAGTACTTTAAATAAATTATATTACAAATAAACATAAATAGAAATTTTTGGGGTTTTTCTAATAATAAAGGCAACAACATAAATGAAGAAACGCTGGGAAATCAATAAGAAAATAGTATCAAATTTGAGCATGGGTGATTAGTTCGCTTTGGCCATCATAACCAACTATTGCTTCAGGTCTCTTGTTCAATCAACTAGTTGATACCCTAGCAAGATCTCTCGATCCTCCACTAGACTAATGAGCAGGCAAAAACTACTTACCTCTCGACCTCATAGTTTAGACTGGTTTAGGGCTCAGGTGTTCACGGATAAGTCGTGTCAATTTTGGGTTAATTCTCACCTAGATGACTTCTTAGGGTGTCAAGCCTAGGGTTTGAGTTCTTCCTCTCCTGAACAGCTAATCTGTAACATCCCCAAATAGGGCCTAAATAGAACAGTGGTTGCGAAACCACAAATTTGAGATAGAAAAGTTTATTGTGATTAATTTTTATGATTTATCGATTGATTGGATGCATGTGTTAGAATACCAATAAGAAATTTCAGCGATTGCATGTTTGAATTGCATATTAGGTTTTAATTGCAAAAGTGGGTAAATATTAGCTTTAGATGATAAATGATTTAATAGAAGTGCATAATTGAAGTAGAGGTCCTTAAATGGTAATTAGACCATTAGATTTTCATGGAAAAAAATGGGCATGCATAGATAAAAATAACTAAAGTTTTAATGAAGGGCATTTTTGTCATTTGGTAATAAAAAGAATTAAAAGGGAAAAAGACGGCAAAATGTGCTCAGCTTCTTCCATAAGGGCCGAAACCTCAAGGGACTCCATAGCTAGGGTGTCTTCACTTTTCCAAGCTCATTGTAAGTGCATCCAAGCCCCGTTTTTAATTTTTTTTTTACGTTTTTGAAGTCATTGTAGCTCGGTTTAGCTTATTCTACCATTAGGGTTCATATTTGGAAAAATACCCATAGGTGAAATGTGTTTACTTTGATGTTTTATGGTAGAATATGAAGTTTAAAATTATGTTAAACAACTTTTTCTAGGCGATTTTATGTGAAAACGAGTAAAACGACATAATCGGTAATACCTAATGTTCATAAGTAAATGTTAGAGTGGGAATTTAATGTTTCCATAGAAGGGAAAGATTTTCAGCATATCATAAAACATAATAATAAGGGATGAAGTTTAATTTTTTAGCTTTGGGGAAAAAGTGTAAATATGCAAAAGTTTAGGGGCAAAATCATAATTTTGCCAAAGTTTGATTCCATGACTGTTTTGATGAATGTGAGTATTAAATAAGCTAAATTTTCTATTATAGGTTAAGAGGAATGAAATTCGGAGTTGGACCGGGGAAAGAAAAAGGTTGAGGACTAAGTTGCTAGATTTGATCGTATTTAGTATCAAGGTAAGTTTACGGTAAATAAATGCAGTATTTCAATAATTATTATTAATGTTTTTATTTTCCAGTAATTATTTACTTATTTCATGAAATTATTTAATGTTGAATCAAGTATGAGATGATAGAGAATCAGTGTTAAAAAGTCCCGTTGAAACATTAGGAATCTATCGGATACAAATGTCATGACATTAGGGGGATGAGACCCCATGTAAGACCATTTTTGGGACATGGCATTGACATTATTGAGGTTATGAGAGGTCCCACGTAAGACCATGTCTGGGACATGGCGTTGGTACTGAGATGAGAGGTCCCCCGTAAGACCATGTCTGGGACATGGCATGGGTACCGATATGAGAACTCTCATGTAAGACCATATCTGGGATATGACATTTGCAATATAGGAAACATCCCCTGTAAGACCATGTTTGGGACATGGCTTTGGCATGTTATTATCAGATAGGAGACCCGAGTATCCTTAGTATTCCAAGTGGTTCAACGGGCTAGTAAATAGACTATGTTACATGAAAGTTCAGGTAAAAGCATAATAAATAGATTCAGGTGAGTTATAAGGGTTAAGAATATCTCAGTTATCAGTTGAGAAAAAAAAATTCAGCAAGGGAGGAGTAAGTTATAATCATGAGTTATTTAAGTAAGCAAGTAAACAAGTAAGAGCGTAAGTAAAGAAGAAAGTAAAGATCATGATACTTGATGATAATTTATGAGTATAATTATTTATGATAATTGTTGTTATTTATTTGCTTGTAAACTTACTAAGCTTTATGCTTACCCTCTTTATTTTCCTTTTTTTTATAGTATCGCCAAGCCAATCCGGGGAACGTAAGGGCGTCGGAGATCGTTTCACACTATCAACAGACCATCTCGATATTTTGTGATTCGAAACGTTTTAAGTTATGGCATGTATAGGGACTTAGTCATTTTGTGTGTGTGTCCTTATGATATGGCTAATGAATAGCATGTAAATACTCGATAATGATTAGTTATTGAAATGGCTATTTAAGAACATGTTTTGGTGTTATGTATGCCTAAATGATAGTTAATACAAAGAAATTATAAAAGAGTAAAAATTTGCAATGGAACAGTTTTTGGACAGCAACATTAATGTGATTTTGGAAAATCACCAAGGATAGTAGAAATGGAATTATAGAGTGAATGAGATATAGAATTAAATATTATCGAGTCTATTTTCACATGAAAGAAACGATGTAGGCAAAGGAATTTTATTTTTTGTAATATTTGAATTTTAGTGAGACAGGGTCAAAATGGTTTTTGAAGTCCCCTCTTCTGAATTTAGGAAATCATTAAAAATTGTACAGAAAGAATTATGGGTCATATTTTATATGTCTAGGTTCCTTAGTGAGTCTATTTTCAATAGAAACAAGCAGAAGCACCATAGAAAGCCCGTAAAATGAGATAATTGATTTCTAGTGAATAGAGGTCAAAACCATCGGATAGTGAGATAGGGGAGACTTTAACGAATTAACTGTACTATTTGGCTAACTCAAAAATTCTGAAAATTTTATGATAAGAAGATATATGAGTCTAGTTTTAGGAAAAATTTACGGATCTAAATTTTGAGTTTCATAACTTATGTTATAATTAAATTAGTGACTATCACTCAAGTGGATAGTTTTATTGTGAATAGTGAAATAAATTATTTTGATTTATTTAAGTATTCGGAAAATTTTTAATGTTCTCGGTTTGGACCCAAACCGTTTCTGTTTCATCTTTTAGGGTCTCGAGTGCCCTTTTTAGGGACATATTGATTGAACGCGAGTGAATTAATTTTAAAAGCAAATTTTTATGCTCTGAATTAATAAGTCAGGTAACGCCTCGTGCTCGACTCCGGCAACGGTCTCGGGTAAGGGGTGTTACATAATCTGCTAAGAAAACCCTGCACAACAATTAATTAATCATACATCCATTCGCTAATCCCCCATAAAAGGATTAGTTTCTCATAGATCTTGTAAACATGATAAACTTGATATAGAAAATATACATGAATAACAAATCAAGAGAATAAAGTTTAGGAGAAGCCTGAATTGTATTAAAGATAATGCCGAATCCATATAGAGTTGATTGAGTTGGACAAATCGGATCTCCCAATAAAACCAAATAATAAAGCTGAAAATAATCCTAAAGCCTAAAAACTAAAACTACAAAAGAAATTATACAATATGAAAAGTTGTCCATCACATGTGTTAAATGAGCCTATTTACAGATTTAAAGTGGTCGTCATCCTTAACTGTAGGTTAGCTGCCAGTCTCATGCTTAATGTTTCAATGTGCAGACCAGAACGCTCATGGCTCATAATTATTTCCTATGCAGAGTTGATGTCACAACATACCAGGTCCTGTGTCGCGACATCGAAGGCAGTATGCTCAATCTTCAGGGTATCTTTAGGGGTGTGCCGCAACATCCTCAGGATGTGTCTCTATAGTGAAGGTAGTGCTGGAATTCTTCTATTCTATTCCCTATGTTGCGACATCTAACCTTTTGTGTTGAAACATAACAACCAATATCGAGTTAACACACCTTTTAATAGTCTCCTGCACACTCACAAAGCATATTATCTTACCCTTAGGCCTTATTCGACCTCTAAGGTTGATAAAGACTCAAACTATACAATTTATTGAATTTAAATAAAGTAATGAAAACTTAACTAAAGTGCTTTTATTCAATCTCCTCAAATGCGAAAACTAGTTTAATTTGCTACACCAAATTACCGCAGATCAATGGTAGCAACATTGAGATTGTAAGGTCATGACATCGAGGGCAACCACATAGTTGAGGAATCCTAGCCATCCAAGGGGCTAAATTTGTGACACTGACACTGTCGAACATAAACGGGAATAATCTAGTTGGCAAGGTCACGATTCCAATGTTTTGGTGTTGCAACACTGAGGCTCGACAAGATAAAATCTGCAAGGGTATTCCTCAGTCATAACATGCTAGATTAATTATTATGGGGCAATTTTGTCCATCTTAGGTTAAACTTGTCAGGAATATATAAGTAACTTTTAATACACTTTTTAGGGAGTTTTTCCATTAGGTTAATTTTAGATTAAGTGGTTGTTGTTTAGTTTTAGAATTTTCTACAACTTTTGTCTTTCTCAACTCAAAAGTACAAAGACCTTCTTGTAGCTTTGAGTTTTTACCTTAAATTTCAATAGATTTTTAATTAGTTGATTAATCCAATCTTGCAATTGAGTAATCAAATTTATGGATTCTTGTTTTTGCATCATTTCAACAATCAGCTTGAGGACTATATGGCAAAACTCTGAGCAATACTAAACTCTTTCAATTTTTGTAATATTTAATTATTTAAATGAATATGGAAATTATTGGGTGTTGCTTGTTAAATATGGGCATGAACTAAATTGTTTTAGTGTTTGATTAATTGAATCGTTAAATAATTAATTTAAATATTAAGGACTAAATTGAAATAATTTAGACTAAATTGAATAAACTTAAAAACTTAGAATTGACAACTCTAAGTGAACACATATATAAGAGAGATTGAAAGGAGACCTCATTGTGGATAAATTCGATTGTCCTTATTTAGTCTAAGTGGGATCGAGAGATTAATTGGATTAAATCATAATTAAGTGAGATCAAGAGATTAATTGGATTAAACTGAGATGAATAGCTACAACCGATGATGGTCCATTAGTTATCTAACTTATGATCCATATCCCAATTGTTACTATTAGCATAAGGGCGCGAATCATAAAGAGTATATGGAGGATCCATCACTTGCTGCTTGTGTTAGTGTATTAGAGGATGGCATATCTTCGTGCCAAGCTACCATGTCTTCCATAAAAAAACAAAATGAAGAGTTGTTGGAAGTTATTCGACGTTGATCCGAAGTGCACACTCCGATGCAAGAGGTCGAGCATGATGTTTCCAACCCCGAAGATGAGGATTATTCTACCATTATTGAACATGATAAGTTGAACATGGATGTTCCGCAAGAGTATGGAATTAGTGACCATAATGAAGATTTGAATGTGGAAGAAAGTGTCTTTAGTCCAATTGACATAGGAGTAAGTGTAGATATAGAGTTAGATGCTAAAAGTGAATATCAATGGATTCGATTGAGAATACTAGTTTATATCTCTTGATTGTGGAAGAAGCGACAAATCAAAGTGTCGAGAACCAGTTGGAGATTATTCTACTGTGGCGATACAAATCATCCTAATTTTTAAAAGATTTGATAATTTCTGTAATTTTTATTTTAATTTATGCTTTTATTATTGCTCATTTGATTTTTATAAAATTCAAGGGTTAATTTCAATTATTGTTGTTCATTTTTTAGATCAAGTGTTCATTTCGTGGAGTAAAGAAACAGAAGAATTAAAGACATAATAAATTGAGCTTGACATTACAATGCGAGAAGTACCAAGGTCACGACGTGGAAATGTGAAGTCCAAAGAGTCTAAGTTATTGAGTCACGTCGCAACGTAGGGAACACCAAGGTCACAACTTGGGGATGTGAAGTGACGACTACGCAATACGATATCACGACAAGAGCAATAGAGACAACACTAAGGACTCCGAGTCAGTAAGTTTCCTTGCGACGTGGAAGGCACCACGGTTGCAACATGGAGGCCTGAAGTCATGACTACGCGATACAATGTCGCGATGAGAGCATCAAAGGAAAAATTGAGGGATCCAAGTCAGTGAGTTACGTCACAATGAGATATAAGCCTAGACATTGCGACAAGCTACATTGAGGTCGTAATGACAATAATCAAAAATGGGATGAGCTCTGACATGCTAGCCTCAAAACTTGAAATTTGGCCTTGACGTTGCGACGGGAAGGGTTTTAACGTCGCGATAAGGAGACAAATTAAAGCCCTATCATCCCGACATGTTAATTAAAACAATGCTTCAAGTCTTTTACACTCTTCTCTCACTATTTTTCCTCTCTAAACTGTCAACACCTCTCATTTTTCTCTTTTTTCACCTTTAAATCTTCATTTTTCTTCTTCTATTTTCTACTTTTCCTTTTAAATCTTCATTTTGTTTCTTCCTCTAGTTTCTACTTTTTCTATAAGTATGACAAATCTATTATTTTCTTAAGTAGACATTGTTGATCGAAAGCCATTTTTGGGCAATCACCAACTCAAGTGGAATCACGCTGATGTTGTTTTATCAATAATATCTAGTCGTTAAATAATTGTTTTGGTGATTATTGAGAATATGATTATTATATCTTGTTGTTGAATCATCAATTACATTTTTTTACTAGCATATAGAGAACTTGAGTAGTATGTTGCTTTGAACAAATATTATACAATTGGTTGTTGATTATTGTTGGAATTGTTTGTAATTATGACTTCTCATAAGCAAATGGCGACTCAAAAACTAGTCGAGAATGATGCTCCAACTCTACCGAAGAGACAATTCGTTTTTCAAAAATTTGACAAACATTTTAAAAATTGGATAAGCCCCTAATACAGGAGCGTGGATTCAATTTTTCCACGCAATCATTTTATGACCTGATTATTTTGACGATCAAGAAATTGAAGTGACAATGTTTTTTCGACAACTGGGCCGACCCGTTGCTATCTTAGTAGTTTAGGAATTCTATGCGAATTTCTTAGAAGCCTAGGACCAAAAAGTCTCTATGAGGGAAATTCTCATTGATGTTTCCCTTGTTGCAATTGAGATTATTCACAAAACACCTCATTATGAATATGATTTTATGGTACTTTGAACGATGATGAGATGGATTATGATGAAATTATGAATTACTTAACTGAGAATCGAGGTTAATGGTTTGGAAGTCAATTACCCAGGATCTCATTCATTTTAAGCAATCAATTATGTTTCTAATTTCCAAAATATGGATGTACTTTATCTGTGCTAAATTATTCCCTGCTCAACACTTCATGGAAGTTACCTGTGAATGTGCTTTGCTTTTGTATGTCATTTTGCAACATGAAAAGATAAATGTGGGTGACCAAATTTATCACAACATGTGGCGATGCGCAAATGGTCATATGAATGGAATTCTATATCCACATTTGATAACGGAAACGTGTCGATGAGTGGGCATGGAGATAGACCCGAATGAGCTGACTTGCCCTCCAAAAGGCATCATTAACGATGCCATTTATTAACAATTTTGCAATAAACATGTGAGTTAAGTTGAGGAGCACAATGAGAATGTGGCTGCGTGTAAGGAGTATACTCAAGATCATGGACTCCTAGAACCCATGGAGGAGCCGAGACTTGTGACACCAAGGCTGCAGCGAAAGAAAATAGCTACGACAACTCCAATGAGTGGGAACCCCAACATTCTGCTGGATCTAGTTCCCTAAGTGTAGTATATTCATTTTGCATACTTGTATTTTTTAAACAAATTAATTTAATAATAAAATCTATTATTTACGTTAGTACCCTTGTATATTGTCCTCAATGGTTTTGCACACAAAGCAAAACAAAAGAAAATATTGATTCACTGCTTATCTAATGTTTGAACTAATATTAAACGATATTATGTGGTTGATCGTAATATAGAATGACAACTTATATTAGCAGAAGAACCTAAACATATCCTTAGTCTAATCGAAAATGAGCAAACCGATTGATATCTATCAAGTTCAGTTGGAGATGTTTTGCTTGAAATCGGAGTGGATAACTCCTAGAAGATAGAGGCATAGATGCGACTTACTTGACTAATAGTATATCAAACAGGACTAAAGTAGAATAGATCTTAAATCCGTTTATGGATTTATCCACTTGTGACGTTCATAGTTTGACACACCTTAATCCTGAGTGGATGATGGGCTATGTATGCGTGACTCGTATACTAATTTTTAAGTTCATCTAATTTAACCAAATTTTAATTTATTTAGACTTAAATTATTCAAGATTAAAAATTATTTAGTCTACTCTAAATTTTAATTATTTTAATAAATTTTAATTATTAACTTAATTTAATTAGGATTCAATTATTGTTATTATTATTCCAATCTTCTAATCAAATCATATTATTTTTAACTTAATCCTAAATTTGTAACAACTCAAATAAATCAATTTTACAACATATACTAATCTCAATGCGATTTCCATCAAATTAATTAAAATTTAATTATAAAGGTTTCGAATAGCAATTTTAATTTATAAATCACACATAATTCATTGCCATCATCTACTGTGCCTATTTCAAACATATATCGACACTTCAACATATGCCAGGTAGGAAACAACCCAAATTTTATAATGTTGCATTACAAAACAAAAATGTTTACATTTGCTTCCACGAAGCATCTTACCGCCAGTCATGTCACCTATTGCCAAGTATACAAACAACTATAATAACATATTAATTTATAATCCTTCCATAAAATTACTCATTGACAAATAATTAAATAAATAAAATAGCAGCAATAAACTAAGGAAAACGACACTAAAAATCCAGTCAATCTTTAATTGAATAATTTCAATTAAAATTTAATCTCGCATATTCTAACTAATTTTAATCAAACGAAACTTAATATATTTTTGAAAATACGATTAATAAGCATCGATTCCATTATAGAAACATCAACCAAGGTACACTAAGGCAAGTAATCGATGAAGTAATATTCGATTAAGCTGTGACAGCAAGTCTTGAAGCAAAGAATGGTGTAGGCAGCAACTTCGGGTGAAGCAAATCAAATGGCGGTAGAGTGATGGAGAAGAAGGAAAAAGATAAAAGGGAAATTCTTTGGGTTAAGGACTTCCGGTTAAAATGGCTTCTCTTGTTTTCTCTTTGAGTAAACTACAACCATGGTTCCTTTCGTTTATCTCAGGTTACGTTTTAGTCACTTATGTTTGAAATGTTACGTTTTAATCACTTACGTTATCGTGTTATAACATTTTAGTCACTTAGCCATTAACGATGTAACGATAAGCTGACGTGGTACGTTAAATCATCATTTCAAACGAAAATTTTAGGTTAAATTATACAATCGATCCCCATATTCTTTTCGTTTTGAGCAATTTAATTTTTTTTCTTTTATGTTCTTTAAACTTTCCTTCTTCTTCTTTTTTTTTTCCATTCTCTTTTGTTTCTCCCTCTGTTTTCTTACCTTCTCCATTTCTTTTAACATATCAAGAAGTCGAATTAGAAGTGAAGAAAGAAGTAAGAAGTTGAAAGCCATCATTGCCTATAACCAAAACCCATAAACCCATATCATGCTTTTTTATTCATTTTCAATTCGACTTTCTAATATGTTAAAAGAAATGGAGTATGTAGGAAAATAGAGGGAGAAGCGAAGAGAAAGGAAAATAATTAAAAAAGTTAAAAGAACATAAAAGAAAAAATTAAATTGCTCAAAATAAAAAAATATATATATAAGGATCAATTCTATAATTTAACCTAAAATTTTTGTTTAAAATGATAATTTAACGTGCCATGTTAGCTTACCATTACACTGTTTATGACAATTAATGGCTCAGTGACTAAAATATTACAACATGATAACATAAGTGATTAAAACATAACATTTCAAACATAGGTGACTAAAATATAACCTAAAGTAAATAAAAGTGGCCAGGGGTGCAGTTTACCCTTTCTCTTTTTACGAATAACGACAACAAGAAGAATAAATTTGACGTGATTTCATCTTCAATTAGGCTTAGGGCAATTCGCTATTGGGCCCATGGGCAATTGGCAACATAAAGGCTCCACATTTCACTCTCCTTTCAATTTCAGTCCCTAAATTCCTAATTTCCCAATTTCCATTTCATTTTTATTCGATCCTAAAATTATATATCACAAAAAATCCTAATAGAACAAAAATCCTAATCTAATTAAACTAAAACAATAACAATAACAACAACAACAACAATAATAGACACGCCACTAACATTTTAGATAAAAAGTTAATTCCAAGATTAGTCTTTCGTTAATAGTAAAAATTTCAATTTAATCCTTAAAATAAAATCGAATTCAATTTAATATCGAAATTAAACTAAAAGTTCAAATAAGTTCCTAATACATATAAATTACTAAAATATAAATTTTATCCTTTTGCTCAAAATTTTCAAAGAGAATAATTATTGTCGAATTAATCTTGATCCGAGCGAAATCTAAAATCAAAATTTTCGATGTGTTGCATTAAGAAAATTTATAAATATGAAAATACTTGAAAATAATTTTACAAGTTTTTGTAATGAAATTTGCAAATTTGATTAAGGAGAATATTTAAATTAATTTTATTATAGCAAAACATTTGAAAATGAAAGTGCGACAGGTCCTCTACAGTAAGACGAGGAAAATATAAGCAAGTGCGCCAACACAGGAGGAGCCATGATCTTCCAAATACAATTGCTTAAAGGTTTCTCATAATTCCTATTGCTCACCATGGAAAAAGGTAGAGATTCACTCTATTAGAACCACTCGAGAAATCTAGAATTCACCCTTAAGTAGTGTAACACACCTAACTCGTATCTGTCGCCGGAATAGGGTTATGGAGCATTACCGAATAAACTGAACATTAAACATACATTTCATACATTTACATCAACACGATATAATTAATTCATTCACATACAATTCGTCCCAAATCGAGCCCTCGATGCCCTAAAAATACATTAAAATCAATTTGGGACCAAATTGGAAGCAATTGAAAAGTTCATGAAAAAGTTAGAAAAATTAGACTGTAGAGGTCACATGCCATGTGGCCAGGCCATGTGCCTCACACGACTGAGACACACGCACATGTCTCAGGCCGTGTAACAATCAAAAGAGGGACACACAATCGTGTCCCAGCCTGGGTCCTTACCCGTGTAACTCTTTGAGTAGGGTCACACGACCAAGCCACATGCCCATGTGCTAGGCCATGTAACTCTCAAAATAGCCACACACACCCGTGTGCTAGGTCATATAACAACCTCACTTGCATGCATTTAAACCTACAGGGGACATACGGCCGTGTGGTTTGGCCGTGTGTCACACACGACTAAGTCACACGCTTGTGTCTCAGACCATTTGGACATGAACTTGACCAAAATCAAGCCATTTCAAACACCACCTCATGCAACCACCTAAAAGCATTTTGAGCACATGACCAAAGCATCAAAACATGACTAAAACCTACATGAAATGACCAATTCAATAGTCCAATATCATTCAACCAATATGTCATATAAGGCACCTCAATAGCAACATCAAAACTTACCTAAACATACATATTTGGTCACATTTCCATCCTTCACGTTTAGTTCAATACATTTCCAAAACATACCATATTTTAACCACAATCAAAGCAACATAACACATACCATAACTTGACCATATAGAGATTAATTCATCACATACCACTTTGGCTATTCAAACATGCATCAAAAAATTACCATATTAACAATTACTAGTAAGGCATCTATGAGTACCAAAATGACGTAAACCAACCAATATCAAATGGTACCAAAACAACTTATACATGCCAATATCATCTACTAACATTCAATTAGATACCAACACAATTCCTCCTATACATGCCATTATAACCTTGGCCAAAACATCAAAAACTACTTATATATTCGCTAGATAGTGTGATAGATCTCCGACAAGCTTCCAAATCGATCGAGCTTCCGATTATCTATAAAATATAGGAAAGAAAACTACGTAAACACATAATGCTTAGTAAGTTCATAAAACATGAACATAGCTTACCATTTCAATACATAACATTAAGATTAAGCATAATATAATCTAACCACAAGCTTGGCACAAGCCTAAGCACCATCAACAACACAAGTTAGTGCATTCAAACATAATTTACTTAAATTAACATGGGTAAACTATTTGTACATGAATATAATTCATTTGATTTCATCACTTTCATAAACATAAGTATACTTCCATTGAAGCTTACCATTTCAAACCTCTTCATAATTACATGATATAGTTCATTTGAACACTTACCGTTCCTTTCTTTTCCATGTCTGTTGAATCATTTAGAATATCATCGGATACTCAGGAAAGCTCACACGAAGTGTGCTAAACATATAACTGAAACCTTTCCTTTACATCGTTGCTCACGCGAGCTGTGAAATGGGCCTACTCACACGACCTGTGGGTTGGAATGTAAGCTACACGATGCTACTTACATGAGCTGTGGAGTACCCGCAACAAATGTAGGACCTCAGCCATCGGTAGGACATTCAAGACCAACACCTGAAACATGAAAACCCTAATGACATGTCGTTTTTATCCTACGAATTCCTAGGGTTCAAACGAGGCTGGATAACCGTCATAGCACTGTTGGATATTCATCATTCAATTATATGACATTTAACATAATAACATATAATCAAAAATAGCATTAGAAACGATACTTATGCATACGAGCTTACCTCGATGATTTGAGCGTAAAAACAAAATCGATTAATCTGAGGCTTTAGATTTTCCTCGATCTAAATCCATACGAGGTCTATCTTGATCTAAATAGGCAAATTCAATCCATTTAATACTTATATTATTCAATTCAGCCCATATTTCATATTTTTGTAAAATTACTATTTTACCCTTAACATTTTAACTTTTTACAATTTAGTCCTTAAGCTCATATATTGAAATTTAAACTTTATCATCCTTTACTCATGCTAGCCGAATTCTCTAGGGACTTAAGTCAATCCATAAAAATCATCATTTCATAATTTTTCCATGAACTTTTACCATTTTTACAAATAATTCCCTAAATGTTATTTTCATAAAAAATCACTTTACAAAAGTTGTTTATTTATTAACAAGGATTCATAATCTACCATCAAACATCAAGAATCATGCAAGAACATTCATGGAAAAACCCTAAACCTTTAACAGTTTTACAAATTGATCCCCGGGCTAACTAGATAAATATATCAGGTGCATTAGTCAAACCAAATGGCATCACAAGGAACTCATAATACCTGTACCTGGTTCTGAACGCAGTTTTCAGCACATCTAAGTCTTTAACTTGTAACTAATAATAACCTAAACGAAGAACAATCTTTGAGAATATTGTTGCACCTTTCAACTGATCAAACAGGTCATCAATATGCAGCAATGGATACTTATTCTTGATTGTGACTTTTTTGAGCTGTTGATAATCGATACATAGTCGCATGGATTCGTCCTTTTTCGTAACAAATAATGTATGAGCACCCCAAGGAGAAAAACTGGGCCAAGCAAAACCCCTATCTGTCAACCCTTGCAACTGAGCTTTCAACTCTTTCAATTTTGTAAGTGTTATTCTATACGGAGCTATCGATATCAGAGATGTTCCTTGCATTAATTCAATAGAAAACTCAACTTATTTGAGTAGCGGTAACCTTGGTAATTCCTTTGGAAATACATCTGTATGCTCACATACAATTGGAACTGATTCTAACTTCAATTCTGAAACTTTTGAATCAAATATATAAGCGAGATACGCTTCACAATCTTTTCTAACATATTTTTGTACCAACATAGCCTAAATAATATTAGATACACTATCCAGTCTATCTGATTCAATCTGAAGCTTTTCACCATTCTAATATTTCAACACAATATGATTTCATCTACAATTCACAACAACATCATGCAGAGTTAACCAGTCCATACCCAAAACCACATCGAACTCATCAAAGAGAAGTAACATCAAATCAGACAAAAAGTTGCAACCCTGAATCATCAAAAGGCAATTTTTACGGGCTTTATCAACTAACACATATTGACCTAGAGGGTTCGTTACTTTAATCACAAACTTAGTAGATCAAAAGGTATTTTCTTATCTGACACTAAAGTCGTGCATACATATGAGTGCGTTGACCGCGGGTCAATCAAAGCATTAACATCAGTATCAAAGATAGAAAATGTACTAGTGATAACATCTAGTGCTGAAGCTTCCTCTTGAGTACGGATCGCATAAGCTCTAGCTGGTCTTTCATCCCACTATGGCTATTTCTCGCATTTCTAGTGTTCCGGGGTGGTCTCCCCTCACAACAGTATTACTCAGTCGATTACTCTGAGCCTTTTCTTTGTTGGACCTTTCTGGGCAATCTCTGAGGTAATGTTCAAATGAACCACATTTAAAACATGACTCGCCTTTCAATCTACATTCACTGAAGTGTCGTCTATTACATTGCTGACATTCAGGTTTGTTGTTTCTAACACTGCCCACACTTGCTACAAACGTAGCCTGAGGTTTTGAGCTCGAATGTTGTTTTCCTCAATCTTTACATGAGTAACCCACTAAAGCTGACGAATGACCATGATATTCTTTCAACTTCTTCGATGGCGATTGGTATAACTTTCCCATAGATCTTTTTCCTAAATCATGACCTCAAAATTGGCTTTTCTTTTTACTTTACTCAGTTCCTCGACTTTGTGCACTCTGTCAACCAGAAATACAAATTCTTTCAACTCAAGGATCCTAACTAAGAGCTTAATGTCTTCATTTAACCCGTCTTCAAACCTTGTGAACATAGTAACCTCTGACAGTATACATTCTTGGGAATACTTACTGAGTCGAACAAATTCTCTTTCATATTCAGATACAATCATCCGGCCTTATTTCAATTCAAGAAATTATTTATGTTTCTTGTCTAAATTTTTTTTACTCATATATTTCTTTCGAAAGTCAGTTTAAAAGAATTCTCAATTTACTCGATCTCTCGGCACAACCACAACTAAGGTATTCCATTACTGATAAGTCGAATCTTTCAACAATGATACAACACATTTCAAGCATTCAGTCGGTGTACATGATCATTCCGTCAGGAGTTATCACAATATCAAAAGTTATATAATGACATGTATTTCTAGACTCATACATGCTACGTTCAATCTGAAAATTGACTAATCATGGCTCTGATATCACTAAATATAACACCCTTAACCCATATTCGTCACTAGAATAAGGTAACAGAGCATTACCGAACAAACTAAACATTAAACATACAATTCATACATTGACATCAACATGATATCATTCATTCATTCACATAAAATTCATTCTTAAATCAAGCCCTTGAGGCCCTAAAAATACATTAGAATAAATTTGAGCCGAATTGGAAGTAATTAGAAAGTCCATGAAAAAGTTAGAAAAATTAGACTGCAAGGATCACACGGTCGTGTATCTTACACGGCTGAGACACACGCCCGTGTCTCAGGCAATGCAACAATTGAAATAGAGACACACGGTCGTGTCCCAACATGTATCTTTACTCGTGTAACTCTCTAAGTTGGGTCACACAGCCAAGCTACACGCCCGTGAGCTACGCTGTGTAACTCTTGAAATAGCCACACACGCCTATGTGCTAAGCCATGTAACAGCCTGACTAGCATGCATTAAAACCTATAGGGGACATATGGTTGTGTCGCCTGTGACACACGGTTGAGTCACGCGCCCATCTCTCAAGCTGTGTAGGCATTAAATTGACCAAAATCAAGCCATTTCAAATAGCAACTCATGCAACCGCCTAAAAGCATTTTTTACACATGACCAAAGCATCAAAACATGACTAAAACCGACATGAAATGACCAATTCAATAGTCCAATATCATTCAACCAATATGTCATATAAGGCACCTCAATAGCAACATCAAAACTTACCTAAACATACATATTTGGTCACATTTCCATCCTTCACATTTAGTTCAATACATTTCCAAGACATACCATATTTTAACCACAATCAAAGCAACATAACACATACCATAACTTGACCATATTGAGATTAATTCATCACATACCACTTTGGCTATTCAAACATACATCAACACATTACTACATTAACACATACTAACAAGGCATCTATAAGTACCAAAATGACATAAACCAACCAATATCAAATGGTACCAAAACAACTTATACATGTCAATACCATCAACTAGCATTCAATTAGATACCAACACAAGTCCACCTATACATGCCATTATAACCTTGTCCAAAACATCGAAAACTACCGATATATTCTCTAGATAGTGTGATAGATCTCCGTCGAGCTTTCAAACCGATCGAGCTTCCAATTATCTATAAAATATAGGAAAGAAAACTACGTAAACACATAATGCTTAGTAAGTTCATAAAACATGAACACAACTTACAATTTGAATACATAACATTAAGGTTAAGCATAATATAATCCAACCACAAGCTTGGCACAAGCCTAAGCACCATCAACAACACAAGTTAGTGCATTTAAACATAATTTATTTAAATTAACATGGGCAAACTATTTGTATATGAATATAATTCATTTGATTTCATCACTTTCATAAACATAAGTATACTTCCATTGAAGCTTACCATTTCAATCCTCCTCATAATTACATGATATAGTTTATTTTAACACTTACCGTTCATTTCCTTCCCATGTCCGTTGAACCATTGAGAATTTCATTGGATACTCGGGAAAGCTCACACGAAGTGTGCTAAACATATAACTGTAACCTTTCCTTTACATCGTTGCTCACACGAGCTGTGAAATGGGCCTGCTCACATGAGCTTTGGGTTAGAATATAAGCTACATAATGCTGCTCACACGAGCTGTGGAGTAAATGCGGGAACTCAGACATTGGTAGGAAATTCAAAGTCAACACTCGAAACATGAAAACCCTAATGTCATGTCATTTGTATCCTACGAATTTCTAAAGTTCAAACAGGGCTCGATAACCGTCACAACACTATTGGATATTCATCATTCAATTATATGAACTTACCTCGACAATTTGAGCATAAAAACAAATTCGTGGTAATACATTCAAATGACATATTTTTATGTATTAATTGCACATATATTTTTAGTATGATCTTACTAATTTGGTTTTTCTATGGGTTTTTATCATGTAGGGACTAAATTGAAGGTAAAAGAAGATTTTGGGGAAAAAGCGTGAAATTAAAGATAAAACAGGTCAACATACGAATAGGGAAGAAATGGTGTTGAAAATATAAGAGTGTAAAGGACTTGGGGCAAAAATTCAAAGAAGAGATTTATGAATAGAAGACTCTAGTTAAATTCAAATTTATTGTTAGGATTATTATGATATTATTTATATTTAATGTTAGATTATATTTTTATTTATCTTTTAGATTTTAAATAGGAACAAACTAGGTTTTCTATTGGTGAGATGTCGTTATGTCCACCAAATTAAATCTCTTTCTCGACCAATATTAACTAGTAATATAGGGAAAATAATGTATCAATCCCAGGAGGAAGCTTGTGTTAAATCTATTTGAAAGAAAGATTAAAATAAAATTAAATGCAAATCACACACACGCTCACGTATGGGGGGTTTGCTTGAAGGTTGCTTGCTAAAAAAAATGATGAACGAAAGTAGCTTATATTGGAAACTCTTGAATTCGAGAATCAAATGGATAAAAAGGATGCTTAGTTATCGACTCATTAATCCACCCAACGCAAGTAATTGTGACTCAAACTTATTCTAGAAAATCTACTCAATAGCGAGGCTGTAAAATCACTTACGAAGTGACTCCCTACCTCTACCGATTTTAATCCAATTATGAAACGTTCTTAACTGAAAACTACCCTTAATTAGCCCTTGGTTGGATCGATTAAAGATGCGTAAGGTACTAGAGAGGCTTCACCTAGCATTAACCATAGAAAATCCTCCAGCGACTTCCGTGTAATTAAATCCGTAGTTGTTCTAATTAGTGGCTAGCTAAAGTGTTCACCGATTCTAAGCCTGCTTAGGAAATATGATTTCTAAAATTTAACTTAGATGATGATAGGAGAATCCCTAAATTAACTAGGTGATCAATCTAATTTGATTTAGAAAAACCCTTTGAAAAATAATCAACTGCAAATTACCGAATTTTAATTCCAAATAAAATGAGTCTTTAATTCAACTTGCATTTGGCTTCATAAGTGCCTAACTAAGCATAAGGAATTTAGCCCCTCATAGCTAAATAAGAATTAATTAAAAACATACTGGAATTAGAATCAATCTCATTTAGCAATACTGCTCTAGTCGTCGAGCTTCCCTCCTCTCAAAGTCGCTGAACTCTTGGACTGATTTCCAGCTCATTGATCGGCACTTGCTAAGTTGATTGAAGGTGCTATTCTTGCTGAATTCTTCGAACCTTTCTCTCAATTTTTCTCTCTCCTTTTTTCCGTCCCCATCCTGCTGGTTCTTCTCCCTTTTTAATGGAATAAAATTAGCCTCAAAATAGAATAAAAAATCTGATCTCCTCCTTGATTTTTGCTATTCTATCGCATAAAATTATCTCAAACCAATTAGACTTTCACTCCAATTTAACGCTGAGTTGGTTTGTCTATTGTACACTAGGATCGGTCATAACTGGAAAAGAGGGGAATTTGAATCAGAGTTAAATCTGATTCCCTTGCTGGCTGGTCGCACAATGTCGGCCTAATGCACCTCCAAATTGGACCGAATCTTGCTCTTGCTGTCAAAGTCTTTTGTGGTCGATTTGGTTACTTCGAATTTGCATTTTGACTATGTCAACTTTCAACATTCGCCTAGCCTTATCCATCAACTCCATCCGTGGGAATTGGATTCCCAATTGAGTCTATTCGAACCATCTAAATGTACCTGTCTTGCACCATGACTTAAAACAACATTAAAGCATTGATTTGGGATGAAAAATAAATTAGCAAGGCATAGGATACACTTAATGTAAATTGAGCTAAGTATAAACCAATTGATTACAAATTCATCAATAATTAAAGTAATTAGTGGAATAAGTTAAGCTCAAAATTGAACATAACATCTATGTACTATAAATAGGGGATGGAGTGACATAAATATTCACTCATCTTTTATGTAAAAACTCCCTCTCCCTAAAGCTCTTAGTCTTTTTCCTTCTATCTTTCAATAAAAAATCCATTCTATTAAACTTATTTCTTTTTTTCTCCAAAAACATAAGCCACTAAACTCATCTAGATAAAAGCTATCGAGATTTTCCAAAAAAAGTTCATGAGGCATAGAACCTACACTTAGCCTTCTCAAAAAGTATTCATCATTTCTCTGTATTACGAGACTGACGCTTTCGTCCATATCCTTCCAAAAGTGATCTTTTCATCTTGTGTAAAGGCGGGCGCTTTGTATGTTTTAGGAAGGTTGCACAATCGATTTGTTAACTTACTTCGTCAGAGGTTGTCGAGCCCAAGAGACAAACTGGCATGGAATTCTCCATTGAGAAATAATGATCTAGCGTAAGGCAGTCCCACAAAAGTGACGGTTGGCTAGAGTCAGGTTCCTCTAATTTGTAAATCCAAAATTCTAAGTGGAGTTGGTGGTCGTGGGCGCCCTCTTCCACTGTAATTGGCTTATTCTGTTATGAGAAGGATCATCTAAAAGCCTAGGATTGAACCCAAGGAGGATCAAGACAATTGAAGGCTGGAATCCCTTAAATCAAAGAATCCTTTTTCTCAATTCTGTTTCTTTTTACAATTCCAATTTCAATTCATACAATTTCAAATCGTCCGTATTTTTAATTCTATTTTTTTAATTTTTTCCAGGTACGCCATTTTTCTTGGACACAACTGTGCCCAAGATTTTGAGGAACAAGAAGTTGTAGCAATCCAATCCCTGAGGATTTGACCTTACTCTTATACTATTCTTTTCATTATTTCATAGGGATAGGTTATTTTTTATACTTCCAACGACACACCAAATTCTAGCGTTGCTGCTAGGGACTGGTAACGTACTATTCTTATTTTTTTTACAAGATCTGCTCCTAAAAATCTTACATTCGATTCATAAATAGAAAAGATTGCGAGAACAAATCGCAAAGAAATGAAGTTACGAAAAAAATAGTCAGAGGTGGTATCCACCATCGAAAATAGAAGCAGGCGTCAAAGTGGAGTCTAGGGTTAACGAAAACCCTACTTAAACACTAAATAACGAAAGAATAAGAGTCGATCCACTAGAAGAAGTGCCTAATGTTAGGGTTAACAAAAATCGAAATCTAGCACAACAACATATGACTCAAACGATTCGACAAATGACTGAAGCTTTTGCAGAACAACAACCATTATGCATTGTGTATCCTACTATGGATACTAATTTTGAACTTAAGTTAGGACTAATCCAGTTATTGTCGACTTTTCATGGATTACAAAATGAAAATTCACACAAACATCTAAAAGAGTTTCATATGGTTTGTCTTAGTATGAAACCTCAGGGCATAACTGAGGATCAAATTAAATTATGTGATTTCCCTTTTTCCCTAGCAAACTCTGCTAAGGAATGGTTATTTTATTTACCTCCCAGATCTATCACAACATGGGCTGATCTTTCCCCTTTTTTTCTCAACAGATTTTTTCTAGCATTACGCGCAGCTGAATTACGGAGGCAGATTGTTGGGATAAGGCAAAAGGAAGTGGAGTCTCTTTACGACTATTGGGAACGATTTAAGAAGTTGTGTGCAAGTTTCCCACAACATGGGATAACATAACAATCCCCTCTCCAATACTTCTATGAGGGCTTGAAGCCCATGGAAATGAACATGATGGATGCCGCTAGTGGAGGGGCATTGGTCAACATGGCTCCCTAACAGGTAAGGGACTTGATATCCATGATGGCTATAAATACTCAACAATTCTGAGCCAATCATGAACGCACTAGAAGGGTTCACCATCTAAGTAATTCAACTTTAGAAGATAAAGTTGATAGAATTACTAATATCGTGAATTTTCTTTTTGCAGTAAAAGTAGGACCAACCCGATTGTGTGGAATTTGTGCAACACCCGAACATACAACTGATGCATGCCCTAGTTTGTGTGACAATACTATGACCCATTTGGATGTTGTGGGGAACTTTCCTGGACCGCCCCAAAAACGATATGACCCTTATGCAAATACATGTAACCTAGAATGGAAAGATCATCCTAACTTGAGATATGGGGCAAGTCTACAGTATAACCAACCATACTAAAACTGGTTTCCACAACAAACGCTAGATTCAAGTACCTCTCTAGAAACTATGGTCAATAAATTAGCAGCTAATATGTTTGATTTCCAACAACAAATACAACGACAAACTCTTGATTTCCAAAAAGAAACAAAAAATTTTCAATAGAAAATTGAGGCACCTATAAGAAAGTTGACCACATCAATTGAGAAAATGAGCTTACAAGGAAAACTGCCGTCACAAACGGAACCTAACCCAAGACAACACGCAAATGCAGTGACGTTGCAAAGTGGAAAAATACTGGAACCAAATCCTAGAAGGAATCTTGATCAAGATTCCACCCAGAAAAAGCAGGAGAATGATGAAAAGGTCTGAGCGAAACCTCCATTGTTCACAATTCAACCTCCGTTTCTAGGGTGGTTGAACCAACATCGAAGAGGTAAGGAGGAAAAAGATATCCTTAAAACATTTAGAAACGTTGAGATCAACATACCATTATTGGATGCCATCAAACAAATTTTGTGATATGCCAAGTTCCTTAAGGAGCTTTGCACCAACAAGTGAAAATTGACTAGAAATGAAAGAGTAAGTGTTGGTGAAAATGCATCTGCGGTGTTGCAGCCGAAGATGCCTGCAAAATGTAAAGGCAGGGGCATGTTTACAATACCATGCAAAATAGGCCACTTAGGAATTAAAAAAAGCTATGTGTGATTTAGGGGCCTCCATAAATGTAATGCCTTTTTCTATTTATGAATCACTTAACATGGGTTTTTTTTTAATAAAAATAGGTGTTATCATTCAACTGGCAGACAGATCTATTGTGCATCCCGAAGGAGTCATAGAAGACGTATTAGTGAAGGTCAACGACTTATCTTTCCTACAGACTTTTATGTGATAAAAATGGAAGAGGATAACGCTCCTGGGTTTTTAGACATCTTGTTGGGACAACCTTTCCTTAGTACTACTGCAAATACTAATATTGGCGTGCGCCATGGAACCCTTACGATGGAGTTTGACGGGGAGATCGTGAAGTTTAACGTTTATGGCGCTATTAGTCATCCTAGTGAAATTTTGAGCGTAAACCTTGTCGACATAATTGACTCATTAGTAGAAGAAACTTTTGAATCACCTTTTGAAGATAAACTTGAAACATTGTTTGATGATAATTTTGATTCAGGATCTATTTGCAAATCTATTAATGAATTATCGACTCCTATGAACACTAAACTTCTACTTTCTGTTGTGCAGGCACCAAATCTAGAATTAAAACCACTTCCCGATCATCTCAAGTGCGCATTTTTGGAGAATGATGAGAACATTGCCGACTTAAAAGGGATTAGCCCCTTGACATGCACACATAAGATTTTCTTGGAGGAAAATACGAAACCAAAGCAAGAGGCGCAAGGACAATTAAACCCAAATATGTTGGATGTGGTAAAAAAAAAGGAGAATTTCCAAGCCCATACGATAGAAAGAATTTAGTTGGAACAACCCCAATACTAGTTGAGGCGTCAAGCTAACGACGTTAAGCAAGCGCTTGTTGGGAGGCAACTCAATTTTATTTATATTTTATTTTATTATATTTATATTTTCTTTATTTTCTTGCATGTTAATAAATTTTATCCCTCTTCTTATGTCTAGGAGAATCGAGGAATCGAAAAAATTAAATTTGAAAATGAGCAAAAACAGTAACGAAAACGACATGAGGAGTGTTCTAAACCCTTTCTTTTTCATCATATTTGTTAATATTATTTTTCACATTGAGGGCAATGTGATTTAAGTTGGATGAGGCATTCCTCCTTATTTCTACTATTTTCTCTGTTGTTTTTACTGTTGTGTTACTGTTGCTGTTGTCCTATGTTTGTTTTTGCCCATATTTTTTTTAGTATATCCTACCCCTTTTCATGCCTAAGATTTTGACTAAGAATTATCCACTGTTTGACCTGTGAGTATGATTCTTATCTATTGAGTTAATTGTGATTTTTGCTATATTGATTTCTTCACTGTTTTATTTCTATTAGGCTAAAATAACTATGATATAATAAAGTTAACTCTATCTTGCTTATAGTAAAATCGATTAAGTCTAAATGCAAAAAAGACACTTAATACGAATGTATGCTGAATCTATTTTCGTGACTGACAGGTAATTGCCAAAACTTATTTTTGACACTTGATTGTTTTTCTTAGTCCTCCAAAATTAAAGTTTTGTTTCATTAAAAAAAAGTAAAATAGAATAAAATCTGATGATTCCGTGGTTATAAGCACTGCTTAAAACGTGACTGACTGAGTAACCGGGGTAGGGTGCTTGGTTTGTCATCCTACTTCGCATAAAAAGGTTGTGTGACATGTTGCGTAAAACTCTACTAACCAGAATTAAACAAAAAAATTAAGAGTGTGTTGGCTGAGTAACCGAGGTAGGGTGCTTGGGTTGTCATCCTACTTCGCATCAAAAGGGCCAAACATTCTTAACAAAAAATAATAATAAAATAGGAGTGTATTGGGCTGAGTAACCGGGGTGGGGTGCTTGAGTTGTCATCCCTCTTCGCATCAAAAGGGTCAATACATTCTTAAGAAAAAAAAACTAAGAAAAAAAAAAGAATTGCATTTGGGGACTAAGGGTAGAACAAATAGGGTGTCTTGATAAGTTTAGTAAATTGCCTAATTTTCATGAAATAATCCAAGTCGGTTTAACTTTTGTGTGTTTAAATTGGAGTACTTTTTCGGTTTTACTTAAAGCAAGCTAAAGGTTCTCTTTATTTTCATATGCATTATACCTAATTTTTATAAAACTTTGGAGTGATACTTCTTTCATGGTAAAATCTAAATTACACAGTGGGATAAGAACCATACTTGAGGGCAAGCATGTGCTAAGGGGAATATGATAATACTTTGAAATGACATATTTTTATGTATTAATTGCATACATATTTTTAGTATGATTCTAATTTGGGTTTTTATCATGTAGTGACTAAATTGAAGGCAAAAGAAGATTTGGGGGCAAAAGCATGAAATTAAAGACAAAATGGGTCAGCATGTGAATAGGGAAGAAATGGTGCTGAAAATACAAAAGTGTAAAAGACTTGGGGCAAAAATTCAAAGAAGATATTTATGAACAGAAGACTCTATTTAAATTCAAATTTTATTGTTAGGATTATTATAATATTATTTAGATTTAATTTTAGATTATATTTTTATTTATCTTTTAGAGTTTAAATAGGAACAAATTATGTTTTCTATGTACTATAAATAGGGGATGGAGTGACATAAATATTCACTCATCTTTTCTATAAAAACTTTCTCTCCCTAAAGCTCTTATTTTGTTTCCTTATCTTTCAATAAAAAATCCATTCTATTAAACTTATTTCTTTTTTCCTGAAAAACACGAGCCACTAAAGTTATCTAGCCAAGAGTTGTCGAGATTCCCCAAAAAAGGTTCATGAGGCTTAGAACCCGCACTTAGCCTTCTCAACAAGTATTCATCATTTCTCCGCATCATGGGACTGACGCTTCCGTCCATGTCCTTCCAAAAGTGATCTTTTCATCTTGTGCAAAGGAGACCGCTTTGTATGTTTTCGGAATGTTGTATAGTCGGTTTGTTAACTTACTGTGTCAGAGGTTGTCGAGCCCAAGAGACAAAATGGCGTGGCATTCGCCATTGAGAAATGATGATCTAGTATAAGACGGTCCCACAAAAGTGATGGTTGGCTAGAGTCAGGTTCCTCTAAATTGTAAGTCCAAAATTCTAAGTGGAGCTGGTGGTCATAGGCGTCCTCTTCCACTATAACTGGCTTATTCTGTAATGAGGAGGATCACCTAAAAGCCTAAGATTGAACCCAAGGAGGATCGAGACAATCGGAGGCTGGAATCTTTTAAATCAAAGAATCTCTTTTCTCAATTCTGTTTCTTTTTACAATTCCAATTTCAATTCATACAATTTCAAATCGTCCATATTTTTAATTTTGTTTTTTTTTCAGGTACATTGTTTTTCTTGGGCACGACTGTGCCTAGGATTTTGAGGAACAAGAAGTTATAGCAATTCAGTCCCTGAGGATTTGACCCTACTTCTCTTATATTATTCTTTTCGTTATTTCATAGGGATGGGTTATTTTTTGTACTTCCAACGACACACCAATTCGTTCAATTCGAGGCTTTAGCTTTTCCCCGATCTAAATTCGTACGAGGTCTATCTTGATCTAAATAGGCAAATTCAATCCATTTAATACTTCTATTATTCAATTTATTCCATTTTCATTTTTTTAAATTACTATTTTGCCCTTAACATTTTAACTTTTTACAATTTACTCCTTAAGCTCATATATTGAAATTTAAACATTATCATCCTTTACTCATGCTAGCTAAATTCTCTAGGGGCCTAAATCAATCCATACAAATCATCATTTCATAATTTTACCATGAAATTTTACCATTTTTACAAATAAGTCCCTAAATGTTATTTTCATAAAAAATCACTTTACAAAACTTATTTATTTATTAACAAGGATTCATAATCTACCATAAAACATCAAGAATAACCTTAAACCTTTAAAAATTTTACAAATTGATCTCTGGGCTACCTAGATTAAGCTAAAACGACTTCAAAAACATAGAAATTATTAAAAACTGGACAAAATCACACTTACATGCAAAGAAATAGCTTGACCGAACTTGTCTTCCCCTTTAATGGTGAATTTTGGCTTTGGATGAAGAAAATAAGGAAGATGATAACCTTTTCATCTTTTAATTCTTTTACATTTTCAATTAATTATCAAATTACTTAACTATCCTTTAAAAACTTTCAAAATTTCAAATAAACCTTGCCATGAATATCCACTAACCATACAGATGGTCTAATTTCCATTTAAGTCCACTCACTTTAAGGTTCCATAGTCATTTGACCCTTTTTACTAAGAGAACTCCACTTTTGCATCTTTTTCGATTTAATCCTTTTCACTTAATTAAGCATTCAAATGTCAAAATTTCTTAATGAAATTTTTATACGACCTTACTAACATTCCATAAATATTAAAATAATAATAAAATAAAATTTTACTCATCGGATTTGTGGTCCTAAAACCACTATTCCGATTTTACTGAAAATGGGCTATTACAAGTAGTGTCTTACCAGAGCGTTAGGAACCTTAAAAATAGATTGGGAATGGATTTGGAAACAGAAACTCCAACCCCAAAACTGTTGCTTTGAGAATGTGCTCATAGCATTTTGCCAACAAATCACTTCCTTTTCGCAACAAGGCATGAACTCGCAAAATATTTGCCCCAGTCATCTCGAAACCATCGACCATTTTTTATGTAATTGCTCGGTCAGCAATCATTGTTGGATTTCATGCCTACTGTTGATCCAAGACTTAGCTAGTTTGAATGGCTTAAAGCTAATGTTGACTCAAAGGTTTGGTTCTAAAAAGTTCAAATTCCTTAGAAATACGTGTACTGTTTCTTTCTCAAAGAAAATTTTGGCTCGTATGGAACTCATTGGTCTTCACAAGTAAACCATTCCATGTGATAATATCTCAAGAGCTTTAGCAAAAGTAAATGAATTCTTTGGCCTTGCTACCGTGATTAAAAATAAAATCCCTTTACCCACAATTGTAGGAGTAACATGGAGGGCACCACAAGCACAATGGCATTAACTTAGTACAAATGACTCCATCATGGGGAATTTGGAAATAGAGTGTTAGATACAGGACTTAGCTAGTTTGAATGGCTCAAAGCTAATGTTGACTCAAATGTTTGATTCCAAAAAATTCAAATAACTTAGAATTACGTGAACTGCTTCACTATTTGAGAAGAAAATTTTGGCTGGTATAGAACTCATCAGTCTTCACAGGTAAACCCATTCCATGTGATATTATCTCAAGAGCTTTGGCAAAAGCAAGCGAATTCTTTGGCTTTGCTACCGTGGTAGAAAAGAAGATCCATTTAACCACATTTGTAGGAGTAACATGGAGGCCATCACAAGAACAATGGCATAAACTCAACAGATGACTCCATTGGGAATTTGGGAATAGAGTGTTGAATCCCTTATAAGAGATAATAATGATAAATGGGTTATTGGTTCATATCGATTTATCTAGTTGCCTTGAATGGATTACTGGTTCATGTCAGTTTATCCCACTTGGCTCGAGTGTAGAAATTGAACTTTGAGCAGGACTTTGCTGTCCATGTTTGAACTACACTCCAAACATGCCTTCAGAAAAAGTAACGGTACTGTAGCCATCAAACATATCTTCAGGGAAAGCAATAGTACCGTGAGTAAATCGAAAATTTGAAGTTGATGTTATTGAAAGTGACCACCACCAATATGAATAAAAAAATTTAATACCGTGAGCTTCCGTGCTAATATAAGGAACAGCCTCGGTCACGCTTCCAACTCAAGCCTGTTATTTTCTGAAACAGCTGGTACTATTATGCATCAATTTTTTTTTTTTTTAATTTATGAATGATCCTTTATCGACCTAAAAGATATTATCTTTAATAACATATAATTAGTGATCAAAGTGATTCACAAAAGAAAACATAATAAATTACTTTTTGAAATCGATAAAGATAATAAATTAAATGCAACAAGTGATTCCAAATGATAATTAAATATATCTTGATCAATGTCGACTTAATCTAGAGAAAGGATTAGAATCTCATTCAGTGTAAAATCAGAAAAATATAACATGCGATATAAGGTTTGGCAGTAACACCGGCTAAAAGCCATTAAAATATTCAACAAGCAGTAAAAATGGAGAAAAGGAAGAATAAATAGAAATTGCCGAGCATCTTATCTAACAAACTAAACGCGGTTATTGTTGCACATAGATGGTATTTTTTCTAAAGCTAGCTGGTAATAAGTGTACTACGTTGTCTACAAACTCACCCCAATCCTTGAGGCGCTCTTTTCCGAACTTGATGACTTGGCTACCTCCAGTTAATGACTGACAAACAAAATTAGTCCCTGCAAAACAATGCATTTATTGACCTTTTAAAGAAAATAAAATATTAAGATTAAATGCAACCGTCTAACAACTATGTAAACCATTATAGCTTCTAGAGAAAGAGGTCGAAGAACTTGTTTTACTAAAATTAGACTCCAAGGGGATAGCATAAGGTCGCTAAGCAAACAAAAACAAATCAGATAACAAAGTGGCCAAGGCATTGCCTTAACTACAACCACATCTACATGACATCTTCCCTTTGTTTCTGAGCTGGTTTAAGTAGCAGAATAGATATGCAGCAGATGTGTTGTTTCTTGTTTGGCAATGAAGGAAAAGCTTCTTAGTGTATGACTAGCATAAAAAATAGCAGCAATTTTCTCTTAGCTGAAGCCATTAGACAGTGAAGGGTACAGATTACGAGGTTAGAGTGTCCAACAAAAATTCAGAATATGACAGACTCAACTTTATTGCTATCTACTAAAAACCTGGTGCAAGATGCTATTGTCTTCTTCCTATCAAAGAGGAGTTGCTTTGCAGTATTCAATATTGTAGGATGTATTATGCAAACATATTAAGAACTGTGTGGCTCTCAATGTTGGAAGAATTTCCCCTGCAATTATTTTTACTTATCATCCTACAATTATCACAAGACACAATCATGTAGGGGCCACTACTTAGAAGAATGGGTTTCGATTCAGGACTGCAACAGATAAATTGCACTACAATAATTAAAGGCGATGTGCTCCTCATGATCTGTCTAGGCATGCTGTATTGACTATCTTGATAGGAGCTAGATCTTTGTAATGCTTGTGATAAAGAGTTTCTTCAGCAGAGCAGAGTTTTCTAAGCAATCCACAATATCTAAAGAATGATCCTATTCCAACCAGAACAAAAGAAAACAAAGCAGTAGCAAAATATAAATATACAGAAATTGAAGCAACAACAAAATTATCCAGCTAAAAGTCATCAAATAAAATGTGGCTCACCAGTACTTGATCAAGCCATCCCAGCCACAAGTTGCAACTTTACTTTGCTCCAATGGATGCCACTCACACCCAATGCAAACTCCCTCATGGCATTTGAGGGTTCTAAATACTTTGCAGCTCTTCCAGTCCCAAAACCAGCACTTACCCTCTCCATCTCCAGACATAACAAACCGTCCGTCTGGTGAAAAATTGACTTGGCAAGCATAGCCAGCCACAATGTGCCCAGCAAACCTTTTCTTTTTGTTAAGCTGAAACCGCTCCCTGGTGCTGTAAATAAGAATTTGGTTATCCAAACTTTGAGCAGCAAGCCAATTAGTGTTGGGGTGAAGTGAAATGGCTGGCATAGAGTGCATGTGAGGCTCACTAATATACTTTATAACAACAGGAATTCCAAACTCCCATACTCGAAGTGACTTGTCGTCACTTGAGGTAACAAATCTCCTATTGTTATCGACAAATGTAATGGTATTCACTGCCCCTAAATGCTGATCATACTCTTGTGTAGTCTGTCCAGTATTAATATCCCACTGAACAATCTTCTTATCACTCATTCCCGCTAACAGAATATTCTGCTTATCTTCATCAGGGTTAAGCTTAACTACATAAGGAATCTTCCCAGTTGAGAAAGTTGATATAACCTGCCCGGTTTCAGTATCCCAATACTTAATGTTCTTGTCATATCCAGCAGTTAAAAATTTACTGCCATCATTACAAAATGAAATATCTCTCACTGCCTTTGAATGACCCATATATGTCCTCATACACTTGCCTGAATTGAACACATCCCAGATCTTCACTTTAGTATCCATCCCAGCGGAGAGAATCAAATGCCCGTACTTAGGGAAGAACCTGATAGCTGAGACACCCTTAGTGTGCCCACTCCAAGTGTGTATCAATCTTTTTGGTATATAACAATGATCATTTGTTGCTTTTGCATCTTTAGGAGGAGCAATCCAAGACCTTCCTTGGTAGTCTCTCTCCTCCTTTCCGTGAAAAGTAGTCTTATCCACCAAGTGCTCACCTTTCTCACCTGAATGCCCTTTCTCTTCTTTCTTCTTCGCGTACTCCTCTGCATACTTCTTTTGCTCCTCAGTCAACTCTGTTTGCACCCCCTCTCTTTTACCTGCCCAAGGACTCTTTTTATTCTTCATCAACCATACGTCACTGGCCGGATTATCAATCTCTGTTGGATCAACCTCATGCTCACCACCCACAACCTCATCCTCCATTTCAACATCCTTCATTTTTTCAATTTTTCGCTTCTTTTGCTCATGTTGTGGAATGTTATAGACTGAAATGGCATCATTCTCCTGCAAAGCATCCAAATCACCGATATAGTTGTTCCCCGAAGGGTCAGCAGCATAACCATATTTGTGGAAAGTGTTGTATTGCTCATCAAAAACAAAAGATTCAATTGCGGCATCCTCAACAAATCCCAGCTTGTGGTTGCGCATGCCCTGGGCGATGCCATCCTTGGCATATGGATGAGCTGGGCCATAAATAGGGGCCCAGAGTTGGTCATAGGTGGGATTGAAGGCAACAACATGCTGGCTTGGATCTATGGGCTTCGAATGGGATTGATGCGCTTTTGCTACTGTTAAGGCCAGCATTGTGTCATCAACCTTGGGTGCAGCAGATTTGGAGGGGATGAGTCGTGGAGGTGAAGAGTCTGGAGATGAAGTAGATGGCTGGTGACTTTGGTCTTCACCATCACTTTTATCTGCATAAGTTTGGAGAAGATCCATGGAAGGCTTCTTGAAAGCCTAATTCATATAAACATAGATATTACTAGGGGTATTTGTCATTGAATTATATTTAGATAACCAGAAAGGCACAAGTAGAAAATTATACCATACTTTATTTGAAAATTTATTTGGGGATAAGATAAACACCATAGCTTGTCTTAATTAACAAACCATAGAAGACAATAAAAGGAGAATCACAAGACTTGCTTGAATTTTACATATGTTAAGATGGGCTTTTGAAAGCTTTCTACAAAAGAAATAGAGATGCTTATAGATTCTTCATAGAGTCCATTTCATTAAAAACAGGAAGAAAAAGAGAAAACATCACTGTTGATGGTGACACAGAGATGTTAGCAACAAGGAATAGAAGAAAAGCTAATAAGAATGACTTGGTTATGATGCAATTTAAGAAGCAAAGGGAAATGCTGGATCTGAAAGAGAGCAAGTATAAGCGTATTGAACATAAAGTGAGCAAGTACTAAAATACCTTCTTCTTTGGTCGATATAAAAATTAAGAAGAATCAACAACACATTTGAATCATTTTTTCCCTTGATGAGAGTGACAAACAGACAACAGATAGACTAAAAATATGAATTACAATCACCACTCCAAAAGCAACCAAGAAAAAGAACATCTTACAAGAAATGATTGATTAGAACCATGAAAAAAGTAGGTACAACTGCCAGGTTTCAGACAAGAGATAACTAAGACTTCAAGAGATATCAGTACTGAACTTTAAAGTAAGGAAATTAATAAACAAAACCCACATGTAAAATTACAACAAGAAAAAAGAAGGAATTTAAGGAGAAAAAGTTCAGACTAAAAATAAGTAATAATCGGTAATGACATTACAACTATGCATAAAACTAACTCACAAAATAAGAGCGTAATCTCGAAGGAGATTTAGGAAACAAAAGATTTATTCTATTTTATTTTATTCAGAATAGACCTCAGTTTTTTAAGAGAATTTAATCTTTTCCGGAAAGGATTTCACCGGGAAATATCCTAGAAAGCGTAATAATTGTTTCGCACTTACTCTTTTAAACAAGTCAATGAGATTTTCAGTGGTTACAATACTTTATTCGGAGTGGTAGAAATTCAGGGTTTCGAATGGCGCTGCTGTGTCATACCGCTATTTCGGGGTAGCCGCACCGTCCCCCGTAAAGATCTCAATAACAGTGTGAACAAATTTCACATCAATAGCAGCGGCTCGCGGCCGCAAATAGCACTGTAACTAAAAATAGAGACCATAACGGTCCACTATGTCCACTAAACAGACAGAGTATGAGATGACACAGCGTAACTAGCAGTATTATCGAAAACAGAAAGTAAAATATTAAAAAACAATGCAGAGGCAGAGACCAGAAGACTCAAAATCTCATTACTCAAGTAGAAAACTTCAACTTATGTTTAGGGTTCAGAAATTTACCTTAGTTAATTTCCTGACCTGCCAGAAACTTGAAGGCAATAGAGGGCTTGGGTCAGGGACTGGAAAAGCAGGAGAAGAAGGATAAAATATGAGGAAGAGAATGACGAGGCCGGGATGAAGTGGTGGCGACAGGTTTGTTTGGTGGCGGAGATGTGTGAACACAGAATATATAAACTATCAAAACTGCAAATGAAGAGTGAGAAATTGATGCTTACCTGGGTATTTTGAAACAGGCGTGGTTTTCCAAAATTTCGGAAAAGGTAGAAGAAGCACTAGTATGTGAAAGGAGTCGATTAGAATGTTGGAAACGAGCCATCCAAAGGTAAAAAACTAATTATACTCGATAAATTTTAACATAGTTAACTCTATATGCATTGAGAATAATTTATATCAATTAAATTAAGATTAAATTGACTATATAAAATTATTCTGTGTGCTTGAAAGATAAAAACCATTAATAAATTTTTAACTTAACAACATTATCTTATAATTATAAAATTTTAAGTTTGATTTTAAGTAATTTCATTTTTTAATTATAAAAATAAGAAATTAGTTATTGGTTTTTTCTATTTTGGTTATATTTTTAACTTAGTCATTATCTTTAATTTAAATTCATTTTTATTTCTTAATTTTTTTATATTTTCTTTTCTTATTCTTTTTTTCTTTATTTCTTTTCATTCTCTTTTCTCTCCTTTTTTCTAATTTTCTTCCTTAAACTCATTTATTTCTTCTTGTTGTAGAGAGTCTCCATACTTGGTTTAACAATTTTTTTGTGGTCTCAAGCTTATTTGCTCGTGGAAATGCAGATAATACCACAAGTTGTTTGTTCTCAATATGGTTTGGCAATCAGTGTAACAGTAGCTCTTATTGTTTAAGTTCTTGTTTGGATATATTTTCTTATTTCCTACTCGATAAGAAAGGTGATAAGTGTTGCTATAACCCCTCACCATTAATGTCATTTTAATGATGAGAATGGCAATCAAGCTTTGAAATTCCTGCAAATAGCTATCTTGCCTGATCTTAAGTGATTTTAAGCTGCTGGACTTTCTTCTAGTGTCATAGGTCGCGGATTAAAGCCCATGACTATTGGGCACATAACGTCCCATAAAGAGCACCAGATTAAATAAGGTTATTTTGACTCACTTGAACTAGTCCAACTCGTGGAACATATGGAGAAACCCATTTACTTGAAGCATTAGTGACCCAGTGAAATACTCCAGTAAAACTGGAGTTACTACGGTAATTATTGTAGATCTTAAAGGATAAAGATGTATAGAGTTTAAATTCCTTAGAACTCTCATATTGTAGATAGCCTCTAATCTGGACCGTCGATGTAACTTAATCTGTACCGTTGAATTTTGGGGAGCTCAACTATAAATAGAGGCCTTCCCCCTCATTTGTAATTACTTAGTTGTAAACTTTCAAAGTAATAGAACACTTTTGAGAGCATTTACTCAAACACTTAGTGTGTGTTATTTTTCTATGGTTTTTTGTTTTCTCATTACTCTTTTGTTTCGAGTTTGCTTCTGCTTTGCTTTGGTGCCTTAGAGAATTTCTGCAATAATTCTCCTTTGTCGAGAGTAGGTTAACTTAGGCAGGATTTGAACCCAAGAAATCACCTAAGGCCGCGTGGTTTGTTAGACTAAATTTTTAACCTTATGACACTAGGTTATGGACATGTTGCACTTTTCTAAAGAGTTGAGTTGAAAAAACTGGAAATGGGATTATTTATGTCCTTTTTTTTTATCATTGTTGTAACATCTCAAAATTTTCAACTTGGCACTATTTCGGTAACGAATATAGTGATTTGGTGAGAAGTTTTGAAAAAAATGAGTTGGATAAAGGAATCTTATGAAATCAAGTTGATAATTAAGATGAGAAAATTTTGAAAAGAATTTAGAAATGGAGATGTGACAAAAGGACCAAATTGCAAATTTTGAAAAGTTTAGGGACTAAATTATAAATTTCCCATTTTCACCAAAAAAGGGAAAAACTATAATTCTCACCACTCAAAGACTTATGTTAAAGATTTATTATGAATTATGATCTTGAATTGGTCTAATTATCGATTTGTGAGAAGAAATCGCTAGAAAGGGTAAAAAGGAAAACTGGTAAATTTGTCGTAAAAGGGTAATTTGGTCAATTATTGAGGCTTTTATGATGAAAATAGTACTTAAATATGATATTTGACATCCAAAATTATTTTGGACACCCCTTATTAAGGAAATGAGCTTCAAATGAAAATACAAACTAAAATCTCATATCACTCGTCATCGGCTCTCGCATTTCTTTTCCCTCTCGAGGGCTCGACATCGTCTTTAGCTACGAGTAATAATTCAAAAATTACACAATATCAATTTGCACTCAATTCAGATTCAAATACAAAGTCAAGCATTTTTTCAATTTATTCAATTTAGTCCTTAAACCTGAGATAAGCATATATTTCGATATGGAGCTTCAGATTAAAATCCAATTTCACCTTTACTCATTAAGAACCTTCTATTTTCTTTTACTAGCATAATTTCATAACAAGTTTGCATTTTATTTAATTTTTTCCCTAATGTAACAAAGCTAACAATCAATCTTGTTAAGCTTTACAATCTAGTCCTTTTCATAATCTAAGTTTAATTGCTATCAATTTTACACCTAATTCATCCAATTCTTAACAATGAAAACTTATCAAATTTTCAACAATTGAATAATTTGATACATGAGCTAGCTAAATCAAGCTCCCATAATTCCATTTTCATAAAAATCAAAGAAAAACAGTTGGGGGCTTACTTAGAAATAGATGGCCGAATGTTTGAATACCTAAAGCTTTCTCCTTTTATTTTTTTATTTTGCTTCTATGGTTTGAAGAAGAAGATTATAGCATTTTATCTTTATTTCCACTTTGTTTGCTATTTATACTTTAATTAACATAGTGTAATCTTAATTAATTAATCTTAATAATAATTTAACTTAATTAATCTATGTTTTAATTAGTCTAATGACATCCACCACCACCATCCATTGGCCATTATCCCAAATTGGTTTATTAACCATTTTAGTCTTTTAGATAATTGCTATTTAAGTCCCCTTTTCCAAATTAAAAATCTACAACAACTAGACTTTTACAATTTCGTCCCTAGGCCTTAATTAACCACTCTTTCGACTAAATTATTTAACTGAATTTCAATATATTCTAATATTAACTTTGTAAATATTCCTATTTAATATTTACGGACTCATTTTACGAAAATGAGATTCTGAAACCGTATTTTTTGACATCACTAGAAATCAGGTTGTTACAATAAATCTATAAACGGATTCAGGATCTATTTTACTTAGGTCATGTCCGATATATTGTCAGTTTAGTTAACTGAATCTATGTCTCTATCTTCTGGGATTCATCCTCTCCGATGCTCAAGACAAAACATTTTCCCAATTGGACTTGATAGACAACATATTAATCTTTCAATCGGTTTGCTCATTTTTTATTAGACTAAGGAATATTTTGGTTCATATACTAATACAAACTGTCTTTCTGTAATACGATCCAACCATGTAGTACCACTTAGTATTAATTAAATGTTAGATAACCAGTGAGCCAATATTCGCTTTCTTACCTGCCACAAATTGTAGTGGCAATTTAAGTACTTTTCAGCACTTAACGAGTTTTTTTTAAGTTGTTTCATGTTTAATTATTGCATTTTCAATTTTATTAGCTTAGATTCAAATTATTGCAAAATAAGTGTTTTTAAGCAATATTTCGATTTAGTTGACCTATTGGGCTAATATCGAATTTATGGTAGTTTTAACGATTTAATTGAGTGTGTAAGACACCTATTTTTAAGCCCAAAAGCAACAGGAATGAAAATTGAGTCGCGACACGCACTAGTCTGTGTTGCAATACAGGTTTGACGGGGGGCAAAAATTAATTAAGGGTGTTTTCATTTGCACAATCGATATTTAGTATGATTAAGACTTGTATTTGACCTAAAATGGGCTTCTAACTTTGCCTATAAATAGGAGGCTTATGCTCAACTAGAGGGAGCTTTTGCCAAAACCATTTTAGGGTTTTAGTTTAGTAGTTTAGTATTTTAACTTAGTTTTATTTTATTTACAAAATAGTTTTTCTTGTTATTCGACTTGGATTTAATTTGAGTCCAACTATTCATTATTTAGTGTTTTCATCATTTTCTTTTATGTTTCTCTTGCAAATGATGACATCTCGACAACTATTAAAGGATTTCATAGATCCAAGCACATCTAGTTTATCAAATGGATCAATTTCCATCCTTCTCTCATTTTAATTTAATTTGTGTGTTTTGTATTAATTTAATTCTAATGAAGATGGTAATTGAATTGATGAGTGGCTAATTCCTTTAGGGAGATTAACAAACGGATGTGGGAGTGATTAACGGAAGAATGAGGGTTTCTTATACAGGTTAGTTGGTATAAATTTATGTGTGCTTAAACCTTAAGATTGACGACCCTAGGATGTAATCTAGGTTAAACGAGGTCAAAAGATAAGTTTGCCAAATAAATCATGAGTTTATCCAAGTCAAGAAAGTGAGGTCGGGAGATAAGTGAGTAACGATCAATTAATTAATTAGTAGAGACCGAGAGGTAATACTGGTTAGTTAAAAACTAATTCACTAATAAAATCCAAATTCTGAAGTTAATTAAAACCACTGAAGCGAGTTAATCTTCTGTCTGTTAAATGAGGTTTTTGTCATTGGTTTTTTTGCAAGTTAATCTTCTGTCTGTTAAATGAGATTTTTGTCGTTGATTTATTTTCTTCTAGTATTTTATTTATTTTAGTTCACAATATTAATTTCAATATTTTCATTTACTGTAATATGATTTTTGGTGATTACTGTTTAGACCTATTATCGTAGAAGTAGTTTTAGATTTAATCCATCCCGCATTGGGTACAATCTTCGAAGTACTTCTAGTACCCCATTGTATATTTACTATATTACAATTTGACTTGTATACTTGTAGACACTATTACTATATTTCTATATATATATATATATATTTGCAATATTTCCAGTCAAATGTTCACACGTTTGGCGGCGATCAAGTTGTTAGCGCAGTTGCCAGAGAGGTTTCGATATTAAATTTAAATTTATTTTTTTTACAATTAGTAGGATAAATAGGAAATTAAAAATTATAGATACGATTTCTTTGTTTTATTTTACTTTTTCTGTTTTTATTTTTTAAATTAGGTTTACTAATTTTGTTATTTTCTGTCTCTGAATTCAGTTAATGACCTAAAGTGGAAGCACTCCAATCGAGCCATACCCTGATTTGGAGCAATTTCTAAGGCGAGGCCATTAATTAATGCAAAATGATCCACTCGTGGTAGTTGACTTACCTTAGGAAAATCCTCTGTTTGAAGATCCACCTAAACCACAAGCACAAATTTGTGGAGAGCTACTGATGGCTCAATAAAGAATGATTTACCGACACTAGATGTCGTGCGAGGTAACATTGAACGACCAATAATCCATGTCAATAATTTTGAGATCAAAACGACGATGATCCAAAAGACCTTGCAGTTTCGAGGGAATATGATGGAGGATCCAAACCAGCACCTAAAATGATTCCTCTAGTTGTGTGACACTTTCTAGTACAATGGGGTAACCGATGATGTCGTTCGTCTTCAGTTATTCCCCTTTTCTTTATGTGAAAATACGACTGATTGGTTATATTCATTAGATTCAGGTTTTATAACCACATGGTATGATTTAGCGAAAAAAAATTACACAATTTTTTCCCATAAGTAGAACAATCCAACTCAGGTGTAAGATCACAAGCTTCAAGCAAGTTGAAGGAAAGAATTTGTATGGGACATGGGAGCATTTTAACTTGATGTTAAGGAAGTGTGCACATCATGGATTACCAAAATGGTTCCAGGTGCAAATATTTTACAATTGTTTAGACGAAAATTTGAGATCCAGGTTAGATGATGCATTTGGAGGATCTCTTACGAACAATACATATGAGCGAGCCCTTTAATTAATTGATGACATGGCTATGAATCCGTATATGTGTCCTAACGAAAGGTTCAGCTATAACTTGAAACCACCAACGGTGAAAGCCATTCGCGAAGAAGAGATGCATCAAAACATATTAGAGAGGCTGAACCTGTTGGATACTACCGTTAAATCATTTGTGACAAAACCAGATCGAAGTTTATGGGCCACATTTTGAGAGCCAATCGTGTAAGATGAATTACATGGGCAATATTGGTGGGAAACCTTATTCCAACATGTATAATTTGGGTTGGAAGGATCATCTAAACCTAAGATGGGGAGGTAATCAATGAGGAGGAAACCCAATGCAAAACCGATAAAAACCCTATTTATCAACCTTTACATGTACAAAGATCTTAAGACAGATCCATAAGGAATGACCATATTGTATGTGGTCAACGACTAGATCGAATAGAGGGAGAAATACAGTCAACGAAGACAAACATCTTATAGGTAAAGTCTGAGTGTACCTTAACCCATAACTTATTGATTGATTTTAAGGATAGCATCCAAAATCAAATGAGCCAGATGATGGAGATGATGAGCAACCTTCAAAGACAAATTGGTACCGGAATCTCGAGCAACACAGAGAATAATCCTCAGAAGGATGGGAAAAAGCATGTGAATGCGATCGCCATACGATAAGGTAAAACCCTTGGTAATGTTAATGTTCCTATTCAAATAGAAAAGGATTTACAAAAATTTGTCGAGGAACCTGATCTGCCACAAATTATAGTGGCAAATTAAGTATTTTTCGACACTTAACAAGCTTATTTTCTAGTTATTTTAATATATGTTATTGCATTTTCACATCTCATAGTTTATATTTGAAATATGTGTTTTTATGCATTATTTTGAGTTGGTTGACCTATTGGGCCAATATCGACCTTAATATGCTTTTAATGATTTATTTGAGTGTGCAGGATATCCATTTGAAGGCCCAAAAGCATCAGGAATGATAGTTGGGTCGCAACACAAGCTTTCAGAGTTGCAACAAAATCAAGCAAATGCAAAATTTCATATTTAAAGTTGTGTATCGTGAAATGCATAAGGTTGTGTCGCGACACAGGTACAATGATGGGAGGAAATTAAGCGAGGGTGTTTCCATCTGCACAACTCATATTTTATGTAATTAAGGCTTGTATTTGACCTAATTTGTCACACTTGAAATCCTTTTAACCGAGAGAATTGGAACAATTAGGGGTTAAATTGAAAGAGACCGTAAGTTGGCAGTCTCTATTGAAAAACTAGGAAAAGCTAGAAACGAAATGGAACATGGTTGAGAACGGTTTTCTTGCACAGAGGAAAATTAAATTTTTGAAAATTGACTCGATTTGTGATATTTGTAGCAATAAAATTTAGACCAAAACTGTACTTGTGTTTTTGGATAAGCGGATCCTTGATGTTTTTTTATTTTCAACCAAATGATCTTCTCTGCTATTCTGGTACCACAAACTATTTCGAGTGTAGGCTGTTAGAGTATGCCCAACCATGAGATGGTTGTAAATACATACTCATTTTACCTTGTTTGTTAATATAAGACAATGTCATTGTTATTTCAGCTTGTTTTTCTGTGTGTATAAATAAACTGATTAATAATAAAGTCCTGATAATAGTATGATTATTCTTAAAAGGTCCTTAGTCAAGTATTATTATGGGCTTGAACAATGATAATGCATTGAGACTAATGTGTAGTTGATTGATGAAAAAGTGTTGTCATTGACATAAAGATGTCAAAATCAATACATGATTATGCATTAGAGAATAACATATTGGAATGACCTGCTGTGAGTATATTTCTGGGATTATTATGTAATAGTCACAACATTACTCATAGTGATAACTATGTATATGATCCTCAGACTTGAGATTATTATTGTCCCAACATCGGGAGTCATACATTTTGATACAATCAAACGTCCATCGTAACAAGTTGTACTATAAAACTGATGTTGAGTATACCATAATCTATGTAATGGGATATAATTGATCAAGATAGGATTTATCCCTCCTACATAATGGGAGTAATATGAGATATCACACTCATTTGTTTATTGTAGTATACTCAAAATATCAAGAAATATGAGATTGGACTATACAAGTGTGACTATACCATGACTTGTGTCTAATCTAGATATAAAGGATAAAATGATATAATACATGAAAAAGTTTATCATAGAAAGGTTATGTTGAATAGCGACTTCTTGTAACTTGGGTAGCAATCATGCATTGCTAGATGTCACTCATTGGTTGTAACATTAGAAATGTTCTAGTATTACTACTAATGTTACAAGAACCTATAGGGTCACACCTTATGGTTAAAGAGAATATACTTCACACAAAAATGTTGGGCGTATACCCTCCTACATATGTCTTTGGTAGATAATACTTCTTGGCGGACAATATCGCTTAGTGGGTAGTGTCATCTGGCGAACTGTATCACCTAGCAGACTGTATTGCCTGGAGAACAGTATTGCCTAGCGGATAGTATCACCTGGTGGATATGATTCGCATCTTCTTTCTAGATTTAATATTTATGGAAGTTAGTATTCTTTTGGAAAGAATATAATTTCAATATCTTCCATGATTTTTCTTTAAAAGGTAAAAAAAGAATTATTCCATTTTTAATATATGATATTAATAAAAGGAATATAATCATGGCTGATGTGAGAGTGAATAAGTAAGAAAATTCAAAAGGTCCAGCAGCCAATTTTTTGAATTCTCTCTAAAAAAGTTCAAAGAGTTTTGCTGTTTGTGCTTGACTGGGTGGACTATGTAGAAGTTGAGATAGTTTTATTGCGGTTAGGATTGACATTGCCCAAAGGAATCCAACCTACATCGTTATTTACCGTTCTACAATATTTGAAAAGGTATATTTTCAACCCTATTTCAACCTAAATTTTTCCTAGTACATGGATCTGCGGTTGATGATCACCAGAATAATTTTCCTCTGTGCCACGAGGCATACCGACAACCTAACATAGGATCGAACCAATTGAATCAAAACACAGAACTAGAAAAAGTTTTCCTTTTGGGGTGAAACAAAAATTCTCTCTTTTTAATAGAAACCAGAAAATTTTTTATTATGAAAAATATATTTATAAGTTGAGAATAAATTCTCTCTATTTTTCGACAGAATAACAATCTCTCAAAGTTGTCTTAATAGCTCTAGCGATGTCATCTATATATAGGAAGAGAAGGTAGAACCCTTGTAGAGTTGTAGAGGTTTGTTTTAAATAAAAAACATCCTACTTAGAGTAAGAGAGGGATGAACAACTCACCCTTATATTTCTACTAGGGTTGCCATCCCCTTCATGTTATATGAAGGGTTTTGGGCCTCTCTTACATCGAGTCCAATTACAAGTACTTCTTGGGCCTTTTTGACCCAGTACTCTGTATAATATGATCCAACCTGATTTAGTTTTTTTATTTCCCAAAATAAACTTTAATATTTACATATTAAATAATTTTCTTATCCTAAATATACCCTTTATATAATTTTGATGATTTTACCCCAATAAAATTTTGAGAAAATTCATTCAATATGTCACAACTCAACATGTTCATTATGACCAAATGGTTTATTTTCATTTTCGGGCTTCAAAACTGTCCAAAAACATCAACTTATTCTTCCATCATTTTTTAAGTAATCCTATATAGGATTGCAAGTTTCCATTTTCATTTTCATTTCCATTTCCATTTTTGGAAACCTATATTCATTTCCAAATGATTCCATTTCTCCATTTTGGAGAAAACCATAATCATTCCTGAATGTCTCCCATTTCTTTTTTCCTATTCATACAATTTATTTCTATTTAAACACGTAATTCATTTCTGGTTTCAACGAGCTAGTAGAGGGACCGATTAGACATATGTAGTTGAGTTTTAAATGATTTATAATTAAGTTTCAGATTTTTGCCTATTAATTATAAAATCATTTAGTCACAAAGTCATTCCACTATAGTATCATGACTGTGTAACACCCCACACCCGACCTAGTCGCCAGACCCGAGTGACAGGATGCTACAAAAAAACATTGAAACTTACATACATGCACAGATAGCTTCAATCAATAACAATTGTAACACCTCTTACCCGTATTCATCATCGAAACAAAGTAAGAAGTGTTATGAAACGATCTGAATTTTTTTTTTTACAAAAATTTTGACATAATTTCTTTTCATAAACATTCAATTCCTCCTGCAAATTTTTGAAACACAATTTCAAGCAATTTCAATATTTCAACCAAATACAATTATATGATTAGACACAATTTATCCATCCACAACATTCTAAACTACTTTGTTAATAGTTTAAAGAAAACAATTTATCAATTAATATACACCTACATTTTAAACCAAACAGTATTTTTTTTATACATATATATTTATACCACATTACATTAAATCATCTATACATGCCATATTTCAAAAGTATTGGTTGCAAAATACCCAAAAGGTGAGGATCATAGTGTGGATGATGTTCTGACCCCGTCCAATTTCCAAGTTGATTGATATCACTATAAAACAAGGGAAAATAAAGAGGAGTAAGCATATGCCTTAGTAAGTATGTATGTAATTGATAAATAAATTTCTAGCATGATACCATATAAAATATAATTTTTATCACACATAAATCTATTGTTTATTCAAATTCCAGCAAATTATTTTTCTGCGCCATAGTCACTAGATTATTTTTATCTGGAGCTATAGAACTCTAAATTAAGATCTGTAAATTTTCCCTAAATCTAGACTCATATACCTTATTATCATAAAATTTTCAGAATTTTTGGTTCAGTCAATTAATACAGTTTATTCTCTAAAGGTTCCCCTATTTCACTGCTTGACACTTCTGACCTCTCTTTAGTAAAAGTCAGTTATCTCTTAGTACAAAATTAAAATGATGTTCCCACTTATTTCTTTTGAAAATGGACTCAATAATAAATTTAAGAATGTAATTTAAAAACTTAATTATTTTTGTACAATTTTTACTAATTTTCCAAAGTCAGAACAGAGGATTTCGAAATCATTTAGACCTTGTCCCACTAAAATTCCAATATCTCAAAATATATAACTCCTCTAGCCATTCCTTCTATTTTATGTGAAAGTAGACTCATTAAGCTTTAATTTCATGTCTTATTAAATCACTAACTCAATTTCTATAATTTTTGGTGATTTTTCAAACTAACATCACTGTCATTGTTAAAATCTATTCTATTCCAACATCCCCCATTCACATAGCACTTTAACCATTTATTTTATAACACAATACAAGACTTCATCACTTCAGTCACTCTTTCGCAACTTATCACGTTCCAATCACATATTCATATCTCATTGAACATGTTGGTATAACAACAAATATTTGGGGTCTTTCACACAGTACTACCCATGTTACTTTTATCATTCGATACACGTAGTAGCCTTCACATAGTACTACACACGTGATCAAGTTTTACGGTTCACGTAGTAGCCTTCACATTGTACTACACACATGACCAAAGCTTTTCGGTATACATAGTAGCTTTCACTTAGTACTACACATGTGTTCATCATTTATCGGTACACGTAGTAGCCTTCACACAGTACTACACACGTGACCAAAACTTCTCGGTACACATAGTAGCCTTCACTTAGTACAACACATGTGACCATTATTTATCGATACACGTAGTAGCCTTCACACAGTACTACACACGTGTTCATCATACCTTATTCAAATCTTTACCATTCCGATAGTTCCACAAAGATTCTTACTTCCCAATAATTTACAATTTCTCCATAACACATTATAATATCAATCTTTCCACTCAACTCCATAACCAATTTAATAATTTGATTTGAATCACTTCAACTACTACTTGCAGTTGGTATATCCATAAACCAAGCTGATTTTAAACAAATCAACTATCAATTTCAAATTTCTAACTTTAATATAACTATTTCATATTCAACCCCTTTCGCATATATTGACACGAAATATAACAAAAATAATTATAATAATGTATTAATTACATACAACTTACCTCGATACAAAATGTAGAGATTTTGCAATTTAATCCCCAACCTTCTCTTTTCCTCGATTAAGATTGACTTCTCGTCTTTCTTGATTATGGAGCTTAGAAGCTTGAAAACCCTAAATATGGCTTCCCCCTTACTGATTTCGTTCACCATGGAGAAGATGAGCATATTTTGCCATCTTTTTCCCATTTAATTCTATTTATTTACCAAATGACTAAAATGCCCTTACTTAAAAAAATCCATTTCACTAATTCTATGCCCATTTTTGTCCATCAATTAACTAATGGTCTAATTACCACATAAGGACCCCCAATTTAAAATTTCATAACAATTGGACACCTCTAACATGTAGAACTCAACTTTTGCACTTTTTACAATTTAGTCCTTTTGACTAAATTGAGTGCCCAAACGTCGAAATTTTCGAACGAAATTTTTACAAAATTTTTCCGTGAAATTGTAGACCATAAAAATATAATAATAATATTTTCCCTCGTCGGATTTGTGGTCCCGAAACCACTGTTCCCACTAGGCCCAGAATCGGGCTGTTACAACAATAGCTACCACATTTAATCATTTAAAGCAATGTTCATGTCTACTTTACGTTATATGATATTAGAAAAAATTTAAATTAGAATTAGGGTCCATCTATTAGAAATTCCACATATATCATTCAAGCAAGCCCAAATGTTAAAACTTCCCAATTATAGAGGTGTTCATAGCTTAACAAATATTAATCGTCATTAGAACAATTTAATTACATGCTTAGGGACCATTTAGTAAATCTATAAAGAAAATCATGTAGTTATTGATATGCAATTGTAGGTATCTATATTTATCAAGACAGATATTGATACCATTAAGAAAATCAATACCATTCTAGCATTCTGTTTTTCCTTAAAATTTGAAACCAAACATTTTATTGAGACCCAAACAAAGGTATCTATATTTTTACCTCGAGTAATGATACTTGGGAAAGAATATTGATAACAAATTAAGCTATTTTGTTCATGCACTTTCGTTCCAACATTGAGGTATCGATATTTACACCCCGAGTATCGATACCTCTGTTCAAATAAAAAAAACACAGTAAAAAAATATATTTCATGCTCAACATATTCCCTTTCCAACATGCAATATCCACTACAACATTAAACATCAAAAATTCCCAAAACAAAATTAATACTTTATTGGTCCAAATCCATAATAAAATAATTAAGAGTAATAACAATAACGATAGTAATAATAACCAACCAAAATTTCTAAACCCACATTGCCTTTATTCAAATAGTTCAAAAATAATTGTTACACCACCTACTCAAAAGTTTATTGCCTTTCTAGGATCATTTCCTTGGCTGCACATCTTACACCGAAATCGCTACTAATTTGCAAAGATTTAGTATGGTGTGTGAGCTTAAACAAGCTCAGTGAATGATCAAAATTACTAGAAGTACATACAACGTCATATGTTAAACAAAAACAACCAAAGCACATTTATTTCGAGTAATTCATCAAGTCTATGTTTCATTGGCCCAAATAAGTTAACTTACACTTTAACATGCATTTACGTACAACATAATTTATATAAAATCATTTACAATGATTTTGCAACTTGAGATTATGGAACATAAGAATGGGCTCTATCACCACACATTGGATGCACGGATCTCCAACATACCAATGACTCAAAGAATCTAACATATCCTATAAGTGTAGCATTGAGCTAACACTATCAAACAAACCAACATATCCTGATAAATGGAGCTTAGCTCACATTCCCTTATTTCTCCAAACTATCCTGGTCCTCAATGCCCCAAATCAGAACACAAGGGTGAGTACTCACAATCCTATGGCATGCCAACTATATTCAACAGTTTCAAGAGATCACAAGACCAAGATATGCATAATTACACATATCTAATTATTGTTTTAATGAACATAATCTATGTTCATAAACATCAATTCACACCACAATTTGTACACAATGCTTACTTATCGGATTCACACTTAGTTGCACTTTAAGTGCCATAACTATGCTCATTAAGTTGTCACATATCCGTTCACATATGAATGCATTAAAATTAGATTATCACATGCCACATACCAGTATTCAGTTACTTTACCTGTCACATCAGCATAACATTCCACAATTCGACATACATTATGCATATTTTCATAACAAGACAAAAAGTATAAGAAAGGCTTACACTCAGAACTTAGGATAGGGATTTAGGCTATTCCTAAGCTCTCGGTTAACACTATGAATCGCACATACTATTAGCCACTCCGGACACTAAAAAATCACGCTTCTGCTTACAAGCCAAAAGCTCAAACAAGCTTTTCCTTGCCTTTAGACTTGCTCATAATGGCTCTCGATTGTTCTAGAACGAAACACACATAAAAAAACATTCTAAAATCATCAAAAACAACCTTGAGCACAACCAAACACCAAGGAAAACACAATTCAAGCTTCTCCTTTCTCACTATCGAAAACTAGCTAGTTTTGGCAAAATTGAAATTTTGACACCCTAATCTCGTTTCTAAACCTCTATTTCGATTTCAAACATGTAACAGCTCAATTTTGGGTGTAGTCAGAACAGTGGTTTCGGGACCACAAATTTGACGAGGAAAATTTTATTTTTATTATATTTTTATGGTCTACAATTTTACAGAATTATTTTGTGAAAATTTCGTACGAAAATTTTGACATTTGGGCACTCAATTTAGTCAAAATGACTAAATCGTAATAAGTGCAAAACTTGAGTTCTAGAAGCTAGAGGTATTAAATAGCTATAGAATTTTTAGTGGAAGTCCTTATGTGATAATTAGCCCATTAAAAAGTTAGTGGAAGATATTTGTTTGGTATTTTTGAAATTTGTTTAAAAAGAAAAGGGCAAATTGGTAATTAAGTTAATAAAGGTATAATAAGATAAAATTTAAAAGCTATCATTTTTTTCTTTCTTCTTCAACCGTTTATGAAGAAAATGGGCAGCCATGGATGAGAAAAAATTTAGCTAAGCTTCTATGGCCCATCTAGGTACGGTTTTTGTCCCGTTTTTAATGATTTCTACGTTTTTGGAGTCATGGTAACTCTGATTTAACTATTCTGTACTTTCGTTTTCAAAACTGTTAAAGTTTGAAATTTTTTCCATTGATGAATATATGTGTATTTTGATAATTAATGATATGAAATTCATCCTTGTTGTTAGATAACCAACATTTGTAAAGTGATTTTTGATAAAAATGTCGATTTAGGACTAAATTGAGAAATGTGATAAATTGTGTAGTAAAAGAGTGAATAAGTGAAATATGTGGGATTCTATAAGAATGAAAAAGGTTTGATTAGGCATGGGTAGTAAATAAATTGAATGAATTTCATTTTACGAGCCTAGGGGCAAAAGTGTAATTATGACAAAGTTTAGGGGTAAAAATGTAATTTTACCAAAAATGTGAAATTGAGCTAATTTGAGTAGCATGATGAATAAATAAGTCAAATTTTTTGTTATAGATCAAGGAGGATGAGAGTCGGACTTAGAACAGGGGAAAAATAAAGAATATGACGAATAAGTCCTTTTCACGAATTATGCTACCGAGGTAAGTTCATATGGTTACACTTTCATGATTAATTGTTAATTTAAGAATGATATAATGTATTATATCAAGTTTTTGTTTTTGAAATATGATTATTGTAAATGTATGAAAATTGAGTTGAAAAGTTCAAATTAAGTGGAATGTAGGATTGAGTACGATCATTCTATGACATAAGATGAATTGACGGATAAGACCATGGTTGGACCATGGAAATGTTTGAATGTAAGACCATAGCTGGGCTATGACATTTTAATGAAAAGACCATAACTGGGTTATGGCATCTTAAATGTAAGACCATGGTTGAACCATGGTAGTAAGTGTATACGTGTAAGACCAGAGCTGGGCTATGGTATCCTAATGATAAGGCCATAACTGGGTTATGGCATTATGAGTGTAAGACCATGGCTGGGCCATGGCAATTGTGTAAGACCATAGTTGGACTATGGCATCAAGAAAATGATGTACTTAAATCCGTAAGACGTTCTTTAATTTGGCAAGGATTGGTAAGTATTACAGGGATTAATGTGAAAGAAATCAAATAGTTATTGATATTGAGCTCAATTATGTGAATTCATCAAATCGAAGTTGTGTTTGGAAGGAAATGTTGTGAAATGCTTAATTTAAATGAATTATTTTGTAACATCCCGATTTTGGGCCTAGTCGGAACAGTGGTTTTGGGACCACAAATCTGATGAGGAAAAATTTATTTTTCTTATATTTTTATGATCTACGATTTCACGGAATGATTTTGTGAAAATTTCGTTCAAAAATTTCGACATTTGCGCACTCAATTTAGTCAAAAAGACTAAATTGTAAAAAGTGCAAAAGTTGAGTTCTACATGTTAGAGGTGTCCAATTGTTATTAAACTTTAAATTGGAGGTCCTTATATGGTAATTAGACCATTTGTTAAGTTGGTAGACAAAAATGGACATGAGATGAGTGAAATAGGAAATTTTTAAGTTAGGAACAATTTGGTAATTTAGTAATAAAAAGAATTAAAAAAGGAAAAAGTTGACAAAATGTGCTCATCTTCTCCATGGTGAACGAAAATAGCAAGGGGGAAGCCATAGTTAGGGTTTTCAAGCTTCCAAGCCCCATAGTAAGTGATTCCAAGCCCCTTTTTTAATGTTCTTTATGTTTTTGGAGTCCCGGTAACTTGATTTAGCTTATTCTAGCAATAATTTAACCTAGGGTTTATATTTGGAAAAATAACCATAGGTGAAATGTGTTAATTTTGATGTTTTATGGTAGAATATGAAGCTTGAAATTATTTTAAACAACTTTTGCTAAGCGATTTTACGTGAAAACGAGTAAAACGACATAATCAGTAAAAATACCTAATGTTCATAAGTACATGCTAGAGTGGGAATTTGATGTTGTCATAGAAGGGAAAAATGTTCAGCATGTCATAAAACATAAGAATAAGAGATGAAGTTTAATTTCCGAGCTTTGGGGCAAAAGTGTAATTATGCAAAAGTTTAGGGGAAAATCGTAATTTTTCCAAAGTTTGAGTCAAGGATTGTTTTGATGAATTTGAGTATTAAATAAGCTAAATTTTCTATTATAGATCAAGAAGAACGAAATTTGGAGTTAGATCGGGGAAAGAAAAAGATAGAGGACTAAGTTGCTAGATTTGGTCAAATTTTGTACCGAAGTAAGTTTACGGTAAATAAATACAATATTTCAATAATTATTATTAATGCTTCTATTTTCCAGCAATTATGTATTTATTTCATGAATTTATTTAATGTTGACTCAAGTATGAGATGACAGAGAATCAGTGTTAAAAAGTCCCGTTGAAACATAAGGAATGTATCGGATACAAATGTCATGACATTTGGGTAAAGAGATCCAATGTAAGACCATGTCTGGGACATGGCCTTGGGCATCCTTGAGATCATGAGAGGTCCCATGTAAGACCATGTCTGGGACATGGCGTTGTCACCGAGATGAGAGGTCCCATGTAAGACCATGTATGGGACATGGCGTTGTACATAGAGATGAGAGGTCCCCCGTAAGACCATGTCTGGGACATGGCATGGGCATCGATATGAGAACTCCCATGTAAGACCATATCTGGGATATGACATTGGTAGTACAGAAAACATCCCATGTAAGACCATGTCTGGGGTATGGCTTTGGCATGTTATTATCAGATATGAGACCCAAGTATCCTTATTATTCCAATGTGGCTCAACGGGCTAGAAAACAGATTATGTTCTATGGAAGTTCAAGTAAAAGTATAATTAGCAACTTTAGGTAAGTTATAAGAGTTAAGAATATGTTATGATATCAGTGAGAACTAATATTTCAGCAAGAGAAGAGTAAGTTGTAATCTTAAGCTATCTAATTAGGTAAGTAAAAAAAAAGTAAATGAGAGTAAGTAAAGAGGAAACATAAGAACATGATACTTGCATATCATTATTTGTGTTAAATGTTGTTATTTATTTACTTGTAAACTTATTAAGCTTTATGCTTTCTTCTTTTATTTCTTTTTCTTTCATATAGTATTATCAAGCATAGTCGGGATCTTGAAGACGTCGGAGAGCGTTCACACTATCAACCATCATAACTCGGTATTTTAAGACGATAAATATTTCGAGCTATGGCATGTATAGGGACTTAGTCATTTCGATTGTATATTCTTAAATTATGACCAAAAGATGATATGTAAATATTTGATGACGAATAGTTATTAAAATGACTAAGTATTAAGGTGTTTGTTGTTATAAAAGTCTAGGTGATAACTTATGCATAGAAATCATGAAAAAGTAAAAATTGGTAGTGAATCAGTTTTGAGACAGCAGTAGTGACGTGAATTTGAAAAATCACCAAGGATAGTAGAAAATGAATTAGAGGTTGGATGAGATATAGAATTAAATCTTATTGAGTCTATTTTTAGATAATAATAACAATGTAGACAAACAAATTATGTATTCTGAGATATTTGCATTTTAGTTAGACAAGGTCAAAGTGGTTTCCAGAATCCCCTATTTTGAATTTGGAAAATCATTAAAAATTGTACAAAAAATATTTATGAGTTTTAATTTATATGTCTAGATTCCTTATTGAGTCTATTTTATTTAGAAACAAGTGAGAACACCATATGAAGTCTGTACAATGAGATAATTAAATTTTAGTGACGAGAGGGCAGGACAGTCGATTAGTGAAACAGAGGAGACTTTAACTAATAAACTGCACTAATTGGCTAAACCAAAAATTCTGAAAAATTTATGGTAAAAAGATATATGAGATTAGTTTTAGGGAAAATTTATGGATCTAAATTTTGAGTTTCGTTTCTCGAGTTATAATTAATTTAGTGACAACTACGTAGGTGGGCAGTATTGGAATGACTCGTTATGGATATGCTTTGGTGTTATGTGTGTCTAAATAAATGTTAATACAAAGAAATCATGAAAGAGTAAGTTTTGCAATAAAATAGTTTTAAACAGAAGCAGTTGTATAACTTTGAAAAATCACCAAAAATTGTGAGAAGCGCATTAGAGGTTGAATAAGACATGAAATTAAATCTTATTGAGTCTAGTTTTACATAGAAGAAATGGTGTAAGCAAAAGAATCTTATATTATGAGATATTTGAATTTTTGTGAGACAAGGTCAGAGTGATTTTGGAATCCCCTGTTTTGAATTTGGAAAATCATTAAAAATTGTATAAAAATAATTATTGGTTAGAATTTATATGATTACAATTATTAATGAGTCTATTTTCAAGAGAAATAAACGGGAAGATCATCTGAATCCTGTAATAAGAGATAATTAATTTTTAGTGAAGAAGTGTCGGGACTGTTAGATAGCAGAATTGGGACGAATTTGAAGAATTAACTGTATTTATTGGCTAAACCAAAAATTATGAAAATGTAATGGTAAGAAGAGATGTAAATCTAGTTTTGGAAAAAAAAAGTAGATCTTAATTTGGAGTTCTGCAGCGCAACATATAAATAATTTAGTGACTATGACTCGAGTAGACAACTTGATATGAACATGAGTAAATAGTGGAACTATGTGCAATTATGATTGTATTATCTTAAGAACATATTGTGAGGATTGGTAAAAGCATGTTAACAGATTGCTTATTATTTACATACCAGCTTACTAAGCTATATAGGTTACCCCCTTTCTTTCTTTTTCCTATAGTGTCATAGATACTAGCTCGGGTTGGAGATCTTTGGAGATTCTATCACACTATCAAGCTATTGATTAGTATCAATGTATTCAAGCATTTTAAGTTTATGGCATGTATAGGGACTTAGTCATTTTGTGTATGAGTTATTATGTTTTGGCTTGTAATGGTTAAAGGTTTGATTTATGTGTAGCCATGTAACTTGGCTTATATTGGCTAATTGGTTGTAAGCCTATATATATATATTAATTATATGTCAATGTCTTGTGATGTGAGTTGTATTTACATGATACATGATGAGTTGTGGGTATGACCTAAAATCCTAATGGTTGTATGTGATAGAAGTCTTGATGTCCAATGGCTAAGTTTTGCTCAATGGTATGGTATATTAATTAGATATAATTATGCTCGTATAAGAGTTGTTGATGATGCATATTGAATGTGACTAAGTGTGACCCTCATTTGTTGATGACATCATAAGCAGAGAGTTACACGGGCTGAGGACACGGGCATGTCTCGAGCCACATTGGCGTGTGACCCTCCAAAGCATGAAAATTTTCTTAGTGTTCCAAAGTTTCCGGTTTAGTCCCGAACTACTTCTAATGTATGTTTAGGGCCTCGTAGGCCCTTATAAGGGACGATATGCATGTGTATAAATAGTTTTAAATTGAATGAAATTTTATGGCCTGGTTTTGTATTGTTGCTTGTGTTTAAGACCAGTAATGCCTCGTATCCTGTCCCGGCGTCAGACACGGGTAAGGGGTGTTACAAAACATCCTTAATATGATTTAATTTAATATCTAAAACATTAATTTCACCTAAATCCATGGTCCTAAATTTTCCAAAAACTTGAAGCTTTCAAGAACACGAAAAAGGGGAAACCGTTTGATTCTTAGAAATTCGATTATGAACTATAAAATTGAAGTGAAATACCTTCTAATTAAGTTAGAATGAACCAAAAACCACTTTGAAAACTCAAGATTATGAGATTTTTCATTTTTGAATCCAAGCTTTCTTGAAAAACATCAAATCTAAATATAATCACTTAAAACTCAATTTGAACTAACAACACTCTTCATTTAATACTAAAAAGTTAGAATATTACCTTGATTTGATGAAAATGATGATCTAAAACTTTAATTTGGGATTTGAACTAAAGAAGAACAATGACGAATTTGGGGAAGAAAACACATTTTTTCTTTTAAAATTGGGGTTTGTTTTGGTATTTGGAAGGCTAATAAATATAAAAGAATGAATTGATTTTGAAAAACTCCCTAATTTTAGGTTTTGGAAAACTTTTGAATGCTTTGGTGTTTTTAAGAAGAAGGGATAGGCGGTGGTATACTCCATGTAGAAGACTAATTCCAAAAATTTGGAAATTTGCCCTTTAGGTCACTCTTAATTCTTCCCTTTTTCAAAAAGGTCCTAAATCAATTAAAATTCATTTTTTTTCAAATTAGACCTCAAAATTAAAATTTTTTATGCTAAATAATAAAATAAAAATCTAATTATGACACTCACATACTTAAATTACTCATTTACGACCCTATTTTCTAATATCTAACTCAACCACCGGTTAAAAACACCCGATTCTACTAACCCAAAACTACTAGGTTGGGTTTTGGGATGTGATAGACTGAGCTCTCCCCAATGACATACAATTACAAAAGCAACTTCTCAGTGCTCGTCCAATGACATTGTCATTAGTTTGTTACCATCATAGGATATCCTTGATCTCTTTGGGATAATATTCGTTCTCCCAATATGATCCTATTTAATCTCATGGTAACCATTACATCTTCCTTCATGAAAAGTCAATCACTATCAAATAGTGATCAAGTCATCCATCACAAAAACGGACGACCCGTGGCCACGTTTACTTTTCATCAACCATGTAATGCCAATGAGAGGATATCATTTACCCATGTTCTGAGCTATAAATTCCACTATTGTGAATGACGCTACATGGTACAGAAGTCTACACCCAACGCATAAACTTTTGGCTCCTTATCTATTTGAACTTACACTTTTACTTACATCAAAGTGTATGAGTCATGCATACATAGTCCAACATCCATTCAGGATTCAGGTATGTCACACTATGAATGTCATTAGTGAATAAACGCATAAATGGATTCAGGATCTATTCTGCCTAGGTCATGTCTGATGGACTTTTAGTCCAGTTAGTCACATCTATGTCTTTATATCATGGGAGTCATCCGCTCTGATGCCCAAGAGAAGACATCTCCCTAATTGAATTTGATAGAGGACATATTATTCTTTCAATCGATTTGCTCATTTCCGATTAGAATAAGGACATGTTTAGATTCGTCTACTAACAAACTGTATTCCCATACTATAATCTAACCATGTAATATCACTTAGTATCAGATTAAACAATAGACAACCAATGAGCAACATTTGCTTCCATTTTGCTTTTCGTGCAAAAACCATTTGAGGACAATAATACAAAGTATATTAATTTAATTCATGAATAATTTTATTAAGAAATTTGTTCAAAAAATTATAAGTGTACTTAGACAAAAATACAACACTTACGGCACCAAATTCAATAGTCTGGTTTGGTTCGATTAGAATCAGCTGGCCTCTTAGTGGAAGACAAAATTATTACAAATGAACAGTTGATATGCAGTTGGAGACTACACATGAGGGGTTATAAATATCTAAGAAATGAATCCTAAGATGAATTTGTTGGAAAAACGAGTTTGTAAAACGCAGCGGAAAATAAATTTAGGGAAAACCAGAGTTTTAAAATATTTTCTAAAACAAGATATTTGTTGTGATATCTAAAGTAATAAACACTTTATCAAAATTGTACCTTTTCGATTCATCTAGTATGATCGCTTTGACCTAATAGTCTTCTCCGTTATCCTCAAGCTCACGTCTTTCGAGTGTTGGCTTGCTTTGAATCAGAAAATTTTTCAGAAAAATTACAAGTGGGGTAATTTCGTAATTTCTCTAAATATTTGGGTCAAGTTGCAAATCAGAAAAATATCTCTAGAAGTTTTCTAGAATAATCTATTCAGAGAATTTTCTTTCTACAACTTTCTCTTGAATTCAAGTGTGTGTAAATAATGACCCAATGCTCTCTCTATATAGGGAGAGTTTAGAGAGTTTAACTATGATTAAACTTAATCACTTTAATATTAAATTAATGTAATATTTATTAAGATAAATATTAGATTAAATTTAATTTTAAATCTTATTAAAATAATAGAATGTTTATCTACAGTATAAACATTAAATTAAATTTAATATTAAGATAATCACTTTAATGTTAAATTAATAAAATACTATTAAGATAAGTATTAAATTAAATTTAATATTAAACTATTAAAATAACATTATTTTTGGAATAATTAATCTGAAATCAAATTCTCTACTAGAGTCGTAGTAGGAGTGTAACTCTTCCATTGCTCAACCACCAACAACCAACCACCGCTGGCCACTAGAACACTACCGTCGCAGCCATCGGTACCGCCGTGTCTGGTGATGCAGGTGTGACACCTTTACAACACCCTGATCCGGTTTGGCTGCTATTGGTTCGGTCTAAGTCAATGGCGACCCAACCAGTTCAGTCTAGCCACCGGTTAGACCATCGGCCTGGTTTCATATACCAGGCCTGATTCAACCAATTTTTGGGTCGTAGTCTCAGTTTAAGGATCTCGGGCCCAATTTACGATATTAGGTCCAATTTTCAAGTTTAGTTACCCATTGGGCCAAGTGTTTGAATTGAAAATTAAATTCCAAAAATATCGTATTAATTTTAATTGATTTGATTAATTTAATTTTGCTTGATCAAAATTAAAATTTTCAAAAATCACTAAGATTTTTCAAATTATTTTTTCAAGAAAATTCTTTAATCAAATTCTCTAGTTGAACAATTCTTATGACCACCTAATTTAATTCCACATCGAGTAAATCAACTCAATTAAATTATTCCCAAAGTCATAGAATTTTCATCTATTTCAAATGTAGTTCGCTCGAGCTTTGTTGAGCTAACGTAAGGACCAATCAGACATATACAATTAGGCTCTAGTGATTGCAATTATGTCTAGAAGCATTGTTCTGATAATTTGCAATTACTTAATCATGGAGTCAGTCCAGAAGAAGTACCATGATTGAAAACTCCTTATTGTATACTCTTTACAAAAGTAATTATCAAACTGCTTTGTCTAATGACCTCGTCATGTATGTGTTACCCTCATATGATATCCTTGATTCCTTTGAGTTAAATCCGTGCACTCAATACAATCTTATTTTATTTCATTGTCACCATTGTGTCTTCTTAATGGTTAATATTATCATTGTCAACAAATGACTGTGTTAAATTGCTCATCCGAGAACAAGCAACCCGTGACCACGCTCTATATTTATCAATCCACACAATGTCGATGAGAGGATATCATTAACTCTTTAATTAAGCTATAAATTCCACTGTTGCTAGTAAAGCCATGCCATACACAAGTCATGTGCCCAACATACTGGCTATCGGCTCGATCATCTTTAAAGCATAAGCCTCCACAGATATCAAAGCACATGAGTTGCATACCCATGGCCTGTGACTAAATCAGAATTTAGGTAAATCGCACCATGAACATCACAAGTGAATTAATTCACAAACGGATTTAGAATTAATTCATCTTGGGTCCAGTCCAATGTATTATTCTACCAATGAATCCATTTGTCTTTACTCGTGGAGTCAACTTCTCCAATAGCCAAGACTAACCGTCTCCCCAATTGGAATTATAGATGACATAATAATCCTGCTCAGTATTTGAATCAAATGCTCACTTTGACTATTTTACGGGATTACAGACTCATTTAGATTATCTATTGAAGTAAGTCGTCCTTCTCATAATGTAAATGTTCTCCCACTCAATATTTTACAGACCTTAATGGATACCTTGTCGGTCTAATTGCCAAGTTGAAGATCCACTCCCTTTCAAACCCATTGATTAGAACACTTTCTGAGTTCACTGTTTTGATCCGACCCAACTCATTCTCTATCTTGAGGCCAAGTTTACGAGCAGCCTCTTCGAACATCAACAAATCAACTGCACAAGTGTCAACAAGCGCATTCAATTTTTCGCTGGCCACAATGATGTCTACAAACATCAGCCCATGACTCGTTCTATCTTCGACACCCCCTAGTATCAAACCAAGATCGTTATCCTCCACATCTGACTCCACCTTTGCTTCCATAGCCGCGAGTGCGGCCTTCTTTGGACAATCCTTGATCATATGTGGACCATCACAGTGAAAGCAAATTATAGGCCCACTCTTCCTTTTATCCCAAGGCTTTTTACCGTTGCCGTTCCCAGTGGGTCTTTCTTTATCTCCCCCACTATTACCCTTTTGATTGAATTTGGGCTTAGAAGAATCGAGCTTGTCTTTTTTTTCCACCAAATTCAACAAATGATTCTGCTACAGACATAGCCTTGGTAAGCTCTTGGACTCCTCGGCGTTGCAACTCTTGCTTTGCCCACGGTTTCAACCCATCCATGAAGGAAAAGAATGCCTCTTTCTCACCCATATCTGAGATTTGAAGCATGAGTTTGCTAAACTCCTGCACATACTCCCTCACAGTGCCTTGTTGCTGTAAACAAAAAAATATATAGCATTTTTCCTATATAATTCATCACCTTTTTACTTAAAATTGTTGTTAAAACCAAGTAATTTTTTAATAAATTAATGAAATATGTGAAAATATGAAATTAGGACCTAGAAATTATTAAAATGTGATTTTATGTTTTATTATATAGTTTTCATGCATAAAATGGCTTATTTTATATTAATTTAAGCATATTATATTTTTAAGCTATGAAGTGGGTCATGCATGATTAAATTAAATAATAAAATATAATGTTATATTTTAATAATTTATTTTAAATATTTCATTAATAGAAATTGGATTTAATTAATTAAGTAAATTGATTAATTAAAGTTGTTAAATTAATTTATTGGTCCTCTAAACTATCTGCTATTTTTGGCAGGTCTAAGGATTTTCTTCTAATTGCAAAACCGTCCAAGTGGGGACCAAGTCAACCCAATTTTTGGCTACACATGGCTGATTATAAACCAACGTTTACATTGAGTAGGTCTTGTTCAAGGACCTTCTCCCACTCAATATTTTAAAAACATGCAATGTTTTTTTTATCCTAAATTTCAAGAATGATCATACAATAGTCCTAGTGACATTCTTACGTAATCTAAATCACATGCTTCCAATATATGCATGGCATGCTATGAAAATTTTATAATATCCATTCATAAGAATCAATAAATCTTAAAAGAAATAAATTTGATTCTCCACAGTTTTGTTTAAGGGAAAAACTGAAGAAATGGACGAGAACTGTGCACTAGGTAGGGTTCTAAGATAGGGAGGTGAGTCAAATTTGGCCATTTAAAAATCAAGCCTTTCCTAGCCAGAGCCAATCCTAGACATGCACCTTCTCATTACCAGACTTCTTACAGTTATCGAATAACGTAAAGAAGTGAATAGAACAATATGACACATGTATTTTCTCATTACCACACTTCTTATTTTTAATCGATCAACTGTGGATCATCTCATATATATATCACAATTATAACATTACATAATATAAATATTGCAAACAATTATAAAAAAAATATATAATGAGATAGGTGTAAACTCGAAATTATATAGGTTTTTTTTTATATTTTTACCACCTTTTTACTTAATAAATATGTTAATCTTGAGTAATTATTATTAAAATAAATGAATTTTACTTAATTAGTAATATTGGGCATGAATTTATAAAGTATGTGAAGTTGTGCTTAATTACATTATTTTTGTACATATTTTACATTATTTCATGTTAATTTATTAATATGTGATTTTTCACTATGTAGCAGGACCATTGAGGATGTGATTAATATGAATGAAACATGGACATGCACAAATCAGTTCATGTGGATGGCAAGACTATGCAAACTGGGTCATAAGGTTGATGATTTGACCCAGTAAAAGATGTGCTAAAAGATGGACATGTTTGCTAAATTATTGGCCTGAGAAACCGTCCAACAAGGTAGAATTAAAGCCCAGTTTAAAAACAAGTAGATGGTTGCCCAAAACCAAGCTTTTGGGTATTTAATTGAAGGTTTTTATAGTTGGAAAATAATTAGAAATTAGCCTAACAACTTTGTTGCTATAATCGTCCACCCTATGGATATTAATAGCCTTGGTTTGAATTCAAAATGAGGAGATTAAGTCATCCCCTTTACTATGAATTGTGGCCGATCATATGTGAGAGAAAAGGAAGGTATTTAAATTCTACTTTTAGAAAACTCTACCCTGTACCTTCACTTATAAATACCATGCATCCTTTCATTCATCCATCATCCCTCAACACTCATTTCTCATTCATTTTCTCATCTATCATTCTCTCTACCTTTTCCCTTTTCCTTTCCTTTCAATAGCCACCATTTCCCCTTCCATCCTTTAGCCACAAAAGCTTTGTCAAATGAATTCTTTGGCTAGCCACCTTGAAACCCTTAGTCAAGAAGCATCGATCAGAACAGAGGAACGCATTAGTCAGCATAGATCCGAAAGGCTGCTGAACAAAATAGAGTTTACTCTTTCCCCTGTGTATCTATTTTAATTTTGTTTGCTTTGAGTTTATTGTTTTTGACATCAACTATGGCATTTTAAATCTTATTTGCTAGGATGTTAATTCACTAATATTTATTTTACTCATGTTTAATATGTTTGGGACTCAGTCGATCATGTTTTCAATTAATATCATGATGCATTTCATTTATACGTGATTGAGTGCACTCAGATTAGCTGAGTGATCCTAACTAGACGATGACTAGTAAACACATAATTGAAAAGTGCAATTCTCAAGTTAGATACTTAAACTTGACTAAGTTGAGGTTTATAATATTTTTAGTTAGCTCTATTATCTTGCATAGTTTTTAGGTTTATGTACTTAAACTGTTGCAAACGTATATGTCCTTGTGATCTTAAATAAATGCTAAGAAACCTTTAGCTTAATATGATCAGTAAAATGCATATTTCAGTAAGTAAAAGATCTGAGAGGACTTAATTTGGTTTCCAAACTCATGAAAGATCGAGTTGCCATGGAAGTATTTCTGAACATTGTCAAGCATGATAAAGTTAATTGAATTTATTAATATAATTGTCCTATCCCATTTAATGTTGATTTTTTTTGTTGCTAAAGCCATTCATTCATACATTTAGATCATTTGCATTTAGATTAAAATTGCATTAGGGATCACTCTTTGCATCTAGTTAATTCAATCATCACAATCCAAAATTATTGAGTTTTTTCTATCAAACTTTGATTTATAATTTTACAAATAATCAATTAACACACATAGTCCCTGTGGAGATGATAACTCATTTTACTTATTATTTGAACGACTGTGTACACTTGCGCATATTCCTCGTTACAATTTTTTGGCGCCGTTGTCGGGACTATTGCCTTAATCTTTTTTTTTGTGAAATTATTTTTACAGTTTGGTTTTTTATTTTTATTTATTTAATTTTTAACTTTACCAATGTATTTTTTATTCCTTATTCTTTAGTTTTGATTTATTTTTATGTGTTTTATGAGCATAGATTGAATCATTGATCTATTACCCGTGGACCTTGAAAACGAGTGGACTTTCAGACAAAGAGGATGCGAAAGATCTACTCGAAGACAAATCGAGATGGAATAAAAATGATGAACAAGGTAGTCAATTAAGTGCACAACCATATTGTTGATGATAGGGATCGTGGCATTCGACAATACGCTGTGCCACTCTTCAATTAGTTAAATATGGGAAATAGAAGGCTGGATATCGAGGCACCCTAATTCAAGTTGAAACCTAAGATGTTTCAAATGCTTCAAATGGTGGCCCAGTTCAGTGGTATGCCCACAGAAGATCCACACTTACACCTTCATTTGTTAATGGTGGTGAGTGATTCGTTCAAGATAGCTGGTGTGACTAAAGACGCACTGAGGTTAAAACTATTTTCATACTTGTTGTGAAATCGAGCATGAGCATGGCTGAATTCGTTGCCACCAAGTTCAATATTTACTTGGCAAGAATTAGTAAAAAGGTTTCGGTAAAGTATTTTCCACCAAGCTAAAATGAAAATTTGTGTAATGAGATAACTACTTTCCAATAATTGGATGATGAGTCTTTATATAAGGTATGGCAAAGATTTAAGGAATTACTTCGTAAGTGTCCTCATCATGGGATTCCTCATTGTATCCAATTGGAGAGGTTTTATAATGGTCTCAATGCACATACAAGATTAATGATAGATGCTTCTGCAAATGGTGCAATTTTATCTAAGTCTTATAACGAGGCTTACGAGATTATCGAGAGGATCGCTAGCAATAATTACCATGGCTGACAAATCGAGTAGTTTTAGGAAGATGAGTAGCCGGAGTGCATGAAGTGGATGCATTGGCTTCACTCTCTGCTCAGGTATCTTCTATTTCCTTAATGTTAAAAGAATTTACCACTAATGGTTTGAACAATTTTGTAGCTCAATCACCAAGTCAATATGATGTTGTTTCCTGTGTGTATTCTGGGGATGGTCATTCTTTCAAGAATTTCCCTTCAAACCCTAAGTCAGTTTGTTATGTAAGAAATCAGTATCAAAATAGAAGTAGACAAGGACCAAAGTCCAACTTCTACAATCTATCATGGCAGAATCATCCGAACTTTTCCTTGAGTAACCAAGGAAATGAACCGAATAATCAGATGCAACATAGACCCAATCAAACCCAAGGGTTTGACCAACAAGCCCTAAAACCACCTCAAGCTAAGTCATCAAACAGTTTGGAGGACTTTTTGAAGGCGTACATGGCAAAAAATGACGCATTGATCCAAAGTCAAGCAACAAAGCTGAAAAATCTAGAGAACTAGATGGGTCAATTAGCTACTGAGCTTCGTAGTAGACCGCAAGGAGCCTTGTCGAGCGATACAGAAAATCTGAGAAATTTAGGTAAGGAACAGTGCAAAGTGGTTATGTTATAAAGTTGTAAGATTTTGGAACTCAATGAGATTGTGGTTAAAAATGAGCCTAACGAAAAGAAGGAAAGTTAACCAACAATTGAAGTTCCTACACTGAAAAAGTCAGATGCTGAAAAATCTGATAAGGTAAACCCTAAACTAGTGAATTCTAAAAAGCTAACACGCTCTTTTGTAGATTTGCCTCTCAAAAAAGTTGTTCATATCAAATTAAAGTTTTATATCTTCAAAGACTTTAGCAGAATAAGTAGATATAAAAGGTACAATTCAATAAGTTCTTGGATGTTCTAAAGTAACTGCATATCAACATTCTGTTGGTAGACGCTTTAGAACAGATGCCCAATTATGTGATGTTTTTGAAGGATATTCTATCCAAAAAGAAAAAAACTTAGTGAGTATGAGACTATTGCTTTGATGAAGGAGTGCAGTGTGTTCTTACAGAACAAGCTACCTCCAAAATTGAAAGACCTTGGAAGTTTTATGATACCTTGTAACATCGGTAATCATATTGCAGTAAAGCTTTCACTTGAGTCATAGTCACTTGAGTCATAGTCACTAAATTAATTATATCTTAAGATAAAAAACTCCAAATTAAGATCCACAAATTTTATCTGAAACTAGACTCAAATATATTCTTACCATAAAATTTTCAGAATTTTTGGTTTAGCCAATAAGTACATTTTCTTCTTTAAAGTTTCCCCTATTTCACTATTTGACAGATTCGACCCCTCTTCACTAAAAATTAATTATCTCTTTGTACAGAATTTGGATGATGTTCCCGTTTGTTTTTTATTGAAAATAGACTCATTAATGATTTTAAAAATATAAATTATAACCCATACTTATTTTTTTTACAATTTTTAATGATTTTTCCAAGTCAGAACAGGGGAACCCGAATTCATTCTGACATTTTCTCACAAAATTTATTATATCTCATGATTTACAATTCCATTACTTACACTTCTTCTATGAGAAACTAGAATCAATAAGATTTATTTCCATATTTTATTCATACTCTAATTTTATTTCTAGAATTTATGGTGATTTTTCAAATTTAACCTACTGCTGCTGTCCAAAACTGTTTTAGTGCAAAATGTTGATTACTAGGTGTATAACTCCCTTATTCCCTTTATCTATAATATTTCCCATCACTTTCACTTATTTCTCTTCACTAATATATCAAGAAAATAAGACCTTATATAAGAAAACTCTACTATAACATTATTTCCATGCTTTTTCAATAATATCAAACTTAAAAATATATTGAAATCTTGATGTTCTTACCTTGTGCTATTGATTTCAATCTTTAACTTGATTTTCTCTCTCCTCCAGCTTCTATTTCTTGAATCTAACTTGATATTCTAGCTCCCCATTGTCTCCTTTTATTCTTCTCTCTTGGAAGCTATGGAAATTCTTTCGATTTCTAGGTGAAAATGGTAAATTTTTGGTGGAAGGACCAAATTGTAAAGAAAGCAAAACTTTCTTTCTTCTCCTCTCTTCTCACGTTAGTTGCATGAAAATATGGTGGAATGGATGATTCTTCATCTTCCTTTTCTTATATATACTAAATAAAATACTAATAAAATAATAAAATATCATTTAAAAATCAAATTAAAATATTAATAAACTAATATTTATTTATTTAATTAATATAAAATATCTCCAACATCATCATTATCTTCTAGATTTCTCTCTCTTCTAATTGACCATTTTGACCTTTATAATATTTAAAAATTCCATCCTTGATCATCACTTAATTTGGTAAAATTGTGATTTAGTCCCTTAAAATTCTTCACCTTTTCAATTTGGTCCTAATTCATCCATTTTCCTTAGTTTCTGGATTATTCCACCCTTAAAATATTTACACTATTGGTCCTTCAACTTTTTCATATTTACACTTTAATCCCTCAAATTTTGAGTATTTACTATTGGGTAACAAAACTTTTCTCACTTTTGCGATTTAATCCTTTCTTGAATTAATATGTCATAATATAATTCCCAATGTTGCCATAACTCAAAATTTCTCTTTTTGTCACTTTATTTCCTTATTTTACTATTAATGATACCTACTTTCTTACTGTAGTAATTTTTGGGGTATTACAACAATCATATCTATGATCTTCATATGTTGAACTTAATACTTCCTCTCCACTAATGTAGGTGGCATAATCATCAAATCAATAGGTCTTTTACAAGGTTCTAATGGGGCTAGGTTAAAGGTAGGGATTTTAAGAGATGAGACATTTCGGTTTAAAAATTCTTAACCTTTAACTTTGTCTTGGATATCTCAAAATTCAACTTTTTTCTTCAAGTGAACCTTCGGAACACCCTCAAACTTATTTTGAACTCAAGCGCAAACATTTTTCCTTTTTTGAAGACAAAGCAAACTTTTCTTTTCTTTTTTTTTGTAATCATGAGCACATACATCTTTCTGAAAAATTTCCTCAAATGTTGATTCCCAAGACACTTAAGTTAAGATAGGTGTACAAAATTAGGATAATTTTAAAAAAAAATGGTAATTGGCTTATAATGTAGGTTCATTGCAAACACAGGTCTTAAAGCTCAAAATTATGGTTTCAAGGGTCTAATATAGTACGGTGGGCTTGAAAAGGCTCAAACAATCCAAAGAAAAATGATGCCTATATCATTTTAGATTTGTATGTCCCCTAGGATTTCGCCTCAAGAAAGTTACTAAGTCAATTCTAAAAATATAAACCTTCATGCATGCCTGATCTCAAGAGAAACTAAATTTTCATGGCAGACATTACCTAAAACTAAGATCATAAAAACATTCCATTTTTCATGATAACATACAATCACTTAGATAAAATCATCATTCATGCTTGCATACAAGCTATCTTATTAAAAAGAATTTCTCTAAACATTCATTTATGAAGACATACTTATGAAAGAATGATTTGAAACATACTTGAAAATTTTAAAATTTCAGCAATTTATTTGCCTTACCCCCCTTAAAAAGAAGCAATGTCCTCATTGCAAGAACAAAGTAATGAATGAAAACTGAACACCAGGTAGTGTTGTAAAGAAAGAGAGGTGAGTCATTAGGACTGCTTAAATATCAAGTCTTTCCTAATAACCCAATCCTAGACATGTTCATTCCCATTACCACATCACTTAGTCTTATTCTTTCTAAATAAGTATTTATTCATGCTTGCTATGTTTTATTTTGCAAAGATTAAATCCTAATTACAAAAGAAATAAATTCCTAAAGACCTAAAAAACAATTAAATATATACCAAGACAAGAATCCCCCATTTTATTTTTTTTAACTTATTCCCATTGTCTTCTTTAGTTCCATCTCTGCTTGCATCGTCAGTATCTTTCGTCCATGTCTCAAAGATAGCATTTGGGAGCTCAGGAACAAAAGTGTTAGAGATATTCTTAAAAGTATTGTGAATTGAATCATCCCTAATTTTTGCATATTTCCAGTAAGTTTGTTGTTGATTGTGCATGAACTTGCACATATCCATTAAAATTGGCAGCTTCGATTTCTTTGAAGTACTTGAAGGAGTCGACATTGGAGTCGTAAATTCTGGTTCAACACTTAGCTTGACTGGTTCTTCTTCTAGCTCAACCCTTGGTTCAGAGTTTTCAGCTCCTTCAGCTGGTTGAGGACTATTTGGTTCCTTATCAGATTCTCCTTCTTCAGTGTCTGTAATTGAATTAGCTTCAGTTTCAGTTTTATTTGTTGAATCTTCAGTTTCTGGCTCTGTTGGTTCCTCTTGCTCGCCTTGGTTCAGCTCATGCACACTCTCTACTAACCTTTAAAGATCATGACTTGTAATGCACCCTTGAACGTACTGCCCCTTCAGATTTGCTTGTGTTTTAACACGGGCCCTTAAGCAAAGTAAAGTAATTAATGATGGGAAATAAGCACTTCCTGTCTTCTTTTTAACACAATCATGAATCTTCTTGAGGATAATTTTCCCAACATTAACGGGCTTTTTTTGTCAAAATTGTATATAACAAGAGCTTTCGTTCCATCGGGATGGTGGAACTATGTGAGATAGGCATAAAACTATAGTGAACAAAATAGAACCATAACTTCGCTACTGGTTTTAAGTATTCTCTTCGACAAGAATGGCTTCCATACTTTCTTATAATCCATTGGGATCCCCGATTTGTCACAACATCAAGCACTTGTTGAAGAAAATCCCAATTGACATTGTTCATCATTGGGTAGTACTCATCTTCCTCAACATCAGGTAAATTAAACAAATCATTAATGGATTTAGAAGTAAGAGGTACCTTTTTCTTTCGAACGATGACTTCAGTAGCATCTTGTGTAGTCAAACTAGCATAGAATTCTTGAACTAGTTCATCATCGGGAAGTGAACGAGCATCACGAAATCATTACCACTTGAGAGCATTGATTATCTTTCTAATTAGCACAGGGACAGCCATCACATCATTCCTCTTCAGGTTAAAACCTTTTTCCGGCATCATAGGTTAATGCTTGAAGATTGAATCAAATCACTCTTTCACTTCTTCATCGATTAAAATTGGATTTTCAAAAGTAGTCTTTGACGATCTAGTTCTCTTGCGAGACATGGTATTTTCCCGAAAATTCGACAAAGTTTCTGCTTGCAGAGGCAGAAGAGAAATTGGAAAGAGAGGGTGGAACTTGCTTCGGCAAACCTTACAATAGCGAAAGAGTTACGACGGCAGCAGCAACCTGCAGCAGCTATGGTGGAGTGCAGTGGCAGCGTCAATGCTCCTGCGATTCTCTTGCGGCGACACTAATTAGTTTCAGTAAAAGAAAAGAAAGAGGCTAGGGAGTTCTTTCAGGATTTGAGGCTTGCGGCACAAAAAGAGAGATTTTAAGAAATTTTAGGGTGTAAGCATATTGCTTTGAGGGATATGAAAATTAGTAGAATGAAGAGGGGTTTATATAGGGAAAAATTAGGGCAACATGTAGCAAAAATTTAGCTACATTAAAGTTACTTGGACGGCAAGTAATGGGTGTGACGGCAAGGGTAAATTTTTTTATTTTTTTCCTTTTTGTTGACTTGGGCCTCAAACTCAAACTGTATCATCAAGGAAAACTGATTAGTACTTGGGTCAAACTTGACCCCCTTTATTAACATAAAAATTTGAAATTAAACAAAATAAATTAAACTAGAAAAAAACATTGTAAAACTTAATTAGAAAATATCTTCTTAACAAATTACATTAAATTGATTCCCACCCAGGAAAGGTTGGAGGGGTCACAACGGTCCCGCTTAAGTTCCAATCTCCTTAGACAAAATTAATTAAATGTACTTAATTAAGAAAATAAATTCTAATTATTTATTTATTTTCAAGACAAGTTTATGAAAAATCAAGGGTCTGTTAATTTGAATGAGGATTCAACTCGCTCAACTTCACCATTCCAATAGTGTTTGAGACATTGACCATTGACTTTAAACGTACCTCTATAATTGTCGTACAATTCAATAGCTCCATAAGGATAAACTTGGTGGATGGTATAAGGTCCTTTACATTGGGATTTCAGCTTCCCAGGAAATAACTTCAGCCTTGAATTAAACAACAACACCTTCTGACCTTCTTTAAACTCGCGAGGTTGTATATGACTATCATGCCATCTATTTGATCTTTCTTTACACATTTTGACATTCTCATAGGAAAACAACCTCATCTCTTCCAACTCATCAAGTTGTAACATCCTTCTCTCACCGGCTTGCTTAAGATCAAAGTTCAACTGCTTCGAAGCCCAGTGAGCTTTATTCTCCAATTCTAATGGCAAATGACATTCCTTTCCAATGACTAACTGATAAGGAGTCATTCTTAACAGATTCTTAAATGCTATTTGATAGGCCCATCATGCATCATCGAGCCTTCGAGACCAATCTTATCTGTTAGGGCATACTACTTTTTCAAGGATACTTTTGATTTCACGGTTAACTCTTTCAACTTTTCCATTAGACTGGGGGTGATAGGCAGTAGCAATCTTGTGCTTCGCATCATATTTGTCAAGCAACCACTTAAGCCATTTGTTTACAAAGTGAGAACCTTCATCACTAATAATAGCTCTTGGTGTCTCAAATCGTGTAAACACATGCTTATGTAGGAATCGCATGACTACCTTAGCATCATTTGTAGGGTATGCTTCAACTTCAACCCAGTTGGATACATAGTCCACAACAACTAAGATATATTTGTTCCCATATGAAGAAGGAAACGGGCCTAAGAAGTCAATGCCCCATACATCGAACAATTCAATCTCTAAAATGTTTGTCAAGGGTATCCCATTCCCCCTTGATATATTTCTAGTCCTTTTGCATTTATCACAGTTCTTCACATAAGCATAAGCATCTTTAAATAGTGTAAGCCAAAAGAAACCTGCTTGCAAAATATTTGCTATAGTATTGGAACCACCGAAGTGTCCTCCACTTGGAGATGAATGGCAATGATATAAGATCTTAGCAATCTCACTTTCAGCTACACACTTTCGGGTTATATTATCTGCACACTGTTTAAACAAAAACAGATCCTCCCAAAAATAATACTGACTATCATGAAGGAATTTCTTCCTTTTTTGGTATGTCATTTCTTGAGGAATCATTCCACATGCAAGATAATTGGCAAAATCAACAAACTAGGGTATTTCATGAATGCGACTTACCTCAAATAAGTGCTCATCTGGGAAATTCTCATTGAGAGGCACACCAGACTAGGTTACCTTATCTTGGTCCAACCTCGACAGATGATCAGCTACTTGATTTTCAACACCTTTTCTGTCTTAGATCTCAAGGTCAAATTCTTGAAGTAAAAGTATCCAACGAATTAGCCTTGGTTTTGCATCTTTTTTCGTGAGCAAGTATTTAATGGCCGCATGGTCAGTAAATACTGTAACTTTGATACCTATAAGATATGAACATAATTTGTCAAAAGCAAAAACTATAAAAAAATAGTTCCTTTTCAGTTGTCGTATAATTGAGTTGGGCTCTCGTCAAGGTTCTACTTGCATAGTAAATGGGGTGGAATACTTTATTTCTTATTTGACCCATCACAGCTCTAACAACATAATCACTTGCATTGCACATCAACTCAAAAGGTGAGTTCCAATCAGGTGTAACGATTACTGGGGATGTAATTAATCGATTCTTTAGATCTTCAAAAGCTTCCAAACATGCTTTGTTGAAATTGAACACTGTATCTTTCTCTAACAACAAACACAGTGACTTAGAAATTTTTGAGAAATCCTTGATAAACCTTTGGTAAAAACGAGCATGGCCTAAGAAATTTCTGAATCCTTTCACATTAATTGGGGTTGGTAATCTTTCAATTACATCCACCTTTGCTTTATCGACTTCAATTCCTTTCTTTGAGATTTTATTACCTAAGACAATCCCTTCCTTGACCATGAAATGACATTTTTCCCAATTAAGGACAAGATTCACTCTTCGCGTCTCTTTAGTACCTTAGCCAAATTACTCAAACAGATATCATAGGTGTTACCAAAAACAAAAAAATCATCCATGAAAACCTCAACAAAATTTTCGACCATATTAGTAAATATTGCCATCATGCATCGTTGAAAAGTTGCAGGTGCATTGCATAAACCAAAAGGCATTCGCCTAAAAGCAAACATATCATATAGACAAGTAAAGGTTGTTTTATGTTGGTCCTCCGGGGCTACAACTATTTGGTTATATCCCGAATAGCCATCTAAATAACAATAGAATTCATTGCCTACCAGTCGATCTAACATCTAATCCATAAAAGGCAACAAAAAATGGTCCTTCCGAGAGGCTTTATTCAGCTTTCTGTAATCAATAAAGATTCTCCAACCGGTAACAGTTCTTATTGGAATTAACTCATTACACTCATTTTCAACAATTGTGATTCCACCTTTTTTCGGCACACACTGCACCGACTTACCCACGAATTATTTGAAATAGGATAGATGATTCCTGCATCTAACTATTTAATCACTTCCTTTCTCACAACTTCTTTCATAATAGGATTGAGCCTCCTTTGCCCATCAATTCGAGCTCTTTCACCTTCTTTCATAGTAAGATTCACCAATGTTACAGGGTATAGTAAAGGTTCCTGGGTTTTCAATTTCGGTGGTAGTTTGTTCTGTAGGAACGCACTGCACTCTCTTGTCGAAGCAACAGTCTCATACTCATTCAGTCGTTTCTTCTTGGACAGTATATCCTTCATAAACTTCACATAATTCGACATTTGTTCCAAAGCCTTCACCAATGGAATATTGATGTGTAACTGCTTTAGAACATCCAAAACTTCTTGAATTGCACCTCCTATTTCTGCCTGTGTTGCTACAATCTTTGTGGATATGAAGGTGATGAAACTTTCAATTGAACCAGACAACTTTTCTGAGTAGGTAAATATGCATTCAAAGAGGATGTTAAAATATTTGAATTCACTAAGTCAGGGTTTACCTTTCAGACTTTGCAAATTTTGATTCCTTTGGTGTAGGAACTTCAACAACTGGTTGATTTTCCTCCTTTTCAACATGCTCATCTTCGACATCAATCAATCAGGGTTCCAGAGTCTTTCCACTTCGCAATGCTGCTGCCTTGATATGTTTTTTTACCCAAATTTCTTGGATTCTCAGTATCGCTCAAGCAAGGTTCCTTGTGGTCTACTATGAAGCTCCGTAGCTAACTGACCCATTTGGTTTTCCAAATTTTTTAGTGTTACTGCTTGGCTTTGGATCAAAGCATCATTCTTTGCCATGTATGCTTTCAACAAGTTCTCCAAACTATTTGATGCCTCAGCTTGAGGTGGTTTTGGAGCTTGCTGATTAAACCCTTGAGACTGTTTGGGTCTTTGCTGCAATGAGTTGTTGTTTGGTCCATTTCCTTGGTTGCTCCAAGAAAAGTTAGGATGTTTACGCCATGAAGGATTGTAAAAGTTGGACTAGAGTCCTTTTCCACTCCTATTTTGATATTGGTTCCCCACATAGTACACTGAATCAGGATTTGATGGACAATACTCAAAAGAATGACCTTCCTTACAGTACACATAGGAAACTACTTCAAACAGACTTGGTGGCTGAGCTGTAAAATGATTAGTACTATTAGCGGTTAACTATTTTAACATAGAGGAAATAGACGATACTTGAGCTGATAACGAAGTGAGAGAGTCAACTTCATGAATTCCAGCTACACATCTTCCTGAAGCTGTTTGATTTGTTGGCCATTGATAGTTATTACTCACGATCCTCTCGATGATCTCATAAGCTTCATTATAAGACTTAGACAAAATTGTACCATTCGTGGAAGCATCTACCATCAATCTTGTATGTGCATTGAGACCATTATAGAATGTCTCCAACTGGATAGAATGAGGAATCCCATGATGAGGACACTTACGAAGTAACTCCTTGAATCGCTCCCAAGCCTCATACAAAAGCTCGTCATCTAGTTGTTGGAAAGTTGTGATCTCGTTCCTCAACTTAGCATTTTTGCTAGGTGGGAAATACTTAACAAAAAATCTCTCTACTAATTCTTGCCATGTAGATATGGAACTTGGTGGTAATGAATTGAGCCATGCTCGTGCTCGATCTCACAACGAGTACGGAAACAACTTCAACCTCAGTGTGTCTTTAGTCACACAGACTATCTTAAGTGAATCACTCACCTCCATAAATAATCGAAGGTGGAGATGTGGGTTTTTCGTGGGCATACTACTAAATTGGCCCACCGTTTTTAGCATTTGAAACATCACTGGTTTCAATTCAAACTGGGTTGCCTCATTATCTGGCCTTCTAATTCCTGGGTTTAGCTCACTAAAAAGTGGCACAGCATATTGTCTGATGCATCGATCCTTATCATCGACAATGAGGATGGGATTTCGTACATAATCGGCTTCATTACCTTGGTCTTGATTCTGATTTCCAAGGTCCATCTCGATTTGTCTTTAAGTTGTTCGTTCATGTCTTCTTTGTTTGAAAGTTCGCTCAATTTCAGGGTCTACAGGGAGTAAATTGATAATTTTCTCTATGCTCATAAACACTTGAGAAGAAAACCACAAAAATTAAAAAGAATAAGTTAGTAATATTAAAAATAAATCAAATTGAAAATAAATAATTCCACGAAAAAAATGACTATGGCAATAGTTGACAATCCCCAGCAACAACGACAAAAACTTGTAACGCTCAGGTTTGTGCAAGTGTACACAGTCGTTATCAAGTAATAAGTAAGTATCAAGTTATCATCTCCACAGGGATTGTGCTTGTGCTAAGTCACTTAACTTGTACAACTATATTAACAATTTGAAAAAAGAAAAACACAATATAGTTGAGAAGTGGTGTCTAAATTAAATTAAATGCAATGATCCCTAATGCAATTTTTCCTAAGTATGCAGACTATATGAATGAAGTAGATTTTAGCAAAATTAAACAAAATTTGCAACAATTATAACATAAATAAACTAGGACAATTAATTTAATTAAACTTAATTTATTATCATCATACTTAATAATATTCAGAATAACATTCCATGGCAACTCGATCTTTCATGAGTTTGGAAACCAAATTAGGTCCTTTTGGAATCCTTTACTTAGTAAATACGCATTTTATTGAACTTTATTTACTAAGGGTTTCTTAGCATTCGTGTGAGGTAATAGGGACGTGTTAGGTTTGAAACAATTAAATCACACAAATCTAAAAACTATGCAGATAACAGAGCCTGGTTAGGGTTGTTATGCAACCTACAATTTAATCGGGTTAGGGTCTAAATTGAGCAAGCACATTTCAATTATGCGTCCATTAGCCGTCGTCTGGTTAGGATCGCTCAACTAATTTAGGTGCATTTCAATCACGTATGAACGAAATACAAACTTGATTTTAATTGAAAACATGATCGATTGAGGCACAAACATTATAAGCATGAATCAAATAAATATTATTTAATTAAAATAATCATCCTAGCTTAAATAAAATTAAGCTATCATTGTTGTAAAAAAGAACAAAGAACTCATAGCAAACATCTTTAAATTAATTTAAAGAAGAGAAAGATTAAACCCAATTCAGAGTGGCTATCACCCAAGACTTTGATTGACGAGGCTCCTTCACTCATTTGCTTTGCTTCTTTGCTGATGGCTCTCCAAGGTGGCTGACCAAAGCCTCCTGAAGAAGATAATTTGCTGAAATCCTTTATGCAAGGATGGTGAGAGGTGTGAGAGCGAAGAGAGTTGAGAGAATTGAGAGAGCAGAGAATGATGAGAAGTGAGGGATGATGGGATGAAGGATGAGGGATGATTGAAGAATGAATGAGAATGTCTTATTTATAGGTGAGGAGAGGGGAATAGTTTACTAAAAATAGGGGTGTTCATCCTTTGAAGAATCTCCCATGGTTGGCCAGCCATAAATCAAGAAAATCAAGCTGATTTTTCCTTTATATTTGGTCAGTTTGGATGCCACAACAATTCAGGACGGAGGCTCGGCCAAGTGCAAATCTTCAGGTAAATCTCTAATTTCTTCAGTTCTTTAAGAACCTTGTATAATTAAACCAAAAGTTGGTTTATAATCAACCATGTGTAGCCAAAAATTGGGTTGACTTGGTCCCCACTTGGACGGTTTTGCAATTAGAAGAAAATCCTTAGACCTGCCAAAAATAGCAGATAGTTTAAAGGACCAATAAATTAATTTAACAACTTTAATTAATCAATTTACTTAATTAATTAAATCCAATTTCTATTAATGAAATATTTAAAATAAATTATTAAAATATAACATTATATTTTATTATTTAATTTAATCATGCATGACTCACTTCATAGCTTAAAAATACAATATGCTTAAATTAATATAAAATAAGCCATTTTATGCATGAAAACTATATAATAAAACATAAAATCACATTTTAATAATTTCTAGGTCCTAATTTCATATTTTCACATATTTCATTAATCTATTAAACAATTACTTGGTTTTAACAACAATTTTAAGTAAAAAGGTGATGAATTATATAGGAAAAATGCTATATATTTTTTCGTTTACAGCAACAAGGCACTGTGAGGGAGTATGTCCAGGAGTTTAGCGAACTCATGCTTCATATCTCAGATATGGGTGAGAAAGAGGCATTCTTTTCCTTCATGGATGGGTTGAAACCGTGGGCGAAGCAAGAGTTGCAACGCCGAAGAGTCCAAGAGCTTACCAAGCTATGTCTGTAGCAGAATCATTTGTTAAATTTGGTGGAAAAAAAGACAAGCTCGATTCTTCTAAGCCCAAATTCAATCAAAAGGGTAATAGTAGGGGAGATAAAGAAAAACCCACTGGGAACGGCAACGGTAAAAAGCCTTGGGATAAAAGGAAGAGTGGGCCTATAAGTTGCTTTCACTGTGATGGTCCACATATGATCAAGGATTGTCCAAAAAAGGCCACACTCACGGCTATGGAAGCAAAGGTGGAGTCAGATGTGGAGGATAACAATCTTGGTTTGATACTAGGGGGTGTCGAAGATAGAACGAGTCATGGGCTGATGTTTGTAGACATCATTGTGGCCAGCGAAAAATTGAATGCGCTTGTTGACACTTGTGCATCTGATTTGTTGATGTTCGAAGAGCCTGCTCGTAAACTTGGCCTCAAGATAGAGAATGAGTTGGGTCGGATCAAAATAGTGAACTCAGAAAGTGTTCTAATCAATGGGTTTGAAAGGGAGTGGATCTTCAACTTGGCAATTAGATCGACAAGGTATCCGTTAAGGTAATACCACTCGATGACTATGATTTTGTGGTTGGATTAAGTTTCCTTGATCAGGTTAATGCGCTTATTGCTCCTTCGAGTACTTACATAGTGATTTCGGGTTCAAACCATCAATGCATGGTGAGAATGAAAAGGAAAATAATCTTAGAGAGACAAACACTGTCAACAATTCAATTTGCTAAAGGAGTACGCAGGGATGAAGTCTCCTATTTAGCCACCTTGAAGATCGAGGAGATCGTTAAGTCCATTAGTGAGATCCCAAAAGAAGTGGGACAATTATTGCAGTCTTTTCGGGACGTGATGCCCGTTCAGTTGCCCAAAAGTTTGCCACCCAAGAAGGAGGTGGACCATAAAATTGAGTTAGAATTAGAATGGTTTAGGGTTTAGGGTTTAGGGTTTAGGGACCATAAAAAGTTTGCAAGGGCCCCCTATTGTATGTCTCCGCTAGAATTAGAAGAGTTGCGTAAACAATTGAAGGAACTTTTAGATACGGGATTCATTAGGCCATCTAAATCTCCATATGGTGCACCAGTATTGTTTCAAAAGAAACATGATGGGTTATTGAGAATGTGCATCGATTATCAGGTTCTAAATAAGATCACTGTGAAGAACAGGTACCTTATTCCTCTTATTGCAGATTTGTTTGATTCACTTGGTAGTGCGAGATGGTTTACTAAGTTGGACTTAATATCAGGATACCATCAAGTTCGAATAGCCGAGGGGGATGAGCCAAAGACAGCTTGTGTGACACGGTATGGTTTGTATGAGTTCCTTGTGATGCCCTTCGGACTCACGAATGCCCCAACTACATTCTGCACCATAATGAATGAGGTACTTCAACCTTTTCTTGATCTTTTTGTGTTTGTTTATCTTGATGATATTGTGGTTTATAGTAAGTCTCTTGAGGAGCATGTGGGACACTTGAGGGAGGTGTTCCAAACTTTGAGGGAAAATGAGTTGTTCATCAAAGTGGAGAAGTGCTCATTTTCCCGATAAGAAGTGTCATTCCTAGGCCACACTGTGGGAGGTGGTAAGATCTGAATGGATGAGGGCAATATTCGGGCTATTTTTGATTGAGAGCCTCCAACCAAGGTGACAGATTTGAGATCTTTCCTTGGGTTGGTGAATTACTATCGACGCTTCATCAAAGGCTACTCTAAAATTACCATACCCTTGATGAACATGTTGAAAAAGGGGAAGGTATGGGATTGGAATCCGCAATGTGAGAGGGCCTTTAATAAAGTGAAGTAAGAGATGACGAGGGAGCTAGTACTTACTTTACAGGGTTATTCAAGGCCTTATGAGGTATGTACAAATGCATCAGATTATGGTATTAGAGGAATACTGATGTAAGATGGACATCTAATTGCTTTCGAGAGTGGGAAGCTTAATGAGACGGAGCGGAGGTACATGGTCTAAGAAAAGGAGATGATCGCGATAGTGCACTGCTTGCCCACTTGGAGACATTATTTATTAGGTTCCAGGTTCGTTGTCCTTATCGATAATGTTGCCAACAATTATTTGTTAACCCAGAAAAAGTTGTCTCCCAAACAAGCTCGTGGTCCTTACCGATAATGTTTCCAATAGTTATTAGCCAACCTGATGGTTCCTTATTGGAACGCATTCAAGAGGGATTGTCCCATGATCCCATAGCCAAAAATTTGATTGAGCTTGCCAAGGAGGGAAGAACGATGAAATTTTGGCTTGATGGGGAGCTATTATACACTCATGGACATCATCTCTATGTGCCCTATTATGGGAAACTACATAAGAAAGTCATGAAAGAGTGCCATGACTCGAGATGGGCGGGCCATCCAAGGATGCACTGTACTTTGGCCCTTTTGGAGGATCGTTATTACTCGCCTCACATGGGTGATGATCTGGAAGCTTATGTGAAAACTTGTCTAGTATGCCAACAAGACAAGGTCAAGTTAAAGATTCCAGCCGGGTTGCTACAACCTTTGCCCATTCCGAAAAGACCATGGGAGAGTTTATCCATGGATTTTATTGTTAGTTTGCCAAAGCCTGATGGGCTTACGAGTATTCTTGTTGCGGTGGACAGGTTTTCAAAGTACACGACAATTGTTCTGGCTACCAAGGAGTGCCCTAATGAGGAGGTAGCTCGTTTATTCCTTAGACACGTGGAGAATTATTAGAGAGTGCCACTGTATATTATCAGTGATCGAGATAGGCGATTTACGGGCCGGTTCTAGACGGAGTTGTTTAAAGAAATGGGCTCAGATTTGAACTTTTCCACGAGCATGCATCCGTAAATCGATGGGCAAACCGAAAGATTGATTGTATTGTTGGAGACATATCTTCGACACTATGTAAGTGCTACACTTTTTTTTTTGAACTAAAATGTGAGTGCCACACTTGTGCGAAGGTATGAGGGGACATTTAAAGTTGTAAAAAGAGTAGGCAAGGTAGCCTACAAGCTCGAGTTGCTAGCAAAGCTCAAAGTCCACTCAGTGTTCCACGTAAGCATGCTTAAGCCATTTCAAGGAGATCAAGAGGATCCGAAATTGAGGCAAGCCTGAACGAGCACCTATGGGGGTAAAGGTCTCTTACGCCCGTGAAGTTGAAACCATTGAGGCAGATCGTGTGATTAGATGAAAGTACCATCGACCGTGACATGAATACTTAGTTCGATGGAAGGGACTTCCTGATAGTGAAGCAAGTTGAGAACTTGCTGAGGCATTGTGGTAGTTTCAAGCAAAGATTGACTAGTTCCATGAGGAGGATGCGACGAGGGCGTCACTAGAACAAGTGGAGGAGAATGTCATGGGTTGCGTATGGGAGCCCGTAAGCATGACTAACTTGCACGATCCATCGCATTCAAGGAATGTCATTTGGCCCAAGCAGACTGGTCCATTGCTTCGAGAGATTAAAAGCCCATCTCTGGAGTTTGGTAAATATGGAAAGTGATCTTCAAAGATATGCTTGGAAAGTAAGAAAGGTGATCTTCAGAGATATGTGATCTTAGACATTAAATGTAATATTTAGAAGATACGATTATGTAATCTTAAAGATTTGATATCTAGATAGCTTTTAATTGTAGCCATTGATGTACTTTGATCTATACTGTTGATTTTGGGGAGGCTTAGCTATAAATAAAGGCCTATCTACTCATTGTAAAGTATTCAGTTATTAATAGAAATTTGAGAGTATTCACTCAAACTTTTCTTTCAAGTGTTCTTGCTTTTCTGTGGCTTTTGTTCATCTTTCAAAGTTCGTTCTTACTTTGTTCTTCTGCTGTTCTCTGTTGGTGCCTTATAGGAATTCTGTTGAATCTTAATTTGTTACGAGTTATGGCTGACCTAGGCATTTTTGAATAAAGAAACTGTCTAAGGCCGCACAGATCACGTGGGAAAAACCTAAGTCCGTGACACAAGTAACATAATCAGGAAGTGCGTAGCTGGAATTGAGATTGAAGAGATTTTGCACCACTGCCATTCATCTCTGAGTGGGCGACACTTTGGGGGTTCTCGTACAACAGCGAAGATTTTACAAGATGGATTCTTTTGGCCTATAGTGTAATAACCCATTTTTTAGTGGTGACAGAATAATGGTTTTGGGACCACAAGTTTCCGTTGTGTCGACCCATAAATATTATTTATAAAATATTTATGGAGTTATTAGAGTCGTATTAAAATTTAGTTAATAAATTTTAACATTTATATAACTAACTAAAGAAAAAGGACTAAATTGTAAAAAATGGTGTAAAACTTGTTAAGTATTGCATTTAGATGATCAAATAGCTTAATTATTAAATAAGGGAGGATCTATGAAGCAATTATACCTTATTAAGAGTAGTGGGTGGTAATAGAAACAAAAACAATTAATTTTAACTTATAATTGATAGCAATTTTATAAATTTTGCAAAATTAAAACAAATTAATTTGAAGAAATAAACACTTTCTTCTCCATTTCTTCCACCCATTGTCAAAACACCATTGAAAGAGGGCTCCAAGCTTGGGTTTTCATTTCCTTGGTGCATGTGAGCTCAATTCTCTCCTATTTCCTGTAATTTTTATGTTTTTATGATTGTTACAAGTAAGTCCAGCTAGTCCGTACCTTTTTTTTAATCTGTTAAAAATTTTAAAAGTTTCCATTGATGAATCTTGGATTTTTTTATCATAATTATGTGTTTGAAGCTTTGATTGTGGTATTTGGTTGTTTTGTGAAGTAATTTTTATTAGTTTTTTATTTTAAGATTAAATTGTTAAAATGTCAAAAGTTTAGGGTTTGATGGTGAATTATAGGTACACTTAGGACTTTGTGGAGGCCTTGAGTAATTGGCTGAAACTTGAATTCTAAAGAATGCTCAATTTGTTGATTTATGGTTAGGCGACTAAATTGTATAAATTGTAAAAGTTACTGGCAATTGTTTATTTTTTGAAAAAATAGTGTAAAAATTTCAGAATCAATTAGCATTTGAAAAACAAGCTAATAAAAGGAAATTTTACATTTTTAGATCAAGACCCTGTTGATTTACGTGGAAAAAGGAAAACTACAGAATAGCCCCTAAACTTTTACAGTTATTACAATTCAATCCAGGTAAGTTCGTTCGGCTTGTAATTTAACATCTATATGAATTATATAATGACATGATATAGAATTTTAGATGTTAAACGTTATTTTCATAATGTAAAACTGTTTGGGAAATTGTTACTGAATTAAGATGTTTGGGTCGGATAAACGCGTGATCGTGTACAACTTAATGATAGAGTGTTATATGGGGTTGGAGAGGACATTGATGCAGTGTGATTTATACATTTATCTTGAGTATACCGAGGTTCAAAATTTGTTACGAACCATCGCGTATTACTCCCTGATTCTAGTGTGTTACCGGGGGCGGATGTAAAGCACTCGAGTTGGCACTTAGTGCCGAGGTATGTTTTGGAGGGATGTTGGCTTAAAGGCTAAGCATTTAGTGCCGAGATGAGTTATCGGTTGGATTAACTCTTATTAGCGCTTGGTGTTTTTCGGTTGGACTACTTGTGTACTCGTATCTGTAAGTCATTCATCAGGTTGTAATTATTGGATTAATTACTTGTTTAAAGACATTGAATGGCATGTTTTGTACTTGATATCCTGAAGTGATTTCGCTGTGGACATGTATGCTTTTCGGAAATTAATATTTGAGAATTGAATTGAGCTATGTAATTCACTGGATTGAAATTGTGGATGACAGGAAACATTAGTTGTGGACTTGTATTTGATTAAATTGTTATGTTTATTTTGGTAAGATTCATTGTTTCTGTCCGTCGAACTTACTAAGATTCAATAAGCTTACTTGTGTGATTTGCATTTTCTTGTAGATATCTTTTCGTGGGATAGAAGACCAGATCAGCACTCAAGTCACACTATCCATCCGATTTCAGTAGATTTTGAACGTTTATTTGGGATTATATGGCATGTAATAGGTTGTTATGTTAATGACCTTGTTTGATATGTAAATAGGTGAAGTATGTACCGAGTTAATCTTTGATTGTAATCTGATGATAATTACATGGTTACTAGGTATGGTGATAAATGCAAGTGTAATTTGTGAAGTTGTGGTTATGTTTTTCGGTAATCTAGTTAAGAACAACTTATGGTACATGTTGTTCTCAAATTATCTAGTATAAGGTTAGGTAATTAGCTTAAAATGACAAGATTTTATGTTTAAATGGTTAATGATTTATTTCATTGTACATTTATGTATAATTATGGTACCAATGAGGGTACATTTGGTTAGACACTTAAAATGATTGATTTGACATGATTTGAGTAGGTTTAATGATAATTTGAATAGGTATAATAACTAGTTAATGCGTTACTTGGTGTCTAAGGAAGCTTGAAATGGTAAACTTGATGTTTAGGGTTCATTTTGGTGCAAACGGTCTCATTACATGGACGTCTGAAATTATAATCTTAAGTGTAGTATACACACGGGCTAACACATAGCCTTGTGATCTAAGTCAGTGAGTTACACGACCTATATACATGGGCGTGTGAGCTCAGGTACGGGCGTGGGGAATGACCACACGGCCATATCTAGAGCCTGGCTACCTGGGCTCTGTCACACAGCCGTGTGACCCCTGCTTTGAATTTTTTTAGTTTTTCCTTGAACTTTCTGATTTGTTTCAAATTACTCCTTAAGGGTTCTATTGTCCCTGTTCATTTCAGTTAACTTGTAGCATTCCCGTAACCCTATTCTAGCGACGGATATGGGTTAGAGGTGTTACATACAGTGTTTAAAATGTGTATGCATATGTGAAAAATTGTGATAGATGCCAAAGAACCGGAAACATATAAAGAAGGAACGGGATGCCCTTAAAAAATATTTTAGAGGTTGAACTATTCGACCTATAGGGCATTGATTTTCTAGGCTAGTTTCCTTCTTCATATTGTAATAAATATATTTTTGTAGTTGTGGACTATGTATCCAAGTGGGTTGAAGCTGAGGCTTACCCAACAAATGGTGCTAAGGTAGTCATGTGATTCCTACGTAAGGATGTGTTTACACGGTTTGGGGCTCCTAGAGATATAATTAGCGATGAAGGATCTCACTTTGTAAATAAGTGGCTTAAGTGGTTGCTTGGCAAGTATGATGTAAAGCATAAGATTGCTACTGCTTATAACCCACAATCAAATGGGCAAGTTGAAAGGGTAAATCGAGAAATCAAAGGCATTCTGGAGAGGGTGGTATTCCCTAACAGAAAAGATTGGTCTCAAAGGCTCGATGATGCTCTATGAACCTCTCGAACTGCTTTTAAGACGTCGTTAGGAATGACTTCCTATCGATTAGTTTTTGTAAAGGCATGTCATTTTCCACTTGAATTGGAGAATAAATCTTATTGGGATTTGAAATAATTAAATTTGGATCTTAAGCAAGCTGATGAGAGAAGGATGTTACAACTTGATGAGTTGGAAGAGTTGAGGTTATTTTCATACGAAAATGCCAAGATGTGTAAAGAAAAATATAACAGATAACATGATAATCATATACAACCTTGTGAATTCAAAGAAGGCCAGAAAGTGTTTTTGTTTAATTCAAGGCTAAGGTTATTTCCTAGAAAACTCAAGTCCTGATGGAAGGGACCTTATACTATCCATAAAGTTTATCCATATGGAGCTGTAGAATTGTACGACAACTATGGAGGTACGTTTAAAGTTAATGGTCAATGTCTCAAGCACTATTGGGATGGTGAAGTTGAGCGAATTAAATCCTCGTTCAAATTATTAGACCCTTAACTTTTCATAAACCTACCTTTTAGTAAAAAGTTAGAAATTATTTTATTAAATTAGTACATTTAATTAATTCTGTCTAAGAAGATTGAGACTTAAGTGGGAACGTTGTGACCTTTCCAACCTTTCCGGGGAATTAATTTAATGTAATTTTTTAAGAAGAAAATTTCTAATTAATTTTAAAATTTTTATTTTTAGTTTTACATTTATTTTACATTTTTATCTTTTCCTTTAATTTTAAATTAAATTAAATTGGTTTATGTTTAATAAAGGGGGTCAAATTGGCCCAAGTACTAATTCGTTTATTTATTTTTAAGCAGTCTAATTTGTAAATACAATTTGGGCTTAAGGCCTGAACAGAAAAGAGGAGAAATTTACCCATTGATTGTCATCCATAAGGGTTCCCTAAAACCCTAATTTTTCCACCAGTTTTTCCTTCCATATTTACTTGTCGCCCAAGTCACCTTAAGTAGCTAAAATTTTGCTATAAGTTTTCCTTAATTCATCACTATATAAATCCCTCTCCACCACCATAATTTTCACAACCCTTCAAGTACTTAGCTTAAACCCTAGCCACTCATTTTTTTTCCTCTTAGCCGTCGGCCTAAATCCCAAAATTTCTCCCCAAAATCATTTCCTTGTCGCAAAACCCTAGCGTTGTCGCTGCAAGCTTTTTGCCAGAACAACCCTATCACTGCCGCATCCTATCACCGTCACAAGCTTCGCACCACCGTAAGTCGATCACCTGTGCAAACACCTTGTTCCATCCATTGCCAATTCTTCTCCTTTCCTTTTGTCAAAATTCTACCTATATTTCGGGAAAAATCCCCATGTCTCGTAAAAGAACTAGATCTTCCAATACCTCTGCTGAAAATCTCATTGTGATTCAAGATGAGGAAGTAAAAGAAAGGTTTGATTCCATCTTCTAAAGTCAACCTATGATGACAAAAAAAAGGTTTCAACTTGGAAAGTAATGATAAAATGGTTGTACCTTTGCCGATTCAAAAGACAATTGATTCCCTCAATTGAAATTATTTTTTCAATACACGATCATTGCCTAAAGAAGAGTTAGTTCGAGAGTTCTATGCAAATTTGAGTAAGTCGAATGCTACTGAAGTTCTTGTTTGCAAGAAAAAGGTACCCCTAACTTTTAAATCCATTAATGATTTGTTTAATCTACCTGATGTTGAAGAAGATGAGTACTTTGCCATGATGACAAATATAAATTGGGATTTTCTTCAACAAGCGCTTAATGTCGTGACAAATCTGGGATCCCAATGGATTATAAGGATGTATGGTAGTCATTATTTCCAAAGGGAATATTCAAAGTCATTGGCTAAGTTATGGTTCTACTTTTCTCGATATAGTTTCATGTCTATCTCACACAGTTCTACCATCTCAATAAAATGAATACTTTTATTGTACACAATTATGACAGAAAGGTCTATCAATGTTAAGAAGATCATTCTCAAGGAAATCCATGATTGTGCTAGAAAGAAGACTGTAAGTGCTTACTTTCCATCATTGATAACTTCACTTTGCCTAAGGGCCCAAGTTAAAACAAAAGGAGACCTGAAGGCCCGTATGTTAAAGGTTGGATCATAGCCCATGATCTTGAAAGGTTAGTGGAGAATGTCCATGAACTAAATCCAAATGAACTAAGTGAACCAAAAAAACCAGAAATTGATAAGTTATTGAACAAATTCAAAACTGAGGCTAACTCAGTCACTGAGACAGAAGAAGCAAAATCTAAGGAAGAACCGATAAAGGAACTGGAGGTCTCTGAATCAAGAGAGGAGCTGAATGCTGATGAGCCAGTGGAACCAAGTGTTGATCTTGAGTTGAATATTCCTCGGCCCACTTCTTCAAATACTATAAAGAAATCAGAACTGCCAATTATGATGGATATGATGAAATATATGCATAACCAACAATAGGCTTATTGGAAATATGCAAACTTTAGATGTAATAACCCAAACTTGCTCGGCCCACAAACATTAAAAAAATATAAAGCCAAATAAAAATTAAAAGTCCAATAATATCAGTCTAGTTATAATAGCCTAACAATTAACCCATTACCCAAACCCAAAATACATTTTCCAAACCCGATAGCAAGCCAAATACCCAAACCCGAGTAACCCAACACCAAACCCAATCCCAACTCGAAGTGGCCCATTTGCTTGAAACATCCAGAAACCCTAGGGTTTTTGGAAAGATTTGCGCCGCAGGCAAGTCAGGCTCCTCTCGCGCGTGTACCACCATGCCTCCCAGCCACGCACGCATCCGTACGGCCACCTCCGTACAACCAGGCTGGCCGAATACCTGCAAAAACACACGCAGGCAGCAGCCAATAAAAAAAATAGAATAAGGGTGAACCTTGTATTTATTTTATTTTGTTTCTTATTTTCTAAAAATCGGGCTATAAGAAAGCCATTCAAACACTGTAAACGGATTACGCATTCAAAAAAAATACAAAAGATATCAAAAATGTGATTTCCGATTTTCTTTTCTTCTTTCCATTCATATTTAGTTTCTTTTTTCGTTTAGGCATCTACTGATTTTCATTAAAGATAGAAATAGCAGCAAGAAGGGGAGAAAGGTACCTTGTGACAAGATTCGGGCCTCCTTCGTTTCCATCAAGGAACAGGTCTGGATCGGAGATCACTTGAGCCCCCTCAGTGCGCAGAACGGCGCAGAGAACATTAGTTCTCTTTCGGTTCTCTGAAATGAAAACGTTTAGGGTTTTTAGTTTTTCAAACACAGGACTAAAACGTCGCCGTTTGCTGCTAACATAATAGCTTCAAAACGGCGTCGTTTGACGACCAGACCCAGGCGGTGACCCGACCCGGGTAGGATCCGCGCATGTTGGACTAATTGGTCTATTTGCTAAATAGGTCCCTGTGTGTTTACTATGATTACAATTTGATTTCTCTAATTGTTTGTAATTTGTACGGTGCATTTAACTTGTTTTCATTCAGGTCCAACTTGAAACGGTACCGTTTTATGTGGTTGATTGTAATTATTTTAATGCTTGCGTTTAATTACTAGTTTAGTCCTTCAATGTTGAAACCGATTTCGATTTAATACAAATTCAGTTTTCTTTTTTTTAAATTCCAAAATATTTTTAATTAATTAAATCCTACTTTCGTATATTGTAATATTTAATATTATTTGTGATATTTATTTTTAATAGTGTTTAAATTTATTATTATAGTTCAAAATGTAATAAATTATTACTTTTTTGTTAATTTTGTATTCATTATACACCAATATTTTGAGTCAATTGCATTTTAATTTTGTTCTAATTTTCATCATTCAAATTTTATTTAAGTCTCAATTTGAAATTTGTTGATTATTGTTCTCAATTTCAAAAAAATGCTTTGCATATTTAATTTTGATTTCAAAAGTTTTAAAAATCAAGTTTTATACCAATTCATTGTTTTTAAAAGTATTGTAATATTGGCTTAATATTTTTCAAAATTATTATTGATATGATTTCTAAAATATAATACTTTACCCTCTTAAATTATTTTTAATATGTTCTAAATTCATTGGCATCATTTTAGATTTTCATGATATGGAATTATTTTAATATATATGTGTATAAAATGAATTGTAACTTGTAATTTCTAAAATTTTATTCTACGCTTTAAAATTGTTACTCATGTCGATTATGTTGATTGGTTTACTTGTGATTAAATTTTTTTGTATTAATTGTTCTCATTTTGTTATTTGTAAGATTGTTTACTAGTTTATTTGATTATTAATGTCGATGTATTATATATGTGGTTGCTCCAAATTGTAGAATTAACTTATTATTCATCATTCGCTTCAGATATTGTTATTCAATTATATTTTTTGTAAGAATTGCATTCCATTAAAACATTATAATCGTTCTATTTCAAAACTCCAAAAAAGGGCTTGGTGTTTAATAATTCTCGAGAGAATTGTGCCCTAACTTACTGGGCTTCAATTCTCTTCGATGGATTTATATTATCAAGTTTCCATTTTATTAAAACCATACCGTTATTAAAATAAAGCTCTTAAGATTACAAAATGTTGGATCCTAACTTACTGGATGTGGCATTTTGTTATCTCGATTTTAAAAAATAAAAGGCAATATTTGAGGTTTAAGAATTTCAAGATATTGAACCCTAACTCACTGGATTCTGATTTCTCGATTGACTTAAATAATCAAATAACCTTCTTTAAACTCATTTTTAAAAAAAAAAGGGGAACGTACTTAATTTTGATGATTGAATTGTTGTACTCTAACTTACTGAATGTGGCAATTTGTTTATTCAAAATAAGTACGTCTTGTTATTCAATTTGGTTTATTCAAATTTAAATTTTAAAAGGATCGTATTTTTAAAAAAAAATATTTTCAAAAAATTTCACCCTAAGACATAAAACAATCAATTTGGTACCAATTTTGGGCGTTACGAGGGTGCTAACCCTTCCTCGTACGTAACCGACTCCCAAACTTGTTTTCTCAAAATTCGCAGACCTAAAGTTATTTTCAAGGTGATCAGATCACACCTCAACAAAAGATCGGTGGCGACTCCTATTTTATTTTCAAAATCAATCCCTGATTTTCAAAAAAAATGGTTTCGACAGCTTGGCGACTCCACTGGAGAGGATAGAGAGTCAAGCCGTAAAATTGATTGTTTTGTCTTATTGTCGAAAATTAAAATTGGGTTTTAAAAAAATTTTACGATCTTCTCTTTGCGTTTATTGGTATGATCATTGTAAATTGCGCTGTTATACCTTAGCATCATATTGCATAAAGACTGTTTAGTCTTACCCTTTTAAGTGGGAGTGAGAAACTACTCCTTCGTGAGGTTTTCGCCTCCGTGCAGGATAGTGGATCACTTTCGGAATACATCCGTACCTATGTCTTCGTGAGATTTTCATCTCCTTGCAGCCATAGGGAAATGTATTCCCCTGAACTGAACTCGGTCTGTATGAGCCTATAATGGGTGAAGATCGAGGAATCTGCTTGTTCAGGTACCTTAACTTTAAAACCAAACTCCATATAGTGGACTTAGGAGCTCAACCTAGTTAGAATTATTCCAATCTGTAGTTATTGCCCAGATAGGTGTTTGTGTTTCTTATACTTGCTTTGAATTTTGTTTTTGTTGTACTGACTTGTATTTTGTTGATGTTTTTGCATGTCACTGCATATTTCAAAGAGTGTCGATTCAAATTCAGTTACTAAATTAGAAAATTTTCATGGCAAACGAATTTCTTGATAAAGTGGAAGACAATGCCATTGTCCGTATATGGTCAGAGAAAAGGTAATTAGAGAAAGGAGACAATTTAGCTAAGGGATATGTGTCAGAGTTGTGGGACTACACTCGTATTAGTGTGACGTAGAATAACCTTCAAGAGTTAAGGGAGATATGGGATCGGTGGAATGATGAGACCAAGTAGTTTTTCTACTCTAATTATGGGGACTTGTAGTACCTATTTGACATCAAGGTAGATGAACATTTGTTTCGAGTCTTTACTCAATATTGGAATCTTGCATATAGCTGTTTTACTTTTGGGAACGTAGATTTGGTGCCTACAGTGGAGGAATATACAACTTTACTGCATTACCCAAGGCTTCAGGTCGATAAAGCGTATTCCAGAGCCGCATATGTCCTAGCACTTTGGAAGAAATTATTGAATATTACGGGAATGAGTGAGCAATGGATCACAGCCAGGATCAATGAGAAGGGTGAGTGTAAATGTATCCCATGGAGGAATTTGCGAGATTTGATTCTAGCACATCCAAATATGAAAAAGAAAGTAGATGTGTTTGTTTGAGTATTTACGGGTTGGTGATCTTCCCTAGAGCACTAGGGCATGTTGATGAGGCAGTTGCAGATCTTTTTGGCTAAAACATTTAGATCTTTGAATGCATGCAGGCGAGCTGGCGAGGGCAGATTTATAGGTTGTGCACAGTTGCTACTAGCTTGGTTTCATAGTCATTTCTGAAAGGTCGACAAGATTTCATACCGGGTTTTCTCTTAACATTACTCTCCGTTAAAAGAGATAGTGGCTATGCCAAGAAGGGACGACATATCAGAAGAGAATTGGACGGCAATTCTCCAAAATCTTCAAGAGGAAGATGTTGAGTGGAGAGCTCCTTGGCTGATTCCTGACAGAATTCTGTACAGATGCGGGAGCTTTGATTGGGTTCCGTTGCTTGGAATTTTGGGAGTCGTTGGATATGCACATTTGCTTGTACTGAGGCAATATGGTTCAAGATAGTTTGTGCCGGCAACGCATGGTTTAGCTTAGTGTGAGTTCTTGTATCGAGGAGATAATTACAAGAAGAAGGTAAAAGAAATTTCTCAAGCATGGAATCAGGCTCATAGGATGAAAAGGTTATCTGTGGGCTCAATGACGACGCTTGAGTATAGTGAGTGGCGAAGCAAGAGAGTTAATGATAATATTCCGGAGTCAAACTCAGAGGGTGTTCGACCAACAAAAGAGTACTTACAAGTGATCCCATCGGAGTTGGAAATTATAAAGCAAGATTTCGAAAAAAAGAATTTAGAGCTTGAAAAGAAGATAGAACAGTTGGAAGAGGAAAATATGCATTTAAGGTTAGATGCTGATGTTCAAAAATTAGAGGCTGAAAAATTAAGAAAGGGGAAGAATAAAGCAGAGGATGACCTAGATAGTCTAAAGACGGATTACAAGAAGTTACGACTATCGAGGAGAACTGCTGGGCTAGGAAAGACTGCGGAGCAGTGGCGACAGGAGATCTAGGAAGAAAGAAGCAAAGCCGACCGGTGGGAAAAAAGTTTCAAGAAACACAAGTACAGAAAGAGACTTTAGCACGACAGATGTTAGAAACTCAAAACCATCAAGCAGAACTGAAAAATAGAATAGCAGAACTCGAGAGGTCACTTGCGTTGTATAGAAGTCGTAATTCTGTGGTAGAATTAAAGGCAAGTCTGTGCAAGATTGAGGAAATGAAAAAGAGGATGGAAGAATTGGAGTACGCATTACAAGGCTGTGGACAACGGATTGTATTCTTGGAGGGAAAGGAAGAGCGTTGGAGGGAACAACTTTATCACTCGCAGAATCAAATCCAGAACAGAGATTACATTATAGGCAAGGCCGTGTCTCAGATTCGTGAAGTAGCAAATCATTTACAAACAATGGCAATTCAAGCTGACGTTTTAAGCACAAAGTATGAGCTGGAATCAGATCGGGGTCAGGAGTTAACTTCATTGTTAAAGGAAGTTAAAACTTTGAGCATTAAGGCAAAACCATATTTGTAATCCATTTTATGTAAAGAATTTTGTTTATCAATAAAGTTTTCTAAAAGAAATTGGATTAGAATCGAAACCTTTCTGCATTCATTCCATACATTTTCATTACATGACATCATATGCATTCAAGATTATTAAAAAGTGTTTTAATTGGTTAAAATTATGCCTCAGTTAACCTGGACACCAACAAAAACTCATCAACCAAGCACCACTACGGTACCCATGCAAAGTCAAAAATTATGGATCAAAGATTAGAAAAGTTTGAGAGACTTCAGAAAGAAATGCAGAATCAGTTACAGATGCAAATGAAGGAGCAATTTGAAAAAATTCAACATGACATGACAGAAAGGATGCTAGAGTCTCAAAAGGACATGATGGCTGAGCTGACGCAATTACTGACTAAAGGAGTAAATAAAGGGAAAGGTTCTATGATTAATGATGAAGAAGAGACAAGGATGGACCCACCTATCCTCTAGGCTTTACTCCTCCGCATGTGCAGGTTCAGACTGAGGTGCATCCGCGTAGATCCTCGGTTTCAATAAAGCCTCAGCGGTTTCAAACTGATATTCCAATACTGACGAACTTCCAAGCCAGATCAGGCTCTAACCCTGGTGAGAACCCGGTAAATCTTGCTGTCCCGAATTTCGACGAAATAGCTGAGAAGGATAAAGTAAAGGAAGAATTACCGAAACAGTTTGAGGAGAAATGGAAATGGGTTGAAGGGAAGTTTAAGGCAATAGAAAACATTGAAAGTTATCATGGAATAGATGCAAAAGATCTGATTCTGGTCCCGGATTTAATGCTCCCTTATAAGTTCAAGATGCTAGAATTTGAGAAATATAATGGGACCAGTTGCCCTGAAGCCCATATTATAATGTTCTGTAGGAGAATGACTGGGTACATTAACAATGATCAGCTATTAATACATTGTTTTCAGGATAGCCTCATTGGGGCAGCATCTAAATGGTATAACCAGTTGAGCCGAACCAAAATTGGCACTTGGAGGGATTTGGCGCAGGCTTTTATGAGACAGTACAGTCATGTATCCGAAATAACGCTTGATAGAATCACTTTGCAGAATTTGGAAAAGAAATCAAATGAAAGTTTCAGACAGTATGCATAGAGGTGGAGAGAGATTGCAGTTCAAGTTCAACCACCACTTTTGGAAAAAGAAATGACGGTGCTTTTCATCAGCACATTGATGGTGCCATTTATCACGCACATGTTAGGAAGTGCCTCAAAGAGTTTCTCGGATATAATCATGAATGGGGAAAGGATTGAACATGCTATTAAAAGCGAAAAAATAGACGGTGGGGAGAATAATCGAAGGTCAGCTCCAAAGAAAAGAGAAAGTGAAGTAAACAATGTGAACGTATACAGTAAATCAATTACAGTGAATCAACCAAGGAAGATGGTTGCTAATCAACAAGGCTCATCGAAACAAGAATCAGGAATGAGGCAAAATACTGAGAAGCCCCAGTTCACGCCCATTCCAATGAAATATAAAAAGCTGTATTAGAATTTATTTAATACACATGTTGTTGCTCCTCGTTACTTGAATCCTCTACAACCCCCATATCTAAAAAGCTGTATTAGAAATTATTGTGAATTCCACCATAAAACAGGACACGAAATCTAAGAATGTGAAGGATTTAGGGCTTTGGTTCAAAGCATGATGGATAACAAGGAGATGAGGTTCTATGAAGATGTGGAAGAAAGGAGGAGCATATGCACGACGGAGTCAGGAATAGGGACTCTAAAAATAAATCATTCTGTAGTCATTATCACACGCCCTAAGAGTAATGAGGCCAGGGTTCAGGTAACACCAAAAATTGTAATCATTAAACCGTCAGGTTTCACATATAAGGATGATAAAATGGTTCCGTGGAATTATGGATGCAATGTGACAATCCCAGGAAAAGAAGTTGAGGGCAATATGGTAAAAGAATATCAGGAAAGGGGTTCTTATACTCACAATGGGAAGCGATATGACGCTCAAGCAGAATCGCCAAAAGAAGAGAATTGGAGGAAAGAATAGAGGAAAGGGAAGGCAGTGGAAATTGAGCCATTGGTTAATGAACCAATAAAAGAAGAGGAGGCAAAGGAGTTTTTGAAACACAGCGAATACAGTGTTGTGGAGCAATTGCACAAACAGCTGGCCCGCATTTCTATATTAGCTTTGCTCCAAAGTTCAAAAGTACATCGAAGTGCACTGATGAAAGTTCTAAATGAAACATATGTGACTGATGATATCTCAGTAAGCAAGCTAGATCGGTTGGTCAACAATATAAGTGCTGGCAATTTTATCTTCTTCAATGATGACGAAATACCGTCTGGCGGTAGAGGTTCTACTAAGGCTTTGCACATTACTACCTGATGCAAGGGGTACACACTGCCAGGGGTCTTGGTCGATAATGGATTTGCACTAAACGTATTGCCTTTATCTACTCTCAATCGGTTACCGGTGGACAGTTCACACATGAAAGCATGCCAGAGCATAGTCAGGGCATTTGATGGAACCGAAAGGAGGGTTATGGAGAGAATTGAAGTACCGTTAATGATTGGCTCAACCACTTATGAGATGGACTTCCTGATAATGGATATTAAGCCTTCCTACAACTGTTTATTAGGGAGACCGTGGATACATTCAGTCGGGGTAGTACCTTCATCGCTACATTAGAAGGTGAAGTTAGTATCAGAGGGACGATTGATAACAATAAATGCGGAGGAAGATATCATCGCAATAGTAACTGGTAATGCACCTTATATGGAAATTAACGATGAGGCAGAGGAATGTTCTTTTCGGTCATTAGAATTTGTGAACACAATGTTTATTACTGAAAGAAGCAGAATTCCAGTACCAAAAATATCCAGGACCATAGAGATGGGGTTACGATTGATGATTGGAAGAGGAGCTTCACCTAGGAAAGGATTGGGAAAATATCTTCAAGGAAAGATTGAAGCACCGATGCTGAAGGAAAAGTTTGATAGTTTTGGCTTAGGATACAAGCCAGACATGAAGTAGAAGAAGAAAGAAGCAGAGAAAAGACAAGAGAGAAGAAGGGCACGTTTGAGTGGAGAGGAAGTCAAGTGGGAGCCTTTGACCTTCCCCCACATATCTAAATCCTTTGTGTCGGGTGGGTTTATTTACCCTGAGCAAGGGATGTCCAGAAAGGAAAGCATTGAAGAAATTTTGGAAAATGTTCACATCAATGCTACAGAGACAATTGAAAGAATGAACTTGTTGGAGATTTGTCCTTACGAACCGGGGAGTGAGCTAAACAATTGGACTGCGGAAGAAATACCTGTAGTCTTTAGAGCTTATTCAGAGTAATGTTCAAAACATTCTTGTTTTTTTTAGCCTAAGAATGATAGGAAATCCTTTGTGAAATAGGCTTAAGTCTGAATATCATTATTCTAATAAAATACATCTTTGCATTCATTTCGAGCAATTATTCTTTTATTCTTTCCAGGCAAGTAAATATTTTCCATTTGATTGATTGTCTTCCAAATGATTCTTTCATTATATTTATAACCTTATTGTACAAATAATTATTCATAAATTTATATATTTTGTATATTCTTTGATGTATCCTCATAGGTCCTCAGATATCAATGACATGAGTGATGCTGTTTCAAACACGGAGTCTCTTTTTGAGCAAGACATGTGTTTGGAGGGATCTCATGACTTTGAAAATGACAAAGACTGTGGTGTATCTCCGGACTTGTTGAGAATGGGGGAACAAGAGGATAAGAAAATCCTACCTCATAAGGAATCATTACAAATTGTGAGCCTAGAGGAAGGAAAAGAGGTGAAAATTGGAACTGATATCACCGCAAAGACAAAACATGACCTCGTTGAGTTACTCCGAGAGTTCAAAGATGTTTTCGCATGGTCATACCAGGATATGCCAGGGCTAAATACTAGCATTGTGGTACATCGTTTACCTATAAAAGAAGATTGTAAACCAGTTCAGCAGAAGCTCAGAAGATGAGACCCGATATTGTGCTAAAAATAGAAGAAGAAGTCAAAAGGCAGTTCGACGCTAGTTTCTTACAAGACGTCAAGTATTCAGAATGGGTACCAAACATCGTCCCTATTCCCAAAAAGGATGGAAAGGTACGAATGTGCGTGGATTATAGGGACTTGAACAAGGCTAGTCCAAAAGATAATTTTCTGTTGCCTCACATTGATACTTTGGTAGATAACACAGCTGGCTACTCATTATTTTCTTTCATGGACGGCTTTTCTGGATACAATCAAATAAAGATGCATCCTTAAGATATGGGGAAAACCACATTCATTACATTATGGGGAACATTTTGTTACAAAGTAATGCCCTTTGGATTGAAGAATGCGGGAGCGACGTATCAATGGGCAATGGTCACATTGTTTCGTGACATGATGCATAAAGAAATTGAGATTTATGTTGATGATTTGATTGCAAAATCTAGAACTGAATAAGAACATCTTCGAGCCTTGAGGAAATTATTTTTAAGATTGAGAAAATTTCAGCTCAAGCTCAACCCAACAAAATGCATATTTGGAGCCAGATCAGGAAAGTTGTTGGGCTTCATAGTCAGTAAGAAGGGGATTGAGATTGACCTGGATAAAGTTAAAGCAATACGAGATCTGCCTCCTCTAAGCACTCAGAAAGAGGTTCAAAAATTCCTAGGAAGGTTGAACTACATTGCTCGGTTCATTTCACAATTGACTGAGAAATGTGATCCAGTATTTCGTCTTTTGGAGAAACATAATCCGGGAAAATGGGATGAGGAATGTCAAAAAACTTTCGACAAGATAAAGCAATACTTGGCTAATGCTCCAGTACTATCACTGCCTAGTCCAGATAGGCCATTGATACTGTATCTAATGGTGTTTGACAATTCTATGGGATGCGTCTTGGGCCAACACGACGAGACAGGAAAGAAAGAAAGGGCAATATACTTTCTCAGCAAGAAATTCACTAATTGTGAAATGAGGTACTCGTTCATTGAAAGACTGCGTTGTGCTTTAATTTGGACAACTCGAAGACTAAGGCAATACATGTTGTATCATACGACTTGGCTGATTTCAAAGTTGGATCTCTTAACGTACATGATGGAATCAATTGTTTTAAATGGGAGAATGGCTAGATGGCAAATCCTGCTCTCTGAATTTGACATAGTATATGTAAGTCAGAAGGCTATAAAAGGAAGTGCAATAGCTGATTTTCTAGCTAGCAGAGCCTTGGAAGAATATGAGTCTTTGAACTTCGATTTTCCAAATGAGGATTTAATGTATGTGGAAAATACGAAAGAAAACCCTCAAATAGACCACATATGGAAGTTAAATTTTGATGGAACTTCAAATGCTATGGGTAATGGAATCGGGGCAGTTTTGGTATCCCCAAGTGGAGATCATTACCCTGTCGCTAGCAAGTTGGACTTCGATTGCACAAATAATATGGCAGAATATGAAGCATGTATTATGGGTATTCGTGCAACCATTGAACGAAAAATTAAAGTGCTAAAAGTGTATGGAGATTCTGCATTGGTGATATACCAACTCAAAGGAGAATGGGAAACTAGGGACCCTAAGTTGATCAATTATAAAGAGCTGGATCTTGAATTGATTGATGAGTTTGATGACATCACCTTCTGTTACCTCCCACGAGATGAAAACCAGATGGCTGACGCATTGGCTACTCTAGCCTTGATGATTAGGGTGAACAAGTTTGAAATCATGAAGCCTATTCAGATGAGCATATATGAGGTTCCGAATCATTGCTACAATATTGAAGATGAGGGAAAAGATGATCACCCTTGGTATCAAAGCATACTACAATATGTGAAGAATCGAAAATACCCTGATCAAGCGACAGAGAACGACAAGAGAACACTAAGAAGAATAGCCATTAAACATGTCTTAGATGGGGAAGTGTTGTACAAGAGAGGGAAAGATCAAGTGTTGTTAAGATGTGTAGATGCCGTGGAGGCTAGAAAGATCCTGGAAGAAGTCCATGAGGGCATTTGCGGAACTCATGCAAATGTTTTCATAATGGCCAGACAGATCATGAGATTTGGATACTATTGGTCTACTATGGAAGGGGATTGCATTAGTTATGCCAAGAAATGTCATAAATGTCAAATTTATGGAGATAAGATACGTCTACCTCCCTCACCTCTGCACGTCATGACTGCTCCGTAGCCGTTCTCCATGTGGGGCATGGATGTTATTGGGCCAATATCGCCGAAGGCTTCAAATGGGCATTGTTTCGTCTTTGTGGTCATTGATTACTTTACCAAATGGGTGGAAGCTGCTTCATATGCAAATGTCACGAAATCGGCGGTTAGCAAATTCTTAAAAAAGGAGATCCTTTGTCGATATGGAATGCCTGAAAGGATCATATCTGATAATGCGTTGAATTTGAATAATAGCACAATAGCAGAGGTCTGCAGTCAGTTCAAGATCAGTCACCATAACTCGTCGCCATATCGCCCTAAAATGAATGGTGCAGTGGAAGCGGCCAATAAAAATATTATGAGAATTGTAGGGAAAATGACTGAAACCTACAAGGATTGGCATGAGAAGCTATCATTTGCTCTCTTAGCTTACCGAACATCCGTTAGGACATTTACTGGGGCAACACCCTTTGCTCTAGTTTATGGGATGGAAGTCGTATTACCCATTGAGGTGGAGATTCCTTCTCTTCGGGTATTAGCTGAACTAAAATTAGATGAAGTAGAATGGGTTCAGTCTTGATACGACCAGTTGAACTTAATAGAAGGGAAAAGGTTAAAAGCCATCTAGCATGGTCATATATACCAAAAACCGATGATGCGAGCCTATAACAAAAATGTTCGTCCTAGAGAATTCCACGAAGGGGATCTGGTGTTAAAGAAAATTCTTCCTATATAGAAAGACTTTAGAGGAAAATGGATGCCAAATTTAGAGGGTCCTTATGTCGTAAAGAAGGCCTTTTCTAGTGGAGCTTTGATTCTAACTGAGATGGATGGAAAAATTTGCCAAATCCTGTAAACTCAGACTCAGTCAAAAAATACTTCACTTGAAGGAAAGGGACCAAAGTGAAGACCCACAAAGGGAGTTTTGATTCCTAAAAAAATAAAAAATAATAATAATAATAATAATGGATAGGCCAAGGTGAAAACCCGCAAAAGGGCGCCTTGAGACTAAAGGGGATTTGAGTTGAAAACCCCAAAACAAAAAAAGGGCAGCTCAAATATTAATCAGAATGGGGCAAGAGGTGATCAGAGTAGTTTAATTTTTGATCAGATTGAGGCATGTAACGATCTTGCTATACCTGAATCAATGGGAAAGGGTATGCGACATCTTGGAGCATTGACAGAGTACTGTAGATCTCATAAACACACGTCAAACTCAAAAAGGTCTTCAGAAAGTTTGTACAGAGAAGTTCAAGCTGCGATATCTGGGGCATCTAGTTTTTATACTAGTCATATTTGCTTTCTTGGAATACTTCATTCTTTTTCAAGATACAAGTCAATTCCTCTGTTATTCTCAATATTCTTGATAATTTATTCATTGCAAGTTATGCTCTCAAACCAAGTCTATTCTATCCATTGTTTTGTTCTTTGTACAAGCATGTTGCATTAGAATAAGGATTAATAGACTAAGAAAACTTTCACAGTGGAAGTTCTGCATATTACTCGGAAAAAGTTTCTAAATAATACAGTAACCTGAAACAGGACCTTTGTTTAGAACAAACCAAGTTTAAAGGTCAGGAATCTAATAAGGAAAAGTCTGAATCAAGACAATCCTTTTGGATTTTGTTGACAGAACATTGATTGAACAAAATGACAAGAAGGTCATGTTGATGATAAAGCTTAAATAAACAAGCAAGCAATGATCATTAGGCAATAGGAAGAGGTTTCCTCGAAGAAGAAAGCCTTCATTTGAGTATAAGATTTTGGCACAACACCCTTGGAATGATGTAAAGGACCAGAAAGATTTAAATCCGGTATCCTTGAATTGTGATAGGAAAGGATTAAGGGAAAGCTACATATTTCTACCCTTGGATTACAGTGGGAGAATGATGGCACAAATCTTACGCCCTAATGGATTGAACTTTGAGGTTTACAGTGGGGGAAATCTGACTAAGTGTTTCTTTAGAAAAGCTGGTCAAGCAAGAAGGCGTTGGAGCACGTCAGTGTTAAAGCCTTAATAAACTTCGAGTAATGACAACCTAAACGGGATCATTCTCAGAAAAATAAAATTCTGCATTTATGAAAACACCATTCACACATGTCCAGTTAGGAGCATTTGATTCATTTTGATCATGCCATCCTAATCATTAGGCATAATTAGGTTCATTATACAGGGCATGTTCCCCAAAGAACAGATCAATGAATATAGCAGATCTTGCCTTCCTGCATCGACAGCGAAGCGGATCGAAGACACCAACCTCGCCTCCCTTGGTTGCAGTGGAGCAGGGTAAAAATGATAGATCTTGCCTTCCTGCATCGACGGTGGATCAGATCAAAGATGGCGGATTTTACCTCCTTGAGATTACAGCAGAGCATATTGAAGCCAGTAATCCTATTTCCCTGAGATTACAGTGGAGCAGATTAAAATAAAGGATCTTATCTCTTTGAAATTACAGTAGAGTAGATCGCATCAGGTCTTATCTCCCTGAGATTACAGTGGAATAGACTGAAGAATTTCAAATCTTATCTCTCTGAGGTTACAGTGGAGCAGATTGAAGCCAGAAATCGTATCTCCCTGAGATTACAGCGGAGTAGATTGAAGCCAGTAATCCTATTTCCCTGAGATTATAGTGGAGCGAATTAAAATAAAGGATCTTATCTCTCTGAAATTATAGTAGAGTAGATCGCATCAAGTCTTATCTCCCTGAGATTACAGTGGATTAGACCGAAGAATTTCAAATCTTATCTCCCTGAGGTTACAGTGGAGCAAATTGAAGCCAAAAATCTTATCTCCCTGAGATTACAGCGGAGCAGATTGAAGCTAGTAATCCTATTTCCCTAAGAGTACAGTAAAGGATCTTATCAATCTAAAGTTACAGTAGAGTAGATCGTATCAGGTCTTATCTCCCTGAGATTACAGTGGAATAGACCGAAGAATTTTAGATCTTATCTCCCTAAGCAGTAATGGAGCAGATCGAAGACGACGAATCTTATCCTCCTCAGGAGTAGGGAAGCAGATTTAAGCCACAAGTCCTATTTCCCTGAGCAGCAATGGAGTAGGTTGAAAATTTTAGATCTTATCTCCCTAAGCAGTAGTGGAGCAGATCGAAGACAACGAATCCTATCTCCCCGATGTTTTGGCGGAGTGGATCGAAGCAATTCCTATACCTCTGAAGATGCAGTAGGATGGAATGAGGCTACTTGAAGAAGAACACCAAAATCTCGTATGACTAGGAAAATTTGGCTTTATCAAAGTCTTTGCTTCATTCCCATTACACGACAATGAGCAAAGAGGGGCAACTGTAATAACCCAAATTTGCCCGGCCCACAATCATTAAAATATATATATATAAAGCCAAATAAAAATTAAAAGTCCAATAATATCAGTCCAGTTACAATAGCCTAATAATTAACCCATTACCCAAACCCAAAATACATTTTCTAAACCCGATAGCAGGCCAAATACCCAAACCCGAGTAACCCAACACCAGACCCAAGCCCAACTCAAAATGGCCCATTTGCTTGAAACATCCAGAAACCCTAGGGTTTCTTGAACGATTTGCACCGCAGGAAAGTCAGGCTCCTCTCCCGCGTGCACCACCATGCCTCCCAGCCACGCAGGCATCTGTACGGCCACCTCCGTACCACCAGGCTGGCCGAATACCTGCAAAAACACACGGAGGTAGCAGCCAATAAAAAATAACAAAATAGGGGTGAACCTTGTATTTATTTTATTTTATTTTTTATTTTTCGAAAATCAGGCTATAAGAAAGCCATTCAAACACTGTAAATGGATTACGCATTCAAAAAAAAATACAAAAGATATCAAAAAGGTGATTTCCAATTTTCTTTTCTTCTTTCCATTCATATTTTGTTTCTTTTTTCGTTTAGGCATCTAATGATTTTCATTAAAGATAGAAATAGCAGTAAGAAGGGGAGAAAGGTACCTTGTGATGAGATTCAGGCCTCCTCCGTTGCCATCGGGGAACAAGTCTGGATCGGAGATCACTTGAGCCCCCTCAGTGCGTAGAACGGCGTAGGGAACATTAGTTCTCTTTCGGTTCTCTGAAATGAAAACGTTTAGGGTTTTTAGTTTTTTAAACACGAGACTAAAACGTCTCCCTTTGTTGCTAACATAATAGCTTCAAAACGGCGTCGTTTGACAACCAGATCCAGGCGGTGACCCGACCCGGGGTAGGATCCGTGCATGCTGGACTAATTGGTCTATTTGCTAAATAGGTCCCTGTGTGTTTACTATGATTACGATTTGATTTCTTTAATTGTTTGTAATTTGTACGGTGCATTTAACTTGTTTTCATTCAGGTCCAACTTGAAACGGTACCGTTTTATGTGGTTGATTCTAATTATTTTAATGCTTGCGTTTAATTGCTAGTTTAGTCCTTCAATGTTGAAACCGATTTTGATTTAATACAAATTCAGTTTTCTTTTTTTTAAATTCCACAATATTTTTAATTAATTAAATCCTACTTTCGTATATTGTAATATTTAATATTATTTGTGATATTTATTTTAATAGCGTTTAAATTTATTATTATAGTTCAAAATGTAATAAATTATTACTTTTTTTGTTAATTTTGTATTCATTATACACCAATATTTTGAGTCAATTGCATTTTAATTTTGTTCTAATTTATCATCATTCAAATTTTATTTAAGTTTCGATTTGAAATTTGTTGATTATTGTTCTCAATTTCAAAAAAAAATGTTTTGCATATTTAATTTTGATTTCAAAAGTTTTAAAAATCAAGTTTTATACCAATTCATTGTTTTTAAAAGTATTGTAATATTGGCTTAATATTTTCAAAATTATTATTGATATGATTTCTAAAATATAATATTTTACCCTCTTAAATTATTATTAATATGTTCTAAATTGATTAGCATCATTTTAGATTTTCATGATATGGAATTATTTTAATATATATGTGTATAAAATGAATTGTAACTTGTAATTTCTAAAATTTTATCCTACGCTCTAAAATTGTTATTCATTTCGATTATGTTAATTGGTTTACTTGTGATTAAATTATTTTTGTATTAATTATTTTCATTTTGTTATTTGTAAGATTGTTTACTAGTTTATTTGATTATTAATGTCGATGTATTATATATGTGGTTGCTCCAAATCGTAAAATTAACTTGCTATTCATCATTCGCTTCATATATTGTTATTCAATTATATTGTTTGTATCCATTAAAACATTATAATCGTTCTATTTCAAAACTCCAAAAAAGGACTTGGTGTTTAATAATTCTCGAGAGAATTGTGCCCTAACTTACTGGGCTTCAATTCTCTTAGATAGATTTATATTATCAAGTTTCCATTTTATTAAAACCATACCGTTATTAAAATAAAGCTCTTAAGATTACAAAATGTTGGATCCTAACTTACTGGATGTGGCATTTTGTTATCTCGATTTTAAAAAATAAAAGACAATATTTGAGGTTTAAGAATTTCGAGAAATTAAACCCTAACTCACTGGATTTTGATTTCTCGATTGACTTAAATAATCAAATAACCTTCTTTAAACTCATTTTTAAAAAAAAAAAAAGGGGAACATACTTAATTTTGATGATTGAATTGTTGCACTCTAACTTACTGAGTGTGGCAATTTGTTTATTCAAAATAAGTACGTCTTGTTATTCAATTTGGTTTATTCAAATTTAAAATTTAAAAGGATTGTATTTTTTTAAAAAAATATTTTCAAAAACTTCCACCCTAAGACATAAAACAATCAATTTGGTACCAATTTTGGGCATTACGAGGGTGCTAACCCTTCCTCGTGCGTAACCGACTCCTGAACTTGTTTTCTCAAAATTCGCAGACCTAAAATTATTTTCAAGGTGATCCAATCACACCTCAACAAAAGATCGGTAGTGACTCCCATTTTATTTTCAAAATCAATCCTCGATTTTTAAAAAAATGGTTTCGACATTAGAGATTATTCTGTAAGAAGTAATTTTAAAAATATCTCTAACAAATTTGTTCCTGATTTTCCAGATTATATCTTCGAGTCATGGAAGGAAGATGATAATGAAAGCGAGGATGAAACATCAAAAGAGGAAGACGATGATGATAAGTCAAATAAATAAAAGGGGGAATTTCTTGTCTTTAGTTTTTATTTCTTTTTAGGGATTTTTTATATCTTAGTTAGAATTTTGCTTCTACATAATAACATAGCAAGCATGAAGAAATAAGCTTAATGCCTTTTCATTTGGAAAAACAATAAAGTGATGTGGTAATGGGAATGAACATGTCTAGGATTGGATTGTTGAGAAAGAGTTGGTACTTAAGTAGTCTTTATGACTCATATCTCTTTTCTTGCAATCCTACCTGGTGTTCAGTTTTCATTCATTACATTTTTTTTTCAAAATGAGGACATTGCTTCTTTTCAAAGGGGGAAAGGCATTTCGTATGAATTTTAAAATATGTTTCAATCTTTTTACTTAAGTATGCTTAAATAAATGAATGTTCAGAATGAATTTTTGTTCATAAGTTCGTTCAAATGCAAGTGTGATTTCTGGTTTTATCTAAGTTATTTGTATGTTATCTTGAGTGATGGAATGCTTTTCTGATCTTTAGTTTTATGTAGTATTTTCCATGAAAATTTGATTTCTTTAGAAATAGACATGTATGAAGGTTAAGCCTTTAGAATTGACTTAGTAACTTTCTTGACGCGAAATCCTAGGAGGTATAAGAATCTAATATGATATAGGCACACTTTCTTTGGACCATTTGAGCCTTTCAAGCCGACCTTATTAATTTAACCCTTGAAACTTAATTTTTTGAGCTTAATGTCCTATTTATTGCAAATCACCTACATTATAAGCCTCATTATCATCTTTTTGATTTTATCATTTTCTTTTACACCTATCTAAACTAAATTTTTCTTGGTGGCCAAAGTTTGGGGAAAAATATGAAAAGATGTACATGCTTTTCACATGATTATAAAAAAAAGAGAAAGAAAATGAATAAAGAGCAAAGAATCATACACCTTAGCAAAAGTTGTGCTGTGCATGAACATTACTCGGGACGAGCAATTGTTTAAGTTTGGGGGTCTGTAAAATCGAAATTATATAGGGTTTTTTAAATATATTTTTACCACCTTTTTACTTAATAAATATGTTAATCTTGAGTAATTGTTATTAAAATAAGTGAATTTTACTTAATTAGTAATATTGGGCATGAACTTATAAGTATGTGAAATTGTGCTTAGTTACATGATTTTTTTTACATATTTCATATTATTTCATGTTAATTTATTATTATGTGATTTTTCACTATGTAGAAGGACCATTGAAGATGTGATTTGTAACGACCTGATAGTCAGAGGTATCGAAAAGTACATTCCTGAGACTCCGTTCCCATAAATTGGACTCGTAAATATTTTTAATAAATATTTACAAAGTTAGTTTTGTAGTTAATTAAATTTTGGTTAAGTGAATTTGCATCAATGAAGAATTATTATTGTATAAGGACTAAATCGCGTTTAGAGTAAAAGTTGAATTATATTTATAAAATCAATAGAGAGATTAAAATGATAAATATACCTTTATATTATGTAGTGGACGACATTAATGGGGCATATATGTATGTATAATAGTTTAATACATATAAGTTATATATTATAATTATTATTATAATAAAACAAAACAAAAAGAAAGTAATAGAACATGCAAATTAAATAGGAAAGAAAAGAAAGATGTAACACCCCAAACCCGGCCTAAACATTAGGGCCGAATCTGGTGATGTCACATTGTAACACCTTTTACCCATATTCAATGCTGGAATAGGGTACGAGGCATTACCAGAATAAATACACTTATAGACATATTAAACCGAGTTATAAAATTTCATTCAAATTAAAAACTTTCAAATTATTATCTTCGAGTCGCTAATTAGGGTATACAAGGCACAATACATACCCATTCATATGCTCAATATATTCGTTAAATCAATCCAATATTGAAGAATCCACTTTATGTCAGAATCAATATTAAAAACAATCATAAATCTTTTCTTGTTAATTTCATATATCACTTACCGAACTTCGAATGTTAATTTACAAATATGTAATTCACTAACACATTCTGGTATACACAATGTTTAATTGATGAAATCATTTAATTGAGCTAAATTTCATGTTCATTCCAAATTTTCTTCTAAATCCATAAATGCTTGCACTTACCATTTACCTAATCAATTTCTTGAACCAAGCTATCACACAACAATAATACATCACCTGTGCTTCATGAATTCAATATTCGATTCTTATCACCATCAAATCCATGTCATTCGAATACTTAAATTTTATTCAAGCATATATTATTACGTTTCATATACCAAGCATATGTCAAAATTACGAATACGCAATCAATTCATTTGTCATTTATTTGACTAGCAAATTAACCTCAAAATTTATAACATCCATTACTTAAGATATGCCATAAAACACTCCTTTAACATAAACTAGCACCATGATCGAATTTTCATTATGCTATTTATTACTCTTTTTTTGAATCACATAGCAAAATATTACAAATATGTATATATTTGAATACTATAATTATGCATCAACTTACCAACATGAGTTAATTCATGAGTCACTCATGACATCACTTCATGCCAAATATACCACACACATATGCTATGAAACTTTATTTTTTCTCAAAATATATAACTCTTTTGCTTGCTCTGTTTCTTTTATGTAAAATGGACTCATTAAGATTTCATTTCATATCTTTTTCACTTTCTAATTCAATTTTCACCATTTTTGGTGATTTTTCAAAGTCACACAACTGTTGCTGTCTAAACTATTTTGTTGTAAAATGTATTCTTTAATAATTTCACTTTTTCACTATCTCAATTCCATTGAATTTTTTTTCATCTCATTCCAATAGTTCATTTCAATTTATATACAATTCATTCAATTTATCACTATATTCAAAGCAATCCAATTTCTCATTTCCAATTTCAAGTCAATCTTCAATTCAATTCCGCATATATATTCATCACTCAATTACACTTAGTCAATTTCCCGATGAACACTTCGGAATAATAACAGATACACGGTGGAATCAACACATAGCAACCACCTTTAATAAATGATACCTGGTTCACATAGTAGCCTACACATAGTACTACACATGTGATCATTTTCATCCGATACACGTAGTAGCCTGCACATAGTACTACACATGCGACCTATCATTCCAGTACACATAGTAGCTTGCACATAGTACTACACACGTGACCTAGAAACTTCACTCGTATCTCTTTCATTCCGAAGGTTCAACCGGGAATTTTCACTTTTTCTCACTTTTTTTACCAATCAATGTCAATTTCTCGTCTTTCTCGATTTATAATAACATATTTAGCTTATATAACATTCACATTATTCAATCCAGTCCAAAAATCACATTTTTTTCAAAATTACATTTTTGACCCTAAAGTTTCATAAAATTACAATTTTGCCCCTAGGTTCAGAAATTAAACTTTATTCCTTTTTCTTATGTTTTATAACATGCTAAATATTTTTCTCTTCTATAGCAACATCAAATTCTTGCTCTAACATGCACTTATGAACAATAATTTTTACCGATTATTCTGTTTCACTTGTTTTCACTGAAAATCGCTTAGCAAAAATTGTTTAACACAATTTCAAGCTTCATTTATACCATAAAACATCAAAATAAACACATTTCACCTATGGGTATTTTTCCAAACATAAACCCTAGGTTAAATTATTACTAGAATAAGCTAAATTAAGCTACTAGGACTTCAAAAACGTAAAGAACATTAAAAATGGGGCTTGGAATCACTTACTATGGAGATTAGAAGCTTGAAAACCCTAACCATGGCTTCCCCCTTGCTATTTTCGATCATCATGGAGAAGATGGACAAATTTTTGGCTATTTTGGCCTTTTTAATTCTTTTAATTACTAAATGACCAAAATGCCCTAAAATTAAAAATATCCTATTTCACTTATCTCTTGTCCATTTTTGTCCAACAAGTTGACCAATGGTCTAATTACCATTTAAGGACCTCCAATTTAAAATTTCATAACAATTGGACACTTCTAACATGTAGAACTTAACTTTTGCACTTTTTACAATTTAGTCCTTTTAGCTAAATTAAGTGCCCAAATGTCAAAATTTTTGAACGAAATTTTTACGAAATCATTTTGTGAAATTGTAGACCATAAAAATATAATAAAAATAAATTTTTCCTCATCGAATTTGTGGTCCCGAAACCACTGTTCCGACTAGGCCTAAAATCGGGCTATTACAAAAGAAAAGAGAAAGAAAGAAAAGAGGAGAAAGACGTACAGCTATAGAGACCTTAGGGTTCAAATTCAAAATTGGATAGTCAATTTAATACCTTTTCTTGTAATTTTTATATTTTTGGAATCCCGGTGTTAAGTACTACTTGACCAATGTTGAAATTTTAGCATTGATTAAGATTTTAGACGTTGTATTTGTTGAATAGTTTTAGTATTAGGGATTAAATTGATAGATTTTTAAGCTAGAAATAAAAAAGGATTAAATTGTAGAACAAATTGTAAATTTTGAGTAATAGGGACTAAATTGTAAAAATTTTGAAATTTAGTGGTTTAATTGAAAATAGAGAGCTAAATTTAGCTTAGAGTGAAATTAGTATAAAAATATGGGATTAAATGTGAAGAATAAAAATTAGTCTCGGTTTAGGGACTAAATTGGAATTTAAGCAAATATTGAGTAAAAATTGAAATATTCAATATGGAATTGAATTGTGTAGTAGTAATGTATTTTAGTTGTTTTAATTTTGTAGCTAACGTCGTACCAAAATCCTCGACTAAAAAGGGGAAGGATAAAATTGACGTCGAATAGCTCGAAATCCATGGTTTGTATTTATATAATCCGAACCTAGTTGTTAATTGTTGTATTTTCATTTAATGTATATGGTAAGTGATTGAGGCGAGTATTTTGACACTTTAATAGTGAATTGAAATTATAGTTGATTGAAATTGATTGAATTGGTATATACATTATGAATGTATTGATTATTTGAATTGAAATGAATATATGTGTAAATGTGATAATGTGCAAATATGAGAATTGGATATTGGTTGTATTTGAAAAGTGAAATGAAACCCTATTAACTGTATCAAGCTGAGTCAGATATAGATGGCATGCCATAGGATAGGAAGAGTTCAGAGATTTGTTCGACTTCAAGTTGATGAAGCACTAGGTGCCAATTTGATTTGGTTTAATCAATGAGACACTGGGTGTCAATTTGTATAGCGCTGGTCGTAGTTATTGCTTTGGATTTATCCGATGAGGCACTGGGTGCCAAACTAGTGTGCTGGTTGGATTCATGTACCCATCCAAGTCCGAGTCATGTTAATAGGGGTAAATAAATAATAAAGTTCAATAATTGATATTGAAATGGCATGACATGTGAAATGGAAATGAGATAGTGGATTGAAAATAAAATGTGAAATATGTTGTGAACAAATGGAATGTATGAGTTATGTACTCATGAATTGAATATGGAATGGATAATTCCATTGATTAAATGAAATGTGGATTGATATGTGAAAATCTATTTATATAGCAAGTGATGTGAATTGAGATATTTGTTTAACAAATCAAATATGATAGTATGTGAATATTGAGTATAGTATGAAATTATATGGTAATATGCATGAACTTGAAATGATGGTATATGGTAATGGTAAGCTTAGACAATAGTATGTTTGTGTAATTCAAATTATGGATTCTTGTATCCTTATGTCTTTAATTGTTCGGATTATAGAAATATCATTGAGTTTTACTCAGTGTACGGTTTTGTTTTCCTTGTGCAGGTTAGATACCTCTCTTTTGATCGCCGACTCAGCATCCAACAATGATCCCGATCTCAAATGTGGTGATGTTTACCATTTATGATGGCATGTACCTAGGATGTCTTAGTTGATAGTTATTTTATGACTGGATTGTAAATGGAGTTATAAGCATAATGTTGGTTTGAGTATATAAATATATGTTTGTGTTTGAAGCCATAAATTATATTGTTATTTTAGAACCATTGCTTGTGATGTGTATGTGAACTTAAGCTTGATATTTTAGGTAGTTATAAGTTAGGTTAAAGTGAATGAATTGGTATGCTTAAAATATTGATTTGAATGATGCATTGATGATATGTTTGGATGATAAAAATGTGGTACAAATGAGGGTACATTGGTTTGACACCTAGGATGATTGTTTTAGCATATTTTGAGTATGTTTGATTCTGTTTTGAATAGGTTAAACGAATGGTTTTTGAGTTGCTTAATGCCCAAGCAAGTAGGAATTGGTAAACTTGAGTTTTAAGGTACTTTTGGGTGCACACGGCCTGGCCACATGGGCATGTGTCACACACAGGCAATAGACATAGGCATGTGACCCAAGTTAGAGAGTTACACGGCCTGGCCACATGGGCATGTGTCTCGACTGTGTGAGGCACACGGCTTAGTCACATGGGCGTGTGTCTTGGCCGTGTGAGGCACATGGCTTGGCCACACGGGTGTGTGACCACTGTTGTTGAATTGTTTTAAATTTTTCCTAAAATTTTCAAATGTTCCCGATTTAGTCCTGAATCATTTCTAAAGTGATTCTAAGGCCTTAAGGGATTGAATAAGGGACGATATGCATTTTTAATGATAGATTATGTTGTGATTATTGAAATGTTTTGAAATGAATAATTTAGGTGACGTTTATTTGGTAATGCTCCAAAACCCTATTCCAGCGACGGATACGAGTTAGGGGTTTTACATGATTAATATGAATGAAACATGGACATGCACAAATTAATTCATGTGGACAAAAAGACCATGCAAAATGGGTCACGAGGTTGATAATTTAACCCAGTAAAAATGTGTTAAAAGATGGACATGTCTGCTAAATCATTGGACTGAGAAACCGTCTAACAAGGGGGAATTAAAGCCCAGTTTTGGCACAAGTAGATGGCTGCCCAAAAGCAAGCTTTGGGGTATTTAATTGAAGGTCATTATAATTGAAAAATAATCAAAAATTAGCCCAAGACCTATGTCCTTATAATTCAACTGCCATCGCATCTTTTCCTCATCAAGGACTCCTTTTGGAAAAATTACATTTAAGACCTATGTCCGTTTCCGGTTCACAAGAATTCTATGAATTTTAAACAAATATAGTCGTACGTGGAGATGATAGTCCACACTCTATTTCTTAAGAACCACAACCTCAAGAAAAAAAACAATTATAAAAAAAATATGTAATATCGCATCCATTCCTATATATAACTCAAAACATGCATAAGATCTAAAGAATGTCACTTTCTATGTAATCAAATCATTCAAGAAGAAGATAATTTTATTTTGATTATTTGTTTATACTTATAGATAGAACATAACCTGACTTATGATACCAATTGTTGGAAAATCGAGTTTGGAAAATGCAACGAAAAATACTTTAGGAAAAAACTAGAGTTTTAAACAATTTTCTAAAACAAGATATTGGTTGTGATATCTAAAGTAGAAAACACTTAATCAAAATTGTACCTTTTCAATTCGTTTACGATGAGCACTTCAACCGAGTAGTCTTCTCCACTAACCTTAATTTCACGTCTATCGAGTGTGGGCTCGCTTTGAATCAGAAAAAATTCTCACAAAAATTACCAGTGGGGTAACTTCGTAATTTTTCTAAACTTTTGGGTTAAGTTCTAAATCGGAAAAATATCTTTAAAAATTTTCTTGAATAATCTCTTTAGAGAATTTTCTCTCTACAATTTTCTCTTGAATTCAAGTGTGTGTAAATAATAACTTAAGACTCTCTTTATATAGGGAGAGTTTAGAGAGTTCAACTACGATTAAACTTAATCACTTTGATATTAAATTAATATGTTATTTATGAAGATAAATATTTGATTAAATTTAATATTAAATCTTATTAAAATAATAGAATGTTTATGTACAAGATAAACATTAAATTTAATTTAATATTAAGATAATTACTTTAATATTAAATTAATAAAATACTATTAAAATAAGTATTAAATTAAATTAAATATTAAACTATTAAAATAATATTATTTTTGGAATACGTTAATCTGAAATCAAATTTTCTGGTAGAGTCCTAGTAAGAGTGTAACTCTTCCACTACTCAACCACCGAAGACCAACCACCGTTGACCACCAGGATGCTGCCATCGCAGCTGCCGACACCACCATGTTTGATGATGCAGGTACGACACATTTATGGCACCCTGAGCCGGTTCGGTTACTATTGGTTCGGGCTAGGTCAATGACAACCTGACCGATTCAATCTAGCCACCATTTGGACCGTCAGCCCTGTTTCACATACCAGGCTTGGTTCGACCAGTATTTAGGTCTTGGTCTCGGTTTTTTGGCTCCCAAGCTCAATACACGATCTCAAGTCTAATTTTCAAGTTCAATTAGCCATTGGGACAATTGTCCGGCTTGAAAATTAATTTCCAAAAATATCATATTAATTTTTATTTATTTGATTAATTTAATTTTACTTGATCAAAATTAATATTTCCAAAAATCACTTAGATCTTCCAATTTAATTTTTTAAGATAATTCTATAATCAAATTCTCTAGTTGAACAATTCTCATGACCACCTAATTTAATTCCATACAAATAAATCGACTTAATTAAATTATTTCCAAAGTCGTAGAATTTTCTTCTGATTCAGAGGCAGCCTGATCGAGCTTTTGTTGAGCTAGCTGAGGGACCAATCGAACATATACAATTAGGCTCTAGTGGTTGCAATCATGTCCAGAAGCATCATTCTAATGATACTTAATCATGGAGTCAGTCCACAAGAAGTACCATGATTGAAAATTCCTTATTGTGTACTCTTTACGAGAACAATTCATCCAACTGCTTTGTCCAATGACCTTGTCATGTGTGTGTTACCCTCATATGATATCATTGATTCCTTTGAGTTAAATCCATTCACTCAGTACAATCCTATTTTATCACATTGTCACCATTGTGTCTTCTTAATGATTAATATGATCACTGCCAACAGATAACTGTGATAAATTGCTCATTCGAGAACAAGCAACCCGTAGCTACGTTCCATATTTATCATTCTACACAATGCTAATAAAATGATACATTAATTATTTAATTGAGCTATAAATTCCACTGTTGCTAGTAAAGCCATGCCATACACAAGTCATGTACCCAACATATCGGTTATGGGCTCGATCATCTTTAAAGCATAAGGCTCCACTTATATCAAAGCACATGAGTTGCATACGCATGGTCAGTGACAAACTCAGCATTTAGGTAAATCACACCATGAACGTCACAAGTGAATTAATTCACAAACGAATTCAGAATTAATTCATCTTGGGTCCAGTAAAATGTATAATTCTACCAATGAATACATCTATGTCATTACCCGTGGAGTCAACTGATCCGATAGCCAAGACTAGTCATCTCCCCAATTGGAATTGTAGATGACATAATAACCCTTCTTAGTATTTGAATCAAATGCTCACTTCAATTCTTTTATAGGATTACAGACTTTTTTAAATTATCTATTGAAGTAAGTTGTCTTTCTTACAATGTAACCATTCTTACAATGCCACTTATCTTCAGTTTGAACTTAGACAATCAATGAGCTAATAGCTGCTTGTCACAATTTCATTATGCATACAAAATATAAAAGACAGAAATACAAAAGACATAATAGTGAAATCTGAAATTAAATTTATTTATTTATTTATTCATTGTTCAAATAAATAGAAAACAGATACATGTTTACTATAATATGGGTACATTTCCCAACATATACGCCTAAAGATGAGTAAGACCATGGTTGAAAGACGCCATGACATCACACTAACAATGAGTAAGACCATGTTTGAAAGATACCATGACATCACAAGCAGTCCATCAGGAAGATAAACATGAGTGGTATTGTGTAAGACCACAGGTGTAAGACCATAGTTGGACTATGGCTACCAGTGCAGTCTACTGGGACGGTATACACAGTGCTATATTAAGGAAGACCATAGCTGAAAGACGCTATGGCATCAAGTATTGAATTGATGGTATAATGAGTAAGACCGTAGTTGAAAGACACTATGGCATCGTAGATAGTCCGATGGGAAACTAATCATGGAATAGCTTGACGAGACACTAAACATGAGATAGTCCATTGGGACAATAAACACGAGATAGTCTGACGAGACAATAAACACAGGGTTATATCGTGTAAGACTATAAAGTCTAAAAAATATAGATCTTTTCAAAGCTCTTTTATGTATAATTTATGCAAATTTTTAGTAAATAAATAACACTTTTTATGATTTATTCGTAATTTTGTGATATTTTGTAATTTCTATGGAAATGTATTAATTTAGTGAAATTTATGCTAAATGCATTTTTTTTTAATTTTTTGGGAATAATTGGGCTAATGGAAAATACAATATAATTTTGGTTGTTTTAGGGCTCAGATAGGTATAGCTTGGAGGATCTAGATCCAGTTACATTGGGCTTCAAAGCAACTTCATTCAAGACCTAACTACATGGAGCCCCAAAATTGTCTAGATGGAGGCCCAGAATCGTCCACCTATAATACATAGGAACCTTTCCATTGACCCACCTTGATTTTAGCTAATATCCTCCCTGATTCAAGCACATATTTACCTACCTTTTGTGAATCAGGGACGACATTACCATGAGAGAATCAAGGAGATTTCCTTCCCTTAATTCAAGTAACCATCTCTCCAAAAATAACCACACCTACCCACTTCCTTACTAGCACTCAAAGACCGCCTACACCCCTGCTAAAAATAGAAACCAATTGCCTATTTCTCCACCAAACAAGGGACAAAAACAACCTCTGCTAAAAATAAAAGTCAAATGGCCACCCACCTTCCTCATATCAAGGGATAAAAATCAAGTGAGAGAGAATCAACGATTCTATAACACCTCTCGCCCATCTCTATCACTGAATTAGGGTTACGGAATGCTACGACAAATAAATAGTCAAGAACATGCAATTTCAATCCAAAAATTCAATTAAACCATTCATTAATAGATAAACATTCAATAATCATACTATTCATACAAGAACGAGACTTAAATCAAGGTTCTAAAACGCTAAAATCAATTTGGAAACAAGTAGGGACTAATTCAAAGCAAAACAAAAAAGTAAGGTAAAAATAAAAAATAGGGGTCACATGGTTGTGTGATAGGTTTAGGCCGTGTGTGCTATGGGACATGGTTGTGTTGTTCAAATGTGTGTAAGGACTAAAACTACGTGGAAGGAAACACACGAACGTGTCTTTCGACCATGCAATTAATTGTGGTTGTGTGTGCATAGTGAAAATAGAAATTACATAGACCACACGACCGTGTGTCAGACCATGTCTTAGCCCATGTGACTTGAAATGTACCTTCAATAGCAAGTCAACTTTTCATGCTTATTTAAGCTACAATTATTCCATTATCAATCATTCAACCTATTCAAATTACACCAAAAAGATACCAAAACATGCCATTTGCCTAGTTCTAACCAATATGCCATAAGGTACCATCACAAACAACAATCCCAACTAACATCAAGAGTTATTTCCTAATCAATTCAAGCTTGCCTATCAATGTTATACAAAGTGTCAAATGGCGTTAATTCATTCACATCCAACAAACCATATATCAAAGTATAAAAATAGGCATGTATTCAATAATAGCTATACCAATTCACCTAATCAACAAAATATCCCAAATCAACAATTAAAGTACCATCTCATATCTATTAATCATTAAACAAGTAATCAAAGACCGACTATACATATATGGCATTCAATAATCCAGCAACCATGCAATTTAACTTTCAAAACTATTTACACTATTTTATCATCACATACCACATTAACCATAATCAACCACACCACTATATTAACAAGTTCACAAGGCTAGAAAGTCTCAATCATACTCTAAAAACATCAAACACTTATGTACATAACTTCACTCCTATTACATGCCACATATCCCAAATAAACGTTTTCAAAATCTACCAAAAGATAGTTCCATAGTGTGATCTTCAAATTGATCCGATTGCCCTATTTCGCAAAAGAATATTTACTAAAGAATAGGAAAAACAACACAAGTAAGCTTTAAGAAGCTTATTAAGTTCACAAGTTGAAACGATATAACTTACCAAATTCACAGCTTAATAATTAACAAGCTCTTTAACTAATATTAAACCTGTTAACAACAAGCATTCAATAGGTGAAGATCATATACATAAGTCATTTGATCATCTTATTTGTACGATATCAATATTATGAAATCACGATATAATATCAAAAATCATGAAAATATATACAAGTCATTACGAAGGCATCATAACCAAATATCAATTACATATCATCACCATGTCATTTAACCATTGAAATTTTGCCCGATGAATGATATAAATAGATACAGATACACAGTTATCCACCCAAGACATGCTAGAATGCTCAACCGAGCCAATCAAATCAAGAACATGCTTGGGCACCAAGTGCCTAACCCGTAGGCTTTACATTTGCTCCAGAAACACACCAGAATCACTTTAAATATAAGTCGACAATCTGCAACAAATGTTGGACTTCGGTATATTCAATGTAAAATAACAAGTTAAGAATCATCATCTCATCACAATTCAATCCCATACAGTACGCAAAATAACCTATTTATGCAAATTGTATCATGTTCTATGTTCATCTGGGTTTGATACATGTATCAATATAACAATTTACGTTTCAATCCACTTTTCACAGCTTATACTAATTATAACATTTAACACTCAAAATATATATCGAATTCAATAAAACATAATTAACATACACAAAGCAATACCATATGAACTTACCAGGGCTAAACTGTAGTGATAATAATATCAAGGACTAGTCAGCCAATAAACCAGGTTGTAGACAACCCACTAGTAATGCAGATAAACTGCTAAAGTTGTGGTCAATCCACCAAAATTGCAGACGAGCTACCAATAATGTGGATAAGCCACTAGTAATGTAGATAAACTACTAGAGTTACAGAAAAGCTACCTGAATTATGGACAAGCCACCAGAATTGTAGACAAGCTTCTAGTACTTCCTCCTTACAAAATCGTCTCAAAATTTATTGGATAGGGGATTTATACAACCAAGTGTGTCACTATGGAGTATGCCAATTTTATTTGTGAAGAAGAATGAAACACTACGCCTATGTATAGACTATCGTTAGTTGAATAAGGTAACAAGAAAGAATAAGTATCCTCTACCCAAAATAGAGGATTTGTTTGATCAGCTGTGTGGGGCTATGGTATTTCAATCTATGTATGATCATTATGAATTCTTAGTGTTGCCCTTTGGCTAAACAAATATGCCTGCAGTATGCATGGACTTGATGAATAGAGTGTTTCAACCATATTTGGATAAGTTTGTGGTAGTTTTTATTGATGATATTCTAGTTTAATCTAAGAATGAATATGATCATGAGGAACAGTTGAGGATTATGCTGAGGGCATTGCGTGTGAATTAGTTATATACCAAGTTGAGTAAGTGTGAGTTATGCTGAGAGAAGTACATTTTTTGGGCCATGTGATTTCTATTGAAGGTATTAAAGTGGATCCTGATAAGGTGGGCATTACGTATGAATTAGTTATATACCAGGTTGAGTAAGTGTGAGTTCTGTTCAGAGAAGTAAATTTTTTGGGCCATGTGATTTCTATCGAAGGTATTAAAGTGGATCCTGATAAGGTGAAAGCAATACTTGAATGGAATCCACCCAAAAATTTCACTAAAGTTCGCAGCTGTTTTAGGCTAGCATGCTACTATAGAAGGTTTGTGAAAAGCTTTTCAATACTAGCAACTCCTCTCACTCAACTATTGAAAAAGAAAGAAAAGTTTGAATGAACTGATGAGTGTCAACAAAGTTTTGAAAGTTGAAAGCAATCTTGACTGAAGCTCCAGTTTTAGCACAACCAGAACCTGGCGGTGTAGGCTAATGCTTCATTGAATAGGCTTGGATGTGTGCTTATGCAAAGAGGTAAGGTTTTGGATTATGCATCACACCAACTCAAACCTCATGAGAGGAACTATCAAACCCATGATTTGAATCTAGCAGCAGTAGTATTGGCGTTGAAGATATGGAGACACTATCTGTATGGAGAAAAATGTCATGTGTATTCTGATCTTAAGAGCCTGAAGTATTTGATGACATAGAAAGATTTGAATCTATGCCAAAGACATTGGATGGAACTACTAAAAGATTATAATCTGGATATGAAGTATCACCCTGGAGATGCTAATGTTGTGGTTGATTCTTTGAGCAAAAAAACAGTGGTAGCATTAACATCTCTTCGAGCAAGAGTAAGTACGGTTGATGATGGATCATTATTGGCAGAGCTAACTGTTAGGCCAAATTTTCTCTCTCAAATTCTGGAAGACCATATGAAAGATGTGTAGTGTCATATGTATAAGTAGCATATGATGTTTGATAATGCAACAAATTTCAGTCTGGGCAAAGATGGTGAACTTCAATTAATGAGAAGAATGTATGTGCCAATTAGAAATGGCTTACGAAAAGAACTTCTAAAAGAGGCTCATCAGGGACCCTTCTCACTCCATCCAAGAGGTGTTAAGATGTATAGAGATTTGAAAAGTTTATACTAGTGGCCTAGAATGAAGAGAGAAATCACAGAATATGTTTCAACTTGTCTGACTTACCAAAGAGTTAAAGTAGAGCATCAATTTCCTTCGGGTAAGTTTTATCCGTTGGAGATACGAGAGTAGAAATGTTATAGAATTATAATGGATTTGACTATCTCTCAGTCCTTGAAAGAATAATGCAGTTTGAGTGATAGTGGATTGACTCACTAAGTCAACTAATTTTCTACCAGTACACACTAGTTATTCACTAGAAAAGTTAGTTCAGCTCTATGTCTCTAAGATAGTGCGCCTTCATGGAATTCCATCTTTCAAAGTCTTAAACAGTGATCCAAGGTTTATATCAAGATTTTGGAAACAACTACAAGGATTATTGGGAACCAAGTTGTAATTTAGTACTGCATTTCACCCTCAGATAGATAGTCAGTTTGAAAGAGTTATTCAACTCTTGGAAGACATGCTAAGAATTTTTGTGATTGATTTTGGGCTGAACTGGGAAAGGCATCTTCCTTTGGTTGAATTTTTGTATAGTAGCAGTCATCATACCAATCTGGGTATATCTCCATTTGAAGTTCTATATGGAAGACAGAGTAGAATGTCCACATTTTTTATGGAGCTTAGTGAAATAAAATTGGTAGGTCCTGAGTTAGTACGAGAAACAGAAAAAAATCTCAGCCATCCGTAGTAATATGAAAGTTGCCCATGATTGTCAGAAGCTTATACTGATCTAAAAAAGAAAGATATTTCTTTTGAAGTTGGTGATAAAGTATTTTTAAAATTCTCTCATTGGAAGAAAATAATAAGATTTGGTCAGAAAGGAAAGTTGAGTCCACAATTTGTAGGGCCATATGAAGTTTTAGAGCAAGTTGGACCAGTGGCATATAAATTGGCTTCACCTCCAGAGTTATCAAAGATTCACAATGTGTTTCATATTCCTATGTTGATGAGATATCGATCAAATCTATATCATGTTGTACAGATTGAAGATTTAGAGGTGGAACCAAATTTATCATATGAAGAAGAGCCTATTCTCATTTTGGCAAGAGAGGTGAAAGAGCTAAGTAATAAGAGGATTCCATTAGTGAAAGTGTTATCTAGAAATCATAATGCAGAAGAAACTACTTAGGAAAGAGAAAGTTTAATGAAAGAGCAGTATCCTCAGTTATTCAAAGGTATGAATTTCGAGGACAAAATTTTCTAAGTGGGGGAGAATTGTAACAACCCACCCAACGAAGACTCCGTATTTGGTTATTTCTTGGTGTATAGATGGTAAATTAAGAATAGATTTTAGTAAGTAAAGTATTTGTTCTAGCTAAGTGTAGAATTCCATGTAATACACCATTTGGCGAAATCCTAGTTTAGCGAGCTCTAAGGTTTGCGGACTCTTTTGTTAAGTATTCGCCCAATCCAAATGCTTTGGGTGAACTCGTAAAGTTCACAGTTGTTTAGATTTGTATATTATTTTAGTATGGTGTTCGGTTAGTCAAGTTGAGGTCTAGTTAGAACAGAACTAGACTACTATAGATGATAAGATCTAAATTTTGTTAAGTGCACTTAATCACTTAAATCAAGAGAGTTAGTGGAACTATCTGATTTTTCCACTAATCCTTGTCTTTATGCTTTAGTATATAAGGATAGAAGTGGTCATTCTAGACACCTTTATGTCTTCTTCTTTCTTGATTTCCTCTTAAAGTCTCTGAAAAGTGTAAGTTTAGAGAACTTCTTCAAAGTAAAGGTTTCGAAGTATCTAGCTAAATTATAGATTTTTACTTGCTCACTAGTAATTACTTATGAACCCTTAAGTTATCAATGAAGTCATTTACGTGTTTTTCGTACTGCATGCATAGATGTTAGAATGGTGTGTGAGGAAGGAAACTTCTTGATTCTGGATTAGGTGTTGTTGATTCTTACATCCATGTTTAGATTTGATAGATTAAGGATATGATATGTATAAATATCTTTATTTTAGCTCAAGAAGCTAACGAGGGTCCAAGTGATAAAGGCAAAAGACTTGCTTTGCATATTGTACTAGAATTTCTGGTGAGTTCCTTCTTACTTCCATGTGTTGTAAATTTCTTATTTATATAATTCGTGCAAGGTAAGTAATCCTTCTCTATAATGGATGAAAGGTGTATATGTGGGTAATGGACATCCGAAGTCATCAATCTGAGTTCAATTTATTTGTGATATAAAGTAAGTGCCATTCTTCATGCTTAAGCCACTGCCACATGCTTCTGACATGTATGATATGATTTGATCGATGGTGATAGAGAAGAGGATATATGTTTTTGTAGCCTTTGGTAGGAAAGCTATATTGCAAACTGGATTGCGCATAATATGTTCATGTGTAAGTGTCCCTGAAAGGGTCAGTTGTGTTATAAGTAATGTTATGTATGATTTCTTCTTGGAATTCACTAAGTTCATATGAATTTACTCCGTTACCTTTTCCTTCTCAGGCTTGCTGACTGAAGGAAGACTTTATTAGAATGACTACGCCATAATGGTACTGCTATTATGAGCGGACTGTTTTGTTTTGTATCATGTATGACTCTTGGGGGTGGCATAGAAATGTATTTTGGAAATGATATGTATAAAGGATTACCATTTTGAAAAGAATATGTTTTTACAATATTTCTATTAGGTATCAATGTCTATATTTGAATTATTGCAATTTGTTTAATGAAGTTATTATATTCGACTTATACGCCAAATGCCTTGAACTTATTTCGAACTGTTAATGATTTCATTCAAACTTTACTACAATCACAACTATCATATGCTTATATGTACAACTTTATAAAAATTTTATAAAGCTTCCACCATATTATTTTGTTAGAAGCTAGTCTAATTTTGAGTAGTGACACATCAAACTCGTATCCTGTCAAAGGATCAAGGTTTGGCATGTTGTAGGTTTACCAAGATTTTAATGTTAAATTTTAAAAAAAATAGAGTAGAGGGGAATCAAACTTGGGTCACACGGGAAATTTAGCTTGCTCTTAACCACTAGACTAGAACTCACACTTGTACAAGAATTAACGATAACTAAATTTAATAGAGGCATGAAAATCTATTTATAGGAAGAAAAGGTAGAAACTTTGTTGAATTGTAGAAGTCCTTTTCAAATAAAAAAACAACTTCCTACATTTTAAGTTCATTTCAATTGTAGAATCGTTTTTGAATTGTAGAAGTTCTTTTAAAATATACTTTTATAATTTTAGGAAGATTTTTTAAAGAACTTATTTATGTACCTCATTTTATGAGGAATTTAATTTCTATAGCAATTTTATTTTATGACGGTTATACCGTTACATTCAATAAAGGGATTGATATTCACAAAAATTGTTCTTTAATTTGTAATGGATGGATAAAAAACAATCTCTACTTTATTAAACCAAATAAATACTCGATGCTTCAAACTGAAATAGTGAATAAAAAACTTAAAAATTCTCTCTAATGAGGGGTACCTATGGAACTTAAGACTTGGTCATATTAACCAAGAAAGAATCACTAGACTCGTAAAAGATAGTCCTTTAGGTATGCTTAAGGAAGTTAGTCTTCCACAATGTAAATGTTGCTTGAATGGTAAAATGACTAAGATGCCTTTTAGTGCGAAAGTTACAAGGACCAACCAACCTTTAAAACTTGTGCACATTGATGTATGTGGTCCCATGAGCATCAGTGCCCGAGAAAGTTACGATTATTGCATGACTTTTATTGATGATTATTCTCGATATGGATATGGATGTGTATCTAATGCACCACAAAACCAAAACCTTTGACAAATTTTGAGAGTTTCATGCGGGAGTGGAAAATTAATTAGGCTTATCCATAAAGAATTTCCAGTCTAACCGAGGTGGAGAATATTTGTCTGATTAGTTCTTAGGATACCTTATAGAGAATGAGATTTTATCCCAATTTACTACGTTAGGCACTCCATAGCAGAATGACATAGCTGAGAGAAGGAATAAAACCTTTCTTGACATGGTTCATTAAATGTTAAGCTATTCACAACTTCCTACTCATTTCTAGGGATATGCGATACAAACGGCTTGCTATATTCTGAATGATATGCCAACCAAGTCTTCTTGTAAGACACCTTATAAGCTGTGGCATGGAAAGAAACTTGCTCTAAATCACTTTAGAATATGGGGTTGTCCAGAACACGTTCTTGATAAGGATGCAAGGAAGTTGGATGCACGGACAGAATTGTGCATGTTTGTAGGATATCCAAAAAGAACAAAAGGAGGATTATTCTACAATCCAAAAGATAATATGATAAAATTTTCTACTCATGCTACTTTCCTCGAGGAAAGCTACACGGATAAATTTAAGCCTGAAGTAAAGTGGTACTCGAAGAACTTTCGGGAGTGGTAAAACAATCACCGAGTTCAATTCTCAAGAAAGTTGTAGAATAATCAACAGTATAGGCGAATCTGTCGTAGTGAGAGAGTTTCTAGGAAACTGAACTTCTTCATCTATAATGGTAGTATTTATATTACGGAAGCCAACCGTGAGGATGATGATGCATTTACTTAAGACGAGGCTATGCAAGTGTAACGAGATTTTTGTGCAAGTGTACACAGTCATTCAAGTAATAAGTAAGTAAAATGAGTTATCATCTCCACAGGGACTGTGTATGTTAATCGATTATTTGTAAAATTATAAGTTAAAAATTTGGTGCTAGAAACACAATATTTTTAGTGGTGGATGATTAAATTAAACTATTTAGATACAAGATGATCCTTATGCAATTAAATCTAAATGCAAATCATCTAAATGTATGAATAAATTTTAGCAAAACAAAAACACAGCTTCAACAATCAATAACATGAACAGGCTAGGATAGTCATATTAATCAATTAATTCATTTTCATCATGCTTAACAATGTCGAAAAACATTCCATGGCAACTCAATCTTTCATGAGTTTGGAAACCAAATTAAGTCTTCTCAGATCTTTTACTTAGTGAAACATGCATTTTACCGATCATATTAAACTAAGGGTTTCTTGGTATTTATGCGAGGTAACAGGGACAATTAAGTTTGAAACAGTTTAATCACATAAACCTAAAAACTATGCAAGATCATACAGCTAACTAAATATATTATAAACCTCTAATTTAGTCATGTTTAATGATCTAAATTGACAATTCACTTTTCAATTATATGTCTGCTAGTCTTTGGCCGGTTAGGATCGCTCAACTAATATGAATGCATCCAATCACGTATGAATGAAATACATCTTGATTTTAATTGAAAACATGATCAAATGAGGCACAAACACGTTAAACATGAATCAAATGAATATTATTGAATTAACATAATCATCCTAGCTAAATACAATTAAGCTATCATTGTTGATTGCAAGATCAATAAACACTTACCAAACATGTTTAAATTAAATAACAAAGAGGAAAGAGTAAACTCTAATTCAATTCAGCAGCCTTTCGGATCTTTTTGACTGAGGTGTTCCGCCCGTTGCTCCTTTGCAAAAATAAAGTAATGAATGAAAACTGAACATCAGGTAGGGTTGTAAGCAAAGAGATTTGAATCATAAAGACTTCTTAAGTACCAAGTATTTCTCAACAATCCAATCTTAGACATGTTCATTTCCATTACCACATCACTTTGTTTTTCCTAACGATGAGGCATAGAGCTTATTTCATTCATGCTTGCAATTTAGTATGCGAATGCAAAATTCTATCTTGGAAATAAAAATAAACACCTAAAAAGAAATAAATATTAAAGATAAAAAATTCCCCCTTTTATTTATTCGACTCATCCTCCTTGTCTTCCTCCTTTGATGCTTTGTTCTCGCTTTTATCCTCATCTTCCTTCCATGACTCAAAGACATAATCTGGGAACTCAAGAACAAAACTGTTAGAGATATTTTTGAAAGTATTTCTTATAGAATCATATCTAATCTTCACATATTTCCAATAAGTCTATTGTTGGTTATGCATAAATTTCATCATATCCATCATAATTGAAAATTCTGATTTCTTCATAGTATTTGAAGAAGTGGGTATAGGAATGGTCAACTCAAGATCAAAACTTGGCTCAACAGGCTCATCAGCATTTAGCTCCTCTCTTGGTTCAAAAACTTCTGGTTCCTTTATTGGTTCTAGATTGTTTTGTTCTTTTTTAGATTCTACTTCTTTTGTTTCATCAACTGAGTCATCTTTCGATTAAGATTTGTTCGATGACTCATCAATTTTTGGTTCGATTGGTTCAATTGGGTTTAGCTCATGGACATTCTCCACTAACCTTTCAAGATCATGGGTTGTGATGCAACCTTGAACATACGGGCCCTTCAGGTTTGCTTTTGTTTTAACTTGTGCCCTCAAGCAAAGTGAAATTATCCACGATGGAAAGTAGGCACTTCCTGTCTTCTTTCTAGCACAATCGTGGATCTCCTTGAGAATAACCTTTCCAATATTAATAGACCTGTCATAATTGCATACAATAAAAGTATTCGTTGAAGAAAATCCCAATTTCTATTTGTCATCATGGAAAAGTACTTATCTTCTTCAACATCTGGTAGGTTAAACAAATCATTAATGGACTTAGAAGTTAGGGGTACCTTCTTCTTACGAACAATAACTTCAGTAGTTTTTGGCATAGTTAAGTTGGCATAGAATTCTCAAACTAAATCCTATTCGGGTAATGATCGTGCATCACAAAAATAGTTCCAATTAAGGGCATCAATTGTCTTTCATATTAGTCACCAATTGTTTTCATATTAGCCACAACACAACCATCTTATCATAGCTCTCCAAGTTAAAACCATTTTTCAGCATCATATGTTGATTTTTGAATATGGAATCAAACCTTTCTCTTGCTTCCTTATCTTGGATCACAATTGGATTTTCAGCAGATGTCTTAGAAGACCTAGTTCTTTTGCGAGACATGGTGATTTTTTTAAAAAAATAGGCAAAATTTTGGCAAAAGAAAGAGAAAAGAAATCCACAATGGGTTGTAGCACGGTGTTTACGATAGTAATAGGCTTACGAAAATAATGGGATTATGGTAGCGATAGACGTGTCGCAGCAATAGGCGTGCTCCAGCAAAAGACTTCTGGTGGCAATGAGGAGGTTTTGCGACAAGGGAAGGAAATTTGGGTAGATTCTTTTGGATTCAAGGCTTACGAGTAAGAGGAAAAAGAATGAGTGGCTAGGGTTTAGGCTAATTGCTTGAAGGGTTGTGAAAATATGGTGGTAGAGAGGGGTTTATATAGTGATGAATTAGGGCAAACTTGTAGCAAAAATTTAGCTACAAAAGGTGACTTGGGCGGCAAGTATAAAGGAAAAGATGTGGTGGCACAATTAAGGTTTTCGAGAACCCTATGGACGGCAACATGGGGTGAAATTTCTTCTTTTTGTTGTTTCAGACCTTGAGCCCAAACTGTATTTACAAACTAGACTGCATAGATAAAATAAACTAATTAGTACTTGGGTTAATTTGACCCCTTATTAAACAAATAAAATTAACATTAACATTAAAAACAAAGATTAAAATGGAAATAATATTTTCAAAGTTAATTAGAAATTTTCTTCTCAAAAGATTATATTAAATTAATTCCCAGGAAAGACTAGAGGGGTCACAATAGTCCCGCTTAAGTTCCAATCTCCTTAAACAGAATTAATTAAATGTAATAATTTAAGAATAATAATTTCTAATTATTTATTGAAAAGTAAGATCATAAAAATTAAGGTCTATTAATTTGAACGAGGTTTTAAGTCACTCAATTTCACCATCCGAATAGTGTTTGAGAAGTTGACCATTAACTTTAAACATACCTCCATGGTCGTCGTACAATTCTACAACTCCATATGGATAAACTTAGTAAATGGTATAAGGTCCTCTCCATCGGGATTTAAGCTTCCTAGGGAATAACATTAGCCTCAAATTAAACTTCAACACTTTCTAACCTTCTCTAAATTCACGAGATTGTATATGACTTTCATGTCATCTCTTAGATATTTCCTTACACATCTTGGCATTCTTGTATGAAAATAACCTCAACACTTCCAACTCATCAAGTTGTAGCATCCTTCTCTCACTAGCTTGCTTAAGAACCAAATTTAATTGTTTCAAGGGCTAGTGAGCTTTATTTTCCAACTCAAGCGGAAAATGACATGCCTTTCCAAAAACTAGTCGATAGGGAGTCATTCCTAACGGTGTCTTAAAAGCAGTTTGATAGGCCCATAGAGCATCATCGAGCCTTCAAGACCAATATTTTTTGTTAAGGCGCACTACCCTCTCAAAAATACCTTGATTTCACGATTCACCCTTTCAAATTGCCCATTTGACTATGGGTGATAGGCAGTAGCAATTTTATGTTTAACATTGTACTTGTCAAGCAACCACTTAAGTCATTTATTTACAAAGTGAGATCCCTCATCACTAATTATAGCTATAGGAGTCTCAAACCGTGTAAATACATGCTTATGTAGGAATTGCATGACTACCTTAGCATCATTTGTTGGGTATGCCTCGGCTTCAACCCACTTGGATACATAATCCACATCAACCAAAATATATTTTTTCCCATAAAAAGAAAGAAACAAGCCTAGAAAATCAATGCCCCATATATCGAATAGTGTTGGATCAGTAGGACGCCTTGTGGCACAGTAGAAAAATTATTTCGGCAATCCAAACTAGGAATCCATGCACAAGGAATGAATCAGGAAGAAAAGGTTTGAAAAATATACCTTTCGTACTCTAAAAAATAGGAAGGAACCACTATTATTTTAATCCCCTTCAAACGCTATTGATCCAAAGCCACAACAGAACCGTCTTGGCCTTTACGTAGTCCACCCTGTTGCAAAAAAATGAACAAAAACTCTCATTAAACGTTCCAGAGAGTTTTTCCAAAAAGAAATGTCGCTGCTAGACCTAGGTTCTTTTTCTTTTTGTGGTTAATGTTGGTTAGCACTCTTCTGCACCTTAGGGTTTTTATTTTATGCTGCGTTTCCTTTTATTTAATATTCCTTAAAAAAACTTGGAATCCCTTTTTGGTGCCAGAATATATATGAAAATATCATAGTGTAATATCCTTTCCAGAAGGATATTACTTTTCATATATATTTTATGTTTGACCGAAATTAATTATTATAATACTTTATTTTAATAATTTCAATAAACAGATCATAATTAATATTTTATATGAATCAAATTTATACATTTATTTAACTATGTTCTCTATTCTTGTATAAAAAATTTGTATATATATTGTGTTTATTATTTAACTGTTAAATTAAATTAATTCAATAATTAATATAATTCTCGTGATAGTTAAATTTAATACCAACAGTGTTTAGATTCTGTTCGTTTCAACCATATGGTGTGACCCTAAAGGTTCTTGTAACATTGATAGTAAACCTAGAACACTTCTATCATTACAAGCAATGAGTGGCATCTAGCAATCATCATCACTACCCAAGTTACAAAAAGCGTGGTTCCACATAACTTTTCTATGATAAATTTTCATGTATTATATCCTTTTTCCTTTATATCTCGATTTGCCACAAGTCATAGAATAGTCACACTTGCAACGTCCAATCTCATGTTTATTGATACCCGAAGTAAACTACAATAAACAAATAAGTGTAATATCTCATATTAACTTATTTGAACATGGTCATGCATTTCTAGTCTCACTTCAACAAGTGGCCTAAGATATTGCTCCCATTATTTAAGAGGGACAAATCCTATCTTGATCAATCATATCCCACTACACAGATTGTGGCATACCAAATATCAGTCTTTATAGTACAACCTGTTATAGTAGACGTTTAACTGTATCAAAATATACAACTCACTATGTTGGGACAATGAAGATCTCAAGTCTAAGAATCGTATACATAGTTATCACTGCGAGTAATGTTGTGACTATTATATAATAATCCAAGAAACATACTCATAGTAGGTCAGTCCAATATGTTGTTCTTTAACATATACTCATGTATTGATTTTGACATCCCTATGTCAATGACAATACTTTGTCATCAAGAAACTACATGTTAGTCTTAATGCATTATTTTTGTCCAAGCCCACAATAATACTCAACTAAGGACCTTTTAAGAATAATCATATTATTCTCAGGACATTATTATAAAACAGTTTTTTTATATACGCAGAAAAGAAACTAAAATAATAATGGCAATGCCTTATATTAATAAACGAGGTAAAATAAGTATGTTATTACAATCATCTCATGATTGGTCTTTGGGCAAACTCTAACAAATAGTTCAACCTCTAAAATACTTGTCAAGGGCATCTCGTTCCTCCTTCATATGTTTCCAGTTCTTTGGCATCTATCACAGTTTTTCACATATGCATTCACATCTTTAAACATTGTAGGCTAAAAGAATCTTGCTTGCAAAATCTTTGCTGCAGTGCGAGAACCACCAAAGTGTCCCCCACTTGGAGATGAATAGAAATGGTACAAAATCTCATCAATTCCGCTTCCATCTACGCACTTCCTGATTATTTTCTCTGTGCATTGTTTAAACAAAAATGAATCCTCCTAGAAATAATATCGACTATCATGAAGTAATTTTTTCCTTTGTTGGTATGTCATTTCTCGAGGAATTATTCCACATGCTTAATAATTGGCAAAATCAACAAACCAAGGTGTATCATGAATTCAACTTACCTCGAAGATATGCTCATCAAGAAAATTCTCATTACATGGAACAAGTGAAGAAGTTACCACATTTTTTTCTAGCCTCGACAGATGATCAGCTACTTGATTTTCAACACCCTTTCTATCTTGGACCTCAAGGTTAAATTCTTAGAGTAAGAGTATCCATCGAATTAGCCTCGGTTTAGCATATTTCTTCGTGAGTAAATACTTAATAGTCGCATGATCAGTAAACACTGTAACTTTGGTACTTATAAGATATGAACGAAGCTTGTCAAAAGCAAAAACTATAGCAAATAGTTTTTTTTTCAGTTACTGTATAATTGAGCTGGGCCCTTGTCAAAGTTCTGCTTGCATAGTAGATAGGATGAAACACTTTGTTTCTTCTTTGACCCATCACATCTCCAACAGTAAAATCCTTTACATCACACATCAACTCAAAAGGTGAGTTCCAATCAGGTGTAACAATTATTGGGGCTGAGATTAACAGATTTTTCAATTCATTGAAAGCTTCTAAACATGCTTTGTTAAAATAAAAAACAATAACTTTTTCCAAAAGCATACTTAAAGGTTTAGAAATATTTGAAACATCTTTGATAAATCTACGGTAAAAACTAGCATGGCCTAAGAAACTTCTAACTCCTTCGACACTAAGTAGAGGTGGTAATCTTTCAATTACATCCACCTTTGCTTTATCCACTTCAATCCCGTTTTTGGAAATTTTATGTCCTAAGACAATTCCCTCCTTAACCATAAAATGACATTTCTCCCAGTTAAGGACAAGATTCATCTCCTCGCATTTTTTTGTACCTTATCCAAATTACTCAAACAAACATCATAAGTGTTACCAAAAATAGAAAAATCATCTATGAGAACCTCAACAAAATTTTCAACTATATTAGTGAAAATAGCCATCATATATCATTGAAATGTGGTAGTGCATTACATAAGCCGAAAGGCATTTAAGCCGAAAGGCATTCGCCTAAAAGCAAATGTACCGTACGCGCAAGTAAAAGTATTTTTATGTTGGTCTTTTGAGGCTACAACTATTTGGTTGTATCCTGAATATCCATCTAAAAAGTAGTAACCTACTAGTTTATCTAACATCTGATCCATAAAAGGTAACGAAAATGGTCCTTACGAGTGGCTATTCAACTTTTTGTAGTCAATACAAATTCTCCAACTCGTGATAGTTCTCGTCAGAATTAACTCGTTACGTTCATTCTCGACAATCATGATTCCACCATTCTTTGGTACACATTGTACCGAACTTACCCAAGAGCTATCTAAGATGGGGTAGATAATTCACTCATCTAGCCATTTTATCACTACCTTCTGTACTACCTCTTTTATGATAGGGTTAAGTCTCATTTTCCCATCAATTCTACCTCACTCACCTTCCTCTAAAGTAATCTTATGCATATAGAAGGAAGGGCTTATACCTTGTATGTCAGCTATGGTCCAACCAATTGTCTTTTTATATTTCTTTAAAATAGTAATTAGTTGCTCCTTTTGGTTTTTTGTTAGCTGTGCTGAAACAATCATAGGCAAAATAGAACTATTACCTAAATAAATGTATTTTAAATGGGACAGAATTACCTTTAGTTCAAGCTTAGGCGGTTCATCGATTGTCACCTTGGGTTGTGTAAATTCCCAAACTTCCAACTTTAGCGGTTCAAACCGCAGTAGTTGAACATAACTCATCGGATTAGCTTCCATCAAATCCATGTTTTCATTACCTTTTTCATCTTCCAATGGTTTAGACCCTAAAGTGTTCTCCAACAGGTCTTCTTCAAGATTGCTCTCCCATTCAATAGAAACTAAGGTTTCTAATTCCAACATTACTGAAAATTATTTCATTGGATCGGGAAATTTCATGGCCGTCAGAACATTAAATGTTATCTGGTCGTCTTGAACTCTCATTGTGAGTTCTCCTTTTTGCACATCTATCAGCATTCTTCTTGTGCCTAGGAAAGGTATCCATAGGATGATCGAAACTTCCTTATCTAATTCAAAGTCTAACACAATAAAGTCAGCAGGAAAAATAAACTTATCAACTCTTACCAAAACATTCTCAATCTTTCCTTCGAGATATGCTAACAAACAATTCGCTTGTTGAAGTGTCACATAGTGGGCCATACTTCACCTATTCCCAACAGCTTGAAAATAGATTTGGGCATCAAGTTTATGCTTGCTCCAAGGTCGCACAAAGTATTACTACAATAAGCATTACTCCAAGGTCTCATACTCACTAAGCCTTTTCTTCTTGGGCAGAATATCCTTCATAAACTTCAATGAGGCATTTGCTCTAAAACCTCCACAATAAAGCATTTTCTTCTTGTTTCTGCTTATGCTGCTGAAGTCTCAAAGGATATGGAACTTTAGGTTGAAATGGACAACTTTTCTGAGGAGGCAAATCTACAAAAAAAAGGTGTTAACTTTTCAGAATTCACTAGTTTAGGACTTACCCCATCAAATTTTTCAGCATTCGACTTTTTTGGTGTAGGAACTTCAACTGTTGGTTAACTTTCCTCCTTTTCAATAGGCTCATTTTCAACCACAACCTCCTTGGGTTCCAAAATCTTACCACTTCGTAATGTAACCACCTTGCAATGTTCCTTACCAAAATTCCTTGGATTTTTTGTGCCGCTTGGCAATGTTCATTATGGTCTACTACGAATCTCAGTAGCTAACTGACCCATCTAGTTCTCCAGATTTTTTAGTGTTGCTGGTTGACTTTAGATCAAAACGTCATTTTTCGTCATGTATGCCTTCAACAAGTCCTCCAAACTATTTGATGACTCAACTTGAGGTGGTTTTGGAGCTTAATGACTAAACCCTTGGGATTGATTAGGTTTATGATGTATATGATTGTTCGGTCCATTTTCTTAGTTAGTCCAGGAAAAGTTTGGATTATTCTGCCATGATGGATTATAGAAGTTGGACTGTGGTCCTTGTCAACTTCTATTTTTAAACTGGTTCCTTACATAACAACAGACTCTGAGTTTGAAGACCAATTCTCGAAGGAATGACCATCCCTAAAATACACAGAGGAAAGAACATCATACTAACTTGGTGATTGAGCTGCAAAATTATTCAAACTATTACTAGTAAACTATTTTAACATTAAGGAAATAAAAGATACTTGAGTAGAGAGTGAAGTTAACGCGTCCACTTCATGCACTCCAGCTACTCATATTCTGAAAACTACCCTATTTTTTGACCATTGATAATTGTTGCTAGCCATCCTTTCAATGATCTCGTAAGCTTTGTTATAAGACTTAGACAAAATCGCACCATTTGCAAAAGCATCTACCATTAATCTTGTATGTACATTGAGACTGTTATAAAACGTTTCCATTTGTATAAAATGAGGAATCCCATGAAGGGGATACTTACAAAGCAAGTCTTTGAATCTTTCGTATGCCTCGTACAAATACTCGTCATCCAATTGTTGGAAAGTGGTTATTTCATTTCACAACTTTGTGTTCTTACTCGGTGGAAAAATACTTTACCGAAAACCTTTATGCTAATTCTTGACAAGTAGATATTAAACTTGGGGGCAATGAATTCAGCTATGCTCGTGCTCGATCTCACAATGAGTACAGGAACAACTTCAATCTTAATGCATCTTCAGTCACACCAGCTATCTTAAACAAATCACTCACCTCTATGAATAATTGAAGTTGAAGTTATGGATCTTCTATGGGCATACCTCTGAACTGGCCCACCATTTGGAGCATTTGAAACATCAGTGGTTTCAATTCAAATTGGGGTGCCTCAATATCTGGCCTCTTGATTCTTGGATTTAATTTATTAAAGAGTAGCACAACGTATTGTCTAGTGGCACGATCCCTATCATCAACAATAAGGATTGGGTTGTGCACATGATTGACTCCATTACCTTGTCCATCACTTTGATTTCCTAGGTCCATCTCGGTCTGCCTTTGAGCTAATCTCTTACATCTTCTCTGTCTAAATGTCCGCTCAATTTCAGGGTCTACAAGTAATAGATCAATGATTCAAACTATGCTCATAAACAACTGATAAATAAATCACAAACAAAGAATAAATAATAAATTAGTAATGTTAGAAATTAAATAAAAACCAAACTGCAAAAATAATTTCACAAAGAACGATTAAGGCAACAATCCCTACAACGACGTCAAGTAATAAGTAACATGAGTTATTGTCTCCATAGGGACTGTGTATGTTAATCGACTATTTGTAAATTATAAGTGAACAATTTGGTGGTAACAACACAATATTTTGAATAGTGGATGGTTAAATTAAACTATCTAGATGCAAGATAATCCCTATGCAATTAAATCTAAATGCAAATGATCTAAATGTATGAATGGATTTTAGCAACAAAAACACAACTTCAACAATCAAAAACATGAATAGGCTATGATAATCATATTAATCATTTTAATTCATTTTCATCATGCTTAACATTGTCAGAAAACATTCTATGGAAACTCGATCTTTCATGAGTTTGGAAACCAAATTAAGTCCTCTCGAATCTTTTACTTAGTGAAACATGAATTTTCCTGATCATATTAAACTAAGGGTTTCTTAGTATTTATGCAAGGCAATAGGGACAATTAAGTTTGAAATAGTTTAATCACATCAACCTAAAAACTATGCAAGCTAATAGAGCTAACTAAAGATATTATGAACATCTAATTTAGTCAAGTTTAATGATCTAAATTGAGCATTGCACTTTTCAATTATGTGTCTACTAGTTGTCTTTTTTTAGGATCACTCAGCTAATTTGAATGCACCTAGCCATGTATGAATGAAATACATCTTGATTTTAATTAAAAACATGATCTGCTGAGGCACAAACATGTTAAACATGAATCAAATGAATATTATTGAATTAACATAATCATCCTAACTAAAATAATTAAGCTATCATTTTTTATTGCAAGATCAATAAACACTTACCAAACAAGTTTAAATTAAACAACAAAGCAAAAAGAGTAAACTCTGATTCAATTTAACAACCTTTCAGATCTTTTTAACTGAGGTGTTCCTTCGGTCCTTCTGTTGCTCCTTTACTGAAGGTTTTTTAAGGTGGCCGGCCAAAAGATGGTCTTGACAAGGCTTTTGTTGGCTAACGAATGGAAAGGGAGATGGAGTGGCTAGGTGTGGAAATGGAGAAGGGAAATGAGAGAATGCTTGATGAATGAATGGATTAAGGGATGTAAGGGATGAAGGATGTTTTGAAAGGTGAAAAGTGTATGGTATTTATAGGTGAAGGTAAGGGTAAAGTTTAATAAAAATAGAGTTTGAAAATCCTTCATTTTCTCTCATGCTTGGCCAGCCATAATTTGTGGAGAAAGAGGTGGTTTGGTTGCTCATTTTGAATTCAAATCCTTGATTTTATTAGCAATGAAGTGGACGTTTCAAAGATAAATTTGGTGTGCCGATTTTTGATATTTTTCCAATTGCAGGAACCTCCAATAAAATATCTCATAGCTGACTTTTGCAAGGCCATATGCTTGTGCCAAAATTGAGCTTGACTACTGTAACAGTATTTGTGCAAGTGTACATAGTCGTTCAAGTGATAAGTAAGTAAAAATGAGTTATCGTTTCCATAGGAATTGTGTATGTTAATCGATTATTTTTTAAATTATAAGTTTATAATTTGGTGGTAAAAACACAATATTTTGAGTGGTGGATGATTAAATTGAATTATCTAAATGCAGGATGATCCCTATGAAATTAAATCTCAATGCAAATGATCTAAATGTATGAATGTATAGCTTGAGCAACAAAAACAACCAACATAAAATAGGCTAGGATAATTATATTAATCAACTCAATTTATTTTCTTCATGCTTAACAGTGTTCGGAAAACATTCCATGTTAACTCAATCTTTCATGAGCTTTGAAACCAAATTGAGTCCTCTCGAATCTTTTACTTAGTGAAATATGCATTTTACTAATCATATTAGACTAAGGATTTTTTAACATTCATGTAAGGTAATAGGGACATTTACGTTTGAAACAATTTAATCACATAAACCTAAAAAATATGCAAGATAATAGAGCTAACTAAAGATATCATGAACCTCTAATTTAGTTAGTTTTAATTATCTAAATTTACCATTGAACTTTTCAATTATGCGTCTACTAGTCGTTGTCCGGTTCGATTCGCTCAGCTAATCTGAATGCATCCAATCGCGTATGAATGAAATACATCTTGATTTTAATTGAAAACATGATCGAATGAGGCACAAACATGCTACACATGAATCAAAACAATATTATTGAATTAACATAATCATCCTAGAAAATAGAATTAAGCTAACATTGTTGATGTCAAGAATAATAAACACATAGCAAACATAATTAAACTAAATAACAAGAAGGAAAGAGTAAACTCTAATTCAATTCAGCAGTCTTTTGGATCTTTCTGACTGATGTGTTTCTCTGTTTTGCTCATTGCTCTTTTGCTAAGGTTTCTTAATGTGGCCGGCCAAGGTAGTGTCTTGACAAAGCTTTTGTTGGCTAAAGAATGGAAAGGAAATAGAATAGCTATGTAAGGGAGATAAAAAGGGAAATGAGAATGAGAGAGTGAGAATGATGAATGAGGGATGAGGGATGTGTTATGAATGAAGGAATGATTTGAGAAGTGGGATTTGCATGGTATTTATAGGTGAAGGTAAGGGTGACGTTTACTAATAATAGCATTTCAAAATCCTTGCTTTTCTCTCATGCTTGGCCGGCCACAAATTATGGAAAAGGGGATGACTTAGTCCAATAATTTCAAGTTTATTAACATATTTATTAAGTCAAAAGATGGTAAAAATATATAGAAAAATCCTGTATAATTTCAAGTTTACAACTCCTCCTTGTTGGACGATTTCTTAGTCCAATAATTAATCAGACATGTCCATCATGTAGCAATACTTTTACTGGGTCAAATTAACATCCTTAGGACCCAGCTTTGTATGGTCTTGTCGTCAAAACAAATCGGATGTGTGCATGTCCATGCAACATTTATATTAATCTCATCTTCCATGGTCCCACTACACAGTGAAAATTAACATATTAATAATTAACATGAAAATAATGTAATTTATCCACAAAAATCATGTAATAAATAAAAATTTCGAATACTTCATAAATTCATGTCCATTATTAACATTTAAGGAAAATCCACTTAATTTATTAACAGTTACTCAAGATTAATATATTAAGTCAACAGGTGGCAAAAACATATAGAAAAGTCCTATATAATTTTGAGTTTACAGCAACACATTGATTCCAAGCTTAGAAAATAGGCCATGGATGCCAAGATGGATTCTATGAAATCCAACACAGTGTGGGAACTTGTAGACTTACCGATTGGAATTAAACCCATAGGGTGTAAGTGGATCTACAAGAAGAAGAGAAATGTGAAAGGGAAATTGGAAACACACAAAGCTAGAATTATAGGAAAACACTACACACTGAAACAAGGTATCGATTACGATGGGACCTTTTCTTTTGTAGCCATGTTCAAGTCTATTCACATACTCTTATCCATTGTCACTGCTCTCAATTATGAGATCTGGCAAACGGATGTCAAGACAACATTCTTGAATGGCTATCTTGATGAGACCATTTACATAGCTCAACCCACTGGCTATGCTGTCAAAGGAAAGGAGCAGAAAGTTTGCAAACTGTTAAGATTCATTTAAGGACTTAAGCAACTATCTCGCTCATGGAATAAAAGATTTGATCAAACGATCAAGACTTTTGGATTTGAGCAAAACACTGATGAACCTTATGTTTATAAGTGTATAAAGGACAAAAAGGTGGTCTTCCTCATTTTGTATGTCAATAATATTCTACTTATCAGAAACGATGTAGGAGAATTATCATCGGTTAAACTGTGGTTAGCTCAACATTTTAGCATAAAGGCTTGGGTGAAGCTAGTTATATTCCTAGAACTCGAATCCTTAGGGATCGAAAGAATAAAACGATAGCACTATCTCAAGCTTCATACATCGATAAGGTACTAGAACATTTTACAATGACCAATGCGAAGCCAGGCGTTTAGTTGACTGCATCAGGTTTTCATCTTTCTTTAGATGACTATCTTAAGATGGTGGAAGAAAGAGGAGAGCATATGAGTAAGGTTCCATATGCTTCGGCAATTGGAAGCCTTATGTATGCAATGCTTTACACACGTCTAGATATCTATTTCATAGTAGGAATGGTTAGTCGATATCAGGCGAATCCAAGTCTCATGCATTGGTAAGCTGTAAAGCATATATTAAGGTCTCTTAAAAGAACCAGGGATTATATGCTTGTGTATTTTGGTGAGAACCTTGCTCCTATTGGAAACACAAACTCAGACTTCCAAACCTGCAGAGATTTGAGGAAATTGACTTTGAGAAATGTATTCGTTCTAAGCCGTGGAGCCATAGTATGGAGAAGTGTAAAATAAACTTGCACTGTTGACTCTACTATGGAGGCCTAGTATATGGCTACTTCTGAGGCAGCGAAAGAAGCAATATGGCTTCCAAAGTTCTTAACCAAACTTAAAGTTATTCTTGGTATGGAAAAAGCTATAACATTGTATTGTGATAATAGTGTTGCAATAGCAAATACCAAGGAAATGAGAAGTCACAAGAGGATGAAACACATTGATCGGAAGTATCACTTGATATGAGAGGCAATGGTCGAAAGAATTGCAGATGTGATGAAAGTAGCTTCTGAAAGCAACCTTGTGGATCCATTTACTAAGACTCTTGTAACTAGGAGTTTTAACAAACATGTCGAGGATATGGGAATGCGAAACATGACACATTTACTTCACTAAGGCAAGTGGGAGATTGTTGGGAAATGTGCCCATATTGTAGTAAACATGTAATTGCTTCTATTTATTTGAATGATAAATAAATAAATAAAGTTAATTTCACATTTCACTATTATGTCTTTTGTATTTTTCATACATAGGGAAATTGTGACAAGCAAATATTAGCTCATTGATTGTCTAAAGATCAAACTAAAGATAAGTGTCATTGCAAAGAACGTTTACATTGTGAGAAAGACAACTTACTTCAGTAGATAATCTAAATGAGTCTGTAACCTCGTAAAAAATCAAAATGAGTACCTGATTCTGTAACACCCATATCACATTTCCGTTGCCAGAATAGGATACCAGATATTACCAGTCAAGTTGGAATAGTTAATATGATTTACATTCAATAATCAATTCAATTCCATAATTACAAGTAAATATTCAATAAGAAAGAGATCATTCAGTTTCGGGTCTTAGATCGAGCCTTAGAAACTCTAAAAATAAGTTATGAACATTCAGGGACCAAGTCAGAACAAATCAGAACTTTCAGGAAAGGTTCAAAAATATTCAAGTCAAGGGTCACATGGCCATGTGTCTAGGTTGTGTGACAGAGTCTAGCCCGTGTGGCTCCAAACATGGCCGTGTGGTTAACCTACATGCCTGTGTGTGACCTCACACGTCCGTGTGCATGGGGCGTGTAACTCTCTGATTTGGATCACATGGCTATGTCGCTGGTCGTGTGTCTGCTTGTGTGAGAACTACACCTATACTATTTTTAGACTTGTTCTAGGAACATGCCCGTGTGGGTTGCCTGTGTGGTTCACAACTGTGTGACAGGTGTGTGAGCTCAAAAAATTGATCAATTCCAAGCTAAATTTTCACCCATTTGCTTAGGAGCTTAAACACATTCAAATACACACTTCCATAAGCTAAACACTGTCATCAAACACATTCAAAACATGTCAATGGATTCAACCTATATATCAAACCAATGTGCCCTCATTGACACTGCTATTCATTTCATAACATTTCATCTTCAAGGCTGCATATACAAGATATAGTTACACATCAAACATCAATTCATTTCAAACTATAATCTCACATATTGTCAATGCTTTCTACCATCATGCTTAACACTTAACTTAGATGAAACATGTAAAAATTCATTTGTCACAACACATAACACAAACTTAAGTAAACTTACTCAAGTTAGGATTCAACATCATACATACAAAAAGGTCCTAGTACATACCATATATACCAAACTAAAATAAAGTCTACCAAAGATCTCCTAGATAGTGCGATTTCTTGAGTTGATCCAATCTTCTAAGCCTTCAAAATGTAATCTAAAAAATGAGACAAATACAGGTAAGGTTGAATAAAGCTTAGTAAGTTCGTTTGTATATATTGATAAACCTTTCCAATTAAACATAGTAATCAATTAAAATTCCATAAAACACAACTTTTATCAATAATTAACAATCAGTATTGTAGTTTAGTATATTCAGTGGATAATGCTCGTTTGAGCTTTACTCAGTATATCAGTAGATTTCGCTTGACTGAGTTTCTTCAGTATATTAGTGGATAACCTTCCTTGAGATTAATTTAGTATATCAGTAGATTATTTTACTCGGTAGAGCATTCTTTTCAATAGATTCAGTAGGTCTGGCTTGAGAGTGCATACATTTCAGTAGATTCAGTAGGTATGGCTTGAAAGCGCATATGTTTCAGTAGATTCAGTAGGTATGGCTCGAAAGCATATACATTTCACTAAATTCAATAGGTATCACTCGTCCGAGCACCAATCAGTATATCAGTGGGTAATGCTTGCTAATCTCATTTGGTATATAATATAACATTCAATAATAGTATATTAACAAAGAGGACAAGGATTATTAGAAGCATAAATAAATGTATGAACTTACAAGATTGATTTGCCGTAACGACTCATAGTATCTCAATCAGTGATCAATTCATTTCAATTCATTATTTCCATTTCCAATTATACACATCAATATAATCCAATATTATGCAATTAAGTTCCTATAATACATTTAAAAATGTACTAAAATTAAACAATACGAACTTACTTGACTAAATTGCAGCAATGACAAAGGACATGGGCTATTTGATAATTTCCTCTTTTCCTCGGTTTTCCATTCGTATAGGATCTAAAATAATAATTCCATTCAATTCACTAATTCTAGCAGAAAAATTAATTCATTTTATGCAATTAAGTCCTTTTGACATTTTTTACAAAATTTCCCCCAACATTTTACTTTTATACAATTTAATCCCTAAGCCCAAAACATGCAATTTAACCAATTTCAAATAAAATCAAGTTTAGCTGAACTATATAAAGCCTCTCTATAGCCCATAATTTCTATTATTACACAATAAGTCCTTGTAATATTATCACTTTAACAATTTAGTTCTTAAATAGTAAAACTACCAAAAATTACTTTACAAAATAGTCCTATCTAGAAACCAAGCTTAATATTCTACTATAAAACTTCAAGAATGACTCAATTTCATCAATGGAATAATCTAAAACATTTGACAGTTTTATGAATTCATCCCCGAGTTAGTTAGATGAAGCTATTACGAGCTCAAAAACATAAAAATTACTAAAATTAGGCGAGGTTTGCTTACCCAATACAACAATCAAAGCTAGCCTAACTTCTCCCATATCTTCCTAGGTTTTCGATTCACAATATGGAGAAGATAATAAGTTTTTACTTGATTTTTAACTTGTTTTCTTATTATATTTCATTTAATTAGTAATTTACCATTTTGCCTTTATTAATTATTCAAAATTTTCAACATTTATAAGCCTAATACCATACACTATCCCTTTTAATGGTATGTTTACCACTTAAGGGTCTTGCCTTACCTTTCCATTACCATTTGATGCCTTTAATCAATAGAACTCCACTTTTACAATTTTTACGTTTCAATCCTTTTCACTTAATTAACTATCTAAACTATAAAATTTCATAACCAAATTTTAACATGACATTAATAACCCTGTAAATATTAAACAAGTAATATTTACGGTCTGACACATCAAAATTGTGGCCCCGAAACCGCCATTTATGATTATATAGGAAAACAGATTAATAAGTAAATCTTCAATTAATTAGGAATTAATTACAATTTACCAAAATCTAGAGAACTTAATATAATTTTTATTATTAGGTCATTTAAGGAGGGTCCAATTACACCATTAGTCCTTCAATTATTTTAAATGTTAACTAAACAAGCTTATTTTCAATTTAGTCCTAAACTAATTAGGAATAAATGAGAAATAGCCCAAAAGTTAGTGGATTTAATCATGCCACCACCGTTTGGACTTTTTGACCTTGGTTTAATTACCATTTTGGTCCTTTTACTATTTTAAATCTGTAGCAATTAAGTTTTACCTCTTTTACAATTTAATCTTTTTACCTCAATTAAGCAATAAATCATCAAAATTACCGAACCCAACTTCAATTCACATATAATACGTCTCTAAATATTTAATAAAAATATTTTTGGCTTTATATTACGGAAACGAGGTCCTAATATGTAACACCCCATACCCGAGACCATTGCCAGAGTTGAGCATGGGGCGTTACTTGACTTAACTTATTAGTTCGGGGCATAAAAATTTGCTTTTAAAATTAATTTCACTATTTACAACAAAGTTATCCAATCGCATAGAAGTTACTAAATTAATTATAACTCAAGCTATGAAACTCGAAATTTAGATCCGTAATTTTTCCCTGAAACTACACTCATATATCTTCTTACCATAAATTTTTTAGAATTTTTGGTTTAGCCAATTAGTACAGTTTATTAGTTAAAATCTTCCCTATTTCACTGTTCAACTGTCCTGACCTCTTGTCACTAAAATTCAATTTTCTCATTGTATGATTTTAATATGGTGTTTTCAATTATTTCTACAGAAAATAGACTCCTTGAGGAATCTAGACATATAAATTAAAACTCATAAATATTGTTTTACAATTTTTAATGATTTTCTAAAGTCAGAACAGGGGACTCCAAAAATAGTTTTGACCATATCTAATTAAAATCCACATATCTCAGAATATAAAATTTCTTTTCTACACCGTTATTTTTATATGAAAATAAACTCAATAAGATTTAATTCTATATATCATTCACCCTCTAATTCATTTTATACTATCTTTGGTGATTTTTCAAAGTCACATCACTGCTGCTGTCTGAAATCTGTTTCACTACAAATTTTTACTTTTTCACAATTTCTAGGTAGAAACTATCACCTAGGCATACATAATACCAAACATATTCTTACTTAGCCATTTTAATAGCTAAACATTATCACATATTTACACATCATCCTTTAGCATTATCATAAGGACATACATTCAAAATGACTAAGTCCCTATACATGCCTTAGTTCAACATTGATCATCATAAAATACCGAGTTGTTGTGGTTGATAGTGTGAACGCTCTCCGACGTCTTTAAGATCTCCAAATTAGCTTTGCAATACTATTAAAGAAGGAAAATAAAAGAAGTAAGCATAAAGCTTGGTAAGTTTACAAGCAAATAAATAACAACATTTAACACAAATAAATATACTCAAGTGTCACGATCTCTAATTTCCTCTTTACTTAATCTCTTACTCGTTCACTTACTTGTTTACTTAGATAACTCATGATTATAACTTAATCTTCTCCTGCTGAAATGTTGGTTCTCAATTGATAACATAATATGTTCTTAACTCTTATAACTCACCTGAATTTGCTATTTATGCTTTTACCTGAACTTTCATGGAACATAATTTGTTTACCAGCCCGTTGAGCCACATTGGAATAATAAGGATACTAGGGTCTCTTTTCTGATAATAACATGTGAAAGCCATGTCCCAGACATGGTCTTATAGGGGATCTCTCATCTCGGTGCTAACGCCATGTCCCAGACATGGTCTACATGGGACATCTCATAATCTCAATGATGCCAATGCCATGTTCCAAACATGGTTTTACATGGGACCTCTTATCTCAGTGCCAACGCCATGTCCCAGACATGGTCTTACATGGGACCTCTTTACCCAAATGTCATGACATTTGTATCTGATACATTCCTTATGTTTCAACGGGACTTTTTAACACTGATTCTCTGTCATCTCATACTTGAGTCAACATTAAATAAATTCATGAAATAAATATATAATTGCTGGAAAATAAAAACATTAATAATAATGATTAAAATATTGCATTTATTTGCCGTAAACTTACCTCGGTACAAAATATAGCCAAATCCACCCACTTAGACTTCAACCTTATTCTTTCCTTTGTCTAACCCCGGATTCCATTATTCTTGATCTATAATAGCAAATTTATCTTATTTAATACTCAAGTTCATCAAAACAGTCCTTGACTCGAACTTCAGAAAAACTACGATTTTGCCCCTAAACTTTTGCATAATTACACTTTTACCCCAAAGCTCGAAAATTAAATTGCATCTCTTATTCTTATGTTTTATAACATGCTGAACATTTTTCCCTTCTATGGCAACATCAAATTCTTACTCTAACATTTACTTATGAACATTAGGTATTTTTAGCGATTTTGTCGTTTTACTAGTTTTCACTTAAAATCACTTAGCAAAAGTTATTTAACATAATTACAAGCTTCATATTCTACCATAAAACATCAAAATAAACACATTTCAGCTATGGGTATTTTTCCAAATATGAACCCTAGGTTAAATTATTGCTAGAATAAGCTATATCAAGTTACTGAGGCTTCAAACACGTAAAGAACATGAAAAACGGGGCTTGGAATCACTTACTATGGACCTTGGAAGTTTGAAAACCCTAACTATGGCTTCCCCCTTGTTAATTTCGTCCAAATGAAGAAGATGAGCACAATTTTTCATATTTTTCCCTTTTAATTCATTTTAATTATCGAATTACCAAAATGCCCTTAACTTAAAAATTTCCTATTTCACTTATCTCATGTCCATTTTTGTCCATAACTTAACGAATGGTCTAATTACCATATAAAGACCACCAATTTAAAATTTCATAACAATTGGACACCTCTAACATGTAGAACTCAACTTTTGCACTTTTTACAATTTAGTCCTTTTGACTAAATTGAGTGCCCAAACATCGAAATTTTTGAACAAAATTTTCACGAAATCATTCTGCGAAATTGTAGGCCATAAAAATATAGTAAAAATAAAATTTTTCTCATCGAATTTGTGGTCCCGAAACCACTATTCTGACTTGGCCCAAAATCGGGATGTTACATTTCTCCCCCCTTTAGGGATTTTTGTCCCTGAAAATCTTACCTGTGAAGAGATTTGGATACTGCTTTTGCATAGCCTCTTCGGGCTCCCACGTAGCCTCATCAACCCCATGTCTATTCCATAACACCTTCACAAGTGCAATGCTTTTGTTCTTTAGTTGCTTGATCTCTCTATCTAAAATTTTTATCGGTTATTCAACATAAGTCATGTCTGGCTAAATCTCAACCTTTGTCGGTGAAATCACATGTGACGGATCGGAACGATAATGACATAACTTAGACACATGGAATACATTATGAATATTCTCTAACTCAGTTGGCAAAGCTAACCGATATGCTAAGGGCTCGATTCTTCCAGTCACCTCAAACGGTCCAATGAAACGTGGACTTAGTTTGCCTTTCTTACCAAATTTGAAAATTTTCTTCCACGGGAATACTGTCAAAAACACTTTGTCACAAACTTGATACTCTATCTCTTTTCTTTTTAAATCTGCATAAGACTTTTGTCTATCTGAAGCTGCTTATAACAATCTCTGATAACTTTTACTTTCTCTTCCATTTCTTTGATTAAATCAACCCTGTAAATCTAATTTTCCTTAAGCTTTGTCCAATACAAAGGCGTACGACACTTACGTCCATACAAAGCTTCATAAGGAGCCATCTTCAAACTCGACTGATAACTATTATTATAGGCAAACTCTACCAATGGAAAATATTTCTCCCAACTGCCTTGAAATTCTAAAACACAACATCTGAGCATATCTTCAAGTAGCTGAATAACTCTTTCTAATTGACCATCGGTCTGAGGATGGAAAGCTGTACTGAAGTTCAACTTTGTACCCAAAGCTTCCTGCAATTTCCTCCAAAACCGTGAAGTAAATCTCGGATCTCTGTCTGAGATAATCGATAACGGTACCCCATGTAATCTGACTATCTCTGAAACATACAATTCAGCAAAATTTTCAAGTGAATAATCCATACGAACCGAAATAAAATGAGCTAACTTAGTTAGCTTATCAATCACAACCCATACTGCATCTTTCTTTTTCGGTGTCAATGGCAACCCTGCTACAAAATCCATGGTAACTCGGTCCCATTTCCACTCAGGAACTAACTTAGGCTGCAATAAACCTGAAGGTACCTGATGTTCAGACTTCACCTGTTGACAGATCAGGCATCTAGAAACAAATTCTGAAATATCTCTTTTTATTCCTGCCCACCAGTACATTTTCTTCAGATCATTACACATCTTTGTATTACCTAGATGAATAGACAAAGAAATTCTATGTGTTTCCTATAAGATCTTCTGAATAAGCTCATCATTCTTTGGTACACATACTCTGTCTCTGAACATCAAACAACCATCAGAACTGATCTGAAAATCAAACTCTATTCCCGACTCGCATTGAGCTCTTTTAGCTTGCAACTCACTGTCATTTTTCTGAGCTTCATAGATTTCTTCGAGAAACATCGGTTTAGCCATCAACTCAGCTAAAATGGAACCATCATCAGGTAAAGCCAAACTGGTATTCAAAGCTCTCAATGCAAATAAAGATTTTCTACTGAAGGCATCAGCAACAACATTTTCCTTACCCGGGTGGTAGTCGATCACTAACTCATAATCTTTAATCAACTCTAGCCATCTTCTTTGCCTCAAGTTCAAATCTTTCTGAGTCATCAAGTACTTCAAGCTTCTATGGTCAGTAAATATTCAGCACTTCTCACTGTACAAGTAATGTCTCCAGATCTTCAACGCTAATACAATGGCAGTCAGCTCTAAGTCATGCGTCGGATAGTTTTTCTCATGTGGATTTAACTGTCTGGAAGCATATGCGATGACTTTATCTTCTTACATAAGTACACAACCCAATCCGTTCAAGGATGCATCACTGTAAATCACAAATTGTCTACCCGGTTCTGGTTGTACTAAAACAGGAGCTTCAGTCAACAATGCCTTTAACTTGTCAAAACTCTGCTGACACTTTTCAGAACATTCAAACTTGACATCTTTCTACAACAACCTTGTCAATGGGGTAGCTATCATGGAAAATCCCTTTACAAATCGTCTGTAATAACCAGCTAATCCAAGAAAGCTTCTAACCTCTGATACATTTTTAGGAGGCTTCTAATTAACAATTCCTGAAATTTTACTTGGATCAACTTTAATACCATTGCTTGAGACAATGTGTCCAAGGAATCCAACTTCCCGAAGCCAGAACTCACTTTTACTAAACTTGGCATAAAGCTTATTATCTCTCAAAATCTGTAAAATGGTTCTCAAATGCTCGGCATGTTCAATCTCATCATGAGAATAAATTAGAATATCATCAATGAACACAACTACAAATTTATCCAAGTAAGGTCTTAAAATTCGTTTCATTAAGTCCATGAAAACAGCAAGAGTATTAGTCAAGCCAAATGGCATCACAAGAAACTCATAGTGACCATACCTAGTCCGGAAAGTAGTCTTCGGAACATCTGACTCTTTAACCCTCAACTGATAATAACCAGATCTCAAATCTATCTTGGAAAACATAGTAGCTCCCTTCAGTTGGTCAAACAGATCATCAATTCTAGGCAGTGGATATTTGTTCTTTATAGTTACTTTGTTAAGATGCCGATAATGTATACATAATCTCATCGAACTGTCTTTCCTTTTCACAAAAAGCACTGGTACACCCTACGAAGACAACTAGGCCTTGCAAAACCTTTATCAGTTAATTCCTATAACTGAGCTTTCAATTCTTTCAATTCCAACGGGGCCATTCTATAAGGAGCAATAGAAATAGGAGTTGTACCTAGAATCAACTCAATACCAAATTCAACTTCTCTAATAGGAGGCAAACCTGGCAATTCTTCCGGAAACACATCTAAATACTCATGTACCACAGGCACTGATTCAATTTTCAACTTTGGATCTATAGTGTTCAATACAAAAGCAAGATAAGCTTCACACCCTTTTCTCAAACATTTTTTAGCAAACATAACAGAAATCATAGCGAGATAACCATCTGACTCATCTGAATCAACCCAGATAATATCACCATTTTCACAGTTCAACTCAATGTATTTCTTTCCGCAATTCACTATCACATCATGGGCGGTCAACCAATCCGTACCAAGAATCACATCAAACTCATCAAATGGCAATAGCATGAGATCGGCCGAAAAACAGTAACCTCTAATCATCAAAGGGCAACCCTTACATACTTTGTCTACTAACACACACTAGCCTAATGGATTTGATACTTTAATTTCAAATTCAGTAGATTCTATAGGCATGTTCATGCTAGGCATCAATCTCATACAAACATAAGAATGGGTCGAACCCAGATCAATCAAAGCAATAACATTAGTATCATAAAGAGAAAATGTACCCGTAATCACATCAGGAGAGGATGCATCTTCACGAGCACTAATAGCGTATGTCCTTGCGGGTGCTCTAACATCTGGTCTAGCTGTTGAGTCTCTGGGCGTACCCCTGTTACTTGCTCCAACTCTTAGATTCCTCTGTGGTCTGCCTCTAGTAGGAGCATTTCTCGATCTCGCACTCGGTATTACTTCTCTTTTAACTGTTTCGGGACAATCTCGAATATAGTGATCTGGTGCACCACATCTAAAGCAAGCATTTTCATTTGCTCTACACTCTCCAGGATGACGTCTACCATATTGGGCACATTCTGGCCTAGGTGGTTGAGTATTACCCGTACTTGCGACTGTAGTAGCCTGAGCTTTAGAACCCTCAAATCTTCTACCTCTGCTTATGCTAGAATATCTGGTTTGAAAAGTTGATCCACTAGGGAAATCTCTAGGCCTCTTGGAAGTAGACTGAAATGATCTGCTCATCTGCCTTTTCTTCATGTCTTGCACTTCAATTTCAGCTTTGCCCTTTTCTTTTTCTTTTAACAAATCCTTTGCTTTACAGGCTCTCTCAACCAGAACAACAAACTCTCTGATTTCTAAAACACCCACTGACAGTCGGATATCATCATTGAGCCCATCTTCAAATCTCTTGCACATATTGGCTTCGGTGGACACAAATTCCCGAGCATATTTACTAAGTCTCATATATCTTCTTACCATAAAGTTTTCAGAATTTTTGGTTCAGCCAATTAGTACAGTTTATTAGTTAAAGTCTTCTCTGTTTCACTATTCGACTGTCTCGACCTCTTGTCACTAAAATTCAATTTTCTCATTGTATGATTTTAATATGGTGTTCTCACTTGTTTCTAATGAAAATAGACTCATTACAGAATCTAGACATATAAATTAAAACTCATAAATATATTTTTACAATTTTTAATAATTTTCTAAAGTCAGAACAGAGGACTCCAAAGACAGTTCTGACCATATCTAATTAAAATCAACCTATCTCAGAATATAAAATTCCTTTTTCTACACCGTTATTTTTCTATGAAAATAGACTCAATAAGATTTAATTCTATATACCATTAACCCTCTAATTTATTTTATACTATCCTTCATGATTTTTCAAAGTCACGTTACTACTGCTATCCGAAATCTGTTTCATTGCAAATTTTTACTTTTTCATAATTTCTAGGTATAAACTATCACCTAGGCATACATAATACCAAACATATTCTTACTTAGCCATTTTATAAACTATCACCTAGGCATACATAATACCAAACATATTCTTACTTAGCCATTTTAATAGCTAAACATTATCACATATTTACACATCATCCTTTAGCATTATCATAAGGACATACATTCAAAATGACTAAGTCCCTATACATGCCATAGTTTAACATTGATCATCATAAAATACCGAGTTGTTGTGGTTGATAGTATGGTCGCTCTCCGACGTCTTTAAGATCCCCGAATTAGCTTTGCAATACTATTAAAGAAGGAAAATAAAAGAAGTAATCATAAAGGTTGGTAACTTTACAAGCAAATAAATAACAATCCTTACTTAATCTCTTACTCGTTCACTTACTTGTTTACTTAGATAACTCATGATTATAACTTACTCTTCTCTTACTGAAATGTTGGTTCTCAATTGATAACATAATATGTTCTTAACTCTTATAACTCACCTGAATTTGCTATTTATGCTTTTACCTGAACTTTCATGGAACATAATTTGTTTACCAGCCCGTTGAGCCACATTGGAATAGTAAGGATACTTGGGTCTCTTTTCTGATAATAACATGCCAAAGCCATGTCCCAGACATGGTCTTACATGGGATGTTTTCTGTACTTCGAATGCCATATCACACATATGGTCTTACATGAGAGTTCTCGTATCGGTGCCCATGCCATGTCCTAGACATGGTCTTATAGGGGACCTCTCATCTCGGTGGCAACGCCATGTCCCAGACATGGTCTTACATGAGACACCTCATAATCTCAATGATGCCAATGCCATGTCCCAAACATAGTCTTACATGGGACCTCATATCTCGGTGCGAACGCCATGTCCCAGACATGGTATTACATGGGACCTCTTTACCCAAATGTCATGACATTTGTATCTGATACATTCCTTATGTTTCAATGGGACTTTTTAACACTGATTCTCTGTCATCTCATACTTGAGTCAACATTAAATAAATTCATGAAATAAATATATTATTTCTAGAAAATAAAAAAATTAATAATAATTATTAAAATATTGCATTTATTTGCCGTAAACTTACCTCGGTACAAAATATAGCCAAATCCACCCACTTAGTCTTCAACCTTATTCTTTCCTTTGTCTAACCCCGGATTCCATTATTCTTGATCTATAATAGCAAATTTATCTTATTTAATACTCAAGTTCATCAAAACAATCCTTGACTCGAACTTCAAAAAAACTACGATTTTGCCCCTAAACTTTTGCATAATTACACTTTTACCCCAAAGCTCGAAAATTAAATTGCATCTCTTATTCTTATGTTTTATAACACGCTGAACATTTTTCCCTTCTATGGCAACATCAAATTCTTACTCTAACATTTACTTATGAACATTAGGTATTTTTAGCGATTATGTCGTTTTACTCGTTTTCACTTAAAATCACTTAGCAAAAGTTGTTTAACATAATTCCAAGCTTCATATTCTACCATAAAACATCAAACTAAACACATTTCACCTATGGGTTTTTTTCCAAATATGAACCATAGGTTAAATTATTGCTAGAATAAACTAAATCAAGTTATCAGGGCTTCAAAAACGTAAAGAACATGAAAAACGGGGCTTGGAATCTCTTACTATGGAGCTTGGAAGTTTGAAAACCCTAACTATGGCTTCCCCCATTGTTAATTTCGTCCAAATGAAGAAGATGAGCAAAATTTGCCATCTTTTTCCCTTTTAATTCATTTTAATTACCGAATTACCAAAATGCCCCTAACTTAAAATTTTCCTATTTCACTATCTCATGTCCATTTTTGTCCATAACTTAACCAATGGTATAATTACCATATAAATACCTCCAATTTAAAATTTCATAACAATTGGACACCTCTAACATGTAGAACTCAACTTTTTCACTTTTTACAATTTAGTCATTTTGACTAAATTGAGTGCCCAAACATCGAAATTTTTGAACGAAATTTTCACGAAATCATTCCGTGAAATTTTAGGCCATAAAAATATAGTAAAAATAAATTTTTCCTTATTGGATTTGTGGTCCCAAAACCATTGTTCCGACTAGGCCCAAATTTTGGATGTTACATAATACCTCATTTTTAATAACCACTTGACTTTTGAACCTAGTCACTTGCACTAACTTTTATTTCAATTTTTTAAAATTATCAAGTTAAGATCCAATATAAAAATTACCATTAACTCGTATAATTTTAATACCAATTATATGAACTTACTCGTCGAATTTGTGGTCCCGAAACCATTATTTTTGACAGAACTAAAAACGGGCTATTACAGATTCAAATACTGAAAAGGATTATTATGTTGTCTACAATTCCAATTGAGGAGCTAGCTAGTCTTGGCTACTAGAGCAGTTGACTCCACGAGGAGAGACATAGATGCATTCATTTGTAGAATGATACATTGGACTAGACCCAAGATGAATTAATTCTGAATCTTTTTGTTAATTAATTCACTTGTGACGTACATGGTGTGATTTACCTAAATCCTGAGTTAGTCACTGACCATGCGTATGCAACTCATGTGCTTTGATATAAGTGGAGGCTTATGCTCTAAAGATGATCGAGCCCATAGCTGGTATGTTGGGTAAATGACTTGTGTATGGCATGATTTTACTAGCAACAGTGGAATTCATAACTCAATTAAGGAGTTAATGATATCCTCTATTAGCATTGTGTGGATTGATAAATATGGAACGTGGTCACGGGTTGCTTGTTCTTGAGAGAGAAATTTATCACATTCATTTGTTGACAATGATCATATTAATCATTAAGAAGACACAATAGTGACAATGAGATAAAATATGATTGTAGTGAGTGAATGGATTTAACTGAAAGGAATCAAGGATACCATATGAGCGTAACACACATGACGAGGTCATTAGACAAAGCAGTTGGATGACTTGCTTCCGTACAGAGTATACAATAAGGAGTTTTCAGTCATGGTGCTTCTTGTGGACTGACTCCATGATTAAGTAATTGCGAATGATCGGAACGATGCTTCCAGACATAATTGCAATCACTGGAGCCTAGTTGTATATGTTTGATTGGTCCCTCTGCTAGCTCAACAAAAGCTCGAGCGAACTGGATTTGAATCAGAATAAAATTCTACGAATTTTGGAATAATTTAATTGAGTCGATTTATTTGATGTGGAATTAAATTAGGTGGTCATGAGAATTGTTCAACTAGAGAATTTCATTAAAGAATTTTCTTGAAAAATTAATTTGGAAAATCTAAAGTGATTTTTGGAAAAATTAATTTTGATCAAGTAAAATTAAATTAATCAAATCAATTAAAATTAATATGATATTTTTGGAAGTTAATTTTGAAGTCAAACAATTAGCCCAAGGGGTAATTGAACTTGAAAATTGGACTTGAGACCATAAATTAGGCCCGGGAGCCCAAAATTGAGACCAAGACCCAAAAATTGGTCAAACCGAGCTTGCTAAGTGAAATCGGTGGCTAGACTGGATCGATTGGGTCTTCATTGACCCGGACCAAACTGACAGTAGTCGAATCGGCTCGGGGTGTCGTAAGGGTGTCGCACCTGTGTCACTTGACAAGGCAGTGCCGGTAGCTGTGACAGTGGCGTCCCGATGGTCGACGGCAGTTGGTCACCGGTGGTTGAGTAGTGAAAGAGTTACACTCCTACTGAGACTCTACCAGAGAATTTGATTTCAGATTAATTATTCCAAAAATAATATTATTTTAATAGTTTAATAATAAATTTAATTTAATACTTATCTTAATAGTATTTTATTAATTTAATATTGAAGTGAATATCTTAATATTTAATTTAATTTAATTTAATGACCATCTTGTAGATAAACATTCTATTATTTTATTAATATTTTAATATTAAATTTAATCTAATATTTTCTTTATAAATATTATATTAATTTAATATTAAAGTGATTAAGTTTAATAATAGTTGAACACTCTAAACTCTCCCTATATAAAAAGAGTCTTGGGTCATTATTTATACACGCTTGAATTCAAGAGAAAGTTGTAGAGAGAATTTTATGAAGAGATTATTCTAGAAAATTTCTAAAGATATTTTTCTGATTTACAACTTGACCTAAAAGTTTAGAGAAATTACAAAATTACCCCACTGGTAATTTTGTAAAAACTTTTTTGATTTTAAGCGAGCCCACACTCGGCATATATGAGCTTGAGGATAACAAAGAAGACTACTCGGTCGAAGTGCTCATCCTAGATGAATCGAAAAGGTACAATTTTGATTAAGTGTTTATTACTTTAGATATCACAACCAAGATCTTATTTCGGAAAAAAATTTAACACTCTGACTTTTCCCTAAATTTATTTTTCACTGCATTTTCCAAACCCATTGTTCCAACAGGGTGGAACTCAGTGATAGGAAATTGGTAGGTCCTAAGTTAGTTCAAGAAATAGAAGAAAAATCTTCTATCATTCGTAATCATCTAAAAGCTACTTAAGATCACCAAAAAGCTTATGCTGGTCTAGAAAAGAAAGAGATCTCATTTGAAGTTGGTGACAAAGTGTTTCTAAAGGTTTCTCCTTGGCAAAAAATTATAAGGTTTGGTCAGCAAGGAAAATTAAGTCCATGTTTTGTAGGACTGTATGAGATTTTAGAACAAGTTGGACCAATAGCATACAAGTTGTCATTACCGCCAGAGCTATCAAATATTCATAATGTATTCCATGTGTCTATGTTAAGGAGATATCGATCAAATTTAGATCATGTTGTGCAAGTCGAAGACATAGAAGTAGAACCAAAATTATCTTATGAAGAGGAACTTGTTTGCATCTTAGCTAGAGAAGTGAAAGAGTTAAGAAATAAGAGAATCTCGTTGGTAAAAGTGTTATGGAGGAATCATAATACAGAAGAGGCTACTTGGGAAAGAGAAAGTGCGATGAAAGAGCAATATCCTTAGCTTTTCACATGTATGAATTTCGGGGAAAAAATTTTGTAAGTAGGAGAAAGAGCAATATCCTTAGCTTTTCACATGTATGAATTTCGGGGACAAAATTTTGTAAGTAGGAGAAAATTGTAACAACCCACACGATGGAGATTCAGTATTATGTTACTGTTCAACGTGTAGTTGGTAAAGCTAAGGGTAGAATAGAGTAGGTACAGTATTTTTTTTGGCTAAGTAGATTACTCTATGCGATTCACCATTTGGCAAACTCCTAGTTTTGGCAAACACTAGGGATTGAAAGACTCTTCTGTTAAGTATCCCCCACCCCAGATGTTTTGGGTAAAGTCGTTAAGTTCATAGTTGTTACAAGCAAGAGTAGCGCAACCTGATTGAAAGAGTAGGGGTAGTTGCCTACCATTTAGATCTGCCATCAGAGTTGCAAAAGATACATAATGATATCCATGTATCCATGTAACGCCCTAAACCCGGCCTGATTCATCAGATCTAGATCTTGGGTGTTACATTACAATTACAAACTTATACATGCTTAAGACATACAAATTTTCAAAGAAATCCATCTTATTTAGCAACATTTCCCGTCAAAGTTACATTTGGGCTTACAATGTGTACAGAACTTACAAATATAATAACACATCACATTGGAATATATTGTCCCCCTTATTGAACCTCTAAACAATAATATTGTTGACTTTACTTATTGACCTACATGATCTATATGGCTTACAAAAAAAATTAAAGGCTTGTTCGAAACATTTCTATCAGACTCGATCACACCCTTTCAACCCTCGCTCTATATGAATATTTTCCCACTTCACCACTCTTTTGGTGCAGCCCTGGCATCGTCCCTCCTAGCGTCTCTTTTACCTGAGACATAAAACACAAAGGGGTAAGCTCAATAGAACTTAGTGAGAGAACCCTCTTTTACCTAAGCCCTTATTCAAGGATTTCATTATTTGTTTCGCATTCATAACTTTGAAACTATCAATTGTACAGTCTTCGTCATAATCTTCCATAATGGCTTTCCCTTCAGAGCTAAATCGTACTTGCCAATTCCCAGAATACCGTGTTTGTAATTCATTCAAAGTTTGCCTATAGGCGTTGTCTTTAGATTGCCATCACGAGAATCATTCTTCAAAGTATGCCACGAAGGAATTCCTTTCCAAAGATAGTCACAAAGGTTTTCCTTTTAGAGTTTTGCCACAATGGCATCCTTTGAAAAAGGTTGTCCCAAAGGCTTCTTTTTTACAGAAATTGCCACAAAGGCTTCTATTTAACAAAGATCGCCACAAAGGCTTCCATTTAACAAAGATGGCGGGCTTCCATATAATAGAGACAACCACAAAGTTTCTATTTAACAACCATTGCCACAAAGGCTTCCATTTAACAGAGATAGTTAGAAATGTCTCTATTTAAAAAAGATCGCCAGAGAGGCATCCATTTAACAGAGATCACCACAAAGGCTTCCACTTAACAGAGATTCCCACAAAGGCCTCCATTTAACAGAGATAGCCACAAAGGCCTCCATTTAACAGAGATAGCCACAAAGGCCTCCATTTAACAGAGATAGCCAAAAAGGCCTCTGTTTAACAGAGATCACCACAAAGGCACTTCTTTAGGTTGCACCACAAAGTTGTCTCCTTACATATTACCACAAAGGTATTCCTTATCAAACATTTTTCATAAAGACATTTCTTTAATAGAAATAGCCACAAAGGCACACTTTTACGGAAATTGGTGTTTTGACTATAGGGATTCGGCTAAACTCACTACCATGAGGTTTGCCCCTCATCCCTAGTACTTATGTGCCCACTTCACCACTCTTTTGGTGCAGCCCTGGCATCATCCCTCCTAGCGTCTCTTTTACCTGAGACATAAAGCACAGAGGGGTAAGTTCAATAGAAATTAGTGAGAGAACCCTCTTTTACCTGATCCCTTATTCATGGATTTCACCATTTTTTTCTCATTCATAACTTTAAACCTATCGATTGTAGAATCTTCGTCATAATCTTCCATAACGGCTCCCTTAGGAGCTAAATCGTACTTGCCAATTCCCAGAATACCATGTTTGCCACTCATTTAGAGTTCGCCTATAGACGTTGTCTTTAGATGGCCATCACGAGAATCATTCTTCAAGTAATGCTACGGAGGCATTCCTTTCCAAATATAGTCACAGAGGATTTCCTTTTAGAGTGTCGCCACAATGGCGTCCTTTGACAAAGGTTGTCACAAAGGCTTCCTTTTGATAAAGATTGCCACAAAGGCTTCCATTTAATAAAGATCGCCACAAAGGCTTCCATTCAACAAAGATGGCGGGCTTCCATTTAACAGAGACAACCACAAAGGTTTCCATTTCACAAACATTACTACGAAGGCTTCCATTTAACAGAGATAGTCAGAAAGGTTTTCATTTAAAAAAGATCGCCAGAGAGACTTCCATTTAACAGAGATCGCCACAAAGGCTTCCATTTAACAGAAATACCCACAAAGGCCTCCATTTAACGGAGATAGCCACAAAGGCCTCCATTTACCAGAAATAGCCAAAAAGGCTCCCATTTAACGGAGATCACCATAAAGTTTTCCATGTAACAGATACAGAAACTATCACAAAGGCACTTCTTTAGGTTGCACCACAAAGGCTTCTCCTTACAGATTACCAAAAAGGTATTCCTTATCAAAGATTTCCCACAAAGTAATGTCTTTAATAGAAATAGCCACAAAGACTCACTTTTATGGAAATTGGTGTTTTTGATGATAGGGATTCCACTAAACTCACTATCAAGAGGTTTACCCCTCATCCCTGGTACTTATATGCCCACTTCACCACACTTTTGGTGCATCCCTAACATCGTGCCTCCTAGCGTCTCTTTTACCTGAGACGTAAAACGCAGAGGGGTGAGTTCAATAGAACTTAGTGAGAGAACCCCTTTTTACCTGATCCTTTATTCAAGGATTTCATCATTTGTTTGTCATTCATAACTTTGAACCTATCGATTGTACAATCTTCGTCATAATCTTTCATAATGGCTGTCCCTTCAGAGCTAAATCGTACTTGCCAATTCCCAGAAGACCGTGTTTGCCACTCATTCAGAGTTCGCCTATAAACATTGTCTTTAGATGGCCATCATGAGAATCATTCTTCAAGTAATGCCACGGAGGCATTCCTTTCCAAAGATAGTCACAGAGGCTTTCCTTTTAGAGTCTCGCCATAATGGCGTCCTTTGACAAAGGTTGTCACAAAGGCATCCTTTTGATAAAGATTGCCACAAAGGCTTCCATTTAATAAAGATCGCCACAAAGGCTTCCATTTAACAAGGATGGCGGGCTTCTATTTAACAGAGAAAACCACAAAGGTTTCCATTTCACAAACATTACTACGAAGTCTTCCATTTAACAGAGATAGTAAAAAAGGTTTTCATTTAAAAAAGATCGCCAGAGAGGCTTCCATTTAACAGAGATCGCCACAAAGGCTTCCATTTAACAGAGATACCTACAAAGGCCTACATTTAAAGGAGATATCCACAAAGGCCTCCATTTACCAAAAATAGCCAAAAAGGCCCCCATTTAACAGTGATCACCATAAAGGTTTCCATGTAACAGATACAAAAACTATCATAAAGGCACTTCTTTAGGTTGCACCACAAAGGCGTCTCCTTACAGATTACCAAAAAGGTATTCCTTATCAAAGATTTCCCACAAAGTAATGTCTTTAATAGAAATAGCCACAAAGACTCATGTTTATGGAAATTGGTGTTTTTGACGATAGGGGTTCCGCTAAACTCACTATCAAGAGGTTTGCCCCTCATCCCTGGTACTTATGTGCCCACTTCACCACACTTTTGGTGCATCCCTGACATCGTGCCTCCTAGGGTCTCTTTTACCTGAGACATAAAACACAGAGGGGTGAGTTAATAGAACTTAGTGAGAGAACCCTTTTTTCCCTGATCCCTTATTCAGGGATTTCATCATTTGTTTCTCATTCATAACTTTGAACCTATCGATTGTACAACCTTCGTCATAATCTTCAATAATAGCTTTCCCTTCAGAGCTAAATCGTACTTTCCAATTCTTAGAATACTGTGTTTGCCATTCATTCAGAGTCTGCCTATAGTCGTTGTCTTTAGATGGCCATCACGAGAATCATTCTTCAATTTATGCTACGAAGGCATTCCATTGCAAAGATAGTCACAAAGGCTTTTCTTTTAGAGTCTCGCCACAATGGCGTCCGTTGACAAAGGTTTTCACAAAGGTTTCCCTTTGATAGAGATTTCCACAAAGGCTTCCATTTAACAAACTTAACCACAAAGGCCTCCATTTAACAAAGATGGTGGGCTTCCATTTAACAGAGACAGCCACAAAGTTTTCCATTTCACAAACTATTCCACAAGGCTTCCATTTAACAGAGATAGTAAAAAAGGTTTCCATTTAAAAAAGATCGCCATAGAGGCTTCCATTTAACAGAGATCACCACAAAGGCTTCCATTTAACAGAGATACCCACAAAGGCCTCAATTTAACGGAGATACCCACAAATGCCTCTATTTAACAGAGATACCCACAAAGGCCTCCATTTAACAGAGATAGCCAAAAATGCCTCCATTTAACAGAGATCACCACAAAGGCTTTCATTTAACAGATATAGAAACTACCACAAAGGCACTTCTTTAGGTTCCACCACAGAGGCGTCTCCTTACAAATTACCACAAAGGTATTCTCTATCAAAGATTTTCCACAAAGACATTTCTTTAATAGAAATAGCCACAAAGGCTCACTTTTATGGAAACTGGTGTTCTTGACGATAGGGATTCGGCTAAACTCACTATCATGAGGTTTGCCCCTCATCTCTAGTACTTATGTGCCCACTTCACCACTCTTTTGGTGAACCCCTGACATTGTCCCTACTAGCGTCTCTTTTACCTGAGACATAAAACAAAGAGGGCTAAGTTCAATAGAACTTAGTGAGGGAACCCTCTTTTACCTGATCCCATATTCAGGGATTTCACCATTTGTTTCTCATTCATAACTTTGAACCTATCGATTGTACAGTCTTCGTCATAATCTTCCATAATGGCTATCCCTTCAGAGCTAAATCGTACTTGCCAATTCCCAAAACACCGTGTTTGCCACTTATTCAGAGTTCGCCTATAGAAGTTGTCTTTAGATGGCCATCAAAAGAATCACTCTTAGAGTAATGCCACAGAGGCATTCCTTTCCAAAGATAGTCATAGAGGCTTTCCTTTCCAAAGATAGTCACTGAGGCTTTCCTTTTAGAGACTCGCCACAATGGCGTCCTTTGACAAAGGTTACCACAAAGGCTTCCTTTTGAGAGAGGTTGCCACAAAGGCTTCCGTTTAAAAAAGATCGCCACAAAAGCTTCCATTTAACAAAGATGGCAGGCTTCCATTTAACTGAGCCAGCCACAAAGGTTTCCATTTCACAAACATTACCACAAAGGCTTCCATTTAACATAGATAGTCAGAAAGGTTTCCATTTAAAAAAGATCGCCAAAGAGGCTTTAATTTACTAGAGATCGCCACAACGGCTTCCATTTAACGGAGATACCCACAAAGGCCTCCATCTAACGGAGATAGCCACAAAGGCCTCAATTTAACAAAGATAGCCACAAAAGCCTCCATTTAACAGAGATAGCCGAAAAGGCCTCCATTTAACAGAGATCACCACAAAGGCTTCCATTTAAAAGATATAAAAACTACCACAAAGGCACTTCTTTAGGTTGCACCACAAAGGCGTCTCCTTACAGATTACCACAAAGGTATTCCTTATCAAAGATTTTCCATTAAGACATTTCTTTAATAGAAATAGCCATAAAGACTCACTTTTATGGAAATTGGTGTTTTTGACGATAGGGATTCAGCTAAACTCGCTATCATGAGGTTTGCCCCTCATACCTGGTACTTATGTGCCCACTTCACCACTCTTTTGGTGCAGCCCTGACATTGTCCCTCATAGCATCTCTTTTACCTGAGACATAAAACATAGAGGGGTAAGTTCAATAGAACTTAGTGAGAGAACCCTCTTTTACCAAATCCCTTATTCAGGGATTTCATCATTTGTTTGTCATTCATAACTTTAAACCTATCGATTGTACAGTCTTCATCATAATCTTCCATAATGGCTTCCCCTTTGGAGCTAAATCGTACTTGCTAAGTCCCAAAATATTGTGTTTGTCATTCATTCAGAGTCTGCCTATAGGCATTTTTTTAGATGGCCATCACAAGAATCATTCTTCAAATCACGCCACGAAGGCATTCTTTTCCAAAGATAGTCACAGAGGCTTTCCTTTTAGAGTCTCACCACAATGGCGTCCTTTGACAAAGGTTGTCACAAAAGGTTCCTTTTGACAGAGATTGCCACAAAGGTTTCCATTTAACAAAGATCGCCACAAAGGCTTCCATTTAAAAAAGATGGCGGGCTTCCCTTTCACAAAGAAAGTGATAAAGGTTTCCATCTAACAAACATTGCGACAAAGGATTCCATTTAATAGAGATAGTCAGAAAGGTTTCCAGTTAAAAGAGATAGCCAGAAATACTTCCATTTAATAGGGATCGCCACAAAGGCTTCCATTTAACAGAGATAGCGACAAAAGACTGCATTTAACAGAGATAGTCACAAAGGCCTCCATTTAATAGAGATAGCCAAAAAAGGCCTCCATTTAATAGAGATCAACTCAAAGGCTTCCATGTAACAGATACAGAAACTGCCACAAAGGCACTTCTTTAGGTTGCACCACAAAGGCGTCTCCTTACAGATTACCTCAAAGGTATTCCTTATCAAAGATTTTCCACAAAGACATTTCTTTTATAGAAATAACCACAAATACTAACTTTTATGGAAATTAGTGGTTTTGACGATAGGGATTCGGCTAAACTGACAGTCATGAGGTTTTCCCCTCGTCCTTGGTACTTATGTGCCCACTTCACCATTCTTTTGGTAAAGCCCTGACATCTTCCCTCCTAGCGTCTCCTTTACCTGAGACATAAAACACAAAGGGGTAAGTTCAATAGAACTTAGTGGGAGAACCCTCTTTTACCTGATCCCTTATTCAGGGATTTCACCATTTGTTTCTCATTCATAACTTTGAACCTATCGATGGTACAGTCTTCGTCATAATCTTCCATAACAGCTTTCCCTTCAGAGCTAAACCGTACTTGCCCATTCCTAGAATACCGTGTTTTCCATTCATTAAGACTCCGCCTGTAGGCGTTGTCTTTAGATGGCCATCATGAGAATCATTCTTCAAGTTATGCCATGAAGACATTCCTTTCCAAAGATAGTCATAGAGGCTTTCCTTTTAGAGTCTTACCACAATGGCATCATTTGACAAAGTTTGTCACAAAGGCATCCTTTCGATAGAGATCATCACAAAGGCTTCCATTTAACAAAGATCGTCACAAAGGCTTCCATTTAACAAAAATGGAGAGCTTCCATTTAACAGAGACAGCCACAAAGGTTTCCATTTCACAAACATGGCCACAAAGGCTTCCATTTAACAAAGATAGTCAGAAAGGTTTCCATTTAAAAAAACATCGCCAAAAAGGCTTCCATTTAATAGAGATAGCCACAAAGGCTTCCATTTAACAGTGATGCCCACAAAGGACTCCATTTAACGGAGATAGCCACAAAGGCCTCCATTTAACAGAGATACCTACAAAGGCCTCCTTTTAACAGAGATCCCCAAAAAGGCCTCTATTTAATAGAGATCACCACAAAAGCTTCCATTTAACAGATACAGAAACTGCCACAAAGACACTTCTTTAGGTTGCACCACAAAGGTATGTCCTTACAGATTACCACAAAGGTATTCCTTATCAAAGATTTTCCACAAAGACATTTCTGTAATAGAAATAGCCATAGAGACTCACTTTTATGGAAATCGGTATTTTTGATGATAGGGATTCAACTAAACTCACTATCATGAGGTTTGCCCCTCATCCCTAGTACTTATGTGCCCACTTCACCACTCTTTTGGTGCAGCCCTGGCATAGTACCTCCTAGCATCTCTTTTACCCGAGACATAAAACACGGAGGGGTAAGTTCAATACAACTTAGTGAGAGTACCCTTTTTTACCTGATCCCTTATTCAGGGATTTCATCATTTTTTTCTGAATTATAAATTTGAACCTATCGATTGTACAGTCTTCGTCATAATCTTCCATAATGGCTTTTCCATCAGAGCTAAATCGTACTTGCCAATTCCTAGAATATCGTGTTTGTCATTCATTCAGAGTCTGCCTATATGCATTGTTTTTTAGATGGCCATTACAAGAATCATTCTTTAAATTATGCTGGAAGGCATTCCTTTCCAACGATAGTTACAGAGGCTTTCCTTTTAGAGTCTCGCCACAATGGCGTCCTTTGACAAAGGTTGTCACAAAGGCTTACTTTTAACAGATATTGCCACAAAGGCTTCCATTTAACAAAGATCGCCACAAAGGCCTCCATTTAGAAAAGATGGTGGGCTTCCATTTCACAGAGACAAGCACAAAGGTTTCCATTTAAGAAACATTACCACAAAGGCTTCCACTTAACAGAGATAGTCAGAAAGGTTTCTAGTTAAAAAGATCACCAAAATGGTTTCCATTTAATAGAGATTGCCATAAAGGGTTCCATTTAACAGAGATAGCCACAAAGGCCTCCATTTAACAGAGATAGCCACAATGGCCTCCATTTAATAGAGATAGCAAAAAAAGCTTCCATTTAATAGAGTTCAACTAAAAGGCTTCCATTTAACAAATACAGAAACTGCCACAAAGGCACTTCATTAGGTTGCACCACAAAGGCGTCTTCTTACATATTACCACAACGGTATTCCTTATCAAAGATTTTCCACAAACACATTTCTCTAATAGAAATATCCTCAAAGGCTCACTTTTATGGAAGCTGGTGTTTTTGACGATATGGATTCGACTAAACTCACTGTCATGAGGTTTACCCTTCATCCCTAGTACTTATGTGCCCACTTCACCATTCTTTAGGTGCAACCCTGACATCATCCCTCCTACCGTCTCCTTTAACTGAGACATAAAACACAGAGGGGTAAGTTCAATAGAACTTAGTGAGAGAACCCTTTTTTACCTGATCCCTTAGTCGAGCTAAATCGTATCCCTTATTCGTGATTTCATCATTTGTTTCTCGTTCATAACTTTGAACCTATCGATTATAAAGTCTTCGTCATAATCTTCCATAATGGCTTTCCCTTCAGAGCTAAATCGTACTTTCCAATTCTCAGAATACTGTGTTTGCCATTCATTCAGAGTCCGCCTATCTGTGTTGTCTTTAGATGGCCATCACGAGAATCATTCTTCAATTTATGCCACGAAGGCACTCCTTTGCAAAGATAGTCACAGAGGCTTTCCTTTTAGAGTCTCGCCACAATGGCGTCCTTTGACAAAGGTTGTCACAAAGGCTTCCTTTTGATAGAGATTTCCACAAAGGCTTCCTTTTGATAGAGATTTCCACAAAGGCTTCCATTTAACAAAGATGGAGGGCTTCCATTTAACAGAGACAGCCACCAACTTTTCCATTTCACAAACAATTCCACAAAGGCTTCCATTTAATAGATATAGTCAGAAATGTTTCCATTTAAAAAGATCACCAAAATGGCTTCCATTTAATAGAGATCACCACAAAAGCTTCCATTTAACAGAGAAACCCACAAAGGCCTCCATATAACGGAGATACCCACAAAGGCCTCTATTTAACAAAGATACCCGCCTCCATTTAACAAAGTAGCCAAAAGGCCTCCATTTAATAGAGATCACCACAAAGGCTTTCATTTAACAAATCTGAACCGCCACAAAGGCACTTCTTTAGGTTGCACCACAAAGGCGTCTCCTTACAAATTGCCACAAAGGTATTCCTTATCAAAGATTTTCCACAAAGACATTTCTTTAATAGAAATAGACACAAAGGCTCACTTTTATGAAAATTGGTGTTTTCGACGATATGGACTCGACTAAACTCACTATCATGAGGTTTGCCCTCATCCGTGGTACTTATGTGCCCACTTCACCATTATTTTGGTGTAACCGACATCATCCCTCCTACCGTCTCCTTTAAGCGAGACATAAAACACAGAGGGGTAAGTTCAATAGAACTTAGTGAGAGAACCCTTTTTTACCTGATCCCTTAGTCAGAGCTAAATCGTACTTTCCCTTATTCAGGGATTTCATCATTTGTTTCTCGTTCATAACTTTGAACCTATCGATTATAAAGTCTTCGTCATAATCTTCCATAATGGCTTTCCCTTCAGAGCTAAATCGTACTTTCCAATTCTCAGAATACTGTGTTTGCCATTCATTCAGAGTCCGCCTATCTGTGTTGTCTTTAGATGGCCATCACGAGAATCATTCTTCAATTTATGCCACGAAGGCACTCCTTTGCAAAGATAGTCACAGAGGCTTTCCTTTTAGAGTCTCGCCACAATGGCGTCCTTTGACAAAGGTTGTCACAAAGGCTTCCTTTTGATAGAGATTTCCACAAAGGCTTCCTTTTGATAGAGATTTCCACAAAGGCTTCCATTTAACAAAGATGGAGGGCTTCCATTTAACAGAGACAGCCACCAACTTTTCCATTTCACAAACAATTCCACAAAGGCTTCCATTTAATAGATATAGTCAGAAATGTTTCCATTTAAAAAAGATCACCAGATAGGCTTCCATTTAACAGAGATCACCACAAAAGCTTCCATTTAACAGAGAAACCCACAAAGGCCTCCATATAACGGAGATACCCACAAAGGCCTCTATTTAACAAAGATACCCAGAAAGGCCTCCATTTAACAAAGTAGCCAAAAAGGCCTCCATTTAACAGAGATCACCACAAAGGCTTTCAGATACAGAAACTGCCACAAAGGCACTTCTTTAGGTTGCACCACAAAGGCGTCTCCTTACAAATTGCCACAAAGGTATTCCTTATCAAAGATTTTCCACAAAGACATTTCTTTAATAGAAATAGACACAAAGGCTCACTTTTATGAAAATTGGTGTTTTCGACGATAGGGACTCAGCTAAACTCACTATCATGAGGTTTGCCCCTCATCCGTGGTACTTATGTGCCCACTTCACCATTATTTTGGTGTAACCCTGGCATCGCCCCTGTAACAGCCCGATTTTGGGCCTAGTCGGAACAGTGGTTTCGGGACCACAAATCTGATGAGGGAAAATATGATTATTATTATATTTTTATGGTCTAAAATTTCACTAGAAAATTTCATGAAAATTTTGTTCGAAAATTTCGACGTTTGGGCACTTATTTTAGTCAAAAGGACTAAATTGTAAAAAGTGCAAAAGTTGAGTTCTACATGTTAGAAGTGTCTAATTGTTATGAAATTATAAATTGGGGGTCCTTATGTGGTAATTAGACCATTAGTTAATTGATGGACAAAAATAGACATAAGAAATGGGTGAAATAGATTTTTTTAAAATGGGGGCATTTTAGTCATTAGTAAATAAATAGAATTAAAATGGGAAAAAGATGGAAAAATGGTGTCCATCTTCATAAGTTGCTGCCAAAACTTGGAAGACACCATAGCTAGGGTTTCTTCACTTTATCAAGCTCATAGTAAGTGCATCCTAGCCCCGTTTTTAATGTTCTTTGCATTTTTGAAATCCTCGAAGCTCGGTTTAGCTTATTCTACCATTAATTCACGTTAGGGTTCATATTTGGAAAAATACCCATACGTGAAATGTGTTTATTTTGTTGTTTTATGGTAGAATATGAAGCTAGAAATTATGTTAAACAACTTTTGCTAAGCGATTTTAAGCGAAAACGGGTAAATTGACATAATCGGTAAAAATAATTATTGTTAAAAGTGTTTGTTAGAGTGAGAATTGGATGTCATCATAGAAGGGAAAAATGTTCAGCATGTCATGAAACATAAGAATAAGAGATGAAGTTTAATTTCCGAGCTTAGGGACAAAAGTGTAAATATGCAAAAGTTTGGGGGCAAAATTGTAATTTTTCAAAAAGTTGGGTGAAGGACTATTTTAATAAATGTAACCATTAAACGAGTTAAATTTGCTATTGTAGATCAGGAAAGACGAGAAGACTACCTCAAACGGGGAAAAGAGAAGATAGTGGAGTAAATTACAAAATTTTTTGATATTAGTTAATATTTGTTGAGATTTAATTGAACATAAAATAATTAGTTGACAAAGATCCTAAAAATGTGGTTAAGTTGGGAAAGGTGCTAAAGTGTTGAAAAACACGGTTTTCGGTTGAACACTCGGAATAGGCCGAAGTACATTGAATATAAAGGGGGTTGCTAAGTGATGATTCCCCCAAGGGGTTGCTAAGTGTTGATTCCCCGAATCATTGGTGGTTGCTAAGTGTTGATTCCACCGTATTTTAAATGTGAAGGGGGTTGCTAAGTGTTGATTCCCTCAAGGGGTTGCTCAGTGCTGATTCCCCGAATCATTAGTGGTTGCTAAGTGTTGATCCCAATGTATCGTAAATGTGAAAGGGGTTCCTAAGTGCTGATTCCTCGATTCATTGGAGGTTGCTATGTGCTGATTCCACCGTATTTTTGAATGTGAAAGGGGTTGCTAAGTGCTGATTCCCCGAATCACTAGTGGTTGCTAAGTGTTGAATCCACATATAACGGATAACATTCTGAGTGTTCAACGGAAAAATTGGAAAGGTGAATATTTATATATGGTGGATAAGGTTATCTGAGGAATATTGGGTTCGATATTTAATCAACCCATGTGTAAGGTGAAGGGAAATACCAAAACTTCAAAAGAGCAAATTTAAATATAAAACTGTTTTGTATAACAACAGTTGGGTAACTTTGAAAAATCACCATAAATGGTGGAAAATGAATTAGAGGCTGAGTAATATATGAAATTGAAGCTGACTGAGTCTATTTTATTTTTGAAATAAATAGAGTAAGCAAAAGAGTTGTATATTTGGGGATACATAAATTTTATTGAGATAGGGTTAGATTGATTTTGAAATCCCCTGTTCCAACTTTGGAAAATCACCAAAAATTGAAAAAAATAATTATGGCTTGAAATTTACATTCTCGAATTCCTTTATGAGTCTATTTTTAAGAGAAAGAAATTATAGCAATTTTTGAATTTTTTACTGGGAGATAAGTAAGTTTTAGTAAGGAGAGATCAGAACTGTCAGGCAGTGAAATAGTGGAAGGTTTAAAGAATAAACTGTACTAATTGGCTAAACAAAAAATCCTAAAAATTTTATGGTGAAAAGGTATATGAGTCTAGTTTAAGGAAACATTTACAAAACTTAATTTGGAGCCCTGTTGCTCTAGATAAAAATAAATTGGTGACAGTGACGCAGAAAAATAGCTTGCTGGAAGTTGAGCAAACAATGAAATTTATGTGTGGTTAAAATTATTTTACTTTGTAATCATGTGAGGAATTTATTTATTTGTCATATGTTTACTTACTAAGTTATATGCTTGCTCGTCTTTATTTTCCCCTGGTTATAGTGACATCAGCCAGCTCGGAACTTGGACGAAGTCAGGAAATCATCCACACTATCATCAACTTTTTGGTATTTTGGCAATCAACACTTTTGAAACATGGAATGTATAGAGGGCTTTATGTAATGTGGTATAAATATGTATATATAAAATATTGTTCGGTTTAATATGTTGGTGTTTATTAATGAATAAATTATGCCTGAACGTATAACTGTAATTGGTTGGAAATATTGAAGTTGTTTGAAATTATCTTTGGAAATATGCAGAGGGTTTTATGTAAAAATAAGCAGAAATGGTGCCGAAATTTTTTATAAAAAGAAAAAAATAAAAACAATATAAGTGTTTGTGTTCTAATAATACCTCATACTCTGTTTCGGTAAGGAACACGGGTATGGGGTGTTACATTTTAGTGGTATCAGAGCTACGGTTTAGCCAGTTCTCGGAATAATAAAATATGCGAGAAAGTCTATCTATACATGCCATAATTATATTGTGATAGTGTGATGATTTTTGACAATTTAAAATTTTGTTTTATATAGTAAATGGATCCTGACCGAAGTGTAGCAGATGATGTTGAGAGTAACGCGTCGACTCCCGCACAAGGGACCGCGCATGAAGAAAGTAGACATGAGATGCATAGTCAGGATGAGACCTGGGAAGCCTTTCTTTGAATGATGAGTAATTGGTATATTGAATTTGTTCGTGCAATTCTGAATGTTCAACCTCCTCCACCCCCTCCTATTCCTCAACCGGTCCCCGTAGCTTCACAAAGTGTTGATTTGGTAAGATCAAGTAAACCTCCCGTTGACAAAATCCGAAAGCATGGGGTTGAAGATTTCAGGGCTAATGTTGATAATGATCCAGAAAAAGTAGAGTTTTGGCTTGAAAACTCTATTCGGGTATTTGATGAACTATCTTGTACTCCTAAGGAATGTTTCAAATGTGATGTGTCTTTACTGAAGGATTCAGCATATCATTAGTGGAAACATTAATATCGGTGGTTCCAAACGAAAGAGTTACCTGGGACTTCTTCTAGGAGGAATTCAGAAAGAAATAAATATACCAGCGGTTTATTGATCAGAAACACAAGGAGTTTCTTGAATTGAAGCAGGGCCGAATGTCTGTGGTAGAATATGAAAGGGAGTTTGTTAGGCTCCGCAAATATGCCCAGGAATGTATACCCACGGAAACCATTATGTGTAAAAGATTCGAAGAGGGGTTAAACGAAGATATCAGATTGTATGTTGGGGTTTTAGAGCTGAAAGAATTTGTAGTACTGGTTGACCGAGCCTGTAAGGCTGAAGAACTGAGTAAAGAAAAGAGAATAGTAGAGATTGAAGCTCGAGATGTAAGAAAAAGGTCAACGAGCAGGACATTTCAATCCCAACCAAAGAAGCTTAAAGGGATGGATCCATGATCAATTGGTTTAGTTGGGTATTCACGTAGAGATCGAGGGAAGTCCTATCCCGGAGTTAAAACTCAAGCTACCTCAATGGTAAGCGTGGGCAATGTGGGGAATAATAGACCCGAGTGTCAATAGTGTGGCAGGCGACATATAGGTGAGTGGTATCGGGTGATGCTGTTAGTTGAGGTAGACCACCGAGGAATACTGGGAGCAAAGTTAGTGGTAAAAGTGTGGCGAAAGATACAGCTGGGAGATCAGAAACTGGAGCGCCAGCCAGAACTTATGCCATACGTGCTCGTGAGGATGCATCATCTCCTAACGTGATTTCTGGTACATTTTCTCTTCATGATGTTGATGTTGTTGCTTTGATTGACTCTACGTCTACTCATTCATATGTATGCGTGAATTTAGTATCTAGTAAGAAATTTCCTATTGAAAATACTGAATTTGTGCTTAAAGTATGAAATCCTTTAGGCAAATATGTCTTAGTTGATAAGGTTTGCAAGAATTGTCCTCTGATGATTCACGGTCACTGTTTCCCGGCTAATTTGATGTTGTTACCATTTGATAAGTTTGATGTTATTTTGGGGATGGATTGGATGATATTGCATGATCCCAAGGTAAATTGTAGATAGAAAATCCTTGAATTGAAGTGTAAAAACGGTGAAATTCTACGGGTTGAATAGAGGAGCCGAATAAATTGCCTACGGTAATTTCGCACATGTCTGCTCAGAAATACATGAGAAAAGGATGTGAACCTTATCTTGCTTATGTGTTGAATACTGGTATAACTGGGTCGAAGCTTGAATCAGTACCGATAGTCTGTGAATTTTCAGATGTATTTCCCGAGGAACTGCCTTGGTTACCTCCGATTAGAGAGGTGGAGTTTGCTATTGACTTGTTACTTGGTACTGCACTGATTTCTATTGCTCCGTATCGGATGGCTCCGACTGAGTTGAAAGAATTAAAAACTCAGTTACAAGAGTTAACGGATAAAGGATTTGTGAGACCGAGTTTTTCTCCCTGGGGTGCTCCTATATTATTTGTGAAAAAGAAAGACGGCTCTATGAGACTTTGCATTGACTATCGTCAGCTCAACAAAGTGACTATAAAGAACAAGTATCCTTTACCGAGAATTGATGATTTGTTTGACTAACTAAAAGGAGCAACATTGTTTTCAAAGATTGATCTGAGGTCTGGTTATAATCAGTTGAGAGTTAAGGAGTCCAATGTGCCAAAGACCGCTTTCAGAACGAGGTATGGACACTATGAATTTCTGGTAATGCCTTTTGGGTTGACAAATGCTCCGGCTATTTTTATGGACTTCATGAACCGAATTTTTTGGCCGTATCTGGATAAGTTCGTGGTGGTGTTCATAGATGATATTTTAATTTATTCTCGGGATGAATCAGAGCATGCTGAACATTTGAGAATTGTGTTGCAGATTCTGAGAGAGAAGAAATTATATGCTAAATTCAGCAAGAGTGAGTTTTGGCTTCGTGAGGTTGGATTCTTGGGGCATATAGTTTCAAGTGAAGGTATTCGGGTTGATCCAAGCAAAGTTTCAGCAATTGTTGATTGGGAACCACCAAAGAATGTGATCGATGTTAGAAGCTTTTTGGGCTTAGCCGGGTATTAAAGACTATTTTTCAAGGGATTCTCGATGATTGCTTCCCCTATGACTAAGTTATTGCAGAAGAATATCAAGTTTGAATGGACCGATAAATGTCAACAAAGTTTCGAGAAATTGAAGGCTTTATTGACTGAGGCACTAATGTTGGTACAACCTGAGTCAGGAAAGGAGTTTGTAATTTACAGTGATGCATCATTGAATGGTCTTGGGGTGTGTTAATGCAAGAGGGCAAAGTAATAGCTTATGCTTCGAGACAGCTGAAACCGCATGAGAAGAATTATCCGACACGTGATTTAGAATTGGCTGCCATTGTTTTTGATTTAAAAATTTGGTGTCATTATTTGTATGGTGAGAAATGCCGAATCTTCACTGACCGTAAGAGTCTGAAGTATTTAATGAATCAAAAAGACTTGAATTTGCGACAACGAAGACGGCTCGAGCTAATAAAAGATTATGAGCTAGTGATCGATTATCATCCCGAGAAAGCTAATGTTGTTGCTAATGCCTTGAGCAGAAAATCTTTATTTTCTTTGAGAACTATGAGTACAAGATTAACTTTAACTGATGATGGTTCAATTTTGGCTAAATTGAGGGCTAGACCGCTATTCCTTCAGCAAATTCGGGAAGCTCAAAAGAATGACAGTGAATTGCAAGCTAGGAGAACTCTGTGCGAAGCAAGTGTTGACTCAGATTTTCGAATTAGTTCAGATGATTGCCTAATGTTCTGGGATAGGGTATGTGTACCGAGAAATGATGAGTTAATTCGGACCATTTTATGTGAGGCACACAGTGGTGATTTGTCAGTTCACCCAGGTAGTGTGAAAATGTATAATGATTTGAAGAAATTGTTTTGGTGGTCGGGCATGAAAAAGGATATTTCGAAATTTGTATCAAAGTGTTTAATTTGCCAACAAGTGAAAGCTGAGCATCAAGTACCATCGGGTTTACTTCAGCCGGTAATGATTCCAAAGCGAAAGTGGGACAGTATCACGATGGATTTTCTGACAGGATTGCCTTTGACTCTGAAAAAGAAGGATACTATTTGGTTAATCGTTGATAGATTGACAAAGTCAGCCCATTTCATTCCAGTATGCATTGATTACTCATTTGACAAGTTGGCGGAGTTATATGTTGCTGAAATAGTGAGATTACATGTGGTGCCTAAGTCTATTATATCGGATAGAGATCCGAGGTTCACTTCGAGGTTTTGGATAAAGTTGTAGGAAGCCTTGGGTACAAAATTGAACTTTAGTACTGCTTTCCATCCGCAAACTGATGGGCAATCAGAAAGAGTGATTCAAGTTCTTGAAGACATGCTCTGGTGTTGTATTTTAGAATTTGAAGGTAGTTGGGAGAAATATCTACCATTGGTTGAATTTGCTTACAACAATAGCTATCAGTCAAGTATACGAATGGCACCGTATGAAGCATTATATGGGCGTAAGTGTAGATCTCCTTTATATTGGATTGAGCTCGGTGAGAACCGAATTCATGGAGTTGACTTGGTAAAAGAAACTGAAGAAAAAGTGAAAGTAATCCGTGACTGTTTAAAGGCTGCTTCAGATCGGCAAAAGTCATATGCGGATTTAAAGAGGAAAGAGATTGAGTTTCAAGTGGGTGATAAAGTGTTCTTGAAAGTATCTCCATGGAAGAAGATTTTGAGATTTGGTCGTAAAGGCAAATTGAGTCCACGTTTTATTGGAATGTATGAAGTTATTAAAAGGATTGGACCTGTAGCTTATCAGTTAGCTTTGCCGGCAGAGTTGGAGAGAATACATAATGTATTTCATGTATCGATGTTATGACGCTATCATTCTGATCCTTCATATATAGTTTCTCCTATAGAAATTGAAGTTCGACCAGATATGACTTATGAGGAGGAATCGATAAAGATTCTGGCTCGAGAGGTCAAACAGTTAAGAAATAAAAGTGTAGCCTTAGTGAAAGTGCTGTGGCAAAAACATGGAATGGAAGAGGCTACGTGGGAACCAGAGGAAGTTATGAGGAAACAATACCCAAACCTCTTTTCCGGTAAGATTTTCGAGGACGAAAATCCCTAAGAGGGAGAATTGTAACAGCTCGATTCTGGGCCTAGTCGGAACAGTGGTTTCGGGACCACAAATCCGACGAGGGAAAATATGATTATTATTATATTTCTATGGTCTACAATTTCACAGAAAATTTCGTGAAAATTTCGTTCAAAAATTTCGACGTTTGGGCACTTAATTTAGTCAAAAGAACTAAATTGTAAAAAGTACAAAAGTTGAGTTCTACATGTTAGAAGTGTCTAATTGTTATGAAATTATATATTGGGGGTCCTTATGTGGTAATTAGACCATTAGTTAATTGATGGATAAAAATAGACATAAGAAATGGGAGAAATAGATTTTAAAGTGCGAGCATTTCAGTCATTAAATAGAATTAAAATGGGAAAAAGACGGAAAAATGGTGTCCATCTTCATTAAGTTGCTGCCAAAACTTGGAAGACACCATAGCTACGGTTTCTTCACTTTCTCAAGCTCATAGTAAGTGCATCCTAGCCCCGTTTTTAATGTTCTTTGCATTTTTGAAATCCTTGTAGCTCGGTTTAGCGTATTCTACCATTAATTCAAGTTAGGGTTCATATTTGGAAAAATACCCATAGGTGAAATGTGTTTATTTTTCTGTTTTATGGTAGAATATAAAGCTAGAAATTATGTTAAACAACTTTTGCTAAGCGATTTTAAGCGAAAACGGGTAAATTGACAAAAACGGTAAAAATAGTTAATGTTCAAAAGTGTGTGTTAGAGTGAGAATTTGATGTCGTCATAAAAGGGAAAAATGTTCAGCATGTCATAAAACATAAGAATAAGAGATGAAGTTTAATTTCTGAGCTTAGGGACAAAAGTGTAAATATGCAAAAGTTTGAGGGCAAAATTGTAATTTTTCAAAGAGTTGGGTGGAGGACTGTTTTAATAAATGTAAACAATTAAGTAAGTTAAATTTGCTATTATAGATCAAGAAAGACAAGAAGACTACCTCTAACGTGGAAAGGAGAAGATAGTGGAGTAAATTGCAAAATTACGATATTTTGCACCGAGGTAAGTAAACATGTGAATTAATGCATTATTTTGATATTAGTTAATATTTGTTGAGATTTAATTGAATATAAAATAATTACTTGAAAAATATCCTAAAAATGTGGTTAAGTTGGGAAAGGTGGTAAAGTGTTGAAAAACACGGTTTTCAGTTGAACACTCGGAATAGGCCGGAGTACACTGAATATAAAGGGGGTTGCTCAGTGCTGATTTCCCCAAGGGGTTGCTAAGTGTTGATTCCCCGAATCATTGGTGGTTGGTAAGTGTTTATTCCACAGTATTTTAAATGTGAAGGGGGTTGCTAAGTGTTGATTCCCCCAAGGGGTTGCTAAGTGCTGATTCCCCGAATCATTGGTGGTTGCTAACTGTTGATCCCACCGTATTTTTTAATGTGAAAGGGGTTGCTAAGTGCTGATTCCCCGATTCATTGGTGGTTGCTAAGTGCTGAATCCACCGATAACGGATAACATTCCGAGTGTTCAATGGGAAAATTGGAAAGGTGAATATTTATATATGGTGGACAAGGTTATGTGAGGAATATTGGGTTCGATATTTAATCAATCCATGTGTAAGGTGAAAAGAAATACCAAAACTTCAAAAGAGCTAATTTAAATATAAAACTGTTTTGTATAACAAGAGTTGGGTAAATTTGAAAAATCATCATAAATGGTGGAAAATGAATTAGAGGCTGAGTAATATATGAAATTGAAGCTTAATGAGTCTATTTTCATTTGAAAGAAATAGAGTAAGCAAAGGAGTTGTATATTTGCGGATACTTCAATTTTATTGAGACAGAGTTAGATTGATTTCGAAATCCTCTGTTCCAAATTTGGAAAATCACCAAAAATTGTAAAAAAATAACTATGGCTTGAAATTTACATGCTTGAATTCTTTAATGAGTCTATTTTTAAGAAAAATAAACGAGAACATTTTTTTGAATTTTTTATGGGGAGATAAGTAAATTTTAGTAAGGAGATGTCAGAACTGTCGGGCAGTGAAACTGGATAAGGTTTAAAGAATAAAATGTACTAATTGGATAAACAAAACATTCTAAAAATTTTATGGTGAAAAGGTATATGAGTTTAGTTTTGGGAAAAATTTACAGAACTTAATTTGGAGTCTTGTAGCTACAGATAAAAATAATTTTTTTACAGTAATGCAGAAAAATAGCTTGCTGGAAGTTGAGCAAACAATGAAATTTATGTGTGGTTAAAATTATGTTACTTTGTAATCATGTGAGGAATTTATTTGTTTGTCATATGTTTACTTACTAAGCTATATGCTTACTCGTCTTTATTTTCCCCTGGTTATAGTGACATCAGCCAGCTCGGAACTTGGATGAAGTCAGGAAATCATCCAGACTAACATCAACTTTTTGGTATTTTGGCAATCAACACTTTTGAAACATGGCATGTATGGATGACTTTATGTAATGTGGTATAAATATGTAAATATAAAGTATTGTTTGGTTTAATATGTTGGTGTTTATTAATGAATAAATTATGCCTGAACCTATAACTGTAAGTGGTTGGAAATATTGAAGTTGTTTGAAATTATCTTTGGAAATTTGCAGGGGTTTATGTAAAAATAAGCAGAAATGCTGCCGAAATTTTTTATAAAAAAAATTATAAGTGTTTAAGTTCTAATAATACCTCATACTCTGTTTCTGTAAGGAACACGGGTAAGGGGTGTTATAGTCCCTCCTAGCGTCTCTTTTACCTGAGACATAAAACAGAGAAGGCTAAGTTCAATTGAACTTAGTGGGAGAACCCTCTTTTACCTGATCCCTTATTAAGGGTTTTCACCATTTGTTTCTCATTCATAACTTTGAACCTATCAATTGTACAGTCTTCGTCATAATCTTCCATAATGGCTCTCCCTTCAGAGCTAAATCGTACTTGCCAATTCCCAGAACACCATGTTTGCCACTCATTCAGAGTTTGCCTATAGAAGTTGTGTTTAGATGGCCATCACGAGAATCATTCTTCAAGTAATGCCACAGAGGCATTCCTTTCCAAAGATAGTCACAGAGGCTTTCCTTTTAGAGTCTCGCCACAATGGCGTCCTTTGAAAAAAGTTACCACAAAGGCTTCCTTTTGATAGAGATTGCCACAAAGGCTTCCATTTAACAAAGATCGCCACAAAAACTTCCATTTAACAAAGATGACGGGCATCCATTTAACAGAGCCAACCACAAAGGTTTCTATTTCACAAACATTACCACAAAGGCTTCCATTTAACATAGACATTCAGAAAGGTTTCCATTTAAAAAAGATCGCCAAAGAGGCATTAATTTAATAGAGATCGCCACATCGACTTCCATTTAGCAGAGATACCCACAAAGGCCTCCATTTAACGGAGATAGCAACAAAGGCCTCCATTTAACAGAGATAGCCAAAAAGGCCTCCATTTAACAGAGATCACCACAAAGGCTTCCATTTAACAGATATAGAAACTACCACAGATGCACTTCTTTAGGTTGCACCACAAAGGCGTCTCCTTACAGATTAACACAAAGGTATTCTTTATCAAAGATTTTCCATTAAGACATTTCTTTAATAGAAATAGCCATAAAGACTCACTTTTATGAAAATTGGTGTTTTTGACGATAGAGATTCAGCTAAACTCTCTATCATGAGGTTTGACCCTCTTACCTGGTACTAATGTGCCCACTTCACCACTCTTTTGGTGCAGCCCTGACATCGTCCCTCCTAGCATCTCTTTTACCTGAGACATAAAATACAGAGGGGTATGTTCAATAGAACTTAGTGAGAGAATCCTCTTTTACCTGATCCCTTTTTCAGGGATTTCATCATTTGTTTGTAATTCATAACTTTAAACCTATCGATTGTACAGTCTTCGTCATAATCTTCCATAATGGCTTTCCCTTCAGAGTTAAATCCTACTTGCCAAGTCCTAGAATACTGTGTTTGTCATTCATTCAGAGTCTGCCTATAGGCATTTTTTCAGATGGCCATCACAAGAATCATTCTTCAAATTACGCCACGAAGGCATTCCTTTCCAAAGATAGTCACAAAGGCTTTCCTTTTAGAGGCTCGCCACAATGGCGTCCTTTGACAAAGGATGTCACAAAAGCTTCCTTTTGACAGAGACTGCCACAAAGGCTTCCATTTAACAAAGATCGCCACAAAGGCTTCCAGTTAAAAAGGATGGCGGGCTTCCCTTTCACAAAGACAGCCACAAAGGTTTCCATCTAATAAACATTGCGACAAAGGCTTCCATTTAACAGAGATAGTTAGAAAGGTATCCAGTTAAAAGAGATCGCCAAAAATACTTCCATTTAATAGGGATCGCCACAAAGGCTTCCATTTAACAGAGATAGCCACAACAGCCTCCATTTAACAGAGATAGCCACAAAGGCCCCCATTTAATAGAGATAGCCAAAAAGGCCTTCATTTAACAGAAATCAACTCAAAGGCTTCCATCTAACAGATACAGAAACTGCAACAAAGGCACTTCTTTAGGTTGCCCCGCAAAGGCAACTCCTTACAGATTACCACAAAGGTATTCTTTATCAAAGATTTTCCACAAAGACATTTCTTTCATAGAAATAGCCACAAATGCTAACTTTTTATGGAAATTGGTGCTTTTGACGATAGGGATTTGGCTAAACTGACTATTATGAGGTTTGCCCCTCATCCCTGGTACTTATGTGCCCACTTCACCATTCTTTTGGGAAAGCCCTAACATATTCCCTCCTAGCGTCTCCTTTACCTGAGACATAAAACACAGAGGGGTAAGTTCAATAGAACTTAGTGGGAGAACCCTCTTTTACTTGATCCCTTATTCAGGGATTTCACAATTTGTTTCTCAATCATAACTTTTAACCTATCGATTGTACAGTCTTCGTCATAATCTTTCATAATGGCTTTCCCTTCAGAGCTAAATCATACTTGCCCATTCCTAGAATACCGTGTTTTCCATTCATTCAGACTCCGCCTGTAGGCGTTGTCTTTAAATGGCCATCATGAGAATCATTCTTCAAGTTATGCCACGAAGGCATTCCTTTCCAAAGATAGTCATAGAGGATTTCCGTTTAGAGTCTCACCATAATGGCATCCTTTGACAAAAGTTGTCACAAAGGCTTCCTTTTGATAGACATCATCACAAAGGCTTCCATTTAACAAATATCGCCACAAAGGTTTTCATTTAACAAAGATGGGGGGGCTTCCATTTAACAGAGACAGCCACAAAGGTTTCCATTTCACAAACATTACCACAAAGGCTTCCATTTAACAGAGATAGTCAGAAAGGTTTCCATTTAAAAAACATCGCCAGAAAGGCTTCCATTTAATAGAGATCGCTACAAAGGCATCCATTTAACAGAGATGCCCACAAAGGACTCCATTTACCAGAGATAGCCATAATGGCCTCCATTTAACAAAGATAGCCACAAAGGCCTCCATTTCATAAAGATCCCCAAAAAGGCCTCCATTTAATAGAGATCACCACAAAGGCTTCCATTTAACAGATACAAAAACTGCCACAAAGGCACTTCTTTAGGTTGCACCACAAAGGTATCTCCTTACAGATTACACAAAGGTATTCCTTATCAAAGATTTCCCACAAAGACATTTCTTTAATAGAAATAGTCACAAAGACTCACTTTTATTGAAATTGGTGTTTTTGACGATTGGGATTCGGCTAAACTCACTATCATGAGGTTTGCCCCTCATCCCTGGTACTTATGTGCCCACTTCACCACTCTTTTGGTGCAGCCCTGGCATCGTCCCTCCTAGCATCTCTTTTACCTGAGACATAAAACACGGAGGGGTAAGTTCAATAGAACTTAGTGAGAGAACCCTTTTTTACCTAAGCCTGTATTGTTTCTCATTCATAACTTTGAACCTATCGATTGTACAGTCTTTGTCATAATATTTCATAGCAGCTTTCCCTTCAGAGCTAAATCATACTTGCCAATTCCCAAAATACTGTGTTTGTCATTCATTCAGAGTCCGCCTATAGGCGTTGTCTTTGGATGGCCATCATGAGAATCATTTTTCAAGTTATGCCACGAAGGCATTCCTTTCCAAAGATAGTCACAGAGGCTTTCCTTTTGGAGTCTCGACATAATGGCGTCCTTTGACAAAGGTTGTCACAAAAGCTTCCTTTTGATAGAGATTGCCACAAAGCCTTCCATTTAACAAAGATCGCCACAAAGGCTTCCATTTTAAAAACATGGCGAGCTTCCGTTTCACATAAACAACCACAAAGCTTTCCATTTAACAAATATTGCCACAAAGGCTTCCATTTAACAAATATTGCCACAAAGGATTTCATTCGAAAGATAGTCATAGAGGCTTTCCTTTTAGAGCCTCGCCACAATGGCGTCCGTTGAGAAAGGTTGTCACAAAGGCTTCCTTTTGATAGACATTGTCACAAAGTCTTCTATTTAACAAAAATCACTACAGAGGCTTCCATTTAAAATAGATGGCAGGTTTCCATTTAACAGAGACAGCCACAAAGGTTTCCATTTCACAAACATTACCACAAAGGCTTCCATTTAACAGAGATAGTCAGAAAGGTTTCCATTTAAAAAAGATCGCCAGAGAGCATTTCATTTAACAAAGATTGCCACAAACGCTTCCATTTAATAGAGATACCCAGAAAGGCCCCTATTTAACGGAGACAGCAATAAAGGCCTCCATTTAACAGAGATAGCAAAAAAGCCTCCATTTAACATATACAGAAACTGCCACAACGACACTTCTTTAGGTTCCACCACAAAGGCGTGTCCTTTCAGATTACCACAAAGGTATTCCTTATCACAGATTTTCCACAAAGACATTTCTTTAATAGAAATAGCCACAAAGGCTCACTTTTATGGAAATTGGTGTTTCTTACGATAGAGATTTGGCTAAACTCACTATCATGAGGTTTGCCAGTCATCCCTGGTACTTATTTGCCCATTTCACCACTCTTTTGGTGCAGCCTTGGCATCGTCCTTCCTAGCGTCTCTTTTAACAGAGACATAAACACAGAGGGGTAAGTTCAACAGAACTTAGTCAGAGAACCATCAATTACCTGAGCCCTTATTCAGGGATTTCATCATTTTTTTTCTCATTCATAACTTTGAACCTATCAATTGTATAGTCTTCGTCATAGTCTTCCATAATAGCTTTCCCATCAGAGCTAAATCGTAGTTGCCAATTCCCAGAATATCGTGTTTGCCACTCATTAAGAGTCTGCCTATAGGCGTTGTCTTCAGATGGCCATCACGAGAATCATTCTTGAAATTATTCCACGAAGGCATTCCTTTCCAAAGATACTCACAAAGGCTTTCCTTTTAGAGTCTCGCCACAATGGCGTCCTTTGACAAAGGTTGTCACAAAGGCTTCCTTTTGATAGAGATTGCTATAAAGGCTTCTATTTAACAAAGATCACCACAAAAGCTTCCATTTAACAAAGATGGAGGGATTCCATTTAACAGAGATAGCCACAAAGGTTTACATTTCACAAACATTACCACAAAGGCTTTCATTTAATAAAGATAGTCTCAAAGGTTTCCATTTAAAAAAGATCGTTAGAGAGGCTTCCATTTAACAGAGATCGCCACAAAGGCTTCCATTTAAATGAGATAGCCACAAAGGCCTCCATTTAACGGAGATAGCCATAAAGGCCTCCCTTTAACAGAGATAGCCACAAAGGCCTCCATTTAACAGATACAGAAACTGCCACAAAGGCACTTCTTTAGGTTCCACCACAAAGGTGTCTCCTTACAGATTACCACAAAGGTATTTTCTTATCAAAGATTTTCCACAAAGACATTTTTTTAATAGAAATAGCCACAAAGGCTCATTTTTATAGAAACTGGTGTTTTTGACGATAGGGATTCGGTTAAACTCACTGTCATGAGGTTTGCCCCTCATCCCTAGTACTTATGTGCCCACTTCACCACTCTTTTGGTGCAGCCCTGGCATCGTCCCTCCTAGCGTCTCCTTTACCTAAGACATAAACACAGAGGGGTAAGTTCAATAGAACTTAATGAGAGAACCTCTATTACCTGAGCCCTTATTCAGGGATTTGATCATTTTTTTCTCATTCATAACTTTAAACCTATCGATTATACAGTCTTTAAACCTAATCAGTGGGCCCCACTAATCCCTCTTTAATACGTTGTTTGGTTGATTGTATTACCATTACGTCCCAAATCAGTTTCCTTCTCTAATACACCCGGTCCCGTAATAGATATTCCCCCATCCAATACCGATTAGAGACTCCTTACCCATTTCTTATTTTGTTTCCTTTTACGCCCTCATAGATTTACTTCTTCTTCCATCGGTATTGAGATCTGTCCTCATTTCTTCTACTTTCATAACAAATCCTCAACATTGTCTTCATCGGAGGCCGATTTCAAGTATGAATCTTTGCTTCAACATTGTCTTGGCTTTCTCTGTTTTAATTTTTCTCTCTGTAGTTTTATATCGTAATTCAACACTCGTTTTTCGGTATCAATTCATGGCGAGTGTTAGCGGTGCAAAATTGTTGCTTTAGATGTTTATGTTGCAACTTTTATTTACGTAAAATTGAAATCAGCAAAATCTATCTTTGTTTTCTATTTCTCTTATCATCTTTCATCGAGTCGATCTCATCATCTTAGAGCTTTCAATTTCAAATAAGATTCAATGGGTAAACCCTCGAATCGTTTCATCCTAATCTATTTTTTCTCTTTTGCATTTTGTTCCTCACTATTTATAGCTTATTCGGTGATCCGTTTCTTCCTTTCATTACTCAATTAGTTTTGCGGTTTATTTGTTTAATTTACGTAAAGTAATGGCAAAAGAAAGCGGTGAGCAAGCAAGCGCCGCCTTAATAATTTTGTTGGTTTTTTCCTTCTTTTTCTTATTATTATTTAAGGTGCAATGCGGTTTAGTTACATGCATTATGGATGCTTTCTCGCTTTACCTTGACATGCTATGAACATTTGATTTCTCGACAAGCGATGAATGTTGTTCGATTCAACTTATTGATGGAGATGGTTCATTCAATGGTACTGGAATCGAAAGTTTTATCAAGGAAGTGAAACTTCATGAATGCGATCATCATATACCGTGGTTTCCATCATGGGACCGCATAAGCGGTATGCCTTGTTATCTTTGTGACTTTCGCTTTATACTTTCCTTTCCTGTTACTTAGGTGTCTATTCCCGTTCATAGTAAGTCGCTTTGTTTATTTACTTTGCATTATGTTTAATGATATTGTACTAGAAATATGTGGGATACAAATGAGAGTATGATAAGCTTGAAGCTGGTTATGTCGGGCTTGAAAAATGGCATGGCTTTCATATTGCACTTTCATGTGAACTTGTTACTACATGATATTGTTAAATTACTTTTGTAGTTAGTGTTATATCCATCTTTTGTTATTGTTATTTTGAATGTAACTCATGCCATAAATGATTTCATTTGGGCATATCTTTCATATCTCACTTTCGGTGAACTTGTTACCACATGATATTGTTAAATTACTTTTGTAGCTAGTGTTATATCCATATTTTGTTTATTGTTATTTTGAATGTAACATATTCCATAATTGATTTCAATTTTAAGTTTTCGTAAAATGATTCAAACTACCGGATATCATGTATCATCTGTTTTCACTTTTTGAGAAAAGAACCCATTGGACATTGTTTTCATTTATATTTCACCATCCGTCTGCTTAAGTTTTCACCATCCGTCTGCTTAAGTTTCTTGATTCTTCGTTTACATTGATAATTTGATATCTAGATGCTATTAGTGAGCAATCATCAAATGGTTATTTGCTTATTGCTATTAGTTATTGTAATGTAATCACACATCATGATTTCGAATGAGAGTTAGACATATACTTAGTGGTTTGAATTTGATTTTCTTTGTTCTTGGATTGTTTATTATCCTGCTAGATTAGAATTAAGAAGTTGGTCAATGGGAAGACTGGATTTGCACTTGATCGATGGAAAATATAGATTAGAGTCCAACAAATGTTTTTTAATATGTGTTTGAATTATACATGTATAACTAGTTTTGTTTGAGACCATAGATGATAATATATTGGCTGGGATTCCATAGATCATTGGGAATTGAGATCATAGGATTGTATTGTTCGTGACAATTTATTCATTGGTCCTTTTAGTTTAAAGTTTACGAGTCAAAAATCTTTGAAATTTTTTTGCGTTGGCTACTCCAAAGCGATTAGGGAACTTATGCAAGTAGATGGCTTAACCAATGATGAAGTTAAGAGTCATTCGTTCATGTCCCGTTGTCTTGTTTGATTCATTATTTTGGTGCGAAACTTCTTGTAGTTGGAATTTGTCAATGGAAGCGCCATGTTTTTGTAGTTGTATTCCTTTCTTCCATTGATGAAGCTTAAGCTCGACATTTTGCTTGACTTCTTTGTTAATTTAAGTCTCATTGGTTTGAAGTGCAATAGTGTAATGAGTTTCATTGGTTGCCTTGTTTGTGTCTTTTGTTTTTCGCATGTAAGTAGGTTCGAATCAACATCTTTGATACAAGTTGAAGCGGAGTTTAGCTTTGCTGGTTCATACAATCACCTTTACAAGATGGTGTCCAATATAAATAAATGAAATACTTTTCATATGATACATAATGAAATTTTATTGCAGCAATGGTTTACCGGTGTTGAAGGGTGATGATTTGAAGCAACCTAAGGTAGTAAGTACCGAGGTGAAGGCCGAACTTCAATAAGCTAAGAAAAGAGGCCACTTTGTTATTATTATGCTTTGTTAACTACTTTGTTTATGTTCATCAATTGCCAAGCTTCGAAAACCGATTTGTAGATAGACTTTCAAGACTCTATGAATTTGATATAATTTATGGATACAAATTAGTGCTACGAGTTCACAGTTTGGCAAAATCTTAATTTTAATTTTGGTTCAAATTCACTCTCAAAGTCCAACAACGATGACCAAACCACGACTCGGTTATGAAATAATGACGACTCAAATGAGAAGTTATTTAGGCAGAATAAGTTAATGATTGAGGCGGGATTAAGACTAACCATTATATAATACTCCAAGGAACCGAGAAAAAGAAAAGAAAAGAAAGAATCTTGTATGTTTTATTTGTCAATTATTTCCAATATGTTAGTTGGTATTCTATATAAAATACATACCAAGTCGACATCATCCATGTGAGTTAATCCCCATCAAATAGTGTTGATTTAAATGTCTTTCCAACATACATTTTGACAAGAAATTATATTTTATAGTATCATATATTATGATTTTAGTAAATTCATATAAGAATATTGATTATTAAGAATTTTATTAAATTATATATTTTAATTAAAATATATTTAATAATAATTATGTTAAATTATCTTTTATAGTATCATATATTATGATTTGAGTAATTTCATATAAGAATATTAATTATTAGGAATTTTATTAAATTATATATTTTAATTATAATATATTTAATAATAATTATGTTTAAATATGATTAAATTATTTATTATTGATATTAATAATCTTATTAAAATTTAAATAACAATAACAATAATAATTTACCAAAACAAATTTCTGCTAATTATTAAGAATTTTATTAAATTATATATTTTAATTAAAATATATTTAATAATAATTATGTTTAAATATGATTAAATTATTTATTATTGATAATAATAATCTTATTAAAATTTAAATAACAATAACAATAATCATTTACCAAAACAAATTTATGCTAAGGGTATTCTAGTCATTTTAGTTTTTTCCATTATGCTATTACACCTCTATTCCATTCAACCAAACACAAGATTACTATTACGCCTCTATTCCATTACATTCAACCAAACAGTTGATTTGCTATTACACCTCTATTCCATTACACCTCTAATCCAATACACCTCTAATCCAATACAGCGAACCAAACGTGTTGTAAATCGTACTTGCCAATTCCCAGAATATCGTGTTTGCCACTCATTTAGAGTCTGCCTATAGGCGTTGTCTTTAGATGGCCATCAGAAGAATCATTCTTTAAATTATGCCATGAAGGCATTCCTTTACAAAGATAGTCATAGAGGCTTTCCTTTTAGAGTCTCGCCACAATGGCATTCTTTGACAAAGGTTGTCAAAAAGGCTTCCTTTTGACAAAGATTGCCACAAAGGCTTCCATTTACCAAAGATCTCCACAAACGCACTTCTTTAGGTTGCACCATAAAGGCATCTCCTTATAGATTACCACAAAGGTATTCCTTATCAAAGATTTTCCACAAAGATATTTCTTTAATAGAGATAGCCACAAAGGCTCACTTTTATGGAAATTAGTGTTTTTGACGAGAGGGGTTTGGCTAAACTCACTGTGATAAGGTTTGCCCCTCATCCCTAGTACTTAGCCAATCATCCTTTACATATTTCATATGATGCCATAGTTCATCCATGGTCTTACACTATATGGTCTTCAGAGTGTCATGACCTTGGACTTGTCCTTATTAGAGATTCGTGTTTTTAGTCCCAACGGACCCTTTTAGCTTGAGTTTCGTGTTTTTAGTCTAGATGGAACCCTTTAGACCAATCCGGAGACAAACATGCTCTTCATGCAAACTCATACTTGATAGATGTGTTTCTTTCAGACTTCTCCATGACAGATGCATTCATGCTTACAGATTGACGCACTTCATATCAGACTTATTCAAATCATGACTAAATCATGACAAACATGTTCATGCTTTTAGACATATATGCATGCATATCATTCCTTTCCTTGTTCAGAGTCATAGATTCATACTTTACTAGTTTCAATTTCTTACTTTAGTCACTTAGCACAGAAATATCTAAACTAAAAAAATACATGTAAGAGTCACTCTAGAGACTCACCTGACAGCCTTAATAGCAACTTGGGCTCTAATTCTAAGTTCTTCTCAAGGATCGCAGCGACCATGTAACACCCCAAACCTGACCTAGGAGTTATGGTCGAATCTGGCAATGTCACATTGAGGTGTTTAGCGTAAAACTTGTTGTTGTTGATATCTTTAAAATTAATTAATCATTTTGTTATTAAACGTTGATTCCAAAATAGGTTGTTCATTTCCAAGCGTGCATCATTAAAAACTAATCACTTTTAAAACCTTATAAATTTTCCAAAATCTCATTTATTACGAAAACGTAGGGTCTTTGAAAATGGTTACCTTTTAAAAACCCGTTTTATTCTACAACTATCAGTTTATATGAAACTAAATAAATAAAAACCCCAATTTAAAGTTTATAACTTTAAAAAGGCCTTTTTACATAAAAATACCCAAATTCAGTTACTTATAAATCAAAAGCTAAAAACGAAAGCTGATGCAGTTGTGTGGCCACCTCTGAGTCCCTCGCAGCATCGAATTAACTATGGCTGAGGATTACCTGCACAGTAAAGAGGAGAGGGTGAGTTTACGAAAACTAGTGTGTAATCCCTTATCAAGCGATTGGCATACAAAAGCGAGAATCGGTCTAGGCGGATCCCTTTACTTGATAAGATAGTGTGGGCCTTAGCCCAATCTGAAAGCAGTGTGGGTCTAAGCGTCTGATGTCGATATGGTGCAAGTATGCAAACCCATCCCAATTCAGCCAACACACCACCCGTACCAACCCAACACACCATATGGGGACAAAGTCAACCCACCCAACCCTCACACCAATATCGCAGCATAGCTGCCAGTAGTAATAATACAGCAAAGCTGCTAGTAGTCAGAATGGCTAAGAGCTGTAAACAGGATAGCTATAAGCTATAAACAGAATGGATACAAGCAATAAGTACAGTAATGTGATTGGCACAAAGCCATCAGTAGTAGTGACATGATCGGCACACAACCATTAGTAACGGTAACATGATTGGCACAAAGCCATCAGTAGCAGTGATATGATCGGTACACAACCATCAATAATAGTGAAATGATCAACACACAGCCATCGATAACGGTAATATCATTGGCACAAAGCATCAGTAGCAGTACTATGATCGGCACAAAGCCATCAGTAGCGGTACTACGACTGGCACAAAGCCATCAGTAGCATCGCGACAAAGCGCCGACAATGATATCACAAAGAAAGCGCCAATAATAATATATGTGGCAAAGCCACGATGCGATGATTGTGGCGAGCCACCGATCTGATACTTCCTCCATAACAGTATACCAACCCCATACAGTATGTCGTGTATGCAGAATGCTATGCTTAGTATCAGTCATTCAAACACAGACAAATCAGTCATTTAACCACAGACAAAATAATCATTTGACCTCGAGGGGAAAAAATAGTCATTTACCCACCAGGGCATTACGATTATTTTACCCTACAGGGGTATTATGATCATTTTACCCTACAGGGGCATTACGGTTATTTTACCCTACAAGGATATTTCAGTATTCTACCCTACAGGGGTATTTCGATCATTTTACCCTATGGGGGCGTTTCAGACATTTTACAAATCGAGGGTATTTCGGTTATTTTACCCATCAAGGGTATTTCGGTCATTTTACCCTTCGAGGGTATTTCGATCATTGTACCCATCGAGGGTATTTTGGTTATTTTACCTATCGAGGGTATTTTAGTCATTTTACCTATCGAGGGTATTTTAGTCCAGATATCGACCTCTCGAAAGGTCCGCAGTCGCCTCGAGCAACTTAGGTAACCTAATTGGTCACAATAATGTAAATGGGCCCAAGGCCCATTACTCGGCCTAAATAGGCCCACACGCTCGTGTGGCCTGTTCAGCCCAGATTTCACCACGGCTACTACATCTACATAGCCCAGTCTAGTATTTGCCACAAATAGTGGGTTTCATCCGTGTGGGGCCCAGAGCCCACACGGCCCAACGTGGCCCATTACGGCCTAAGCCCATGAAAACGATCATGGAGGCCTTCATAGTTTATCGCCCATGATTTGCAGGTTCGGCTTTCCACACGAGCGATCTCACGCTCGTGTGGTCTCAAACGTCGTATTTCAGCTTTTTGACTTTTGTCGTTCTACAGTTACAGTGGGGAGTTTACACACCTGATGCGATTTGTAAATTCCTTTCGATCCGAACATACTCTTATTCCGCAAATCAATGATCATCGCACCTTTGGTTCCCAGGCAGTGTGCCAATCAACCTCGACCACCACCAATTAGGAATTGAAGCAATGCAGGTTGGAGAAAGCGACGAATACCTTGAAAGCCTTGTCGTTCTCCCTCATTCAGAACAAGGAACAAATGAGATGAGATGATATATAGCTCTCTACAACAACAACCTCCACAAATCTCTCCAAATATCCCTCCTCAATTCTCTCTATGGCCAGTTTAAACTCCATTCAAACTCCCCCTTAGCTGTGTTTCAGTCCAACTCCACCACCTACCCAGCTCAAGCAGCAAAATAAATACTTCATTGCACACCCCAGGACTTGAACCTCAGACCTTACGGTTACAAAACACGCCATCTTTTCACTTGACCACAAGCACTTTTTATGATATAAAACAAACAATATTACTTATAAGGCCTATATGCTAGTGTCCAGATTCATTTAAGAGCAAAATTAAAAATTCTGCAAAAGCCAAGACTTGAACTCAGGCTTCTCAAACATTCCCATACACACCCAAATCACTTAACCATTAAAGCAAACAAGTAATTTGTGTCACTTCTTTGCACAACTAAATATTTATGTGCAGTCTCCTAACTGTTCCCTTGTTCAAAACCTATTTCTTCTAGGCCCAAAATTCGGGGCGTTACAGACCACTAACTTGGTATCAAGAAATCACTGATGAAGCTTAGGATTTCTACTCTAGTGAAAAAGAATACTTTCTCTGTTCTTCTAACCTCAAGATAGTAGGATCTTGTAGGGAGAGAAGGAGGGTTGTTCTAGTTCTACTAAAAACACTTAACTGAGAAAAAAACAAAGCTCTTCTTTCAATCTTGGTCACCTAGATTTATACAACCCTTGTCTGTATGATAACTTGACACATGTTACAATCCTAATCAAGTTGTCATATGGATGGTTCACAGCTATAAGGAAACGTATATACGAATCCAAAATCTTTTCATATTTTTTATTTGATTGACCGTTCATTTCTAACTAACTAATTAGTGTATAACCTACACAATAAATAAACTAACTGGACGCGCCTTAACCTTAGCGACATCCCTTACCACTCACAAACCCTTGACATCTTTTGTCAATTTCTCCTTCTACATGTACACATAATTTACGAAGGACGTTCCTTACTTTAAATTTCCATTATTCCATATGCGCTCTACTAGTGCACAAGAACGTCAGTTGGGCGTAAGATCGTGCCAACCAAATTTCCTTTGACCTATACACCCAGACTTAAAACCTCACCAAGTCTGGGTGTTACAATCCATGCTTTGGCAACTTTAATCCAATCCTTCCCATCTGATACCCATGAAAAAAATTAAGGTGCAACCTGATTTATTATACGAGGAAGAGTTGATAAAAAAAATCTTGGCTCAAGAAGTGAAAGAATTGAGAAACAAGCGCGTGTCATTAGTAAAAGTCTTATGGCATAGTCATAGCACGAAAGAGGCTACATGGGAGCTGGAAGAGATAATGAGATCTCAATATCCCCACCTCTTTTCAAGTAAATTTCGAGGACAAAATCTTTTAAAGAGGGGAGAATTGTAACGACTCGATTTCAGTGGTGTCAAAAAATGAGTTATTGGAACTCTATTTCCATAAAATAAGTCTGTAAGGATGAAATATAAAGGTTAATGAAGTTAGAATGAAAATTTGTTGAAGATCGGATAAGTAAGTTAACCGAGAATATAGTTAATTAAAGTTGAGGGACTAAATTGTAAAAGTCTAATTGCTATTGAGTTTTAATTTAAAATGCTTGAGGACCTAGATAGAAATTACCTGAAGGGCCAAAATGGTCATTTAGCCATTATTTAGCATGAATTAGTGGATAATGATGGTTGTTTCCTCTTAATTCATTTTATAATTAATTTAAATTAAGAAAACCTTAATTAATCTAGTTAACCAAGATTAACTAAATGCTAATCATGGTATAAATATTATCATAGTGGAAAGAAGGATTATATTCATAATCTTTTTCCACCATCCTTAAAAAAATAAAGGAGAAAACTCCATTGTTAAAGCTTCATTCGGCCATACCAAAATTACAAAGGCAACAAAGTTAAAATCATGATTTTTTTTATATAGATTTTTTATCATGGAAGCTTGATTTAGCTACCCCATGTATCAATTTATTCAATTTTCAAGTGTTTAGTAAGTTACCATTAGAGAGGAATGGATGAACTTGGCTTGAATTTGAAGGAATTGATAGTTAGTAACCTTAAATGGTGATAATGACTAAATTAGGAAGTAAATTGAACTTGTTAGATAGCTTTGTAACATTAGGGACTAAATTGAATATATTGCAAATTTTCATGAGATTATGTTATGAATAAAGAATATTTACTTTATTGTTAGATAGCATGATATGATATGTTTAATTGCAAATGTAAAATGAATTGGTAAGTAAAGTTAGTACATGCATAAGTGATATATTAAATGAAGTATTTTACATGAATAGTATATGTATTGATTGAATTTAAAGCTTGAATTGATTGTGTTCATATGAATAATGTTATTTTTATATTGGCTTGAATCGTGAAAGAACCACTAGGCTTTATTGCTTAGCATATCATTTGTTTATTTTCGTGCGTAGGTTTTGGAAGATCTCAAACTCCTGAGAAGTCATCCAGTATCCAATTCGCAACCCTCAACTAAAAAATGTTTGTATAGCCTCCTTATATTCCATACTACAGTTGGGTCACTTTTAGATTGTGATTTTTTCAACTTCGTACTTATATAATAGGTGTTAATTAAAGAATGATACTTGAATGGTTTAATATATGTATATAAGTAAACCAAGGCTTCAATGGTTGAAGCATGTAAATCATATTATATGTTGAATTGAATTTTATTTGGGGGGTCTATATACCCATTGAGAATTGCGAGCTGACAGGTTGAATCAAAAGAAGTAAATGTTGAAGGAGATTGGCCTCAAATTTGCGACAAAATTCTCTTGATGTCACGACATCAACCCTCCATCATAGCGACGTCCCTTATTTGAGGTTGTGACATCAACCTACTACTTTGTAAAATTTTCATGCTAGTTCTCAAATGGTCTCGGGTTATCATAAAAGCTTTCGTACGTTCGTATAAACCCTGAATAAGATTCTATAATATGTTATATTTATGTATTAATCTTAATAAATTATATAAATGCTTGAATTGATTGGAATTATATTCGTAGTTGCTCCAGCAATGAACGTGATATTCCATAGCTCAGACCTAACAATCGGGTCAGGTATGAGATGTTACAAAATTTTCCTAAGCTCTACCAATATTTCTAATGCTTTACCAAGATTTCTAGAGGTTTAACAATATTTTTGAAGATTTCCTTAGTATCCTAAACTCAATAAACTCAACATTTAGGGATACCAATATTTCTAAGGATTTACCAAACTTTATAAGGTTTTACCAAAACATCTAAAGATTTACTCACATTTCTAATCTTATGCCAAAATATTTAAAGATTTACCAAATATCTAAGGTTTTACCAAATTTCTAAGGATTTACCAATATTTCTAGACATTTCCTTAATGTCTCAAACTATATCAACTCAATATTTTGGCATACCAATATTTCTATAGATTTAACAATATGCTAAGGATTTACTAAAATTTCTAAGGCTTTGCCAAAATTTAGGATTTACCAAAATTTCTAAGGTTATATCAAAATGCATAAGGATTTACCAAATTTTCCAAGATTATACCAAAATATCCAAGCATTTACCAAAAATTCTAAGGCTTACCCAAATTTCTAAGGTTATATAAAAATATATAGGAATTACCAAAATTTCTAAGCTTTACCAAAATATCTATTGATTTCCTTGTGTCTTAGACTCAATCAATTCAACATTTTAACATGCCAAAATTTCCAAGGCTTTAGCAAAATTTTCAAGGATTTATCAATATTTCTAAGGATTCATCAAAATTTTTAAAGATTTCTTTAGTGTCCCAGACTCGATCAACTCAACATTTTGACATAACAAATTTTTTAAGGATTTATCAATATTTCTAAGGTTATACCTTAATATCTAAAGACTTACCAAAATTTTCAAGGCTTTTCCAAACTTTCTAAGGATTTACCAATATTTCTAAGGGCTCACCAAAATTTCTTAAGATTTCCTTAGTGTCTCAAACTTGATCAACTCAACATTTTGGCATACCGATATTTCTAAGAAGAATTTATCAAATTTTATAAGGTTTTATCAAAAATTCCAAGGTTAAACCAAAATATCTAAGGATTTGCCAAAATTTCTAAAGATTTCTTTCGTGCCCCAAACTCGATCAACTCAACATTTTGGCAAGCATACTAAAACTTTTAAGGATTAACCGTATTTTTAAGAAATTACCAAAATTTCTAAGACTTTATAAATATTTCTAAGGTTATACCAATATAAATAATGATTTACCAAAATTCCTTAGGATTTAACAATGTGTATAAAGTTTTACAAATATATCTAAAGATTTTCGTAGTGTCCTAGACTCGATAAACTCAACATTTTGGTCTACCAAAAAATATAAGGATTTACCAAACTTTCTAAGGTTATATTGTTGGGGATAAACCCAGTTTAAGCAATGAACAAGTAAAATAACGAAGAAATTGAAAAGATCAAACACAAATATTTTACATGGAAAAACCCCTCTAAAGAGGATAAAAAATCACGGGCAAAGATAATTCATTAAAATAATAAAAAATGAAGAGTAAAAAAGATAGGGATAAAACTAAACCCCAAAACTAGAAATAAGAATCTAAATAGCGTAAACACTAAACTCTCTGAAAGCTTGTAAAAGCTAATACCTAAATGTGTAATGGATTATTTTTCTAGGGTGGAAAAAAGACCTATTTATAGGCTAAATTTCTAGGTCAAATAATATTAAAATAACCTACACTAATCAGAGTTTAAGTGGGAAACTAATATTAAAATAACCTACACTAATCAGAGTTTAAGTGGTAAACTAAAAACAGAGTTTAGCTGGGAGAAGAAAACCCAAAAAATATGGGGCAAAACTCTATAAACCTCCACCTTGACTCGTATTTTCACAATGCCTTCTTTACCAAAGCCCACCACGGCCTTTTCTCGAACTGTGCAGGATATTAGCCGAGTCAAATTTGTGTTTAGAAGCTAGAAGTCTTGTAGTCTTTGACTTGTTCACTACCAAATTAAAACTGGCCCTAGTTTGATTTCAACGAACACAATGCTTAATCTTTTCAAAACCTACATCCAAAAGAGAACTTCTCTTATACAAAACATTCATACCTTTTTACCTCCTATGACCAAGTTGTCTCCACTTCAAACGATTCGACTTCGACTTCTTAACAGATGAGGGATGCCTTGTTTCACCGTTCACTATTGATCCTTCTAGAACATAAAAACTGTCAATCTTTTTACATGTCATCAAAACGAGAGCCCCATGGGATACATTAATATTGTTTGACTTGATGTTAATTCTACAAGCCTTCGAGTCCAAAATGCCAAAGGAGACGAGATTCTTCTTTAAGTCAAGCACATGCCTGACATCTAACAATGTCTTAATTGTCTCGTCGTGCATCCTGATCTGAACAGTACCAATACTGGTTACTTTACTGGGTGAACCATTCCGCATGCACACAACTCCACCTTCAACTGAACTGTATGTAGAGAATCAGTCCTTGTTGGGACACATGTGGAAAGAACACCCCGAATCCAGGATCCACTCGGATGTAAACTCAAAGTTTTCACTTGTTGACACTAACAAGAAATCATCACCCTTGTCATTGGCCAAATTAGTACCAGCTAAATCTTCCTCGTTTCTCTTAGCAGCCATTTTATTTTGTAGTTTGTAACAATCTTCCTTGATGTGACCTAACTTCTTAGCAACATCTCTTGTCTTGATTCCTTAATGTTACCAAAATCAAGGCTTTCCTATCTAACTTGCTATTCGAACCAAACTCATTGTCGAATTTGTCTTTGATCGAAAAATGACCCTTCACATCCTCAAATGAGAGATTATATCTACCATAAATCAGTGTTTCATTGAAAGACTTGTATGAAAGGGGTAAATAGAACAATTATAGCATAGCTTGATCTTCATCATTAATCTGAACCTCAACATTCTTTAAATCATTCAAAAGAGTAATAAATTGACTTATGTGATCTCTGAGGTGCTCACCTTCATCTATGCAAAACGTGTACAACTATTGTTTCAACACTAATCGGTTAGCCAGAAACTTTGTCGCGAAAGGGTTTCTAACCTTTTCCATAAGGTGAATGTCGTTTTCTCCATCAAAACCTCCTACAAAACATTACCTTTTTAGACACAATTGAATCATGGATAGAGCCTTTTTATCTAACCTATCTCATTCTGATTTATCCATGTCATAGACTTCTTCTCTGTAAGGACCTTCTCAAAATTGCCCAGAATCAAATATGTCGTCATCCGAACTTGCCACAAATTGAACTTTGTGATTCCATTCGAACTTATCAATATCAAACATTGTTGCTGCCATCTCTAAACGGGTTAATTGTAGAAATCAAACTAGCTCTGATACCAATTTGTTGGGGATAAACCTGGTTTAAGCAATGAACAAGTAAAATAACGAAGAAATTAAAAAGATCAAACACAAATATTTTATGTGAAAAAACCCCTCCGAAGAGAATAAAAAACTACAAGCAAAGATAATTTCACTAAAATGACAAAAAAACTGAAGAGTACAAAAGATGGAGATAAAACTAAACCCCGAAACCTAAAATAAGAACCCTCAAAATGTAAATATAAAATTTTCTGAAAGCTTGTAAAAGCTAATACCTAAATGTGTAATGGGTTATTTTTCTAGGTTGGAAAAAGGGACTATTTATAGGCTAAATTTCTAGGTCAAATAATATCAAAATAACCTACAGTAATCAGAGTTTAAGTGGAAAACTATTATTAAAATAACCTACACTAATCAAATTTTAAGTGGTAATGTAACATCCCAAAAATCGGGAGTTAGTAGAATCGAGTTTGTGAATTGAGAGAGAGTGATCATGCCTTAATTTATTAAATTATCTATGCATTTTTAAGAAATAAATAATGTATTGGTTTGTTGGTTAAGTGTTAGTGTAAGTTAAGGTATTGGTTTGCTGGTTAAGTGTTAGTGTAACATTTCTTGAAACCGAAATTCAAATCCCAAAACCCAAGTTCAAATCCCTTCTCGCATCATTTTTATTATTTTGTAAATTTTGCCTTAAACCCTAGTATGTGACAAGCCTTATTTTTTTAAAATAAATATTTCAAATTATATCAAGAATGAGTTATTGGTTTGATGGTGATACATTAGTGAATTTATCCTTGAGATCCTAACTTCAATTCCCTTCCCATGTAAATAATTTTTTTTGACAAAAACCCCTTGTTTTAATGTGTAGGCCATCCAAGCCTAGTTTACCTAGGTATAAATATTAATTTTTCACTAATAATCAGTCTTTAATCCTCCTCCTCATTTCCCTGGCCGTTCCTCTCCTCCTCTCCTCTTTGATTTTATTTTTTTTCCTTTCCTCCATTGTTGTCGTCGCCTACACCTAGTTTTACCATATCTTTCTTTTCTTTTTCTTTTTCTTTTTCTTTTTCTTTTTTATTTTTCCACAAGATTTGTTAACATATTCTCCACCATATTGACGTCATTTTTCCTCATTAAAATCAGCCCCAAATCTGAAATCTTGAACTCCAAGATCGATCCCGAACATTTCCAAGAATGTGCCATTGTCGTTTCTCTCGACTAGCTTGGGTAAGGTTTCTTCTCTCTTCAATTTCTTAATTAATCTTGTACATTAAAAACATAAATTTATAGTTATATAATTTAGGGGATTTTAAATGATTTCAAAGGTATTTTTTCAAAATTTAATGAGATCTCAAACTATTTTAAAATTCAGCCCCAATCTTTGCCACCATGGGTGGTGGTGCATGAGCCTATGTGCAGGAAAGGGGTTGTTTTGTTTCTTGGTTCTTGCCTATATTTTTCCAGCGTTAATTTGAGTTCTTGAACCCTCCTAATCATTTTTTAAACCTATTTCAATTAGGGAAAAATTTTCTTGATCGATTGGCCATTCAGATCCCACAAATCGTGAAGCATAAGTGCAATTAAGGGTAACTAGTTTCTTATTTCGACATAGTTGTTGGGTAAAAGTTATGAATTGATTAAATGAAGGAATTTAATCATTAATTAGCTAATTATTTTCCAGAATATTATTGAATTAGGTGCTGACCCAAACGCCCAAAATCATTCGTAAAGGTGAAGAACAATTGTATTGCATCGATACAGTGTAAGGAATCTAAATAGTTTAGATTCATAAAATAGTGATAATTTTAACAATTGGTTTGAACTCATAAGTGGGTGTTTGGGAGCTGGTTTAATGGTAAATTTATTTAATTTATACTGAATTTTGGTTTAGGTTATTTTAAGGAATTATTAAGGAAAATTGGAAGATTCGCTAGTGTGCTGCGAGGAAGCGAAAAATAAGGTGTGGGTCCTAAACTCATAAAATTGTTTGAAAATGTTAAATATCATGTTATATATGATAAATTATTAAATATCATGTTATATATGATAAATTATCTTGCTGATTGGATTGTCTTAATAGCCAAATTATTGATTTTGTGAGTGGCTAAACCAAGTATGTTTTGAGCCTTAAAAGATTGACATGTTAGCAAAATTGCTAGTTTGATAGTATGGATGTTTGATTGAGTTTGTAATTGCATATTTGAGTTATGAGATATGAGAATGTTTGACTGAATGATATAATGCGTTGAGATATTAAGCTTATGTATGATTTAAACACATGAGATATTTGTTATATTGTGTACTGAAAAGGGTGCTATTTATGCATAATGAAAATCTGTAAAGTATGTGAAATTCAACGATATTGATTGATACCAACACAACGGTAATTTGAAAGATTGGAAAACTGCTTCCATTTACTGAAAGTATGTGATTGTTGAGGACATGTTGAGCATGCCAAATGAATGTGAACAGTATTATATATGAGATTGTGTGACATATTGCATATGCATTGGGTTGGGATTTTATGGTTGACGGAGGAGTTCCGTGAAGTACCAGCGGCATATTAAGTTTGCATTATTCGTAGTCAGTGCACTGCACCTGAAGTACTGAGGGGATTGGCAATTTTATCGCATATTATATGTTATTGGCGATTGTATCGTACTATTTGATATCCCGTAGATTTTCTGCATTATTGATTATTTGGTGGTTTTACCACATCGAGCTATGCTCATAATGTTTTAGAGTTTGGCAGACAAGTTCTGAGAAACTCGTGGTGTGTAACGGATGGTATGGGTAGGAACATTTTCGCATTGCATTATGTGCACGACATATTCGAATGTTATTGATTTATGCAACGCATTGTATTTTGTTGTATTGAATGGTATCGAAATTAATTATTGTTACTCGAATGAATGATGAGATATGCTCATACACCGTTTGACATCAATTTAATAATTGCTATGTAATGAAATGAAATTCCTATGATGCTTTTGTTTTCTTCTATTAATGCTAATATGTTTCACTGTATTTGATCTTTTTGCCCGTTTAAATAATTATTCGACTCACACTGAGCTTTTCATAAGCTCACCCCCAATAGTGTTTAACTTTTTAGGTAAACCTCAAAATTAGAACTGGACTCGGCATTTGGAGAATCAACTTAGACCTCGGATTATTATCTTTTAATTAAGTATTATTAAGTCTTTATTGGTTTTGGCTTGTAATTTTTAATTATTTCTAGTCTGTGGCTCGGTAACTTTTCTTTTAAGGATTTTTGCATGTATGAATTACTCAAGCATAATAATCGGATAATGCATGATATAGGGCTTAAGCAAAATTTGATATTGTTCCCTAGTTTCCACTACATTGCAAAGGAACTGTTTTTAAAAAACAAATCGATAAGGCAACTAATTTTCCAAAATGACTTGAAAAATGGTTTTTCCGCTGCATTAGTTTAACTTCAAGTTTTTTTTTTAAGAAGAGCGACAATAAAACGAATTTTCTAAAACAACATTGTCAAAAATAAAATGAATCCTAAGCATACACGACCAAATGAATGCTTTTAAACTAACCAAATTACAACTACAGTTTCCTCTAAAATGAGTTTATTAAAAGTCTTAAAAAGTAACGTAAGTTACCTTAGTCATTCCAATTGCTAATGTAGCCTTCTTAATCTAGTCATAATGTCTAGGCTAGTGTAACGCCCTAAAATCACTTATATATTTTTTTTGTATGTTTGTGACACAATTGTATATCTGCTTCAGTGATTAAGTGTTCTGGGAAGTGTTTGAGAGGTCCCAAGTTCAAGAATTAACTTGGGCAAATTATTGTTTTTAAATAAATAAACACCTATCTCTAATCAAAAGGCTTATAACTATATTTTGGTAAAATATGTCAGCATAGGCCTGCTAGTCTGGTGGTTAAGTGGAGTGTTAATGTCCTGGGGGTCTTGAGTTCAAATCCCTGTACGTACAAGAGGGAATTTTTTGTTCTTGTGTCGTGGAGTTTGAAATATGGTAAATACTGAGTGTTTGAGATATGTGGGAGGTTGTGGACGGTTTGGGGTGTTTGGATTGAGTGGGGAGTCATGTGGAGAGATTTGAGGAGTAAAAATAGGAGAAATTAAAGGATTGTGATAGGATTAGATTCTTTTTTTTCGAAATTTGGTTTTTTCTTCCCCAGTTTTGCTGAAGCAAAATTTCTTTGTTCATTCTCTCCTGCCAAAAGTTTCCTCTAGTTTTTCCCTCTCCATCTTTCTCTTTTATTTTATTCTCTTGGTTCTGTCGATTCCCTTTTTCCAGTTTGCTACGAATTTCTTTCGTTTCAAAACCTTCTTCTTCTTGTGGTCGCGATTTGTTTCTTTAATATCTTTGAGCAGTGACGGTAAGTTTGGCTATTATAGCTTTTATCCTATTATTGTTCTTTTTCTAATGGGAGTTTTATTTCTGGTTAGGAGACCTTTAGGCGACTGTAGGAATTTCGGTAGTGCCGTTTAATTGTAAATCCACTGTGGTTCGTCGAAGGTAAGGTTGTCTATAGCTTCTGGAAATTGTTTGTTCTTAATGCTACGTTTAAAAGTGATTGATTGGAGGGTTACTTTTGTTTCCTGCTTCGTTGCAGCTTAAATTAAAGAATTATTGTTCCTGCTTGGTTGTCAATAGTTGTTTACGTTCTCGCGCATTAGGGTTGGATCAAAGAGCAGTGGGTTGTTGATTGACACTTTGGTAGTAGGGAATCGCCATTCTATTTTTGTCTGAAGTCTTGGAGTGCTCGTGGTTGGGTTAGCAGCGGAAACAGACCAGGTGTGTAACCGCAACAATGGATACTTAAATAGGCAAAAAGACGAAAAGTGAGACTGTTGACACCAACAAGCGTGTGGTCGCCCGTGTGGTTGGTCGTGTAATCGAATATGAGCGTGTGATCGACGAGGCTGGCCATGTGCAATACAAAGGCTAGACCGAATTGGGTCGTGTAGGCCACATAGATGTGTGGGCCCACACGAATGAACCACACGAGTGTGTGGGATTATTGGGCCAGGCCGTGTGATCCATATGACCAAGGTTATTTTCAGCCATGTGGGAGACACGGGTGTTTGCGCCCACACGGGTCGACAACATGGGCATGTAGGCCCATTTTTTCACTGTTTAAATGTTAAAGTTGCACGGGTTGCCCAAGATGACTGTGAACCTACTGTAGGGTCTGTAAGCTTACCTAAACCCCTAATTGACTGAATGATTGTTATATCTATGTACAATATATATATATGACTATATATTGAGCATGTTGTTAAAACTGTACTGAATGTATGTATGATACCATTATTTGACATGACATGATTGTATGATGCATTGCATGGGGATGGGTTTATATTGATTGGAGGAAGTGTACTGAAAGGCTTCGAGCCTAACTTACTGGCAGGTCAACGGCATATTACTGTATAGTGTCCCATTCGGTGCTACTTGGATTGTAAGGATGGGTGGGTTGATTATATCCCCACATGGAGTGTAGGGTTGGATGGAGATAGAGTGTAAAGGCTGGCTAGGTAGGATTTTGTAATCGCATAACTGATACTATACTGATTACTGATACTGTAATAGGCCAAGGCCCTAATGCATGACTGCACCTGTACTGATTACTGATACTGTAATAGGCCAAGGCCTTAATGCATGACTGCACCTGTACTAAAATGGGCTAAGGCCCTAACTGAAACTAGATCTGATACTGAAAAAGGGCTTAGGCCTAGATTATGATTACTTTCTGTCTACTTGTATATATGGGATTACATACAGATTTTTCCTAAACTCACCCTTCTGATTTATCTGTACAGGTAATCCCTAGTCATAGGAGGATCGGTGCAGTGGAAGACTCAGTGGTGGCCACACAACCTACTTCATTCCATTTAAGTGCTTAATTTTTATTTTTATTTTATGTTAGAGATTTTACTGTATCATGGCCTCTTTGGATTTACATTTTTAACTTGGGATTTTTATTATTTTGATTTATAACTGCTAGTAGTGGGAATAATCAAGTTTTCAAAAAGAACCAAACGTTTTAACAAAATTTACTCAAATATGTAACTATTTTAAAAAGCTTCTGCAATAAGTGACATTTTGAAAATTAATAACGTTTTGAAAGAGAGTAACTTTATGAATTACGTTTTGAAAATGAACGACACGTCCTGGAATTAACATAAGATACTGTCAAGATGTTATATAGGTAAGAGGTTTTTTACGACAACTTACTTTTTCGAGAAACACTACCATATGACACTGCCAGATTCGACCATAACGTCTAGTCTGGGTTTAGGGTGTTACATTTAGTGGTATCAAAGCCAAGTTACAAAACTCGGCTATGGATATGGGTTTTTAAGACTTGATTTCTAAGAATTAATTTCTAAATGTTTTTATTGAAAGTGTGGTACACCGAGTCTCGGCCCAATCCAAGAAGTTTTAAAACCGAGAATTGTCTCGAATCAAATCAAACTATTTTTGATAGTATATCCTGAAACTACTATAGGTAGTATATATTGAGACTACTATAGATACACTGTACTGAAAAACATTTAAAATAGTGTATATTGAGACTGTAGTAAAACCGATAGACATTGATTGACACTACGATGTACGAAACAAAATTTACACTTCTGATACTGTTTTCATAAAATATCTATTAATAAACACTAGAACTGTAAACTGATGCATAAAACTGTTAATACAGATAAAATGCAATTAGATAATAAGCACCAGAGGTACTCGTGGATAGGGTACAATAGGCCATGGTAGAGGCCGTAGGGGTGCTCGAGCTGGGTCTTGGTCATCTGGCAATCTGCCTAATTTGGATTCTAGTGAGACACCGACTTCACCTGTGGCTGAAGTTGGGTCTCATGATCGTGCGGCTAGGTATGACGCACTGTCTGAAGCCATGTTAAGGATTCTAGAGAGGGTCGTTGGACCCAATACTGGAGCTAGAGGTCGCGAGTCAGTTACGAAACGACTCTGGTCTAACGGAGCTGAGCTTTTTAAGGGTATTGCTGGAGTTGCCCCTAATGTGGCAGAATATTGGATTGAAGCCACAAAGAGGATTATGGACGACCTGGACTGCAGCCCTGAGCAGAAGTTGATGGGTGTTGTATCACTGCGCGTGATGAGGCTTGTCAGTGTTACCTCACTGTTAAGGAGGGCACTCAACCCGATCAAGTAACCTGGGAGTTCTTTAAGGCTACTTTCCAGGGGAAGTATGTGGGGGCCAGTTATGTGGATGCCCATACAAGGGAGTTCTTAAATCTGATTTAGGGAGACAAATCAATGGCTGGGTATGAAGTCGAGTTTTTACTACTGAGCCGCTATACGCGTTGTATGGTGGTGACTGAGTACGAGCGATGTGTTCATATCAAGGATGGCCTCAAGGATAATCTGAGGGTTCTGATAGCTCCACAGAGGAAGCGAGATTTTGATGCACTGGTTGATAAGGCGAAGATCACCAAGGAAGTGAAGCGCGCTGAACACCAGAACCGTGATAGAGAGGGGTAGGAATAAGAGGGATTCAGAGCCTTCGAGTTCCGTTCAGAGGCCTAAGAAAAAGGCTAGAGTTGATGGGCTGATCAGAGTTGGGGCTCTCATTTTTTTCTATTGGACAGCCGTTGTGTACTGACTATGGTAGACGCCATTAGGGCGAGTGTTGGAAAAGAACTAGGGCATGTTTGAGGTGCAGTTCTGTAGAGCACCATATTAGAGAGTGTCCACGGAGGTCAAATCAGATGCAAGCTCTGAGCACCAGTATTACACCACCACCAAGAGTAGTTCAGCAGCCACCGAGAGGCCGTGGTCAGGCCAAAGGTGGTAATGGTTTGGGCCGTGGTCAGAGAACACTGGACAGAGGTGCTGGTCATACTGAGGCGAGGCAGCTGACTCTGGTTTATGCTGCACATCACTGAGAGGATTAAGATGCTCCGGTTATTATCACGGCTATGTTCTTTATTTATAATGTACCTTATACTAGACTAATAGATATAGGATCCACTCACTCCTATATAGCTTGTACCGTATCTGAAAACTTGGGTATACTGGTTTAGAGCACTACGAGGGAGGTAATTGTATTGAGTCCGCTGGGACAATCAGTAAAGGTAAATAAGTTGTTTAAAGACATTCCTTTAGAGTTTCAAGGGGCTATTTTTCTGGATGATCTGATGGAACTACCTTTTGGAGAGTTTGATCTGATACATGGGATGGATTAGTTGGTCAAACACCAAGTGAGTTTGGACTATGCCACAAAAAGTGTTGTACTGAGAATTGAATAGGATAGCGAGGTAGTCGTAATTAGGGAACGTCGGAACTACTTATCGAATGTGATTTCTATATTGGGGGCAAAAAAGTTGGTTCGTAAGGGATGTGAGGCGTATTTGGCCTACATCAATGTTTCAAATTTTAGGGGATATTCAGTTAAGGATATCAGAACGGTTAAGGACTTTCTGAACTTTTTTCCTGAAGAGCTACTTAGGTTACCTCTGAATTGTGAAGTAGATTTCGGGATTGAGCTCCTTCCTGGTACAGCTCCAGTGTCCATCGATCCCTATAGAATGGCACTGAAAGAGCTTATGGAGCTTAAGGCTCAGATTCAAGAGTTACTAGATCGTGGGTTCATCCACCCTAGTGTGTCCCCGTAGAGAGCACCAGTTCTGTTCGTGAAAAAGAAGGATGGATCCATGCGTATGTGTATTGACTATCGACAATTAAACAAGTTGACAATCAAGAATAGGTATCACTTACCGAGGATAGATGATCTGTTTGATCAGTCTCGAAGGGCTTCAATTTTCTCTAAGATTGACCTTCAATCAAGATATCATCAGTTCAGGGTTAAGGAGATTGATGTATACAAGACAGCATTTAGGACTCGATATGGTCATTTTGAGTTCCTAGTGATGCCATTTGGACTGACGAATGCACCAGTAGCTTTCATGGATCTGATATACTGAGTGTTCCAGCCCTATCTGGATCGGTTCGTGGTGGTATTTATTGACGACATACTGGTGTATTCGAGAACTGAGGATGAGCACGATGAACACCTTAGAGTGGTTCTACAGATTCTGCGAGAAAAACAACTATACGCCAAGTTTAGTAAATGTGAGTTCTGGTTACATGAAGTAACGTTTCTAGGACATGTGGTTTGTGCTGAGGGGATTAGAGTCGATCCTCGAAAGATTGAGGCTGTCTTGGATTGGAAGCAGCCTAAGACTGTATTTGAGATCCGCAGTTTTCTGGGACTGGCAGGGTATTATCGGTGATTTGTAGAGGGGTTTTCTTTGATTGTCGCACCCTTGACTAAGCTGCTACGTAAGGGTGTGTCATTTAATTAGACTAATTCGTAGCAAGAGAGCTTTAAAGCTCAATATTGTACTGACTGAGCCCCTATTCTAATACAGCCAGAGTCTGGAAAAGAGTTCATGTTGGTTTAGGATGTGTGTTGATGCAATAGGGTAAGGTGGTAGCGTACGCGTCTCGTTAGCTTAAGACTCATGAGGTGAATTATCTGATGCATGACTTGGAGTTGGCCACAATGGTATTCGCACTAAAAATTTGAAGGCATTATTTGTATGCTAAGAAGTGTATCATTTACACTGATCACAAGATCCTTAAGTACCTCCTCACTCAGAAGGAGTTAAATCTTAGGCAGCGTAGATGGATTGAGTTGCTTAAGGACTATGACTGTACTATTGAATACCACCCTGGTAAGGCTAATGTGGTGGCTGACGCACCGAGCCGTAGAGCTATGACTGACCTGAGGGCAATGTTTGCTCGCCTCAGTTTATTTGATGATGGTAGTCTGTTGGCCGAACTTCAAGTTAAACCTACGTGGATAGAGCAGATTAAGGGTAAGCAAATAGGGGATGAGTCATTGGGTCTTCGTTTTCGACAAGTTGAGAGTGAGAGTACTGAGGATTTTGGACTGAATAGCGAAGGGGTGCTCTATTTCTGTGGGAGAATCTGTGTACCGAAAGATACTGAATTGAGGTAGTCTATTCTAAGAGAGGCACATAGTAGCCCTTATGCTATGCATTTGGGTAGAAATAAGATGTACCGTGACCTTCGTGAGTTATACTAGTGGCCAGGTCTTAAGCGAGAGGTTGTCGAATTCGTGGCTAAGTGCCTGACATGCCAGTAGGTTAAGGCTGAACATCAATTACCTTCGGGATTATTGCAGCCAGTCAAGATTCCGCTTTCAAAGTGGGAGCATGTAACTATGGATTTCGTTAGTGGGTTACCCTTCACACCCACTAAGAAGGATTCGGTGTGGGTCATCGTGGACCGATTGACCAAATCTGCCAACTTCATACTGGTTTGTACTGACTACTCTCTACAGAAGCTGACTAAATTATATGTGTCTGAGATAGTGAGACTGCATGGGATACTGATTTCAATAATATCTTATAGGGATCCTTGCTTCACATCTCAATTTTGGAAAAAGCTACATGAAGCTCTAGGTACAAGATTGGACTTCAGTACTACGTTTCATCCTCAGACTGACGGTCAATTAGAGAGGGTGATTCAGACACTGGAGGATATGTTGAGAAGTTGTGTGATTGACTTCCGAGGTAGTTTGGAGGATTACTTGCTGCTAGCAACAATTGCTTATAACAACAGCTATTAGTCTAGCATTCAGATGTCATCCTACGAGGCATTATATGGTCGTAGGTGTCGCATACCTTCATGTTAGACTGAGTTGGGTGAGCGATGTGTTCTGGGCCCTAAGCTAGTTTTTGATATTGAGGATAAAGTTAGGTTGATTCGAGACCAACTGAAGGCGGCATCAGACAGATAGAAGTCCTATGTGGATCTGAAGTGTCGAGAGATTGAGTATTCGATGGAGGACTTCATTTTTCTTAAGGTCTCGCCATGGAAGAAGGTACTGAGATTTGGTCATAAGGGCAAGTTGAGCCTTAGGTTTATTGGACCCTATCACATACTGAAATGAGTGGGACCGGTTGCCTACTAGTTAGAGCTACCTTCAGAGTTGGACCGAATTCACGATGTTTTCCATGTATTGATGTTGAGGCGTTACCACTCTGATCCCACACATATTATTCCTGTTGAAGAGATCGAAGTTAGGCCAGATCTGACCTTCGAGGAGGAGCCGATTCGGATATTAGATCGTGACGTAAAAGTTCTGAGGAATAAGTCTATTCCACTAGTTAAAATCCTATGGCGTAATCATAGCACCAAGGAGGCCACGTGGGAGCCTGAGGATACAATGCGTCAGCAGTATCCCCATCTATTCTGATCAGGTAAAATTTTGAGGCCAAAATTTTCTTTTAGGGGGTAGAGTTGTAACGCCCCAAAATCTCTTATATATTTTTTTCGTATGTTTGTGACACAATTTGTGTCTGCTTCAGTGGTTAAGTGTTCTAGGAAGTGTTTGAGAGGTCCCAAGTTTAAGCATTAGCTTGGGAAAATTTTTGTTTTTAACTGAATAAACCCCTATCTCTAATCAGTAGGCTTATAAATATATGATGGTAAAATATGTCAGAATGGGCCTGCTGGTTTGGTGGTTAAGTGGAGTGTCAGTGTGCTGGCGGTCTTGAGTTCGAATCCCTGTACGTGCAAGGGGGATGTTTTTTTTCTTGTGTCGTGAAGGAGTTTGAAATGTGGTAAAATACTGAGTGTTTGAGATGTGTGGGAGGTTGTGGACGGTTTGGGGTGTTTGGATTGAGTGGGGAGTCATGTGGAGAAATTTGAGGAGTAAAACTAGAAAAAATTAAGGGATTGTGATAAGATTAGATTCTCTTTTTTCAAAATCTAGTTTTTCCTTCCCCAGTTTTGCTGAAGCCGAATTTCTTTGTTCATTCTCTCCAACCGAAAGTTTCCTCTAGTTTTTCCCTCTCCATCGTTCTCTTTTATTTTATTCTCTTGGTTCTGTCAATTCTCTCTTTTCCTGTTTGCTGGGGATTTATCTTGTTTCATAACCTTCTTCTTCTTGTGGTCACAATTTGTTTCTTCAATATCTTTAAGCAGTAACGGTAAGTTTTTCTATTATAGCTTCAATCCTATTGTTGTTCTTTTTCTAATGGGATGTTGATTGAAACTTTGGCACTAGGGATTCACCATTCTATTTTCGTCTGAGGTCTTGGAGTGCTCGTGGTTGGGTTAGCAGCGGAAATAAACCAGGTGTGTAACCGCAACACTGGAGACTGAAATAGGCAAAAAGTCAAAAAGTGAGACTGTTGACACCACACGGGCGTGTGGTCACCCTTATGGTTGGCTGTGTGATAGGACATGGGCGTCTGATCTACGAGGCTGGCCGTGTGAGCCACACAGTCACGTAGGCCCACACGGGTGTGTGAGATTATTGGGCCAGGCTGTGTGATCCACATGGCTAAGGTCATTTTGGGCCGTGTAGGCCCAATTGGGCCGACAACATGGCCATGTGGGCCATTTTTCACTGTTTTGATGTTAAGGTTGCACGGGTCGCCCGAGACGACTGTGGACCTACTATAAGGTCGGTAAGCTTACCTAGACCTTTAATTGCCTGAATGACTGTTATATCCATGTAGGATATATATATTGAGCATGTTGTTAAAACTGTACTGAGTTCATGTATGATACCATGATTTGACAAGACATGATTGTATGATCCATTGCATGGGGATGGGTTTATATTGATCGGAGGAAGTGTAATGAAAAGCTTCGAGCCTAACTTACTAGAAGCTCAGCCGCATATTACTGTATAGTGCCGCATTCGGTACTACTTGGAGTGTAGGGATGGGTGGGTTGATTATATCCCCACATGGAGTGTAGGGTAGGACAGAGATGGAGTGTGGAGGCTTGCTGGGTAGGATTTTGTGATCGTATTACTGATACTATACTGATTACTGATACTGTAATGGGCCAAGCCCTTAATGCATGACTGCACATGTACTAAAATGGGCTAAGGTTGTGATTGCTTTTTTTCTGCTTGTATATATGGGATTACACACTAAGTTTTTGTAAACTCACCCTTCTAATTTATCTGTACAGATAATCCCTAGTCATAGGAGGATCGGTGCGACGGAGGACTCAGCGGTGGCCACACAACCTACTTCATTCCATTTAAGTGCTTAATTTTGATTTTGATTTTATGTTGGGGATTTTACTGTATCATGGCCTCTTTGGATTTATATTTTTAATTTGGGATTTTTATTGTTTTGATTTATAACTGCTAGTAGTAGGGATAATCGAGCTTTCAAAAAGAACCAAACATTTTAACAGAATTCAATCAAATATGCATCTATTTTAAAAAGCTTCAGGAATAAGTGACGTTTTCAAAATTAATAACATTTTGAAATAAAGTAACTTTATGAATTACGTTTTGAAAATGAATGACACGTCCTGGAATTAACATAAGATATTGTCAAGAGGTTATAAAGGTAAGAGGTTTTTGACGACAACTCACTTTTTTAAAAAACACTACCATGTGTCATTGCCAAATTCGGCCATAACGTCTAGGCCGGGTTTGGGGTGTTACAGCCAGGTTTGGGAGGTTACAGGTAGACTAAAAACAGAGTATAAATGAGAGAAGGAAAGCCGAAAAATACAAGGCATAACTCCACATATACCAAAATATCCTTAGAAATTTTGGTAAATCCTTAGATATTTTGTTATAACCTTATAATTTTTTTCTAAGACCTTATAAATTTTGATAATGTCTTACAAGTTTTGGTAAATCCTTTGAAATTTTGGTATGCCAAAATGTTGAGTTGATCTAGTCTAGAATACAAACGAAATTTTTAGAAATACTAGTAAATCTTTAGAAATTTTGGTAAAGCTTTAGAAATTTTTGTATAACCTTAGAAATTTCGATAAATTATTAGCAACTTTGGTAACTACTTAATAATTTCTCTAATCCTTAAATTTTTTATATGTAGCAAATTTTGAATATTTACAAAATTAGCTTCTAATCCTAAATAATATTTAAAAACAAATCAAATGTATTTTATTTATTATTTATTAGTTTCTAGGTCATATTATTTAAATGATGTTCAGAAAATGTATCTGTAATGACCAAAATTCACGGGCATCGAAAAAGTGTAGTATCGGGCCTCCATCTTAGAAAATTGTACTTGTAGATAATTATTAGGAATATTTGTGAGTCCAGTTGTGTGTTTAATTAGGTTTTAATTAGGTGAATTTAGCTTAATTTAAGGTAATTAGCAATAAGGACTAAATTGAGTAAAGGATAAAAATTTAATTATATATTAAAAGAAAGTATAAAGGATCAAAATGACAATTAAGCCAATTAATAAGTATGAGACGGCAATTCATAAAAATCTTAGATTTTTATGACTTAATTATATAAATATATTAATAAATTATAATAATTATTATTATTTTATTAGATAATGTAATTTATATTAATTAAAATTAATAAATTATATTATAAATTAATTCAAATACTAACAAATGTAGGGTGATAAAGTTGTACATATGTAATAACATATGTATATACACTTGTATTATAATTATTTATTTACTTAAAAATTAAGTTAAAAGATATTTTGATAAATTATAATTATAATTATTATATAATAGAATAAATTAAATTAAATACAAGTGTATGGTGATTAAATTAAACATGTGTAAAATATATAAAACACACTTGTAATAAAATAAAATATTTTCTTATAATTTAAGTAAAAGATATTTATGAATTAAATATTATTATATTATTATAATGTATTGTTATTATTATTATTAATATTATTGACTAATACAATAAAGAAATAAAGTAAAAGAATAAAATAAACAAAGAAGAAAAGAAACAGACACCTTTTGAAAAGGGAAGGAAAAGAAAGAAAGAAAACAAAAAGGAAAAATTAGGGTTTAAAGATTTAAGCTTTAATTTGGTAAGTCAATCAAATCCTTTTCTTTTAATTTTGATGTTTTAAAAGCTTTAGAACAAAGTTTTGTTGAAATTAAGTTGAGGTTTTGGAGATTTTAAGTTTTTGAATATAGTTTATGTTGAACAAAAGATGAATTAGGGATTTAATTGAATGAATTTCAATTTAGAATTGATAAAAGGATTAAATTGTGAAGTAAGCTATAAGTTTTATGTTTTAGGGACTAAAATTGAGGAAAATTAAAATTAGGAAAATATGCTGAAAATTTAATAGTTATACTCTGAATTTGGATGAAATTTGAATAGAAAAGAGTGTTAATTGAATTAGAAAAGTAAGTAAACTTAGTTAGGATTAAATAGAGAATAAGGTAGGAATCGATTAGAAATTCAATTATTTATTATAATTAATGTTGTAATTAATAGTGTAAATTATTATTTTTGCAGCTAACAAAGAACTCGAGGCATTGGCATCGAAATGAAAGGAGAAAGCTATCGAGGACTAAAATAGGAGATTTACGGTTTGTATAACTATAATTCAAATAACTTATTATTAAATGCTATATTTAAATTTATATGTATGGTAAGTGAAATATAAGGTAAGTATTATTTTTAAGTTGAAAGAAATTCAATCGAATGATGAATATATGTGTGGAATTGAATTGAATATATTGACTTCAAAAATGGAAAAGTGAATTTTGAATTGAATTGTGATTGAAAGTGAAAAAGTGGAATTGAATTGAAATGTGAATTTAGAGACCCTACTAACTAGTCGGGCTGAGTCGGATATAGTTGGCATGCCATAGGATTGAAAGAGTTCAGGGATACTTCGACCTCGAGTCGATGAGACATTGGGTGTCACTAAATTTCTTCGAATAGATTCGATGAGTTACTGGGTACCAACTTTCTTCTGCTTTGCCGATGAGACACTGGGTGTCAACTATTGCTTTGAACTATCCGATGAGACACTAGGTGCCATACTGGAGTGTTTGGTTGGATCCGTGTATCCGCCAAGGTTCGAGTTTTGTTAATAGGGTAAACAATGAATTGATAAACCAAATGAGTTGATCAATCGAGCTACTGAAATGAGATGAAAAAGTTAAATTGTGAATTGTAATGTGATACGAAATTGGGGAATGAACCTAAGGTTCATGATGTGTCCAAGTTTAAATTGTGGATATATGATATTAATTGATGAATTGTTATTGTTGAAATATGAAATTTGAATTTAAATTTGTATGTATGATTTATGCTTTACATGTTTATTACTGTTATAATTTGAATTATGGTAATACCACTGAGTATAAATACTCAGCGTATGGTTGTTTCTGTGCGCAAGCTGATAGAAATCAAAGGTCCCGGTTCAGTATCCAGATCAATCCCGACTTCAGCATAACGTTGGTGATGTATTTTTTCTTTGGTAAATGTGGCATGTACTTCGGTTTTATTAAAGAGTCTTGTAATTTTTGGTTGTAAGGAATTGACCTATAATATTTGAATGATAAATGAAACGTTAAGTTATAAAATGGTATGTTTGGTACTAAAACTAAAATAGAATGAATGAATGAAGTTTATTTATTTAAACAATATATGAAAATATTTATTTAGTAAATTACTAGGTTAATGTTTAAGATATGTTTAGGTTATTTGAATATGAAATTGTATGAATTGTGAATTAGTTGCGGTTTGAAATTGCAGGAAGGTTAACTAATTATAAAGGGTTATATTGAGTTTTTTTTTAAATCACATAAAATAAAATAGTAAAAAAATGATTTCAATTAGTAAAATAAATATTTTTATCAATTTACGATTATATTATAATATGTATGTTATTTATTTAAGAAATTATTTATAGATTGTCTTATATGTTCGGTAATGCCTCGTAACCCTATTTCGGTGACAGATTAGGGTTAGGGGGTGTTATATTTTTTGGTATCAGAGCTATCAGGTTTAGCCAATTCTCGGCCTAAATTTGGCTCGGAATTGAGTCTAGAGGTACATGCCACTGATGAGTCAAAATTGAGTCGGGATTTTTGGATGTTGACCTACTTGTTTGTTTCTGTTTTATAGATTAAAGATGTCTGAAGAAAGAATAAATGATACTGATGAAGAATTGTATACTGGGGACGAAGAGTCATATAGATTAGATGAAACGGAGTCAGTTACACCTAGCATAAATCTAGTATGAAATCCACCCTTAGAGTTGATAGAAGAAATAATAGAGATGATTCTGATATATTACGAGTAATTTTTGATGCACTACAAAGAGTAGCGGGAACTACTCCGGCTACGACTTCAGCACCTACTCAAAGACGGGAACCGATAAAAGAACAGAAGAAATATGGTGCTACTGAATTTATGGCTCTAAAAGGAGTCGATCCATCCACAGCTAAAAATTGGATGGAGTCGAAGAATTTTGCAGCAATTGGACTGTACCCCCCGGGAGTGTTTAATTTGTGTTGTGTCGTTGCTACAAGGGGAAGCTTATTTATGGTGGGAATTAGTGGTTCAACATTTACTGGAGGATCAGATAACATGGGATCTATTTTAGAAGGAATTTCAAAAGAAATATGTTGGAGAGATGTATATCGAAAACAAGAAACAAGAGTTTTTAATTTTACAACAGGGTGATATGTCGGTAATAGATTATGAGAGGGAATTCTTGAGACTCAGCAGATATGCCTCCGAGTTTATTCCAGCAGAAGCTGATAGTTGCAAAAGATTTCTACGGGGTTTGCGAGACGAGATCAAGGTATAGTTATTATCTGACTGGATTAATGAGGTAGATTTGATTGAGCGAGCCAAAATGTAAAGCAAGTGTTAGGCCTCGACAAAAAGACTGAAAGTGTCAGATTAACCGGGAAACGTATGGGAACTACCAGCTCAAATCCACAGCCAAAAAGATCAAAGGCATCCCAAGGTGGTTCGAGATCCAGTTTTAGATCAGACAGAGGTGGTAGAAGTAGAGGGAAATAAACAACAGTATCTACTACTAGTGTGAGAGGTCCACCTCGGAGTGTAGCAATTCTAGACTGTCAGCACTGCGGAAAGAAACACAGAGGGGAATGCTGGAAATTAACTAGAGGATATTTTCAATGTGGTTCTACAGACCATTTCATCAGAGATTGTCCAAAAACTGATAGTGTTGCACCCGTGACGTCACAGAGATTAGTATCTACTGCTAAAGGCAGAGGGTCAAGTAGAGGTAGCTCGATTTCCAGATGAGGAGGTGTTAGGAGGAGTTGTGATATTGTTACCCAGCAGTCTGAAGCTAAAGTACCCGATAGAGCTTATGTGATCAGAACTCGGAAAGAAGGCGATACCCATGATGTAGTAACAGGTATATTTTTACTGTATTCTGAGCCTGTTTATGCTTTGATTGATCCCAGATCTTCACACTCTTATATAAATTCAAAATTAGTTAAACTGGGAAAATTTAAATCTGAGATGTCTAAAGTTTCTGTAGAAGTATCGAGTCCGTTGGGGCAAACAGTATTAGTGAATCAGGTTTGTCCGAGATGCCCGTTAATTATACAGAATAAAACTTTTCCTATTGATTTGTTGATTATGCCATTTGGGGATTTTGATATAATATTGGGGATGGATTGGTTATCTGAACATGGAGTGATTTTGAATTGCTATAAAAAGAGATTCAGCATTCAGACAAAAGGTGGACATCAGATTGAAGTAAATGGTATCCGTACTAGTGGGCCAGCACGTATTATTTCATCAATAAGGGCTAATAAATTACTGCAGCAAGGTTGCTCAGCATATTTGGCATGTGTTATTAATTTAGATTCAGTTGGAAGCCAATGCAGTAAAATTCAGACAGTATGTGAGTTTCCTGATGTATTTCCCGAATAACTATCGGGTTTACCACCAGATAGAGAAGTTGAGTTTGTTATAAAGGTTTATCCGGGTACTGCTCCTATATCTATACCTCTGTATCGGATGTCACCTATAGAGTTAAAAGAGCTGAAAATACAGTTGCAAGATTTGTTAGACCGTGGCTTTATTCAACCATGCATATCACAATAGGGAGCTCCGGTATCTTTCGTTAAGAAGAAAGATGGATCAATGCGATTATGTATTGATTATCGACAGTTGAACAAGGTAACAATCAAAAATAAGTATCCATTGCCTCGCATTGACGATTTGTTTGATCAATTGAGAGGAGCTTCTGTATTCTCGAAGATTGACTTAAGGTTAGTTGCTATCAGTTGAAGGTAAAAGAAAGCGATGTACCGAAGACAGCTTTCCGTACGAGGTATGGCCACTATGAGTTCTTAGTAATGCCATTCGGGTTGACAAATGCCCCAGTCGATTTTATGGACCTTATGAATCGTATTTTTCAACCGTATTTAGACCATTTTGTGGTGGTTTTTATGGATGATATACTGTTTTATTCGAAGTCAGAGTCAGAGCATGATCAGTATCTCAGGATTGTACTACAGATGTTACGGGAGAAACAGTTGTATCGAAAGCTTAGCAAATGCGAGTTCTGGTTATCAGAAGTAGTATTTTTAAGACATGTGGTATCGGAAAATGGAATCAAAGTTGATTTGAAGAAGATTGAAGCAATTGTTCAATGGAAAGCATCGAAGAATGTATCTGAGGTACGCAGTTTTCTTGGTTTGGTTGGGTATTACAGAAGATTTGTAAATGGATTTTCGAAGATAGCTTTGCCGATGACCAAGTTACTACAGAAAAATGTTCCTTTTATCTGGGATGATCAGTGCCAGAGAAGTTTTGAAACACTGAAGCAAATGTTAACCGAAGCACCAGTTCTAACATTACCAGAATTGGGTAAGGATTTTGTAGTATACAGTGATGCTTCTTTGAATGGTCTGGGTTGTGTTTTGATGCAGGACGGGAAGGTAATAGCCTATGCATCTCAACAATTGAAACCACACGAGCGTAACTATCCGACACATGATTTGGAGCTAGCAGCTGTAATTTTTGCATTAAATATTTGGAGGCATTTTCTTTATGGTGAAAAATGTTATATATATACCAATCATAAAAGTCTCAAATATCTTCTGTCGCAAAAAGAGTTGAATTTGAGATAGAGACAGTGGATCAAGCTTCTACATGACTATGATTGTGTCATAGATTATCATCCGGGAAAGGCAAACTTGGTAGTTGATGCACTAAGTAGAAAAGCTGCAATAGAATTAAGAGCAAAGTTTGCATGGATCAGTATCAGTGATGATGGAAGTATTTTGGCTGAGTTGAGAGTAAAGCCAGTAATGTTTGATCAGATCAGATCAACACAGTTGGAAGATGATAGGTTGTTGAAAAAAAGAAAGATGGGACAGAATGGCCTGGTAGAAAATTTCAGTGTTGATGATCATGATTGTTTGAGATTCTGAAATCGGATTTGTATTCCAACTATTTCTAAGCTTAAAGAGTTGATTCTTCGAGAAGCACACGATAGCCCATTCGCATTGCACCCTGGTGGAACGAAAATGTATCAAAATTTACGAGAACTATACTGGTGGCCAGGAATGAAAAGGGATATAGTTGAATATGTTAGTAAATGTTTGACATGTCAGCGGGTAAAAGCGGAACATCAGGTACCGATAGGTCTACTTCAACCTATTAGTATTCTAAAGTGGAAATGGGATCGTATCACAATGGATTTTGTTAAAGGATTACCTTTGTGAGCAAGTAAGAAAAATGCTATTTGGGTAATAGTTGATAGACTTACCAAGTCAGCATTTAACACACCAAGCTCGGCCTAGACGTTATGGTTGAATCTGGCGATATCACATTGAAGTGTTTTTCAAAAACATAGTTTCATTGAAAACTCATTCCATACTAATTAACATTTATTGAAAACTCAAGTTGTCTTTAGCAGTGTGTTGATCATATTAGTTTGTTATTATATTTAAAACATTGTTTGATGCGTTGTTTGATGCGAAAACTTTTACAGCATTTTACGAAAATGTGGTGTCTTTGAAAACAGTTACCTTTTGAAAACCCGTCTTTTTCTACAACTAGCAGTTTATATCAAACTAAATAAATAAAAACCCCAATTTAAAGTTTGTAACTTTAAAGAGGCCTTTTTACATAAAAATACTCAAATTTAGTTACTTATAAATCAAAAGCTAAAAACGAAAGTTGATGTGGTTGTGTGGCCATCATCGAGTACCTCGCAGCACCGACCCACCTACAACTGAGGATTACCTGTACAGTTAAACAGAGGGATGAGTTTACGAAAACTCAGTGTGTAATCCCCTAACAAGCAAACAGACAATTAAACAGTAGGTAAATATAGTTTGGGCCCGAGCCACATTCGATATGATCTAGTTCAAGATGGGCCTAAGCCCTTTCGATGTGATAAATGATTGGGCTTGAGCCCATCACAATGCCAGTAATCAGTAGGGCCTTTGACCAATTCCAGTAATAGTATCAGTAGGACCTTGGCCCATAACAGTAACAGATATCAGTCATGCAGTGAACAGTATGTAATATCATTAATCGATGCAGTAACAGTACAAAATCATTAATCAGTACAGATATGCAGTTAAGAATCCTACCCAATCTAGCCCCTACACACCACTCCGTCCCGCCAAACACATCATGTGGTGATAAAATTGACCCACCCAGTCAGACACGCCAAGATTAGCACCGGTTGCGACACTAAATAGTATTGCAGCAAAGCTGCTAGTAAAATAAATGGCATATAGCCATCAATAGGTCCACAGTCGTCTTACGCGACCCGTGCAACCTTGTCAGTACGGTACACTTCCTCCAAATACAACAACCCATCCCCATGCAATATATCGTGACATAATATCATACATCTATGCAAAATGTCATGCTCAATCATAGTCATACACATCATAGAGAAAATCAGTCATACATAACATAAGGCCATAACAGTCATTTCATCTTTTAGGGGTATAACAGTCATTTTACCTATGGGGGTATTTCGGTCATATTACTCTATGGGGGTATTTCGGTCGTTTTACCCTATAGGGATATTTTTTGGTCATTTTAACATATGAGGGTATTTCAATCATTTTATCCTATGGGGGTATTTCGATCATTTTACCCTATGGGGGTATTTCGATCATTCTACCCTATGAGGGTATTTTGGTCATTTTACTCTATGGGGACATTTTTATCATTTTACCTATTTTGGGGTCTCGGTGCAGATATCGACCTCTCAAATGGTCCGTAGTTGCCTCGTGCGACTCAAGTACCCTAAATGGTCATAACAGTGTAAATGGGCCTAAGGCCCATTACTCGGCCCAAGTGACCCACACGCTCGTGCGGTCCGTTCAACCCAAAATTTGTCACAGCTATGGGATCTACATAGCCCAGTCTAGTATTTGCCACAAATCTTGGATTTCATCCGTATGAGGACCATGAGCCCATTGAGCCCATATGGCCCATTTTGGCCCAACATGCCCATTACGGCCAAAGCCCATGGAATTGCCCATGGAGGCCTCTACAGTCTATCACCCATGATTCACAGGTTTGGCTTACCACACAAGTGAACGCACGCTCGTGTGGTCTCAGACGCCGTATTATTGACTTTTCGGCTTTTTCCATTCTACAGTTATAGTAGGGTGTTTACACACCTGATTATGGAAATGCACAAAGATCCACGAGCACGAAAGTCTCGATTGTCAAATGTGGCTTAGCCCACTTATACCACTAACGAAGGTTGACTACCATCTCTTTGACGGATATTTGCATTACAAACGGATTTTATTAAACAAGATTGTATACTCATGTGATTTAAATCCACACATGATAACTCACGGAACCACAGAAAGTAGTCGGCCTACACTTTAGAATGCTAGACTACAAACTTACCTTTGATCGAGTGATGAGAGAAAGATTTCGACGATTTTAATATTACTAGATAGTCCTGCACTCCTCAAAGAATTCGAACCGTCAGAGAATAGTTGTCAAGCCAAAAACAAAATTAAAGAGATGAAGAGGGAGAGAAGGGCAATATTCGACAAACAGTTGACCAAAAAGAGGTAGAGGAAGAAGAACAATTTGGATAGAAGATGCAACACAAACTACTTCAACACTATTCGGTCAAGGTTTGAAAAAGTAGAGAAACGAAAAGAAGCAACAAAGATAAGAGGGGAAGAAAAAGAGAATTCGGCAGAGGAGGGAACCAAAAAGTTATTTGGCCAACACAGAAAGGAAATTAAAGAGAAGAGCAGAAAAAGATATCGAACAAACCCAAGAAGTATTCGAAGTCTTAGCAAAAATTCAGCACCAAAAGCAAAAAGAGGGAAACGTTTACACAAAATCGAAAAGAAAAGTATACCAAAATGAGCAATATACCCTTCGGCACACTTCTCGTCCCCCCTCATTTTCCTTGATTTTCTCCTAATATCACTCCCATTATCCCTCATTGAATTATTCCACCGATTTCTCCTCAACTCCCCCAACAACTCCATTCAAATTCTACTCAATCTCCCCTTAGTTGTGTTTCAGTCCAACTCCACTACCTACACAGCTCAAGCAGCAAAATAAATATTCCATTGCACAACCCAGGATTTGAACCTCAGACCCTACAGTTACACAACACGCCACCTTGCCACTAGACCACAAGCTCTTTTTGTGTCATAAACAAACACTATTATTTATAAGGCCTATATGTCAATGTCTAGGTTCATTTAAAAGCAAAACTAAAAATTCTGCAAAAGCAAGGACTTGAACCCCTGACTTCTCAGACACTTCCAAACACACTTAAATCACTTAACCACTGAAGCAGACATTCATTTATGTCACTTCCTTGCACAACTAAATATTTATGTGTAGTCTCCTAATTGTTCCCTTGTTCAAAACCTATTTCTTCTAGGCCCAAAAATAGGGTGTTACACAGCACACTTCATAGCGGTCAGAACCGATTGGTCATTGCAGAAACTAGCTGAAGTATATATCCAGGAAATTGTGAGATTGCACGGTATTTCGATATCGATAATCTCAAATCGGGATCCTCGGTTTACATCGAGATTTTAGAGGCAATTACATGAATCATTGGGTACACAACTTTGTTTCAGTACTGCATTTTATCCGTAAATCGACGGGCAGTCAGAGAGGGTAATTCAAATATTGGAAGATATGCTTCGGGCTTGTATTATCGATTTTGAATTAGGTTGGGAACATTATTTGCCATTAGTTGAATTTGTTTACAATAATAGTTTCCAATCAAGTATTCAAATGGCCCCGTATAAAGCATTATATGGTCGAACATTTAGATCACCAGTGTGTTGGACAGAATTGAATGAAAGAAAAGTGATTGGACAGGAATTAATTCAAGAAACTGAGGAAGTAGTTAAGAAAAAATTCAGGAAAGATTAAAGACAACCTTTGATAGAAAGAAGTCTTATGCCAATTTGAAGCGTTGAGACATTGAGTATTCAGTCGGGGAAAAAGTATTTCTTAAAGTCTCTCCTTGGAAGAAAGTATTGAGATTTGGTCGAAAAGGAAAGTTAAGTCCTCATTTTATCGGGTCATATGATATTGTAGAAAGAATCGGGCCGGTAGCTTACCGGTTAGCTTTGCCTCCAAAACTACAAAAAATTCATGATGTTTTTCATGTTTCAATGCTTCGAAGATATAGATTAGATCCTTCTCATGTTATTCCCACTTAAGACATTGAAATTTGATTCGATTTGACTTACAAAGAAGAGTCGGTTCAAATCTTAGCTCGAGAAGTGAAAGAATTAAGAAATAAACGGGTTCCCTTAGTAAAAGTATTGTGGAGAAGTCATAGTGTGGAAGAAGCGACTTAGGAACCGGAAGATATGATGAACGTACAATATCCACATCTTTTCTTAGGTAAATTTCAAGGACAAAATTTATTAAGGGGGGAGAAATGTAATGACCCAAAATTCATGGGCATCGAAAAAGTGTAGTATCGGGCCTCCGTCTTAGAAAATTGAACTTGTAGATGAATATTAAGAATATTTGTGAGTCTAGTTGTGTGTTTAATTAGGATTTAATTAGGTGAATTTAGCTTAATTTAGGTAATAAGCAAAAAGGACTAAATTGAGTAAAGGATAAAAGTTTAATTATAGATTAAAAGAAAGTATAAAGGATCAAAATGGCAATTAAGCCAATTCACAAGTATGAGGCGGCAATTACTTCATAAAAATCTTAGCTTTTATCATTTAATTATATAAATATCTTAATAAATTATAATGAATATTATTATTTTATTAGATAATGTAATTTGTATTAATTAAAATTATGAAATTATATTATAAATTAAATCAAATAGTGACAAATGTAGGGTGATAAAGTTGTACATATGTAATAACATATGTATACACATTTGTATTATAATTATTTATTTACTTAAAAATTAAGTTAAAAGATATTTTGATAAACTATAATTATAATTATTATATTATGGAATAAATTAAATTAAAGACAAGTGTATGGTGATGAAATTAAACATGTGTAAAATATATAAAACACACTTGTAATAAAATAAAATATTTTCTTATAATTTAAGTAAAATATATTTATGAACTAAATATTATTATATTATTATAATGTATTGTTATTATTATTATTATTATTATTATTATTATTATTATTATTATTATTATTATTATTATTATTAACTAATACAATAAAGAAATAAAGTAAAAGAAGAAAAGAAACACAGACCATTCGAAGGGAAGGAAAAACAAAGAAAGAAAAGAAAAGGAAAAATTAGGGTTTAAGGAATTAAGCTTTAATTTCGTAAGTCAATCAAGTCCTTTTCTTTTAATTTTGATGTTTTAAATGCTTTAGAACAAAGTTTTCTTGAAATTAAGTTGAGGTTTTGAAGATTTTTAGGTTTTTGAATATAGTTTATGTTGAACAAAAGATGAATTAGAGATTTAATTCAATGAATTTCAATTTAGAATTGATAAAAGGATTAAATTGTGAAGTAAGCTATAAGTTTTATGTTTTAGGGACTAAAATTGAGGAAAATTCAAATTTAGGAAAATATGCTGAAAATTTAATAGTTAAATCTGAATTTGGATGAAATTTGAATAGAAATAGAGTGTGAATTGAATTAGAAAAGTAAGTAAATTTAGTTAGGATTAAATTGAGAATAAGGTACGAATCGATTAGAAATTCAATTATTTATTATAATTAATGCTGTAATTAATAGTGCAAATTATTATTATTTTCGCAGCTAACAAAGAACCCGAGGCATCAGCATCGAAAGGAAAGGAGAAAGCTATCAAAGACTAAAATGGGAGATTTACGGTTTGTATTACTATAATTCAAATAACTTATTATTAAATGCTATATTTAAATTTATATGTATGGTAAGTGAAATATAAGGTAAGTATTATTATTAAGTTGAAAGAAATTCAATCGAATGATGAATACATGTGTGGAATTGAATTGAATATATTGACTTGAAAAATGGAAAAGTGAATTTTGAATTGAATTGTGATTGAAAGTGAAAAACTGGAAATGAATTGAAATGTGAATTTAGAGATCTTAACTAGTCGGGCTGAGTCGAATATAGTTGCCATGCCATAGCATTGAAAGAGTTCAGGGATACTTCTACCTCGAGTCGATAAGACACTGGGTGTCACTATATTTCTTCGGATAGATTCGATGAGGTACTGGGTACCAACTTTCTTCGGCTTTCCCGATGAGGCACTGGGTGCCATAATGGAGTGTTTGGTTGGATCCGTGTATCCGCCAACGTCCGAGTTTTGTTAATAGGGTAAATAATGAAATGATAAACCAAATGAGTTGATCAATCGAGCTACTGAAATGAGATGAAAAAGTTAAATTGTGAATTGAAATGTGATACGAAATTGGGGAATGAACCTAAGGTTCATGATGTGTCCAAGTTTAAATTGTGGATATATGATATTAATTGATGAATTGTTATTGTTGAAATATGAAATTTGAATTTAAATTTGTATGTATGATTTATGCTTTACATGTTTATTACTGTTATAATTTGAATTATGGTGATACCACTGAGTATAAATACTCAGCGTACGGTTGTTTCCGTGCGCAGGTCGATCGAAGTCAAAAGTCTCGGTTCAGCATCCAGATCAATCTCGACTTCAGTATAACTTTGGTGATGTATTTTTCCTTTGGTAAATGTGACATGTACTTTGGTTTTATTAAAGAGTCTTGTAAGTTTTGGTTGTAAAGAATTGGCCTATAATATTTGAATGATAAATGAAATGTTAAGTTATAAAATGGTATGTTTGGTACTAAAACTGAAATAGAATGAATGAAGTTTATTTATTTAAACAATATATGAAAATATTTATTTAGTAAATTACTAAGTTAATGTTTAAGATATGTTTAGGTTATTTGAATATGAAATTGTATGAATTGTGAATTGGTTGCGGTTTGAAATTGCAGGAAGGTTAACTAATTATAAAGGGTTATATTGAGTTTTTTTAATCACATAAAATAAAATAGTAAAAAATGATGTCAATTAGTAAAAGAAATATTTTTATGAATTTACGATTATATTATAATATGTTTGTTATTTATTTAAGAAATTATTTGTAGATTGTCTGATATGTCCTGTAATACCTTGTAACCCTATTCCGACGACGGATTAGGGTTAAGGGGTGTTACAGTATCTTAATATGTTAACAAAAATAACCTTAGAAATTTCGATAAATTATTGGAAACTTTGGTAACTACTTAATAATTTCTCTAAATCCTTAAATTTTTTATATGTAGCAAAATTTTGAATATTTACAAAATTAGTTTCTAGTCCTAAATAATATTTAAAACAAATCAAATGTATTTTATTTATTATTTATTAGTTTCCAGGTCATATTATTTTAATGGTGTTAAGAAAATGTATCTTAATATGTAACAAAAACCAAATTTGATTACCAATTTGGATAAAAAGAAACCTAGCTACCAATTTAAAAATTGAAACAAAATTCTGATACTAAAAGATATACTTTCTCTTTCAATTTTTCTTTTCTCGTTACCATTTATCCAGCTCATGGGAATTTTTTGAACTCTCCATTATTTTCCTTTGTATTTATTTGGGCTTTTTATCTAAATAATATAAAATAATAAAATAAATACTGAAATAGGATAAGAGCCATAATATTTACCAATCTATGCAAACTCAACAATGTAAAATCGGTGTCGCCTGACCAATCGGCAGCACCTCTCTCCCCTACCACCAATGATTGAAGAAATCATCACAATTGAAAATTTTTTTTATTTGGGTGTCACCTAAGCAATCAGGGGCATTAGTATTTCAGACCTAGAAATACACCCGAAAATACACCAAAAATATCTAGAAAAAAAACGAAAAAATATTAATTTTTATTGGTGTCTCCGATGTGTTAGGCAACACCCGAATATTTTATAATAATTTTTTTTAAAAAAAAAAGAAATAATTAAACACCCATTAGAACTCGAACCCGTGATAGACGAGTCCGGGTTCCAGTACACGATAAAATATTAGTCTTTTTTTTCAACTTTAATAAAAAGTGAATATTGTTTTTATATTATTTTTATTATTATAAAAGGGGTTGGTTTGTTCCCCAACCCCATAGATCTAAAGAAAAAAAAAATGGAAGCAGCTGCTCAAGGCCACTTGCGAAAATCAAAAGAAAGGTATGTTTTAATTTACTTTTTTTAGTATAATTAGTTATATCAGTAGTAGTTTAGTTTTAAGGTATTTATTTGTGTTAAAAGGTTAGTACTAATTATTTTCTATATTTGATTTTTTTTATATTACAAATATTTGGATGGTCCCTTCCCCCTCTCCACAGCCAAAAGTCTCCCAAAAAATAGGTATATATATTTTTTCTAATAGTATAATTATTAATAGTTTAGAATTGTGTTAAAAGTTTAATTTTTTTTCTGTAATAATATGTTAACTTTAATTGTTTGTGCAGATATCGGTATGGGTTCTTTAATTACTATAGAAGATCACATTGCAAGGACGATCCATTTGGATAAGAGAATGTTCTAATGTTGCACGTATTTTTGGGCATAGTTGCACGTAATTTTTTATTTAATTTTGAGATATTAAACAATTTTGTAATTTAATATGACTAGGGTGCGTACCGCGTATTAAGGCCGTGTGGCCATGGTCCGAGCTATTGATTAGACACACGAATTATGCCCTACCTAGATGATGCGGGATTTGGATCAGTGGCATTAATATGTGTGTTTGAGTTGAGGGGTGACTTAATATCGGCACTAATTGAGTGGAGGCACCCAGAGACGCACACATTTCATTTCTCATGTAATTAGGGCTCACCGTGGACAGTGATTAGGTAACCAATTCAAGCTACATAGCATATCCTACGGCGCTTTGCTATGACTTGCTTGGATGCTATCCCGGTGATAGTACCGATAAATTTACGGGTTTAAAATTTTTATGGCTAAAGGCAAATTTTGAAACATTATCAGATTATGCAATCGAGAGGGAGAAGATACAAGCTGCTCGGGCCTATATACTATAGCTTATAGGGGGTACTTATGCTGGATTCCAATAATAATAGAGTCCACTTGATGTACCTATCCTTACTGACTAATTTGCAAGATGTTCGTTCCTACAGCTGGGGTTCAGTAGTATTAGTGATGCTATATCATGAGCTTTTTCGGGGGCACAAAACACATAACACAAGATATCGGTGGCTGCTTGATACTGCTACAATCTTGGGCGCTATATAGGATGTCATTTCTAGCATCAGTAGGTCACCAAGTACATGTGTTCCCACTTGTGAATAGGTAAAAAAAATTAAACTTAGATCAAGATTTTTTTTATGAAAATATGTTCTAACGGGTTTGGTTTATATTTTTAGATGGTATACTTGTTCGAATATTGGGAAGTCTGAAACACCCATTGTATACTGATAAATGATCAAGGCATACGTCAGGTTCATAAAATTAAATTTTATTAATGTTATGTAATTAGTTTATTTATTAAATTACGTTGTAATTAGTATTTTAATCATATGTTTAATTGTACAGTTTGCGTGGATGCCGTATAGCGCGCCAAATGTTGCTTCTGTCATTCCTCTATCAGCTAGTGCCCATGCACTCGTGTGGTGTGTTAATGCACCCGTGATCAATTTTCAAATGGTGGAGTGGTATGCCGAAGATCGGGTGCTTCATCAATTCAGGTGTCGTCAAATATTTTGGATGTTCCTATACAATTAGGTAAAGATGTCCATGGAATTGACAAGAAGGGGAAACATGCAAAGAATTGGACATTAGAGCATCAACCATATATTGTGTTGTGGAATATTCGATTGGAGAGAAGGCCACATATTTAGCCCATTGTCACCTCAGTACTACACCCTTTCTGAGCAAACCTTTCTGACACATGATTTTTCGAGTTTGCTCAATATACCCCAAGAATCGCCTATGGGTGACGGGAATGTCGATTCAAGTGAGATGGACATTGACCATCGGGAGCACCCACAATGCGAAAGAAGGCCACCACAACGATACACCCCACAAAAAACTCCATCAAACCATAAATTTTGAAGGTTTTAATTCAAAAATTTTGAATTATTGTGATGTTCAGTTTATTTAAAGTTTGTAATTTTACTTCATGTTAATGAAATGTTTGATATATTTTTAAATATACATGCCCATCAAGTTTATGCAAATATGTTACAAGTTCATGCAAATATATGGGACCATATCGTATTCATGTAAATATATGTGACAATCAAGTTCATGCAAATATATGTAAATAATTGAAGTTAATACAAGAATGGAAATTCAATACAAAATGGCATACATAATTCTGAACCTGGGATACATAAATTCACATTCCAGTCGACCAAGACAACTATCTCGGGTGGTAATTTCGATGCGGGCATTTGCTTCGATTATGACTTATTGATCTACACACACCATAATGTTTTGTGTTGACCTTCTTCGTCATGTCCATGTCATTTCTTATCCGAGTAACATGCGGGCAACCTCTGGGCTTCCTACAGAGATTGTTGTCTGAAACCAACCGAAAAGCCAGCGGAGGAATTTCTCACGTTGACACATCCTGCACTGTTGGGAACTCGTTTCCCCAAATGCATAACGTGTGTTCCAATGTGTACACCTCATCGATATATTGTTGACATTGATGGATACATCAGTGCATGCTACAATGATGTACACACACAAGTAATGAAATGTCTGGAATTTCCCATAGTCGCATCACATGTTTAGGAGACTAACTCCGTATGACCTAGGTAGGATATCCGGTCGAGAATTGATGGTTTTTGTCACCTAAAAAGTTTCAAAATGTCAAGAATATAATTGAACGTTCATGGTCCTCGCTCTTTAGCTTTTGAGGCCTTCCTTCATAATTGCCTCGACAAACACGAACCCTGCATTCATCTGATTTACTTGTCTAAGCCCCATTCTTGGCATCAATGTGGCCATCTAGTAGAAAGTAGCTGAGAATACAGATGCAATTGGAAGATATCATGTAAGCCTTAATACCGAGTTAACGGCCTCTTCTAGGTTGATGGTCATATGACCATATTGCGAATCATCATAGAAACTTTGAGCCCATTACCAGGGCTCCATACTCCCAAAACAATCATGTAATGTAGTATTCGTTTGACCTTGCATATCAGCTTGGAGGTCAACCAGTCTCCGTCTAAACCGATATGGTTTCAGCTCGTACCCTGGACCGTTACAACATGTTACATGCCATTTCACAGACTCTAAACATAAGGAAAAAAATTAAATAGATAATTACACATCTTCACAACTTGTCTGCGCCAATCCGTATTTTTGAATTCCTTGTGGAAGTTCCCATAATATGCGTAATGCAATAAACGAATCTCCACGGAACACCCGAAGGCCTAATTGTGGAAATTAGCCCATTTGATCTATCAAAAATTATGCAAACATTGTCTTGAGTGACAACGTACCTTCGCAAGTTCTCTAGGAAAAATTCTCGTGACTCCATGTTCTCTCCTACAATAATGGCAAACACTATCAATAGCAAGTTTTAGTTCTCGTCTTATGCAACTGTAATAATGAGGATATGTGTATATTTTCCGTAAATTCAGGTCTCATCTACCTGCACAAGTAGCTTACAGTGGGGAAAGGCCCAAATGCATGGATCAAATGTCCAAAACATCTTCTGAAAGTTATCCTCATCGTAATAAGGCAGCATTTGCAACTCAACAACAATCCCTAGAACGTACTCTTGCATTGCGGCTATCCACCCTTGGAGTTCGTTGTACGATGCATCCCAATCTCCGTACAACTGACCCATGGCCATTTTTTTAGCCAACCATACCTTCTAGTATGAAACTCGGTACTGGAACCGTTCTTTCATTTCGACAATCAGCACCAATACAAGAATGGTGGCCATGTCTTTAACCATTGCCAATATGCAGTTGCAAATGGTTTTTGAATCAAACTTGTAGTGGTCCTATGTCATACGTGCAAAAATGCATATATGAGGCCCAACAAATTTTCGTATCTCCCACTGTTGGGACCTCTAGATAAATGCAACTAGTACCTGCCACTTGCACCCTTCTATCAACTTCCAACACTCACCAACATAGATCGTTGGTTTAGAGTCAGCCACCCTGTAGTCAACAGACACCTTCATACTATAGCGTTTGATGGCATCGACACACTCGTCTTTCCTCATGAATCTTTGACCCACGAACAACTCTTCCAGTTCAGGATATGCTAACATTAAGTGAGCAGGTATTATGTCTAAGTACTTGGGGGAACTCAGAAGCATGCATTGCATCGGGATCAATGATCGACATATGGGCTACAAGATCATTGCGAATGACGATGCTACGACTCGGGTTGTTGATCGAAGGGTCGTGATCATTTCCATCATCTAGTCCTTCGTCGTCGATATCATCTGGGACATCGTCTAAATTAGGGTCACTAAAATCTTCACCTTCGTGATCAGAACAACCATTATTATTGGATCTATCTTCACCAAGCGTGTTGGTTTCAATAACGACTAGATGTATCTGTAATCCACCACCATACTGATCTGAACATCCAACATTGAGATCGATGTCAAAACCGCGTATAGACGACCTCCTATCGACGGATGCTCTGGGAACCTCTATACGCGGGTCTTCAACTCCATATTGTTGACTTAACTAAGTTACATTTTCAATAGGCTCTACATCTACTAACTCAACAAATAACTAAAACGGTTCAGTGTTCACCTTTCCTGGCGGGCAATACAATGTGACCATCGTCTCGATGTCGTCATCGTCTAAAATTTCTATCTCAGTAAATTTGATAGGATTTGACGAAACTAGAAATTTGTAGAAAAGTTTCGTCATCCTCCTTCCATAACGCCGAGAAATTTTTGCACTGACCTTCTCTTTCATATTATTGACGGACACATTCCTATCGAATTTCGTTCTTATTTTCTGGCAAGTTTCAAAAATACAACCAACGATTGTTTCTAAAATAACACTATCGAAATGAATGGTTGCAAAAAAAATTAATTCTCCATTTTTTTTCTGAAACTGCAAAAATACAACCAAATATCTTAGTACTAATCTTAACACTAAATACATTTTTAACACAAATAAACTACTACTAAAAAATAACTAATTATACTAATAAAAAAATAACTTTAAAACTAACTAAATACACTAACCTTTTCTTTTTTTTCTTATTTCCGATAAGGGGGGACATTCAATTCTGTCTATTTGATTTTTTTTTTCCTTTCTGTATTTGTGGGAGGGTTGGGGGACCAAACCAACCCCCCTTTTATAATATTCATAATATTATTTTTTATTATATATTTTTTAAATAGAAAGTAAAAAAATTGATATATACAATAATCGAGCATTGGAACTCGGACCCGTGACTGATGGGCCACATCAATGGTGGCACCGGCCTGATGATCTGCCACCGATGTGACCCATCAGTCAATGGTCCGGGTTCCGATGGGTGTTTAATTTTTTTTACTTAAAAAAATACATATTATAAAATATTTTGGTGCCACTTGACACATCAGCAACACCAATAAAAATATTTTTTTTCGTTTTATTTTTAGGTATTTCTGATGTGTTTTCAGGTGTATTTCTGGGTCTGAAATACTAGTGCCGCCGATTGTTTAGGCAGCACCCAAAAAAATATTTTTTTTTTCAAATGTGAAGATTACTTCAATTATTGGTGGCAAGAAAGAGAGGTACCACCGATTGGTCAAATGGTACCGGTTTTACACCATTGAGTTTACCTAGATTGGTAAATAATAGGGTCCTTTTTATTTTTTTTACTAATGTCGATACGAAAACAGTGTTGTTAAGGACTCAACCACACTTCCATTATAAGATAAATGCATCTAAACCGTAGAGATGAGAACAAAATAATTTCCGAATTGATGTGTTTTTAATTACCCATCGATGATTGATTTCCTAATATCCAAAATATTTTTTGTTTTTTTTTTTGGTGTTTCTAACATGCGAAATCCAAGTGTTGTAAAAGTTTGGGCATTTAGGAAATTTCATGATACGTAACATTAGGTATACTCATGTATACATAACGATATATTACCTTGTTAAATATATTTTTCTATACATTTCTTTTACAAATTTATGTTAAAGAGTCTTATATAAAGATTTGATCTATAAAAAATGATGAAAGACAATATAAACTAGTTCTTGAAAAACAAAATTTCCAAAACCTTGAATCTCATTTGTCCTGATTTCCTGTACATCTCCATTTGTTCACAACAAATGGATCTTTAATTGTAGTTTTGAAGTTCTACATTTTTTATATATATAATTGTGTTTCAAACCCAAACCATCCTTAAAAAAAATAAACACTGGATATAATTATTTTAGTGCTTAAACCCCATCCCTTTAGTACTCTGAACCTAATGCATACCTAAAGTGTGCATATTTATTTGTATTGGTAAACACTATTTTAGCATATTACCACATGAAAACCAAACAAATTCCTGTCCAATAATAAAGCGCATGTATAATCCATCGGAACATTTGATTCCAAGTGCTGATTAGAGAAGAAAAAAAAAGTAAAAGGAACACTTCTACAACCTAGATTGCATCTATAAGAAACTACTAGATGAAGTACAGAGTACATATCCTATGAGCTTGACTCGTCACTGCTGTCCCTCCCCTGACTCAGGCTTTAGAGGTGCTTCCTTGATCTCATCTCCAGCTTCATCCTTAAAAATAAATAAAAAATAAAAAAACCCTTGAGACTCATTAACAGCTTAAATAAAACATGCAAGTTGCACATTTATAAATGAAACAATTAGCGTGTGTAATACAAGGCCTGAGTTATCAGCAATAACTTCAGAACACTAGTTCTTAATACAGTAGAGGCAACAATTATCTTGAAGATGAATTGAAACTTCAGGATCTTAGTCCTGTCTGATGTAATGCATGGAAGTTCAAAGAGTACAGCAGAGTACGCTGGTCGAGATAATGAAAGTGAAAAGATCCGCTCAAGAATATGGCTGTAGAAATTTGTAAAATCCAGGTTGAGCATGGAACAAACAGAGGTACCAACCACCCAGGTTGCACCAACAAATTGTTCGTGAGAATTGTGGAGATTTAAAAATAATTGTAATTGACATTTAAAGGCAGCAGAGTTGGTTTTAAGTTTTAATGAACACACACGGAGGTGAGAGAGTTACCGTGATGTCAGATGTCCAAAGGGTCAGATTGTCCCGGAGAAGTTGCATGATCAATGTACTATCCTTGTAAGATTCCTCACCCAAAGTATCCAACTCTGAAATTGCATCATCAAAAGCCTGCCAAATGAAAAATGTGTCATTTTATAATAGTTGACAAGCAATCTTTTGAGATTCAATTTGTGTACTAGGCAATCACTAAAATGTTCAAGGCTCACTGTACACTACATAACAAATAACAAATCAACTTTTTACCAGCAGATTTCATGGGAAAAATGAGTGGATCTATAGTAATTCTTTTTCCCCCCTAAGCTCATTATCAGCACCATTTTGAGTATCAACAAGATTTGGCACACCAATTTCTAGTTGGGGTGGGATTAGATTAGAACAATTTACTATGCAATTCAAGAAGTTCCCTACACGGTTAAAAAATAAAAACCAGGCAAAGAAAGTTCTGTAGTTTAGTTAATTAGCTGTTCTAGGTCAACAAAGACCAAAAAGAGAAAAAAAGTCAATAGCAAAACAGCAGAGAATAAACACCTGTTTTGCAAGATTGCAGGCACGATCAGGTGAGTTGAGGATTTCGTAGTAGAAAACAGAGAAGTTAAGAGCAAGCCCGAGTCTAATTGGGTGAGTAGGAGCAAGTTCAACAATAGCAATATCCTGCCATCATAAGAAAGCTAAAAAGTTTCTGTAATTGAAAAAAAAAATCGTAAAGGAATTATTGAGAAATATTGACAACATGTATCACCAATTTCACCTACCTGAGCAGACTTGTAAGCCAACAAAGTGCTTTCAGCTGCTTCCTTCCTCTCGACGCCAGTCTTAAACTCAGCAAGATACCTGTGATAATCACCCTTCATCTTAAGGTAAAACACCTTGGACTCAGCTGTTGAGGCTGAAGGGATGAGATGAGATTCCAGAAGGCTCAAAATCCCATCACAGATCTTGCTAAGCTCAGCTTCGATCTTGCCCCTATACTCCTTGATGATAGCAACATGATCCCCATTTCCTTTGCTCTCTTCCTTCTGCTCAATTGAAGAGATTATCCTCCATGATGCCCTCCTAGCCCCAATCACGTTTTTGTAAGCCACGGAGAGAAGATTTCGTTCCTCAACAGTTAGCTCCTCTACATTGACAGCTTTTACAACTTTCTCCATGAACTCCACCATTTCTTCATACCGTTCAGCTTGCTCAGCCAATTTGGCCATGTAAACATTTTCCTCTCGTGTTGACCCAGTTGAAGACATTTTTACTATACCACTCTAAAACCTGATCCTGCAATACAAGATGTACTTTATGAATCAAACATTTCTAACCAAATCTTAATCCGTCTAAACAAGTAAATGAATATCACAAACAATCATTGGAGACATTTGCATTCCTCGATCATAAAAAATTATCAGCCGAAAAATACTTTTTCTTTTCGTGAAAAATTTCAAACTTTAAGAACCAATCTAATTTGTTCGAAACTTCGAAGTGTGTTTTTAATCTAAAAAAAAATGCAAAATGCAAGGAAGGTATATTATTTATACTAGCTACTGTACTTCCACCAGTTTCGCAGGAACCAAACAGATCAAATTCATATTTTTCTTTTTTGTTACAAGAACTTATCTACTCCAAATCTGAGCAATCAAACAATGAATAAAAAAAATCATGTCCTATTTTTTCCCATTTCTAGGAACCATACTGATCGCAACAATAACAAAACCAAAACTTGTCAACCCAAGATATATAAGCTCAAATATAAAACAAATCGAGCCAGAACCACTAAAACAAAATCAATATAAAAAGCTAAAAGAACACGCATTGTATGCATCTGAAAGCAAAAATTAAGAAAAACAAGTCCAAGAAATGAAAGCCTACGGATCTTAAAATAAAGAAATAAATTAAAAATATCATTAAAAGAACGTAAAAGAAAAGGTCGATCAAAACTAACCTACCAGATAAAGGGGCGCTTTCTTTTTCGTTGCAGATGTGAAGTGAAAAAATATTATTGCAAGTGAATTAGGGCAAGAGCCGAGAGGAATACGTTTTGTGTGTTTACCTTTATTATTTAACTTTACAATTATTCTTTATTTTTATTGATATTTGTTATTATATTTTGAAAATATTATATTTTTATGAAATTAAATTTTTGTACTAAGCTTTAATTTTATTAAATTTTGTCATTAATTTTTATTAAATTTTATCACTTGATATTAATTTTGATGATTTGAAAGCATTATTTGTCTATATTTTATTTTATCACTTAACAATAATTTAACTTATAAATATTAAAGATTAGAAAATTAAATTAAATTATCTATTTAATGAAATAAAAACTTGAAAAATAAAAATGCATAATAATTAAATAATAAACAAATCTAAATAGCTGCAAACTATTAGTTCGCCCAAAGCATCTAGGTTGGGCAGATACTTAACAGAAAAGTTCGTCAAATCATAGAACTCACTACTACAACTAAAAGTTCGCCAAATGGCGCAATACACATAATTCTATACTTAGTCAAGACAAACATTTTATTTACTCTATCTATCCTTGTTTTACCAACTATACGCCAAATAGTAACCAGATACAGAGACTTCGTCAGGTGGGCTGTTAAAATTCTCCCCCACTTAAAAAATTTCGTCCTCGAAATTATACCTGTGAATAGCTAAGGATATTGTTCTTTCATTAAACTTTTTCTTTCCCAAGTAGCCTTTTCTGTATTATGATTTCTCCATAATACTTTCACATTTCTTACCAAGATACGAATGGGTTCTTCCTCAAAAGGTAGATTCAGTCCTACCTCTAACTCTTCAATTTACACAACATGATCTAGATTTGATCTAGATCTTCTCAGCATAGACACATGAAACACATTGTGAATCTTTGACAACTCTAGAGGTAAAGCCGTTTATAAGCCATTGGTCCAACCTGCTCTAAGACTTTATATGGCCCTACAAATCGTGGACTCAACTTTCTTTTCTAACCAAATCTTATAATTTCTTCCAATGAGAGACTTTAAGAACATTTTATCACCAACTTCAAAAGAAATCTCTTTTATCTTCAAATCAACATAGGCTTTTTGACAATCTTGTGTAGCTTTTAGATGACTACGAATGATAGAGGTTATTTCTTCTCTTTCACGCACTAACTCAAGACCTACTAATTTTCTTTCACTAAACTCTATCCAACAAGTAGGCTTTCTACACTTTCTATCGCACAGAGCTTCAAATGGATACATTTTCAGACTAGCATGATAACTATTGTTATACATAAATTCAACCAAAGAAAGATATTTTTCTCAATTCAGTCCAAAGTCAATTACACAACTTCTTAACATATCCTCCAAAACTTGAACGACTCTTTCATACTGACCATTGTCTAAGGGTGGAATGCAATACTGAATTGCAACTTAGTTCCCAACGATCCCTCTAATTGATTCCAAAATCTTGAAGTAAACATTGTGTCTCTGTTTGAAACTATGGAAGATGGGATTCCATGCAAGCACACTATCTTAGAAACATAGAGCTCAACTAACCTTTCCAAAGAATAAGTAGTGTGCATTGGCAGAAAATGAGCTGACTTAGTAAGCCAATCTACTATCACCCAAACTAAATTCTTCTTTAAAGGACTAAGAGGTAGCCTTGACACAAAATTCATGGTAATTCTATCTCATTTCCATTATGGTATCTCCAATGGATACAACTTACTCGAGGGAACTTGATGTTTTGTGTAACACCCAAACCCGGCCTAGAAGTTTTGGCCCGAATTTAGCGAGCTACATTAGCCACCAAAGTGACTCTCCGTTAACTTTCAACCTATCCTCCAACACACCACTTAAGTCTCAACAAAAGTTACGCTAACTTAAAACACAACAGTAGAAATATAAAACAAACATCAGAGCTTCACAAACAAACATAAACAAGTTCGCATGCCTCATAACAACATACTTAAGTGTTCGCAGCACAACTAGACTTCTTAAACGACAACATAGTTCGCATAACACGAAAATATATGATTTCACAGTTTAGTTTAAGGCATAGGCTTACATACTTATCAGACTTCGCATGAAATAAAATAATCATAACAGGGTATGCATGAAATTAAGGTCCACACCACTTACACGGGATCTCTTACATTTATGGGATCGCAGAGCTAGGGGTATGCATGTAAATATGGCAAGCAGCATGCGGTAAACCTTAATCATAAATCTAACTTTCATGTAAATATAACACAGTACCCTCATGCATGAATAAAATCAACTTTATTTATGAAATAACAAGAACTTTATACATGGTTCGTAAATCAATGTACTGAAATTTAAAACATAACTAAATAGTCTTAACCTCAAATAATATTGCCATATTCATAAAGTTAGAAATATAACATTTAATTCTAAACCCATAACAATAATCCCATCGCCTTTAACCCAGGTTCGCCAATATATGCTCAGGAGTGCATCTCGCCACATCATCGACCTCGCCAATGCTAATATGCAATCTACTTACCTGAGAAGAAGTAAGAGAGGAGTGGGTGAGTTCATGGTGAACTTAGTGAATAATTAGAAACCATTAGGTTATGTTTAAAAATAGTGTTTGAAAACAATAGAAAACTTTAGTTTGAAAATGTTTTGCGAGCTAGGTTCGTGGGTGAGCTTGTGAGAAACAATTCGCACATTCTGTTACAAAACACAATTTTGAAAATAGTTTTGAAAACTCATTAACCTTTTCTTAAAACATACTTGGCAGGGTCGCCTTAAAATTGCAAGTAACAAAGTAAGTTCATATGAATTTAATGAGTTCCAAAAAAAGATCATACATAACATTACTAATAATACATATGAACACTTCTGAAGGATTTACACACATTCACATAGTCACCCAATGGCGTAAACAAAACACAAACAGACTCAATATGCCAACTTACTTATCACTTAGGCGTATACTGTACGCCAGCTCAACACTACTTAAACAAATTCATTCTCATGCCAGGTACGTACTCAGAATTTAGAATCAAAAGCATATCATTCAGTCTTATTTATATACATTCTCCCCCTTAACTCCTCATATCATTTTCATTCAGAACAACATGTTTTATCGTGATCTGTCAATCTGATTTGCAATATAACTGCCCTACCAGAGGCGACACAAACATAACTCCTCATCTCCATCACATCATATCAGTTCATATCATATCATACATATCATAAGCAGATAGTAGTGGCTTAAGCATGAAGAATGACAATTACTTTATATCAAAGATAGGCTGCACTCAAACTAAAGACTTTGGATAACCATTACCCACAAAACATCTTTCATCGATTACAAAAGAGGATTAATTACCTTATATGAATTATAAAGTAAAGAAAATTACAACACATAGAAGTAAGAATGAACTCACTAGAAATTCTAGCACAAGTTTATAATGTAGGTCATTTACCTTTATCACTTGGACCTGCATTAACTTCTTAAGCTAAAATAAAGATACTTAAACATATCAGAACATCAATCGATCAAATCTGATCATGCATGCAAGAATCAACAACACTTAATCTAGAATCAAGAAGTCTCCTTCCTCACACACTATTCTAACATCTATGCATGTAGAACGAGAAACACGTAAATAACTTAGAGGGTAACCTAGGGTTCATTAGTAATTACTAATGAGCTAGTACTAACGTAGAAGTGAGCTGAATACTGTAAACCTAACCTCAAAGAGGTTTTTTGAACTTAGGTTTTTAAAGAGTTTTCAGAGGAAATCAAGGAAGAATAAAACGTAAAAGTGTTCAGAAAGACCACCGTTATCCTTATATACGTAAGCTTAGAGACAAGGATTATTGGAAAAATCAGATAATTCCACTAACTCTCTTGATTCCTATAATTAATTGCACTTAACATAATATAATTATTATCATCTATAGTAGTCTAGTTTCGTCCTAACTAAATCTCAACTTAACTAACCAAATTTCCATACTTAAATAATAAACAAATCTAAACAGTTGCGAACTTAACGAATTCATCCACAGCATCTGGGTTAGGCAGATATGTAACAGAAGAGCCTGCCAAACCACAGAACTCGTCAAAACTAAGATTTTGCCATATGGCGCAATACACATAATTCTGTACTTAGCAAAGACAAGTACTTTACTTACTCATATATATCTTTATTGTACCAACTATACGCCAAACAGTAACTAGATACAGAGACTTCCCCAGGCGGGCTATTACATTCCTCCTACGCTATCAAACATCAAAAAATGAGGGTCTCAATGGGGACGCTTACCTTGTGATTACTGAGCCCGGCCCCGTTACCCTTTGTACCACCCTACGACCCCTCCTTTTTCCACCACTGTGAATGCTTCTACCCTCAAGATGACTACTCTTAATCCTAACCATTTGGGGGTAATGAAAGAAAGAGAGAAGACTAATAGAATTACCTAGAAGATGCAGAGAAGTAGTCAAAGGAAGAAAGGAAGTAGGACTTGGACAATAGAACCAGAGAAGGCAAAGAGAAGAAACTCAGGGATTTAGAGAGAAACTTAAACGACAAGAAATTTGGAAATTGATTTCAGATGGAATGGCTCAATTTTCCCTGTGTCTCGATTTATATAGTCAAATATCCAAGGGAAGCTTGAGTTCAATTTGAAATAAATTGTTCAAATCCTTAAATCTATGTTTGACACCTGTTGGAGACGAAGAGGGCTTCTCCTAAACCCCTCGATAACAAAAAAAGTGGGAATGTCTACTAGAGTTAGTCGTTTATCAAGTAACCGTCAAGTGGCATTCGTCAATTCAGGAGTCGTCTACTAGCATCATGTTGAACGAATGTATAGTTCAAGGAATAAGCCAAGGAATCTATCAAGATAGCAATGAGGTTATCTTTATGTAACTACCCACCTTATATAAAGTAAGGACAGACCCGTTGTTTGAGCAGAATGGGTTCAGAATAAACCTATAAATAAGAGGTCAACACTAAAGCATTAACGAAAAGTAGAGGTATCTACCTCTATGTTATGAAGAGAGTTATCAAATGAAAGAGAAAAAGTTTTGATTCCAATTCTAAGTTTAGGCACGAGAGGAAATTTCAAGGATGAAATTTTCTTTAAGGGTGGGGGAGTTGTCACACTTGGATTTCTTTAAAGTCTCAAATTTAAAGGAGCGACTGAGAGTTAATTGAACAAAATAGTGAGTTGGCAGACTCTACTGGAAATAGTGGAAGTTTTGCGACTATTGGGTAATTAGTTAAGTTTTAATTTTGGTTTGGTTAGGATGGAACTGGTTTGTTCCATAGTGGGAGACACAATGATTGTCGACAGGGTACAAAAAGAGAAATTTATGTATAGCTCGAGTGGCGATTAGTATAACAGGATGATTGTGATGAATTTGAGAACACAAGTAAATGGGATAGTAAGAGAATCCACCGAACTACGAAGATAAGAAAAGCTAGTAAAAGAGTAGGAGAATGCGGGTAAGCCTGTTAATAAGGGGATCTGCCAAATTGTGACGATAAGAGGAACTAGTGTAAGATGTCTTAACACGGCAGTGATAACGGAAGGGTATACCTTCTTTGAGGCATTTAAGTATCTGTCATTATGAGTTCATTAGTGGTTGGTGAGTAAACCAACATTGAGTGCGATAAAGTGAAATGATTAAGCATATTCTAATCTTAAGGGTTTGCGAGTAAAGAGGTCGTCAGTAGTAAGGGAGTTCGTCAAGGATTTATCTTGGAAAGGAAAGTACACTGAGGAAATTCACCCAAAGAAGCAGATGTCCATAAGGACTGCATAGCGTGGAATAGTTCTCGAGGATTATCAAAGGAGAAAGTTTACTGAGGGCAACTTAGAAAGAGATAGTTCACCGACTACTAACCTTTTGTTGGAATATCCCTTTATAGTGGGTTAAATTGGAGAAAGGTCTTAAGGGATTGTACTAAATGCAAGTCCAAATTAGTAAAAAGGGTATATAAATCATCCACCAAATTTCATATTCAAGACCGTAAAGGAGGATGTTAGATTGGGTCTTCCATAAGGGTCTATGCCAGGGATTAGTCAAAAAGGGAAATTGTTGGGTAATGTGGTAATCAAATGTTTAGTTTAGTATGGGATGAGTGGATCGGAGCAGGGATTCACCTTAATGGCAATGACAATCATAGTCCGCAAGTAGAAAACATAGTCACTAAACCATGTATGTACAAGTCTGATTGTCTTAAGGAAGAAAGACTATGAGAATTAAATGGGAATCTAAGATGAAATAGGATAGGACCAAATTTCAAAAGAACTCACTAATTAGAAGAGCATGATACGATTAATTTGTTGGGTAAGTCAGCCAACGATAGGAATCAAGAAAGGCAAGGCATTGACCATGCCAGAAGATCTGAGAAGTTCCTAATCTTACATAGGGAGTTCAAAATTCTATGCCTTCATTATGTTCCTTAATTAAATAAAAAGAATCTTTGTGATACTTTGTTGCTCATGATCTCACTAAGATCTTCTGAGCTTATAAAATTTACTGCTTGTATGCAAGGTAGATGAAGAATCAGGGATCAAATGGAAAGACCAAGCCAGACACCGCCATATTCAAGTGATAGGCACGATAGTTTTTTCATGTATATAGATGGTAACCCTTAGAGGCCATGACTCGAGGGCTAATATAGTGTAGCAGTAGTAAAGACTTGAGTTGAAATTTGTAAATCATTATATGTGTTAATAATAACGAATGTCTGTAAAAGCTTAGTATTGAATGGAATTGAATCTAATAGCAAATATAGTTATGAAATTGATCATTAACCATGGAATTGAGGGTTGATTGTTAAAAATGATAGATATTTATATACATAAGTAAATTTATGAATAACGAGTTAGTATTTTGTTAGGTTGTCCAAGTCATTTGTGACACCAAGAATTTTAATATATTTTATTACATTTTCGCATTTCTTAAGTTAGGATTAAAATATTGCAAAATAAGCGTTTTTACGCATTATTTTGAGTTAGTTGGCCTAATCAGGCCAATACCAGCCTTAAGGTGGTTTTAAAGATTTACTTGAGTGTGCGTGACACCTAATTTAAGGCCCAAGAGCATAAGGAATGGAAGTCGAGTTGTAGCACACACTTTCAAAGTCACAACACAATTAAGATGACCAAAGAATTCACATTTGAAGTTGTGTATCGCGACAAGGTGTGACGTGAGGCCAAAAATAAGCAAGGGTGTTTCTGTCCGCACAATACACCATTTTATATAATTAAGGTTGGTGTTTACCATAATTAGGGCTGCTAAACTCCCCTATAAATAGTTAAGTTGAGGAAAGCTTTGGGAATTTTTTGACACATTAGTTTTAAGGTTTGTTTTAGTAGAATAAGGTTAGTTTAGGTTTTATTTTATTTTTCTAAACAGTTTTATTTCTTGTTCTTCAGCTTGGATTCGATTGGAATCCAAGTCTTTGCAATTCAATATTTTAGTATTTTCCTTTTCTTCTTTGTTTGCAAACGGAGAGATCTCAAGCACTCTCAAAGGATTTCGTTATTCTGAACACTCTAGGATATCATACAAACAACTTCTATATTTTCTCTTTTATATTATTTTGTGTTCTTTGCATGATTAATTTAATTGTACAAAAGATGGTTTTTAAGACGATGAATGGCTAGATATTTTGAGAGATTAACGAGCAGATGTAAGAGTAATTAACGAAAGAGTTAGGGTTTTTCTAATAGGATTAGTTGGTGTAAATACATGTGTTCTTAAACCCTAGGCTTGATGACCCTATGAAGTAATATAGGTAAACGGATCGAGAGACGAGGTTACCAAGTAAATCATGTATTCATCCCAGTCAGAAAAGTGAGACCAAGAGGTAAGCGTATACTAGTTGATTAGTTAGGCAGTAAAGGTTGAGAGGTAGTACAGTCTGGGTAATAATTAATTTTCTCATAAAAACCTTAAGTTTGAAGTTGATTACAACCACGAAAGCAAGTTAATCTTCTATCTGTTATTCAAGGGATTTTTGTTTGTTAACATTATTTGTGTAGTTTTGATTTTTAATATTATTTGTTTATCTTAAATCTTTACTATTGATTGTCATAATATTAATTTTAATAATTAATGTTTAGATCTGTTGTTGTAGATAATAATATTTTTATATTTAATTCGACCTCCCTTGGGTACGATCCTCGAATACTTTTTGGTGTTTCATTGTAACACTAATTTTTATTACAATTTTACCTATTCGCTTACAGATGCCACACTGATTTTATATATTTTTATTTGCATGATTTATACTCTAAATGTTCTCATGTTTGGAGGTGATATAGTTGTTGGCGCCATTTCTAGGGAGGTTTTGGCATTGAATCTAATTTTTTTCTGTAGTTAGTAGGATAAATAGGAATATTAAAAATTATAGAAATGATTCGTTATATTTTTTATTAACTTTAAATTTTACTATAAATACCAAAAATATTTTTCTCTGATTTTAGTTTATAACCAAAAGTGGAAGTACTCCAATCGAGCCATATCTTGATCCGGAGAGATTGTTGAGATGCAACCGTCAATTCATGCAAAACGATCCACCTGTGGTAAATTTACCTTGAGAAAACCCTTTATTTGACAATCCACTCAAACTGCAAGCCCAGATTTGTGGAGAGCTACTGATAGCTCAAAGAACATTGCATGAGTATGCATTGGCAACACTTGATTTTGTACAAGGCAACATTGAACAACCGATGATCAACACCAATAATTTTGAGATCAAGATGAAAATGATCAAAATGACCCAAAACACCTTACAGTTCCGAGGGAACATGATGGAGGATCCAAACAAGCACTTGAAGCGATTCCTCTAGTTATGTGACACTTTCAAATGCAACAAGGTAGTTGATGGTATGGGGTGTCTTCGATTATTTCCCTTTTCTTTATGCAACCATGTTGCTGATTGGTTAGATTCATTAGAACCAGGTTCCATCACTACATGGGACGAATTAACGAGAAATTTTTTACATAATTTTTTCCCGATTAGCATATCCATTTAACTCCTTTGAGAGATCGCCAACTTCAAGCAATTCGAAGTTGAAAATTTATATGAAGCTTGGGATCGATTCAAGTCACTGTTGAGGTAGTGTCCCCATCATGAAATGCAAGAGTGGCTCCAAATGCAAATATTCTATAACAATTTATATAACAATTTGAGATCCGCTTTGGATGGTGCATCTGGAGGTGCTTTAATGAACCATACATATGAGTGAGCATGTCAAATTATTGATGACATGGCTATGAACTCGCACATGTGGCCAAATGAGAGGTTCGCTTATAGCCCAAAACCACAAGTGACAAAAGCCACCCAAAAAGTGGACGCTTATCAAATCATTTTGAAGAAGTTGAACTAATTAGAAGAGGCAACTAAATCGACCATTACGAAGCCAACCCAAAATTCCGAGAAAAATTTGGATCATCAATCGAATGAAGTTAACTACATGGGTAATTGGAAACACGAAAATATGCACACTTTTTCATGCCATTTTTAACTCAAATTCATGTAATTTCGTAGTAATTCTTGTCGAAAATATATAATAATTATAAAATAATTAAATTGTACTTAAATTATTAACTTGTTGAATTTTAATTAATTTTATAATACATTTTAATTAAGTTTGATCATTTTCAACAAATTTGCACAAAGGGCGAAAAATTGGCTTGACAAACACTACTAGAAGCGCAAAATCGAGAAGCAATTTTTAAAGCATCGATGTGAATTAATTTTTTAGCCGAAGACAGTCCAAATTATGAATATTAATTCATAATATAATTAATTTTAATTTTAATCCAATTTATTTTGGGTTAAATAATAATTATTAATTAATTATAAAAGGAGGCCCAGTTGAGCTGAATCGAGAAAACCAAACCAACCGAGAACTAAGCTGCCCAAAACCATCCCACATGATGACTCCCTCAGCTTTTTTGGCGGATTATTTGGCTTTCAAAACATCCCTTGAAGACTCCTTGAATTTGCATTCAAACCCATTCACTATTCATGCCTTTCTAGATTTGTCCCTACCTTAAAATAGCAAGATTGAAACCTTCAAACATGCCACATGTGTGGCCGGCCATGGGGAAACTCTATGGCTACTGATTTTTGCTATTTTTAGCAGCCTACTCAACTTATAAAAACCCCCGTTGGCTGCTCATTTGAAACACACCTCAAAACCTCTCATCCTTTCACTTTTCTTTCACTTTCTCTCTTCAATCCCCTTCCGTTGTTCTTCATTTTCTCCACCATTCCCTTGTCAATTTCACCTCTTGAAAAAGAGTCCTTCAACCACCATTTGGAGCAGCATTCAAGTTTTCGTGAAAGTCTTGGTTCAACAAGAACAAGCGGAGCAAACTAGTCAAGCCTCGGAGAAACATTGGATTTAATTATTATTCCTTATCCATTTAATTTTTTTTTTTGTTATGAACATATGAATATTTGTGATGTTGATATGTTTAATTTAATTAATGTGGCTTAAATTTAATTCGTGTTAGGTTGATTGCATTTTCTCCACTTAATTTATTAAAATTGTGTTTGTGTTGTTATAGGCCATGGTAAGATGTTTGATTTAGTAAAACCATGACTAAGTTATTCTTGCATTACAATTGTAAGGTAACTAATGAATTAATTATTTAAACTGATTGAAATTGTAATTAATTGACACGGTACTTACTCATTGCATGTTTAATCATCTAAGGTCGTTAAGGGTTAAATTAGCAACGGTATCTAACGATGCATTAGCCTTGCATAACTTGCAAGATTATTGTGATTAAACTGTTTCAAGGTAGGAATACATTGTTACCTCACGTAATCTTTTATGTGCTTATGACATTGAATTAATTATTTGAATTGGCATAGAGATATGTACAAGAGATTATTTTTAATTTCATAAGTTTTTATGTGCATTTATGCATTTGCTTATTAAAATTTGTTTAATTGGTTGAGTTGACATAAATATATAGTCAAGAGATAAATGGATTTTGGCAAGTGAGTATGTTCATAAGTTAGCAAATTTCTGAGTTGCCGTGAATTTATTCGTAACAACATGAACATGAGTTTAGTAATTCTAAGCTAAGAAATGTAATTAATCTAACACAATTATGTCATCTTGATTAGAATCATCTTTCGAAATCGTGCATTGGAACTTTTATTTTCTCTGTATTTATTTTACTTAGTTAAAAATCTTAGTTTTTTATCACCTCCTCAAATTAAAATATTTTTCTTCACCAAAGTGTTTTTAATTGCAATTATAAATAATTCTTTTCATAGTCCCTATGGTTACTATAACTCGTCATTTACTTGTCACTTTATTACTTGTTGCAATTATGTATACTTGCACATTTCCGTCGTTCCAGTAATACAAGTGGAAATCCCTAGTCAAATACATGCAACCCTAGTTGGAAGGATCATCCAAACCTAAAATGGGGAGGAAATCAATGAGGTAAAAATCAATTGCAAAATCGAGCAAATCTTTCTTATCTCCACATATACAAATATCTTAAAACAGATCCATAAGGAATGTCCATACTATATGTGGTCAACGGCTCGATCAAATAGAAGGAGAGATCCAATCAATGAAGATGGACATCTGAAAAGTACAGTCTAAGTGTACTTTAACCATAAACACCTTGACGGGTTTCAAAGAAAGCATCTAGAACCAAATGAACCAAATGATGGAGATAATGAGCAAATAATGAGCAACATGTAAAGGCAAATTGGTATTGGAACCCGAGCAATACAGAGAATAATCCTTGGAAGGATAGAAAAGAGAATGAAAATTCTATCGCCTTGCGATTTGGTAAGATTGTTAAAGATATGAAGGCTCCTGTTCAAACATGTAACAGCCCGATTTTAGGCCTAGTCGGAACAGTGGTTTCGGGACCACAAATCAGACAAGGGAAAATATAATTATTATTATATTTTTATGGTCTACAATTTTACGAGAGAAATTTCGTGAAAATTTCGTTCGAAAATTTCGACGTTTGGGCACTCAATTTAGCCAAAAGGACTAAATTGTAAAAAGTGCAAAAGTTGAGTTCTACATGTTAGAAGTGTCCAATTGTTATGAAATTTTAAATTGGATGTCCTTAAATGGTAATTAGACCATTGGTTAAATTGTGGACAAAAATGGACATGAGATAAGTGAAATAGGAAAATTTTAAGTTAGGGGCATTTTGGTAATTTGGTAATTAAAAAGTATTAAAAAGACAAAATAGGCCAAAAATCATCATCTTCAACCTCATGGCCGAAATTAGCTAGGGGGAAGCCATGGTTAGGGTTTTCAAGCTTCTAAGCTCGATTGTAAGTCTGTTCTAACACTGTTTTTAATGTTCTTTACGTTTTTGGAGTCATGATAACTTGATTTAGTTTATTCTAGCAATAATTTAACCTAGGGTTTATATTTGGAAAAATACACATAAGTGAAATGTGTTTATTTTGATGTTTTATGGTAGAATATGAGTTAGAAATTAAGTTCAACAACTTTTACTAAGCGATTTTAAGTGAAAACAAGTAAAACGACATAATCGGTAAAAATACCTAATATTCATAAGTGTTAGAGTGAGAATTTTATGTTGCCATAGAAGGGAAAAATGTTCAGCATGTCATAAAACATGAGAATAAGGTATGAATTTTAATTTCTGAGCTTTGGGGAAAAAGTGTAAATATGCAAAAGTTTAGGGGTAAAATTTTAATTTTGCTAAAGTTCAAGTCAAGGGCTGTTTTGATAAATGTGAGTGTTAAATAAGTTAAATGTGTCATTATAGATCAAGAAAGATGAGAAGTCAACCTTAATCGGGGAAAAGAGAAGATTGGGGATTAAATTCCAAAATCTTTACATTTTGTATCAAGGTAAGTTGTATGTAATTAATATATTGTTATAATTATTTTTGTTATATTTCGTGACAATATATGCGAAAGGGTTGGATATGAAATAGTTATATTAAAGTTAAAAATTTGAAATTGATAGTTGATTTGTTTAAAATCAGTTTGGTTTATGGATATACCAACTGCAAGTAATGGTTGAAGTGATTTAAACTGAATTATTAAATTGGTTATGGAGTTGAGTGGAAAGATTGATATTATAATGTGCTATGGAGAAATTGTAAATTATTGGAAAGTAAGAATCTTTATGGAACTGTCGGAATGGTAAAGATTTGAATAAGGTATCGATGAACACGTGTGTAGTACTGTGTGAAGGCTACTACGTGAATCGATAAATGATGGTCACATGTGTAGTACTAAGTGAAGGCTACAATGTGTACCGAGAAGCTTTGGTTACGTGTGTAGTACAGTGTGAAGGCTACTAGGTGAATCGATAAATGATGGTCACATGTGTAGTACTAAGTGAAGGCTACTATGTGTACCGAAAAGCTTTGGTCACGTGTGTAGTACTATATGAAGGCTACTACGTTAACCGTAAAACTTGATCACGTGTGTAGTACTATGTGAAGGCTACTACATGAACCGTAAAACTTGATCACGTGTGTAGTACTATGTGAAGGCTACTACGTGTATCGAATGATAAAAGTAACATGGGTAGTACTGTGTGAAAAACCCCAAATATTTGTTATTATACCGACATGTTCAATGAGATATGAGTATGTGATTGGAACGTGATAAGTTGCGAAAGAGTGACTGAAGTGATGAAGTATTGTATTATGTTATAAAATAAATGGTTATAGTGATATGTGAATGAGGGATGTGTGGAATTGAATTGAATATTGACCTGAAAATGGCAAAGTGAATTTTGAATTGAATAGTGATTGAAAGTGAAAAAATGAAATTATGAAAAAGTAGAATTAGCAACAAAACAGTTTTGGACAGCAACAATCATGTGACTTTGAAAAATCACCAAAAATGGTGTAAATAGAATTAGAGAGTTAATAAGATATGAAATGAAAGCTTAGTGAGTCTATTTTTACATAAAAGAAACAGAGAAAGCAAAAGAGTTATATATTTTGAGATATTTGAATTTTAGTGAGACAGAGACGGATTGATTTTGGAATCCCCTGTTCTGATTTTGGAAAATCATTAAACATTGTAAAAAAATAATTATGAGTTATAATTTATATGATTAGAATCATTAATGAGTATATTTTCAATAGAATCAAATACGAACACCATTTTAATTCTTTAAAATTAGATAATTCATTTTTAGTGAAGAGTGGTCAGAACTGTCAGTCTGCATAATAGGGTAAACTTTAAACAATAAACTGTACTATTTGGCTAAATCAAAAATTCTGAAAATTTTATGGTAAGAAGATATATGAGTCTAGTTTCAGGGAAAATTAACGGTTCTTAATTTGGAGTTCTGTAGCTCCAGATAAAAATAATTTAGTGATACTAACTCGGATAGATAGCTTTGAATATACATAAGGGTGAATAAAGAAACTATAGAAAATGTTATTTCTAAGAATGTTAAGTACACTAAGGATGTGGAATGGAGAGGAGGAGGAGGAAAATTAAATATATATATATATATGAATGATTTATGTATAATTGGTTATATGATCGATTATAATCGATAAACGTGGAAATAGAAATGTTGCTTACATTTGTATGTTATTGATCTTGGTTTAAGCTCATATTGGAAAATAAAGTTTCATAGTATGTATGTATGGTATATTTGGTATATGATTTGGTATGAAGTAAGGCCATGAATGGTATATGGACTAAATGCACTAGCTTGCGACTATGGTTGAATGATATGTTATTGTTTTGTGTAATATTCGTAGGAAATGAAATACTAAGTTCATATTTGAAGAATAAACTGACGAAAAAGAGGATGGTGAGTTGATTCGATGTTTTTTTTAAGCTTAAGTGAAGTTTGCATTGCAATACTAAGAATTTTATAAATGTGTTAATGAAGGGTAAAAAACGATAAACGTTGAGTTAAATGGTGAATACGTATTAGTATTGAACTTAATGATATTGAATTGTACGTGAATTAAATGGAAGCTTCTAGTGATATGTTTTGAATTAAAAGAATTATGGTGGTACTGAAATGTATATTGGATTGAGAAATTGATTTGAATTGTAAACATGAGAAATTGTAGGCTCTATTTGTTATAATTATAGTATTTTGAAGTTATAATGTAAAGATTTATAAAAGCATGTTAATAATTTGGAAAACCTTAATTTGAATGAAATTTTATAACTCGGTTTAATACGTTTGCAAATGTATGTGTTCTAATAATGTCTCGTACCCTATTCCGGCATCGAATACGGGTAAGGGGTGTTACAAAACAAGTGAGGGTGTGTAAGAACCTACCATGGAACCTTGGAAACACGAAAATTTACACACTTTTTCATGCCCTTTTTAACCTAAATTCATGCAGTTTCGGTAAAATTCTTGTCGAAAAATATATAATAATTATAAAATAATTAAATTTCACTTAAACTATGAACATGTTGAATTTTAATTAATTTTATACCAAATTTTGATTAATTCTAATTATTTTCGACAGATTTGCACAAAGGATGAGAAATGGCTTGACAAACACTACTAGAAGCACAAATCCGAGAAGCAATTTTGAAGCATTAAGGCGAATTAATTTTTCAGCCTAAGAAAATCCAACTTATGTGTATTAATTCATAATATAATTAATTTTAATTTTAATCCAATCTAATTTGGGTTAAATAAATTATTGTTAATTAATTATGAAAATGGGCCTAGTTGAGCTGAACCGAGAAAACTGATCCAACCGAACACTGGGCAGCCCAAAACCGTCCCACATGTTGATCCAATCAGATTGTTTGGCTGATTATTTGGCTTGCAAAATGGCCCTTGAAGATTCCTTCAATTTGCATTCAAACCCTTCCACTATTCATGCTTTTCAATATTTGCCCCTACCTAAAAATAGAATGTTTGAAATCTTCAAACATGCCACATGTGTGACCGGCCACAGGGGGGAGTCTTTGGTTGCTAATTTTGGCTATTTTTAGCAGCCTTCTCAACCTATAAATACCCCCCTTGGCCGCTCACTTCAAACACTACTCAAAACCATTCATTCTTCACTTTTCTCTCTTCATTGTTCTTCATTTCCTTCCCCATTCCCTTGCCGATTTCACCTCTTGAAAAAGAGTCCTTCAACCACCATTTGGAGCAGCATTCAAGTTTTCGTGGAAGCCTCAGTTCAACAAGAACAAGCGGAGAAGGAGGAGCGGAACAAACTAGTCAAGCCTCGGAAAAACACCGAATTTGATTCTTGTTCCTTATCCTTTTAATTTTATTGTTGTTATGAACATGTCTATGAAGATTTTTGATGTTGATACGTTTAATTTAATTAATATGGCTTAAATTTAATTCATATTAGGTTTATTACATTTCGTCCACTTAATTTATTAAAATTGTGTTTGTGTCGTTATAGGCCTCGGTAAGATGTTTGATTAAGTAAAACCATGACTAAGTTATTCTTGCATTATAATTGTAAGGTAACTAATGAATTAATTATTTAAACGGATTGTAATTGTAATTAATTGTCATGATACTTAGTCACTGCATGTTTAATCATCTAAGGTAGCTGAGAGTTAAATTAGCAACGGTATCTAACGATACATTAGCCTTGCATAACTTGCAAGATTATTACGATTAAACTGTTTCAAGGTAGAAATACATTGTTACCTCACGTAATCTTCTATGTCCTTATGAAGATTGAATTAATTATTTGAATTGGCATAGAGATATGTACAAGAGATTATTTTAATTTCATAAGTATGTATGTGCATTAACACATTTGCTTATTAAAATTTGCTTAACCGGTTGAATTGACATAGAGATATAGTCAAGAGATAAATGGATTTTGGCAGGTGAGTATGTTTATAAGTTAGCAAATTATCGAGTTGCCATGAATTTATTCGTAACAACATGAACATGAGTTTAGTATTTCTAAGTTAAGAAATGTAATTAATATAACACAATTATGTCATCTTGATTAAAATCATCTTTTGAAATCATGCATTGGAACTCTTATTTTCTTTTTATTTATTTTACTTAGTTAAAATCTTAGTTTTAATCACCTCCTCAAATCAAAATATTTTTCTTCACCAAGTGTTTTTAATTGCATTCATAAATAATTCTTTTCATAGTCTCTGTGGGTACGATAACTCGACATTTACTTGTCACTTTATTACTTGTTGCGATTGTGTACACTTGCACTTTTCTGAGATTAGTATGTTTAGGGTATAAAATTGAACGGGATCACAATAAATGATTTAGGGTATATTTTCGAGATTAGTATGTTTAAATAAATTTTGCCTAGGAGATTGGAACTTAAGTAGGACCGTTTGTGACCCCTCCAATCTTTCCTGGGAATTGATTTTAACATAAGTCTAGGTACTTAATTGCAACTCAATTTCAAATTTTATTTAAGTCTAGGTACTTAATTGAAATATTTTCAAAATTTGGTTGCTCTTTTTGTAAATATTAAAAATTAGATGTCTATTTTTTCTAAATATTTCCAAAAGCAATCTAGAAGAAATGTTTTTAATTTAATTTAATAAATAAAATGATAATAATTAATATATAATTATATCTATTATAATATATATTAATTATTATCAACTTTGCATAAATTTAAGATTAGTTTAAATTTGATCATATTTTATTTAATAAGTTTTTATTTTAATAAATTAATAGCAAATAATATTTAATATGCATTATATTAATTATTAATTGTTGTTAGCTTTGTGTAGAATTAGAACTTAGAATATTTTAACTATTAAATTTTTCTAAGAATTCTAATTAAACTCTTACCTTTTTTCCAATAAATTCCAACAACCTTCTTCAACATTCATCATTCATCAAACCAACCTTGATTCACCTATTCTACCATCAATCCTAGCATCCAAAAACCACCAGCAATAGCACCACCCAGCAGCCCTAGTCGGCAAGTAGTTCACCCCGCATGCACTTGGCGCACCTGGCCAGCAGCTCACTTCACACGCACCTGCCTCCATCGCGTACCGCTACTACCTTCCACGTCCTGCTCTGCACGCATCGTGCCGCACCCAGCTCCAGCTTGCACGTTCCAACGCTGCTGCTCGCTCAACATTGCTTTATGCTGCCCGCGCAGCTGCTCACACCAGGCCCTGCTACTCCCTCGTACATCTGCCCGCACGCCCAGCAGATTCCCAGCATCCGTGCGGCACACCAGCCTTGCTACTCGCACCAACACCTCACACTTAGTCGATAACCCTCCAACCATCCCTAAATTGACCTCTTTTGATTTATATTTATTTTTCTTTGAGTTCTTAATTTTTATACAATGGTGGTAAGAAAAGTTTCTCTCTTAAATTTTAATTATTTAATTTTTCAATTTATTTAATTATTAATATTTTATACTAATTAAATTTTTGAGAAAATATTTGTTTCCATCTTATGTTCAAGTTAATCATGCCTCACAAGAGAACTCGTGTCTTTTTCTAAATTGATGGATCACAAAACAAATTCCACTGTGAAGAAGCCAAAGCAAGATAAGAAAGCGTTTTCAAGAATCAATAGATGCACCCAAAAAAAGGCTTCACGCTGAAAGAAAGCAACTACATTGATTTCATGGTGCGCATTCGATAAATTACTGAAGCTCTCAATTGGGAGTTATTTTGTGATAAAAGATCTAGTGCAGATGAGGAGTTAGTTCATGAATTTTATACAAATTTGACCTCAAACGAATTAAGGAAAGTTTTTGTTCGAGGAATCAAGGTACCAATAACCTCAAACGCTATTAATGAATTTTTTGAATTACCCTATTTCGAAGATGATAAATATTCTTCCTTGATGAGAAATATTGAGACTGAAAATCTATAAGAAATTCTCAAAGAACTAACAGTTTCAGGTTCTAAGTGGATTGTGTCAAAGCAAGGAATTCACACTTGTTGTAGAGAATATTTGACACCACTAGCGAAGGTATGGTTCTATTTCATTCGATTAAGCCTTATGCCTATTTCACATGGGACTACAATTTCATTAGATCGAATGGTCTTATTATACTCGATTTTAATTTGAAAGACCATTGGTGTGGAAAAAAATCATCCTGAGAGAAATATGGAATTATGCCACTAGACGTTCTGGCCCAGCTTACTTTCCCTTTACGATAACAATTTTGTGCTTGAAAGCCAAAATTCTTGCAAACGTAAAGAAGACAGGTTATAGCCAAGGCACAATCACAGTTTGGGACCTCTACCGAATAGCTAGAGATTCTATTCTCTAGCAACGAGTTGAAGAGAGCGAGGATCTCGAAGAAGAAGAAGAAGAAGATCTCATAGAGATCGAACCAATGTAGTTAGCTGAAATCTTTGATAAGGCAGAACCAATGGAACCAATAACTGAACCTGACGTCGCAACCTCATTGTTCAGAATTAATTCGCCTCGCCCAAATCTTCGAGATAAGCTATCAAAGTTGATAGACATAATGCACAATATGCAGTGGCAGCAAGAAGCTTACTGGATATATTCAAAAATACGGGATGACTCAATAAGAAGCGCTCTTACGAAAATATATAATGACCCGTTTATTTTTGTGCCTGAGTTTCTAGATTTAATATTTAAACCATGGAGTCTATTATCGAAGAGGGGGTGAAGTGATTCATGCAAAATTAAAGATGATGGAGCAAAAGATGAGTCGGATTCTAATGGATCTTCAAATAAATAAAAAGGGGGATCTTTACCTTATGTTATTTTCTTTCTTAGGTTATTTTAGGATTAGGATCTGCTAGCATTTTTATTTTCGCATAATAAAACAAGAGGTGGAAATCATGAATAAAAATGAACAAGTTTAATATAAGAAGTGTGGCAATAGATATATACATGTCTAAGATTGGATCTAGAGAGAGCTTGGTACTTAAGTAGTCAAATTGACTCACCTGCTCTTTTTTAGAATCCTACCTGGTGTATAGTATCTATTCAACTTTAACAATGAGGACATTGTTCATCTTAAGTAGGGGGACCAAAAAATTGAAATTATTTCCTCTCAAAATAAAATTTTCTTTTAGTTATGATTAGGATATATTTTGTTCAAAAATTTAAAATTTTGTTAAGTATGCTAAACTTCAGATAAATAAAGTTTGATTATTTCAATAATTGTTATGTTAGATGAATTATGACATAATTGTATTTTTAATAAAGCATGCAAATCATACCATAAAATTTTTAGTTCCTTTGGAAAGTTAGGTATGTATGAAAGTTTAAGTCTCTAGAATTGACTTAATAGTTTCTTGAGGCGAAATCCTAGGAAGCATGGAATGTTGAAAATGATTTAGGCAACTTTTGTTTGGACCGTTTGAGCCTTTTAAGCCAACATTGATGAAATTTTATCCTTTGAAACCAACTTTGAGACTATATGGCCTAAATTTATTTGAATCCTTGAAATATTTAGCCATCACTTTTCTCTTAATTATCTTTTGTCCCAAACACTAGGCTCAGTACTATTCAGAATGTTCTTTGAAAATAAGTTTGGGGGAGTTGAAAAGAAGTATCAAATGCTCAAAAAATTGTAATACATACAGCAAAATGCTCGTGAAAAAAAAAGAACAAAAAAAGCATATGTACTTAAAAGAAAATAGATGCATAAAAGAGCATGTGAAAGCAAAGTAAGTTGGTGTATTGAAGGTAACTATTTATAAGGTCCAATTCAAGCTGAGTCTAGGGTTTTTAGCCTAAATTTTTCTAGCTTTTACTTACCCTTAACCTAGCCACGTTACAACCGTTTTAAAGACATATTGATTCAAGTTTCTATGCTACCTACATTAATGGAGAGAAATTGCTATATTCAACATATGAAGGCATAAGTTAAACTTAATGATTGCAGCTTAATCTTGAATAAGGGAATAAAAACAAATTGATAGGGATTTAACATGCCTTTATTAGGAAGCATTTAGTCTATTTTTGCTATCATAATAATAATTGAGATTAATTTGAATTATATGTATACTTAAGTAGCATAAATATCAAATTTCTTGTTCTTGAGCATAAGTATACTAAAATCATAATTTTTGGAAGAATGTTGTTCTGAAGAAAATTTTTTTTTCAAAGGTGTTTCCAAGAAATTCTTTTTAAATTTGTGCATTACTCGAGATGAGCAATGAATTAAGTTTGGGGGTGTGGAAACACGAAAATATACACACTTTTTTATGCCCTTTTTAACTCAAATAGTAAAATTCTTGTCGAAAAATATATAATAATTATAAAATAATTAAATTGCACTCAAGTTTTAAAAATTTTAAATTTTAATTAATTTTATATCAAATTTTTATTAATTTGGATTATTTTCGATAGATTTGCACAAAGGGAAAAAACGGCTCGGCTGACACTACTAGAAGCACAAAACCGAAAAGCAATTTTGAAGCATCAAGGCGATTTAATTTTTCAGCCTAAGGTGGTCCAAATTATGTGTATTAATTCATAATATAATTAATTTTAATTTAATCCAATTTAATTTGGGTTAAATAAATTATGGTTAATTAATTATGAAAATGGGCCCAGTTGAGCTTAATCGATAAAATCGATCCAACCGAGGACTAGGCAGCCCAAAAACATCCCACATGCTGACCAAATCAGCTTGTTTAAATGATTATTTTCTTGCAAAATGGCCCTTGAAGACTCCTTTAATTTTCATTCAAACCCCTCCACTATTCATGCCTTTCAATATTTGCCCCTACCTAAAAATAGCATGTTTGAAATCTTCAAACATGCCACATGTGTGGCCGGCCATGGGGGTAGTATTTGGCTACTGATATTGGTTATTTTTAATAGCCTTCTCAACCTATAAATACTGATACGAACTCGCTTACGGAATGTAATTGAGCCATTTGAAAGCCCAATCGAAAAATTAAGTTGTTCTCGTTTTAGTTAGCAAATGGATATATATTGCAAGAAGATAGTTAAAATAGGCAGCGTATAAAATAAAGATAGTTGATGGAAAATGGATAGTTGAGCTTAAAATAAGAAAGAACCCTTAATAGAGATTAAGGACCCGAATCTTATAAGTTATAAGATGATAAAATGGTTTGTTGCAAACGGACCGTGACCCACTATCTAGCGAGATAGGAACCAACGGTATCAAGTTTGAATGCCACACTCAGACGAGTGATAAGTTTGGAAAAGAAATAAGGTTGACGCCACTAGCTTAGCTAGATAAGTCAAGTTGAATCTTCAAGAAAAACAAGAGTGAATAACTCACCAAGTTATATTTCATATATGTCAAAAAGTTTAAAGTTACCTTCAAAAGGTTTACAATTGCGCTGTTTATAAGCTAACAATCAACCAGTCGAATGGGCAGGAATTAAATGAAGCTAAAGGAATTTAATTGCCAGCTAAAACAAACCAATGAATTTAACTAAGTATGGTGCCGAAACAGCCTTGGTTCATAGTGTTGATGGATGAGCTAAATGAAGCTGGATTCGATGAATGGTGGTAATGTCAAAAAGGTGCATCGAATGAGAAATAGCTAGTGAATGTACTTGCTTGTAGCCGAATGGTCTTTGAGGTGTGAACACTCGAGTTTGTGAATGTGAATAGCAAGAAACAATGAATGCTTGAAGAGGTAGCTTATTAAGCTCATACTCATTGGTTGAGGTACATGAATAGTTCGGCTGGAGAATGCACCTAGTAGCTCCCTTGATACATGCACAATCGGGTGCATGATCCTTTTTTAACTAGCTTCAATGTATCGACTAGATACATGCATATCTGGCTGAATAATAGCTCCCTTGTTCAGGCACAATTCAGGTACATGGCTCATCATTTAATATCTTCAATGTATCAGCTAAGTTCATGAACATTTAGCTCAAAATCAGCTCCCAACATTCATACTTAATTCAGGTGCATGCGCCACATTGAATGAGCTACATTGAATCAGCTTGTGCATGAATTTGTCCATCTGTATGCTTTAAATCTGTTAAGACAAATTAAAACAACTTAAAACAAAATAAACACACAATTAAATATGTAATGGACTAAAACATATTTAATAATTGTAATTCAAGCTGTAATAAACTCAAACATAATATAATGAGCTGAAATAATTAAAACGTCCAAAGTCTAGCTAGCTAAGTCAGCTAGCTTATTCGAATTCAGCTTCCAGCTAATTGAGATTGCTTCTTGTTGATTCATCCAGCTCCTTTGGAGCTTTCTCCCAAGTTTGTTCAACTAGCACCGATAAGGACTCTTTAAAACATTCAGCTCGAGCTCGAGTAATTGGTCCAACAGGAAGCTCGAGGGGATCTTGTTTGGTGTTGGCTAGGTCTGCAGGCTGGGTCACATCAAATACCACATTGGCTGTTCACTTCAAAAACATCTCAAAACCATTCATTCTTCACTTCTCTCTCACATTTCTCTCTTCATTGTTCTTCATTTCCTTCCCCATTCCCTTGCCGATTTCACCTCTTGAAAAAGAGTCCTTCAACTACCATTTTGAGCAGCATTCAAGTGTTCATGGAAGCCTCGGTTCAATAAAAACAAGCGGAGAAGGAGAAGTGGAGCAAACTAGTCAAACCTTGGAGAAACACTAGATTTGATTCTTGTTCCTTATCTTTTTAATTTTATTGTTGTTGTTATGAACATGTCTATGAATATTTGCGATTTTGATATATTTAGTTTAATTAATATGGCTTAAATTTAATTCGTGTTAGGTTGATTGCATTTCGTCCACTTAATTTATTAAAATTGTGTTTGTGTCGTTATAGGCCTCGGTAATACGTTTGATTAAGTAAAACCATGACTAAGTTATTCTTGCATTACAATTGTAAGGTAACTAATGAATTAATTATTTAAACTGATTGAAATTGTAATTAATTGACATGATACTCAGTCAGTGCATGTTTAATCATCTAAGGTAGTTGAGGGTTAAATTAGCAACAGTATCTAACGATACATTAGCCTTGCATAACTTGCAAGATTATTGTGAGTAAACTGTTTCAAGGTAGAAATATATTGTTACCACACGTAATCTTTTATGTGTTTATGAAGATTGAATTAATTATTTGAATTGGCATAGAGATATGTATAAGAGATTATTTTAATTTCATGAGTATGTATGTGCGTTAACACATTTGCTTATTAAAATTTGTTTAATCGGTTGAATTGACATAGAGATATAGTCAAGAGATAAATGGCTTTTGGTAGGTGAGCATGTTTATAAGTTAGCAAATTACCGAGTTGCCATGAATTTATTTGTAACAACATGAACATGAGTTTAATAATTCTAAGTTAAGAAATGTAATTAATATAACACAATTATGTCATCTTGATTAAAATCATCTTTTAAAATCGTGCATTGGAACTCTTATTTTCTTTTTATTTATTTTTACTTAGTTAAAAATCTTAGTTTTTAATCACCTCCTCAAATCAAAATATTTTTCTTCACCAAAGTGTTTTTAATTGCATTCATAAATAATTCTTTTCACAGTCCCTATGGGTACGATAACTCAACATTTACTTGTCACTTTATTACTTGTTGCAATTGTGTACACTTGAACATTTCCGTCGTTCCAAACCCATTGACGAAAAGAAAGATGATAAGTCGATCGATTATAACTTACTCCTTCCTTATTGATTTTCTTACTTGTTTACTTGCTTGCTTCCTTAAACAACTCATGATTATAACTTACTCCTTCCTTATTGAAATTCTTTTCTCAACTGATAACTGAAATATTCTTAATCCTTATACTCACCTGAATCTATTTATCATGCTTTTACCTAAACTTTCATGTAACATAATTTCTTTACTATCCCATTGAATTACTTGGAATACTAAGGATACTCAAGTCTCTTATCTGAATATAACATGCCAAAGATATGTCCTAGACATAGTCTTACATGGGATGTTTCCTGTACTACCAATGCCATATCCCAGATATGGTCTTACATGGGAGTTCTCATATCGGTGCCCATGCCATGTCCCAGACATGGTCTTACAGGGGACCTCATCTCGGTGCCAACGCCATGTCCCAGACATGGTCTTACATGGGACCTCTCATCTCGGTGCCAACGCCATGTCCCAGACACAGTCTTACATGGGATGTTTCCTGTACTACCAATGTCATATCCCAGATATGGTCTTACATGGGAGTTTTCATATCGGTGCCCATGCCATGTCCCAAACATGGTCTTACGGGGGACCTCATCTCGGTGCCAACGCCATGTCCCAGACATGGTTTTACATGGGACCTCTCATCTCGGTGCCAACACCATGTCCCAGACATGGTCTTACATAGGACCTCTCTTAATTTCAATAATGTCAATGTCATGTCCCAGACATGGTCTTACACTGGCTCACATATCGATGTCAATTCCATGTCCCAGACATGGTCTTATACGAGATCGCACGCTGATGCCATATCCCAAATATGGTCTCATTCGGAAATCACATATCACACGTTGCCACAGTCCAACCATGGTCTTTTCCGTCAATTCATCACATATCACTGAATGAAAGTACTCATTCCTGTGTTCTACTCAATTTGATCTTTCAATTCAATTTTCATACTATTACAATATTCATGGTTCAATAGCAAAGGCATAAAACAAACATCATATTATTTCTAATTTAACAATTAAACATAAGATTCTATCATATAAACATACTGATTACACTTATTCAAGCAGGTGTACATAAACATACATTCCATCTATTTGCGTATATTTACTTACCATATTTACTTAATCAAATATGTTGAGCACATAACATCATATGCGCGCCAAGCAAACGCGGATGAGCATATCACCATATAAACTTTCATTTTATTCTACGTTTCTATATTTCTCAACTCATGGTTGTCTTACTTCATACGTTAACACATACTTATCATGAATTTTCTATTCATAACTTTCTAAATTTCGTTTCATCATAAACACATTTCAATCACCTCAACGTAATTTTTTTTAGCATTATTGGAAACAACTCAGTTAGAAGTCATCTCTGTCTTACAAAACAATTTCATTCGAGTCGAAAGATAGTACATTATCACGAGTAATAAAATGGCATGTATAGCTAAACTCACATACGCTATGTTAGTCCAAGAACCGACTAAATCATAGCTCTGATACCACTAAATGTAACACCCCAAACCCGGTCTAAACGTTATGACCGAATCTAGCGATGTCACATTGTAACACCCCTTTCCCGTATTCGACGCCGGAATAGGGTACGAGGCATTACTAGAAGACATACATTTGCATACGTATTAAACCGAGTTACAAAATTTCATCCGAATTAAAACTTTTAAATTATTAACGTGCTTTTATAATTTTTTACAACATATCCTCGAAATTTTATATTCATAACAAATAGGGCCTACGAGACCCAATATTTACTCATGTAATTCAAAGCTTCATTTTTATTTCATTCAATTCACAATTTCTCATGTTCACAATTCAAATCAATTTCTCAATCCAATATATATATTTCAATCATCTAAGAATATAATTCAAGTTACACGAACTTACCAGGCTAAATTACAGAAATACCAAAATTCAGGGACATTTTGGTAATTTTTTATTTTCCTCGAACTTTCACCCAATCTTGATATAAATTAATATTTCATTCAATTTATTAATTTAAATAATAAAACAATTTATTTCATGCAATTTGGTCACTTTTTGACATCTTTACCAATTTACCCTTAAAATATTACTTTTATTCAATTTAGTCCTTGAACCTAAAACATGCAAATTGGCCATTTTTAATGAGAACTCATGCTAGTTGAAATCATTTATTTTCCTCCTCCTCCTCTCCATTCCACATCCTTAGTGTATAATATGCTTATATGTAAGATTATCTATAATTCCACCATTTATTTATATATTAATTCAAAGTTGTCCACTTGAGTTATAGTCACTAAATTATTTATATCTTGAGCTACGAAACTCCAAATTAAGATCCGCTAAATTCATATGAAACTATACTCACATATCTTCTTACCATAATATTTTTAGAAATTTTTGTTTAGACAATAAGTATATTTTATTCTTTAAAGATTCCCTATTTCACTTGTTTGACAGTTTGACCCCTCTTCACTAAAAATTAATTATCTGTTTGTAAAAATTTGGATGATGTTTCTGTTTGTTTCTATTGAAAATATACTAATTAAGGATTTTAAACATATGAATTTAAGTCTCTAATTATTTTTATTCAATTTTTATGATTTTCCAAAGTCGAATAGAGGAACCCGAATTCATTCGACCTTGTCTTACAAAATTTATTTTATATCATGATTTAAAATTCCATTACTTACACCGTTTCTTCTATGAGAAACTAGACTTAATAAGATTTAATTCCATTTTTATTCAAACTCTAATTCGATTTCCACAATTTATGGTGATTTTTCAAAGTTAACCTACTCTTGTTGTCCAAAAGCTGTTTTAGTGCAAAATGTTGATTACTAGGTGTATAACTCTCTTATTCCCTTTCTCTATAATATTTCCCATCACTTTCACTTATTTCTCTTCACTAATATATCAAGAACTTAAGACCTTATATAAGAAAAGTCTACTATAACATTATTTCCATGCTTTTTCAATAATATCAAACTTAAAAATATATTGAAATCTTGATGTTCTTACCTTGTGCTATTGATTTCAATCTTTAACTTGATTTTCTCTCTCCTCCAGCTTCTATTTCTTGAATCTAACTTGATATTAGCTCCCCATTGTCTCCTTATCAATTTTCTCTCTTGGTGGCTATGGAAATTTCTTTGATTTCTAAGTGAAAATGGTGAAGTTTTGGTGGGAGGACCAAATTGTAAAGAAAGGAAAACTTCTTTCTTTTTCTCTCTTCTCACGTTGGTTGCATGGAAAAGATTATAATTTTTTCATCATCTTTCCTCCCTTTTATATTAATCATTTAATAATAAAATAATACTAAAAATCTTAATAAAATATAAATTAAATAACATTTATCTATTTAATTAATTAAAAATATCACAAACATCATCATTACCTTATAGAATTCTCTCTCTCTATTTGACCATTTTGCCCTTTATAATCTTTTGAAATTCCATCCTTGAGTCATCACTTAATTTGGTAAAATTGCAATTTAGTCCCTCAAAATTCTTCACCTTTTCAATTTGGCCCTAATTCATCCATTTTCCTTAGTTTCTAGATTATTCCACTCTTAAAATATTTACACTATTGGTCTTTCAACTTTTTTGTATTTAAACTTTAACCCCTCAAATTTTGAGTATTTACTCTTAGGCAACAAAACTTTTCTCACTTTTGCAATTTAATCCTTTCTTAAATTAATATGTCATAATATACTTCCCAATGTTGACATAACTCAATATTACCCTTTTTATCACTTTATTTCCTTATTTTACTATATCAAGGATATTATCTTACTTTCTTACTGTAGCAATTTTCGGGGTATTACATCATTAGTATGCCCAAAAGGTTTACTTGAAAACGTATTGGTTAAAGTGAGGAATTTTATCATCCCAGTCAATTTTGTAGTCCTTAACTTTGAGGAAGATCAAGAGATTCTCATACTATTGGGTAGGTCGTTTTTGGCAACTTTTAGATCGACCATTGATCTCAAGAAAATGAATTAACAATGAAAATCGATGGTGAAAGTTTCCCTCATACATGGATGAAAGTGGCTTGAGAATGGAAGATAAATGATGGAAAATTCTACATTTTTCTCATCAAATATCTAATTATTTAATTAATATAAAAATATAATATCAAAACAATATTAAAATAATCCAACCAATAATTTTTCAACACCTTTCATCCTTAATTATTACATTTAATATTTATCCAAATTGAGAAATGACCATTTTGCCCTTCATAATTCTCTACATTTCCATCCTTAAATCACTATTCACTTTTGGTAAATTTATGGTTTAGTCCCTTATATTTCTTCACTTATTCAGTTTGGCCCTTATTTAGCAATTTTATGTCACCGGGACTTTTAGGTTATTTGCACTTTTGGTCCTTCAACTTTCCATATTTATACTTTTCCCTAAATTTTGAATATTTACACTTGAATTACAAAAATTTTCACATCTTTACAATTTAGTCTCTACCTTAAATTAATAGATCACGACATACTTCTTAATTCAACTTCTTTTTTTTTTTTTTTTGCATCCATCAACCTTCTTTTTTATCATTTATATTCCTTATTTTACTTTACCGAGGAATCCATTATGCATGATCCTCTCTTTATACTATGTTTATAACATAACAATTTTAGGGGTGTTGCATAGATCCTCTAAAGGCTCACTCGCAAGGCTTCTCTTCTACACTATTTTCAAAACTAAATCGAGCCAATCGATTGGCTCGAGAATCGACTAGGATACTTGTTTGAAATAAAATAGTTCGACTAATTATTAATATTTTAATTTTTAATAATTTATTCAATTAAATTAGTCAGATAGGTTAAATCGTTCGATCTAACCACTGATTTTATTCTGAAAACCTTGCTCTTCTATCAATTTGAGATGAGGTTTGAAATATCGATGTTAGAAAACCAAATAGAAGTTGGTTGAATGAGATGGTTTGACTTTTTTTTGTTTTAAAATAGGTTTAATGACAAATTTGGCCACTAACATTTACATGTTTTGTTAAAATGGCCCTAATTGTATTTTTGAGTCTTTTTTTGCCATAAACCTTTATTCTTTTTTTTTTCAAATTGCATTTTTTAACAGATTTGGTGAATATACTATTAAAAAAGTCAATGGGATGATGTGGGATTTCATATGTGGAATATTTTAATGAAATATAATTTATTGCTTAGATAACCCAATAAAATAATTACATGTGGAAAATAATAAAATAAATAATTGATGAAGTTTTAAAAATAACTCTTAATTTAAAGAAGATAAACGTAATTATCTGAAAAAGGTTTCAAAATGAATTGCACACATTCAAGATTTTTGGTTTGATTTATTAATCATCTTTTGAAACTTCTAAGTAAACAAACGTATCCATTCATTTTGAAACCATTTTTAAAGATAATTACGTGTATTTTCTTTAAATTAAGAGTTATTTTTTAATTTCATGTATGGTTTATTTATTTTATTATTTTCACATCTATTTATCTTATTGGGTTACCTAAGTAATAGATTACATCTCATTAAAATATTCCACATATGAAATTCCAAAACATCTCGTTAACTTTTTAACAATAGTTTCATCAAATCTATTAAAAAGCAATTTTAAAAAAAATAAAGGTTGATGGTAAAAGAAAGACTCAAAAATACGATTAGGGCCATTTTGACAAAACATGTAAATGTTAATGGCCAAATTAGTCATTAAGCCTTTAAAATATTTGAAAGTTGTATTTGACGTAATATAAGTTATAAAATTATTTGTAATTAATAAAATTGTATTTAATTTAAGGGTAATTTTTTTTCGAAAACAATTTAAGGGTAATTAATTGATATAAAAGAGGTGAAAATTTTAAGTGCAATTGAGATTTTAAAGCATTTTTTTTATTTACTAATTTTTAAGGGTAAATTATTTAGTCATTTAATTATATGAGGTTATTCTATTTTGTTCATTAAATTTTAAAAATAATCAATCAAATCATTAACGTTACAAAATTGATCATTTTAATCACCTGTTGTTAAATCAGTAATGGCATTGGTGATGTGGGTTTTCATAATTAATTTAAAAATCCACATTTTACACGTGTAATTTCCCTTTCTTGTTCTTTCGCATTTTCCCATTTCTTTCCATGTTCTTTAATTTTTTTTTCATTCACATTTATTTATTTTTTATTCATTCTTCTTCTTACCACATTTTCCTCTCCTTCGCTGTTTCTTCTTCTCCATTTATCCTAGCCACCACTACCATAAGTCACCGCCGTCCATGGGCTTCCGGTGGCCTTCTCCGGCCAACAAGCTAAAGGGAGCAAGTTGAGCAAATGGGGAAAGAAAGAGAGGGAATATTGAATGGTTAATAGAATGTGGTGATGGAGGGACGGAGGTCAATCTCCTGGGTCAGTAGGTTTGAGCCAACGCGTCTGGGTCCATCATCATCACGGCCCAGACCTCCCCTCCCACTCTGCCTCTTTGTTGTTGTTCTCCAATCAACCTCTGTGTGATGCCGTTGCCCCCTGCATTTTTCCATCGTTATATACTTTTGTTGTTCATTGTCGTACCTCTTATCATTTATATTATATAGTATTAATTATATAAGAGTATATGACACCTTGATTGCAGTGCTTTTACTGTAATTCGAGCTTTCATCTAGTCCATGAAAATGGGATACGATCCATTGGATCAAGATTCTTTTGTTTTTTGTGAATTTCTTTTACCTGGGTGGACCAATGACTCTGTCAATGGGCAACATAAACACCGATAGGCTGGAATTCTCTTTCCAGGCATTGGGATAATACTCTCAGGGCAAACTTTCCATAGCCTGTTTCATTTTTTAAAAAAAAGCATACTGCTAAATTATTCGCACTAATAATTTCAAACTTGGGGTTGGTATATAAGTTTCTGATATTCTTCAATGGGTGAAACTTGAAATTTTACATTTTTCAGAGAAACCAGCAATGCCATTGAGTGAAGCAGAGCAGCCGATGAAGAGAATGGTTCCTTTTCCTCTTTCCACCATACCGGGGAGTACTTTTCATTCATTCATTCATTAGCATATTACAACCAAAAGTATAAATTCCTCCGAAAAACGAAAAGGCAACTGAAGAAAACCTGTGAAACAAAGCTAGTTACATAAATAGATGGGATATTTTCTATTTGGAGGACTGGGTGGGGGAAGTCAGAAGAGGGTACCTTTTGAACGCAAAGGAAAGCACCAATGGAGGACACAGGGAGAGATTTCTCAAAGCAAAACAAGCCATGGCTTGTTGGCCAGAGAAGGCCATGGACAGCGGTGACTCATGGCAGTGATGGCTAGGATAAATCGAGAAGAAGAAACAGAGAGGAAAATATGAGAAGAAAGAATAATAAAATAAAGAAAAGGGAAAATGGGTTTTTATTTTTCTGAATAATATGAAAAAAAAAAATTTACGGGTATAATATGAAAAAATTTTATTTATCAGACTAAGGCTTCCTTTGGTTTGGCTTTTAATGCCAACGAGGTGCAATTGGGGGGAAAATATTAATGCCAGTGAGGTGCAATTGGGGGAAAATATGGTACTAACCTCACTGTCATGCTATTTGGTTCAGCAGGTCAGTCCAGTGAGTTTGCATCTCCACCACGCTGGTTAGCTGAAAATCAGTTGGAGATTTCAGCAGCAATGGAAGCCTAACTGAGCTGTTGGTATTTTTAACAGACAAAAATACCCTTACTTTTATTTAGTATTTTATCATTTTATCCTTGAAAGTTAAACTAATTTCTTTCCCAATCTTATTTTTCTTCAGATTTGGCAGCCAAATTCTGCTGAAAACGGCGAAAGCTCTTCAACTCCTGCTCTTCAACTCTTCCTCAATTGACACTCCTACAAAACCCCACCAACAACAAGCAGACTCAAAGAAACTCTGTTTTTCGACTCATCCTATCAATCTTGTTCTCAACTTTGATCTGGTAATTCAAAACCCTTCTTTTTCCACTTTATATATGTGTTTGAATTGTATCAAAGTAGTTTCTGTTTTTCCTTCTCATCTTGTTCTTAGCTAAGAAAATAATAACTATCCGGGTTCATTTGTTTGTGTGTGAGGTAGAAATATTAAACTATAAAAGGCTTCCTTGTGACCACATATACTAACATCCTGAAGGTAGAAATATTAGGATTTTATTAGATAATGGTATACAGAGAACAATATACGACTATAGCAATAGAAAAGAACGTGACGGGTTACCAGGCAAAGACATTATTAAAAATATATCACATATAGGAGTCCAGGATACCAAAGGCTTTACTGGCAGTGTCATGACATAACATATGTGATTTTATTAGATAATGGTTCTTTAATACTTTTTGAGGAAGACTATAGTTCACTCATGTCTATATTTGGTGATTATCATTTAGCACCAAATGTAATTACTACTTTAGCCATACACATGTACTATTGTTTGCCATCATCTCCACCATACTTCGTTTCTTTTCTATGGATCAATTCCTTTGGTTTTCGAGATATCTTATTTTCCACTCTACCATCTGAAGCCATCTCCAACATCTTCTCTGCAAGTTCATCGACCTCATGCTTGTTTCCTCTTTTACCTAAGTCATCAACCACGTGCATGAATGATGCAGGTCAAATTTGTATCCTTTGATAATCAACTTGTGCAAAATACCACTAGCTTCCTCTAACTTCCCATCTTTACAAAGTTTTTCAATGAGATCCTTATAAAGGAAGTTTCCCAGATGAAAAGATCTATCTAATGCAGCTTCAAAGATCACTTTAGCTTCTGAAAGTAGCTCACTAGAAAGCAACTTATTGAACATTAAACTATAAAAGGCTTTCTTGTGACCACATATACTAAGACCAATCTCGAATAACTCCTTCGCTACTCCAAAATCACTTTCCTTGCAGAAAGCTTCTATTAACATCCTGAAGGTAGAAATATTAGGATTTATACCCATTTGCAACATGTCATCCAAGATAGAAGTAGTGTCCTGTATTTTCCCATTTTTGCAAAGAGATTGAATAATGTTATTGTATATGCAAACATTAGGAGTAATCCCTCTTTCTCTCATCTCATCGACAAGTCCATAAATTTCAAATATTTGATTTTTACTTCCTAAGCCAAGTATCGTTGAATTATAAGTCCATGCGCTCTTATTACATCCTTTTTCTCCATGTCCTTGAGAACTCAAATGCAGATGAAATCTTTCCTTCTTTACAGAAAATATGGATGAAAGTATCAAAAATAACTGCATCGGGTTGCAAGTTTTTACCCATCATCTCTCTGAATTTCTTTTTAGCTTCATCTATCTTTCCTGCTTTGCATAGAGCACTAATTATGATAGAATATGTAACTAAAATCAGGAATACATCTCATGCTACGGCTAACACCATCAACTAGGCCAACAAATGAGTTCCCAATGTTACCTAGAGAAGCACTTCCATGTGTCCACATCTCATGTGCAATTTCCATAGCTTTGTCCAATTTCCCACTTTTACACAAACCATCAATTACAATATTACAGGTCATAGTATCCACACCATAGCCTTTTTCATTCATCTTTTGCAATAACTCTTCTGCCTCCAATATTTTACCCTCTTTCCATCGGCTATGCAGCAAAATATTACAAGTGTAAGTGTTAGGGACACAACCATTTCTCATCATCTCATTTATAATAACATTTTCTTCAGATAACTTCCCTTTACGACAGTAGCTGTGCCGTAAAGTGTTATAAGTTACTGTAATGGCCCAAATTCAAGGTTATCGGAATAGTGGTTTCGTAACCACAAATCCTATTTAAAGAGAAATTTATTTTAATATTTTTGCATGAATATTGATATGATAGGAAAATCGTATGAAAATATAAATAGAAGAATTTTACCAATTTAGTGGTTAGTTAGAAAAATAAATTATTGAAGAAATTGGGTAAAAACAAGGTATCGAGACCTCGATCTCCTAAAATCGAGTCAAAAATATTTTTATAAATATTTATGAAGTGTTAGTAATATGGTATTAAAATTTTGTTAGAAAATTTTAATGTTTGGGTAGTCAATTAAGTGAAAAGGACTAAATTGAAAAAGGTGTAAAAGTTACTAGAAGGATTAAATAGCTCAATTGTTAAATGAGGAGGGACATAAATTGCAAATAAGCCCAAAATAAGATATTTTGGGCGGCATACGCTGAGAAAAATCAGGAGAATTGAAGAATTAAGGGTAAATTTGGAATATTGCAAATTTTACTTTAAAAGTTAGGACTAAAGTGTAATATCTAGAATTCTCTTTATTTTTCTGCATTCTCATCAGCCAAAAAACATCCTAAGGGTTTCTTCAAGTTGTTTTTCATAATTTTTGCACCAAGTGAGTTAATCCTTGCCTTTTTCTTGTAATTTTTGTGTTTCTAAGACTTTTACAACTAGGTCCTATTACTAAATTCATTATTTTTTGATTTTATGAATGAATTTGAAAGTTTCTATGAATATGTGCTGGAAGTTTATGATGAAATAGGATGAAATTTAAGCTTTAATTTGTTTATGAGATGATTTTATTAGGTAATTTCAATAGAAATTGATTTGTAGGACTTAATTGTGAAAAAGTTTGGAATTAAAGTCTAGTGCTAAAATTCTAATTTCCAAAAGTTATAAATTAGTTTAAAGTGAAAGAATAAAGTGTTGGTTGAGAAAAATCAGCTCAATTGAGAGGTTAATTGAGCAGGGATGGAATTATCATTTATTGAAAGCTTAGGGAAAGAATGGTAATTAACATTATGCACTAAAACAGTTTTGGACAGCAGCAGTAGTCTAACTTTGAAAAATCACCAAAAATTATAGAGATCGAATTAGAGGATGAATAAAATATTAAATTAAATCTTATTAAGTCTAGTTTCTTGTAAAAGAAACGTTGTAAGCAATGGAATTGTAAATCATGAGATATAATAGATTTTGTGAGACAAGGTCAGAATGAATTCGGGTTCCCTATTCTAAATTTGGAAAATCATTAAAATTGTACAAAAATTATTATGAGTTATAATTTATATGGTTATAATCTTTAATGAGTCTATTTTCATGAGAAACAAATTGAAATATCATCTGAATTCTTTACAATGAGATAATTAAATTTTAGTGAAGAGAGGTTGGAACTGTTGAATAGTGAAACAGGAGAAACTTTAAAGAATAAAATGTACTGATTGGCTAAACCAAAATTTATGAAAATTTTATGGTAAGAATATATGTGAGCCTAGTTTTGGGGAAAATTAGTGGATCTTAATTTGGAGTTCCGTAGCTGAAGATATAAATAAATTTAGTGACTGTGACTCAGTGAGACAGCTTTGAATGCACTATAAATAATAATGGAATTATAGAGAATGTTACATATGAACATGAAAAGTATTAGATTAATGATTAAATTTATTTATTTAGATCCGGAAAATTCAAATACGAAGCAAGATCGAGGAAAAGAAAAAGTTCGGGATTAGTAGATTTTTGGTTACGAACAAGTGTCGAGGTAAGTTCGTGTAACTTAAATTATATTCTTAAATGCTTGAAATATATTTTTCTTGATGTGAATATGATTTAGATGTTTATTTTATGATAATTAATGAATTATTGATATTCTTGATGAAAAGAGAAAATAAATCTCGATTGAATGAAAGGAAAATTCTATGGATCTCTGAAAAGGAATTGACGGTAAAAAGGATCTAGCCCGGACGGGTGATCCTATTCTGATATAGCCCTCCCGAAGAATATGTGGAAAATGGATTTAGCCCGGATGGGTAATCCAAATTAGGGTCTAAATTTAGCCTGGACTGGTAAGTCAGATCCAAGCTCATTAGAGTAATTGTCGTTGCAGGGGATTTAGCCTGGAATGGTAATCCCGACAATACTCTATGAGTTCATATTATAGGGGATTTAGCCTGGACTAGTAATCCCGCTGTAAGGATGAGGTTCGCGGGAGTGTGCTCTCTCAAACAGAAATGTGCGCACATGAATATGAATTGACGAACCCGAATTTGTACACTAAAGTGTACCCCTAAAAATCCATCGAAATTTTGAAAAATTCAACGGGATAAATATGGAAAAATAACAAGGGAATGGAAAATATGGAATTGAAGAGCTCATCAATCATTTGTCTTTGTAATGAATTTATATGATGTTTACTTAACTAATGCAAAAGTTGAGTTTGTATGTGATAGGTATATGTTTATGTGAATTTAATGTGTGCTTGTGTTATTAAATGATAGGTGCATAATATGGTAAGTATAATTCTTGTTGTATGAACTTACTAAGCACAATGTGCTTACCCCGTTCTTTTTTTTTTCTCTATTTTGTAGTGCTCGGGAGCTCGAAGGTTGGAGATTAGTCGGAGCTTTATCACACTATCAACCCATATCTTTTGGTATTTGAAAATGACTTATTTTGAAAGAATGACATTTATAGACTAAATACCAATATTACATAGAAATGAATGTTTGTAACTTAGCTGTTGGTATGGTTAGAGTAAGTATAACTTTGAGATTTTGTGAAAAATTTCTTATGGCTTCGATTTAATATCAGTTTAGTCCCGATGTATGTTTTAGGCTTCGGTGGCCCATCCAAGGGACGTCATGACATGATTCGATAAATGAATAGTAATTAAACTCGTAATAACAGAAAATTTAATTCAGTAAAATATGGTAATGCCTCGTATCCTATTCCGGTGACGGAAACGGGTAGGGGGTATTACATTTGTTGGTATCAGAGCTACGGTTTAGCCGGTTCTCGGACCGACGTAACAAATATGAGATTAGCTATACATGCCATTTAAATTATTATTGATAGTGTGATATCTCCTGACCATTTGAAATGTGATTTTCTTATAGTAAATGTCTGCCGACCGAGCTCAACCCGAGGAAGCCGGGAGTCATGCTCCAGCTTCAAAACAAAGAGAAGCTGAAGCTACTAGTAGTAGAAGGTCCGAGACAAGGGACCAAAATGAAGAAGCTAAAATGGTCTTCTATCAAATGATGAATGAATGGTTTACTCAGTATATATATAAGAACTAACCATGTAGTGCAGCAAACTCAAGATCCCCCTCCTCCTCCTTCATCAGTTCCCAAGATTCCGCAGGGTACAGGTGTCGAATCTATCAGAAAAGGGAAAGCTCCGGTTGATAAAATTAGAAAATATGGGGCAGAAGAATTTAGAGCTACAGTTAATGATGATCCCGAACGAGTTGAGTTTTGGTTAGATAATACTATTCAAGTTTTGGAGGAATTATCTTGCACACCAGAAGAGTGTCTAAAATGTGCGGTATCATTTCTAAAAGATACAGCTTACCACGCACATGAATATGAATTGACGGACCCGAATTTGTACACTAAAGTGTACCCCTGAAAATCCATTGAAATTTTGAAAAATTCAACGGGATAAATATGGAAAAATAACAAGGGAATGGAAAATATGGAATTGAAGAGCTCATCAATCATTTGTCTTTGTAATGAATTTATATGATGTTTACTTAACTAATGCAAAAGTTGAGTTTGTATGTGATAGGTATATGTTTATGTGAATTGGATGTGTGCTTGTGTTATTAAATGATAGGTGTATAATATGGTAAGTATAATTCTTGTTGCATGAACTTACTAAGCACAATGTGCTTACCCTGTTCTTTTTTTTTCTCTATTTTGTAGTGCTCGAGAGCTCGAAGGTTGAAGATTAGTCGGAGCTTTATCACACTATCAACCCATATCTTTTGGTATTTGAAACTGACTTATTTTGAAAGAATGGAATGTATAAACTAAATACCAATATTACATAGAAATGAATGTTTGTAACTTAGCTGTTGGTATGGCTAGAGTAAGTATAACTTTGAGATTTTGTGAAAATTTTCTTATGGCTTCGATTTAATATCAGTTTAGTCCCGATGTATGTTTTGGGCTTCGAAGACCCATCCAAGGGACGTCATGACATGATTCGATAAATGAATAGTAATTAAACTTGTAATAACAGAAAAATTAATTTAGTAAAATCTGGTAATGCCTCGTATCCTATTCCGGCGACGGAAACGGGTAGGGGTATTACAGTTACTGTATAAGGGGAAAGACCACTCCTTACAATAAAACCCATCTCATTCAGCAAGCAACCTTTCTCAGGCATTTTATCAAACAACTCTCGGGCATCCTCCAAATGACCCAAATCACATAACCCACAAATCAAAAGATTAAAAGTATAAGTCTCCGGAGAAGTGTATTACTCAAAAACAGAGTTCGAGTCAATAGCATATAAGATATATCTGAAGTTTTCATTGCCTAACTAGCCTAACTCTATTGATAATGGAGAGACCGAGCTTCTATTTTCTATTTATACATGCTGCCATTCTGTCACCAAGTCATTTCTAGTGATTAGCAACGTTTGAACCCTTAGTCCAGTTTTCTAGAAGCAGAACACCTAACATTCTTGATACTAAATGCTTTCAGCACTACAATCCTAAAAAATGAATGCGTTTCATCATCAACGGTATGTATCCAAATCCTTCCACTGACCAAAACTCAATTCAATTGCCTAGGTTGACACTCAAAAGTCAAAACTACTAAAAGCCTCATCTCCCCTTTCCACTGTATTATTAGTTTATTACCTAAAATGTACATTAGTGGGGAACAATGAATAATTATGAATAATACAAGGTTACCAACAGAATTTAGAAGAATTTAACCTACTGTTTGTAAAAGGAAAGAAAGGCCCCTGCATTAAATGTTTGGTAAAGCTCAATTAATTCAGTACAAAACTAATGGGAACTTTAAAGACATACTATTATAAATATAAATATAATATATAAATATTAAAATAAAACTAGCATTCATGTTATTTTCTAATTAGTAAATAATATTAGGATGCTTCTTTTAGTGTTTGGATGATACATTATAAATATTTTATATTTAAAATTTATTTAATTGATATTCATATATATTAAATACCAATTTAAAAAATTATCCATGCTACCTCATTTTAAAATGCAAAAGAAGTCATCTGGGTAAACCACAAACATAAATAATAGATGTATTAATGATTTTGTGAATGTTATCCAACTCTCCTCTTAATGATGAAATATAACTTAACTGTTATTCATTATATTTGATTTCTTCTATCTCACTTTTCTTTTATAAATAGAAAAAGCTCTTCTATTTTAATTTTTCATAAAATCGGTAGTTTAAAGCAAAATTAACATTTCAAATTCATGTATTTATTATGAATTAGAAGAATTTTGATAAAGTTGAAGATGAGATTATTGTAATATTAATCTTTAAAAAATAGTTTTGATGAAGAAGAGGTAGGAAGGCCACATATACTAATCATTATCTAGGATATTTTTTCACAAGGTCTCCATTGAAAGCATTAAAAATGGACAAAAAAGATATATAAATAATAAAGTGTTTTCTCTTTGATACAACATCCAAAGAGAACATTGTACAAACAGATGGAAGGCGAGTTTTGTGGGAACATTTTTCTTATAGATTGAAACTGGGAAAATGCTTTATCAAAGAAACCCGATTTGGCCAAGAGATTAACAAGTGAAATGAAGGGAGGAATAGACTTTTCTTGAGGCTGTGAGGATAAGAGAAGGAGGTGAGGATAAGGATAAGAGATTAACAAGTCACTTTAGTCCAGTTATAAACAAAGTTAAAGCTTTCCAAAGATAAACTAGAACGGTAAATAAAAATTTGATGACTAGTGTTGCTAAGAAAAACCAACTGCTCTAGTTTGCTTACACTTTTGAAAAAATAGTCATAATCAATTATCCTTTCTATATCCTCGTTATTGTTTACAATGGATCTTTGAGAATTTTTTCTTTAGTGTTCATATTATGGCTTTCATCCATTCGTGATGTGTTATTCTTATTTTTTTATGAAACTATATTATTATATCTAATTATATACTTATGGTTTTATGTCGGTTGACATTTAAAATCAAAATAATAATAATAGATGGTAAAGACATGAAATTTTGTGGAGGGAGATAGTACCTTAGCAACAAAAGCTATTTGGGATGATGAGCTGACGTTGATATTTTGTGAACTTCACGTGAATGAAGTCAATGCTGGTAATAGACCAACAACTCATCTAAACTCAAAAGATGGGAAAATGTCATTGCTCTTTTTCAAAAAAAACACAAAAATTATGGAAAACCTCAATTGAAAAATAAGTGGGATACATTAAAAAGGAATGGAGGTTATGGAGGAGTTGCTTAAGGAATCTCTGGTATTGGATGGTGTCCATCTAAAAGACGGTCGATGCTACCAAAGAATGGCGGGCTGCAAAAATTGAGTTAGTGTTAACTTTATCATTATTTTAATGCATAAAGTTTATTGAAATTAATAATTTACAATTATAAAATCTTAGTATAACATTTAACATTTAACATGTTATGTAGGAAAATCCTGATTTTAAAGGATTTAAGAAGAAAGGAATTGAACCACGATTGAATGAGTTAATGTGGCAAATGTTTGGTGGCATTGTAGCCCTTTGGAGAGAACGCATGGGCACCTTCGTGCAGTGTTCTTCCAAGTGGGGTTCCTATGGGAGATGATGCACCTAATGAGGGATTTGGTGATTCAGATGAACATAGTAACGAGAATGAAGGTATTCCTCCTGATGAGGTACCATCAAACCCTTCTCATGAAATTCCTAATCGAAGAAAGCAAACACTTGGGGTTGTACACGGTAAAGGAAAAAAATCAAGTTCAAGTAGAAAATCATTAAGAAATACATTAACTACTCAGATTGAGAAATTGTGTGAGAGTATGGCTAGTCCAAGGAAGTCAGTGAATGAAATTATTTTTCCTCACTCTCAATATACTATTTCAAATGCAATGGAAGCTTTGCGTGCTTTGGGAGATGAAATTCCAAAAAAAGATGAACTGTACTATTTTGCCACCAAAATGTTCCAAATACCGGTGAAACGAGAAGTGTTTTTGAACTTAGATCTAGATGATAGGGTTTGGTGGCTTCGACGTGAGTATGCTGAACAAAATCCAATTGCATCATTTTCATCCTTGGTAGCAACATCCTCATTTCCCTTCCAACCATACCATCAACCACCTCAACCATAAGCTCCTTAGAATTATTATTGTAATATAACTATACTACTTTTTTATATGTAAAACTAATGTATGATACTTTTTATGTTTGGAATTTTTATGCTATGCTTTTAATCAAAATTAAAAGTATAATAATTAAAATTAAAATTTTAAAAGAATATAAGAATCTTTGACATATTTAAGCTTATAATTATACACAGCGATGATGCATTAAATACAAGTCCAGATAATAAAACAATGTATCAACTAGCTTAAAATGACATAAATGTTTAAAAAAAACGTAAAGGCTAAAAGGCAAGTAGTGAGTCTTGAAACGGTTGTAATAGGCATTATGAATAGAGATTAAAGGCTAGGAAATGGAAGTGCAGCCATACCAGATGAAATTCAGGGTGAATTTGGATGGGCGGTGCGTTTATCTGGGTTAGTGTAAAAACAGTGGTGGCGGTGAGATTAGATATCTTGTGGCGACAACATGGCGTGAGATAAAAGTAAGTTAAACACACATACCGCAACCAATCGCCCATCCATACTAGAGGTGCTCATGGTAGGCAGTAGGGTTTGGGCAGCACCATAAAAATTTTTGCCCTACCAAAATATGGGCCTAAGATTTTGCCAGGCCCACGAAAAAATCATAAGCCGGGCCGGCCAGCCCATTTTATTTTAAAATTTTAAAAATTAAAAAGTATTTTAAAAATATTTTAAAATTAAAAAATTAAAAATATATATTTTAAAAATATTTTAAAATTAAAAAAATTTAAAAAAGTATTTTAAAAATATTTTAAAATTTAAAAAAAATAAAAAAGTATGTAAAAAATATTTTAAAATTAAAAAAATATATATATTTATTATATCGGGCCGGGCCGGGCCCGGGCCAAAAAAGTGGTGCCCGAGGCCCGGCCCTTTTTCTAAACGGGCCTCGTTTTTTTGCCCAAGCCCATATTTCGGGCCTATATTTTTACCCAAACCATCTCATATTTCGAGCGGGCCGTCGGGCCGGGCCGCCCGGCCCATGAGCACCTCTAATCCATACCCACCCTCAAGCATTAAATTACTTACTATTTCACTATATGAGAGTTTAAGTTCATTTAATTTTTTTCGTCTAAAATAGATATTATTATATGCGCTTGCGGTGAATACTTTCAGTTATATATATATATACACAAAGTCGTAGTCGCAAATGGAAGATACTATCATTTGGATTAAAATTTATGCACAACGGAATTTAAGCTTTAAATTGCTATTTGCACCATGTGTGAGTTCATGCTCATTTAATTTTTTCTTTCTAAAATAGATATTATCTGTACAATTTTGTCAACTTCGTCTTTTCCTTTAAAAGTATATAAATAATTTTAATAAATTATAAAATTAATTTTTCATATTTAAATAAAAACATAAAATTTTAATAATTATATTTAAAAAATAAAAAATCATATTTTTTAATAGTTTATTTTAAAAAAATACAATTTATGATTAAAATTTTCATCACTAATATACCAAAAAAGCATATCTTATATAAAATTATTATAGATAAAATTGAGAAAAAAAACCGATTTTGCAGCTCTACCGCGGTCTTTTTACTCCTTGTAAACCATGAAATCACCAAATGACCTCTTATTACATTGACCGACACTTAAAGCACCTACTATTAGAAACTTTAACTCTTAAATATTTATAAGATCAGGTTAAAGCACAAGCAAAATCTCTGCTCAATCTCAAAGTAACCCTTTGAGTCTTATAGGCAGTGTTTTACCAGGAAAAATGCTTTTACATTGCAAATCATATTACATTGATTGAAACAAAAGGACCTCAAATTCCTTTATTTGGCATATAAGCCACTGCTCAGAGAAGCTCGGCAGTGCAGGCTTATATAGGTATGACACAATGGAACCAAAAAAGAAAAAAGATGAATCTCAAAAGTTCATCAAGATTAGTAACCCACCACTCACTCCTTTAATAGCATTGCGCTGCATTGTGCCATTATTTTTGATGCCCTGGTAACAGAATTAGTCATGTAAAAATTCTCGATAGCTGCTTTGAATGGTGTCAAATTTATCTCTTGGGTACAGTCTATACTCAACGAAGGTCCAAATGTAGCTGGCTCTATCTCATCCACGTGCAGTAGGTTTGGTGCTACGGTCCTCATCCTGGAGCGTAAGGATCCTAGTGTATCATAAGGTAAACAAATTCTAGAAACCTCAGAGAGTGCTCGAATGATCTTCCAATCATCCCTAGCATCGCCAACTGTAGGTACGGCGGGCAATGTTTGTTGAGTGCGGCCTTCTGTATTTTCATATGTACCCTCCTTCTCGCTGTATGCTGCTGAAGGTAGAATTACATTGGCACGATAGACGCTTCGGTCCCCATGGTGCCCCTGATACACCACAAAAGCATCTGCTGGAACTTTGTCCAAATTCACATCATCAGCACCCATTAGATACAAGAACTTCGCTGACTCAATGCTGTTGCTAGATTCTGGAACAAGGCCAAGGTCAAGGGCTGCAGCCTGGGCACCACTGAGAAGTAAAACATTGAATCCATTCCAGTCAGGTCTAATGACATTCCCATTCTTTGCAATGGTTTCAGCAGCATAAAATATTGCTTCTTTGTCCTCCCTCTCGAACAGTCCAGAGCCAACAATGATGGCTGGGTTTTTGGCATTAAAGATGGCTGAGCAGAAAGAATGACGTCCTTCAGCAATCTCAAGAAGTGTTTTTGGCCCAACGCCAAGATGCTGGTAGTCATAGTTGAAGTCTGCAGGAGGACCAATGTAGCCTACCTTAGCATTTGATGCCCTAACGGTCTTGCGGATTCTGGCATTTATCATAGCAGCTTCATACCTTGGCTGAAAGTTACATAGAACTATATGATTATTATAGTCTAAAATCCAATCTAATGATACTATTCAGACACATTTTACCGTCCACGTAATAGCATCTTTCTTTTTTCTTCTTGGGCTTTGTATTTTTTCAGCTTAGAATGTTCAGCTCTATTGGTAGTATATTATAATACTGTTACAATCTTTGTGCTACTTGGGTTTTTTATTCTCAACATTTTTACTAGGAAACATTTCATATTTTAGCTTTTGTCAATCAAAGTCCTCTTTTTTAAATGAAAAGACAGTATGCATCCAAATATATTTGTTCAGTTTTGAAGAAAACATAACACCTATCGTGAAAGGGATTCAGATAGGTAATTGCTAACTATGCGCAACGTACGTAGATGAAACACATTGCGAAATTCACAGAGAGTACATGCGACAAGCATAGAATATAAGAATTTGAGTTGCTAGAGTATTACCTGGGTTCCGATTAGAAGGAACACATCTGCCTTCTCAAGACCAGCAATACTGCTGTTCATAAGATATCTGTATCTCAGATCAGCACTAGGGTTTGTGCCGGTTCCTTCGCACCACACATTGTTTGATCCCATGCGGTTTAACAAATCTTTTAGTGCCATCATGGATTCAGCATCAGAAAGTTGACCAGCGATCCCAACAATTTCCTCGGGTTTAACGTGAAGGGCAACCTCAGCAACAACAGCCAAAGCATCGCGCCAGCTCACAGCCTTAAAGCGCCCATCAGCACCACGAATCATAGGGTCATTTAGCCTTTGCCTCTTCAAACCATCATAACAGAAACGAGTCTTATCTGATATCCATTCTTCATTTATATCCTGCAAAGGTCAGTGAAGCAGGGAAGAGATGCTTATCATTATTTCCTAGATGAAACCTATGAACCCTATTTAGATTCTTTAAGGGAAGAGGGGGTGCCAACACCCCCAAAAAAAAAACCCTGCACTGCCCAAACAGACAGGACCTTAATTTTAAAAACTGGCAATTTGTTCAACAGTTCAAGTCACAGAATCATGTGAAATAAAATGCCAGCCATGACCATTTTGACTAGCAAAATTTTCCATTACCATAATGATCAGGAACTAGCCACTAAGGCACACAAATTTGCAACAAGAGAATGCTACCACATGAACAAGCCATTCTAAGACATCAGCAGGACTGTAGTAACTCTATCCCACATACGCCACTTTTACCTATCAACAATTTATCTTGCTAAAAATTATTACAAAATGATAACATAAATGTAATCCAATAAAAGCCACAATAATCACAATAACAGTTTGGCACCAACATAACCCATCTTAAGCTATTTGTCACATCTGTGTGAGAACTAATAACGAGGTTGCTCATCTCATAACAGAAATAACACAGGCCTTCGAGTAACTGAGATGATAATAAGATCAAAAGAATTTAAGATTGACACAAAAGCAGTCAAAAAGATAGTTCATGGCATCAAGCCCAAGAAAAAACAAAGACGGTTCATTGCTTGATGGGCTTCAGAAAAAATATTTCTAGAAAAGGGGGCACTAAAAGCATCTTATGGAAGTTTACACTTTACCTCATTTAAACGTGGAAGGATACGCATAACCTCCGGACCTCTGCTGTCAATCCGAATATTGGATCCAACTGCATCAGTTACATCAATGGTCTCGGTTCCTTTCAACTCCCAGTTTCGGGCCTTGAAGGCAAAGGGTTTAGAGGTAAGTGCTCCAACAGGGCAAATATCAATTACATTTCCAGAAAGTTCACTTGTCATAAGCTTTTCAACATAAGTACCGACTTCTTCTCCACTACCACGACCTAACATGCCGAGATCCTGAACACCAGCAACTTCTGTTGCAAATCTGACACACCTGAAGAGACCACAAAAAATTATTAGCCTCAAACTCAGACCTTTGGATTGTATAACAATGTGAAAGCTGGTAATAGATATTTCTCAAATAATCAAACCCTCAAAAGGTCACAAGGATTTGGCCCAAAAACTGCTTGTAAAAGATGTAAAAATTGGCTTGATACAAGAAGCAAAAAAAAACACTAACTAGGTAGGAGATTTTACATAAACTTGGCAAATCTATTTACGAATCATAAAGCCCAAACAAAACTTCATTTAGGGTAATTGGGTTTTTTTTTCCCCAAAAGCAACATCATCAAGCATTTACAGGTGACATCCCTATCAAGGGAACTTTTATGATGAAAGCTTTAGAAAGTGGACTAATTGTGTAAATGTAGAAGATGCATCAGTCTAAGGTAATGAGGTAAACAAAATTTAGCACTGCAAATTGTATAGACCAACTTGATCACAATCTAACATAAACGATTGTAAATGTAGGACAAGAAGTGATTCAAAAGGTGCTCAGCATATTAATTTGCAATATCAGCAATACTTGTGACAATCAAGAATCTTTTCTTCTGAATTGGTAATCAACACAATACACATGCTCGGTTCCTATGAGTGACCACAAATGTCTAAAGTTAAAGGTGATCAATGCATATGGTTACTCTGAATAAAGTCTTAAAGATATGCAGGCATCTGTCGGAGTTCGGATTTCAGATCTTCTATTTCAGCCAGCTTGAAATCAAAAAATAAAAGAGATGGGAATATTAGGGGTTAATTTTTTACCTTGTACACTGAATGCACCGAGTCATGACAGTCTTTACTAAAGGACCAAGATTCTTGTCAACAACAGATCTCTTCATTTCAGTAAAACGACCACGATCAGATCCAAATGCCATAGACTGATCCTGGAGATCACATTCTCCACCCTGATCACAGATTGGACAATCAAGTGGATGGTTCATCAGCAAAAACTCCATTACTCCTTCACGTGCCTTCTTTGCCAAAGGTGTATCCGTCTTAATCTTCATTCCTATGTTATAGTCCCAAGCATAATTAAACAACACAAACCAAAAAGAAAAGGAATAAAACCCACGAAGGTTAAATTGTTTAAAATCCAAGTAGGTAACAGGATGGCAAGCTTGAAAGAAAATTATCACAAGGATTATTGTTTACAATCACATAAATACTTAGATATTAAGAAATTTTAAGTACAAATCTAGACACATTTGCATGCATGATTACTAAAACATGTAAAACAAAAATGAAGATGAAAACAAACATTTATGACTGAATTTATAAAGATCAAATCGATCATAATTCTGTATCTTTATGACGACTATATGGAACTAGTAGCAAGACATTAAATAACAGAGATTAAAGAGAATAAAATAGTATAGAATAAATTTGAGAACCCTAAATCCAAATTACTAGTATCCTGAAACACGTCAAAAATCTGCAAAGAAATTCAAATCCGTTCATCTAATTAAATTCAAACACACTAGTAAAATTGAGAAAACAAAATACAAAATATAATAATTGTTAAATTGAAACGCTAACCTGGGAGAGCAGGCATGGCGCAAGAGGCGACGGGCTTGGGGGATTTTTCAACCTCGACGAGGCACAAACGGCAGTTCCCAGCGATTGAAAGTCGACTATGATAACAAAACCTCGGAATGTCAACACCAGCAATTTCGCAGGCCTGAAGAACGGTCATGCCCTTGGGGATTTTCACCGGGAAGCCATCGACGAAAACCTCGATGGCATCATCCGGGTTCGTGAAGTGGATCCGTGCACCGCCAACGGGTTTCTTGGGTGGAGAAGGAGTGGTTTCTGGCTGCGGTGCTGCTGCTGCTGCCGATGAGGCGTCGGGGGATTGGAGCTCGGGTTTGGTGACGATGGGTCGGAATCTAGAGTGTTGGGAATGGAGGATTCTTGACGATTTTAGGGTTCTTGAAGCTAACAAGCCTAAACCCATTTTTCTGGCAGCCCGAAGATAGCCTTAGCCTTTCCTTTGTTGGAGCTGTGAAGTGAGAGAAGGGAGTGGCGATTGGCGAGAGATTCGATTGGAACTGTTGGGTTGAATGTGTGTCATCCACAGGCGTGTGATTCCCACAAGAACTCGGGCTTCAAGTTGACCCGTTTTTGTCTTCATGGAGTGGTTTAGGGGCTTACGAAACGTCGTCGTAGCTTACAGTACTCGAATGGGGGAACAAAGAGACCAAGCTCATTTCGAAGACCTATTTGAAGAAATTTTAGCTTAATCTTTTCAATTCACGTTTCCGTAAGCTTTCATATAAAGAAAGTAGGGATGTCGGTGCGGTTTCACTGGTCCCATCCCGCCTCACACCCAGGATGGGTACAAGTTTTGCGGGTGGTGGGATGGGAATTAAGATAAATATTAGACTTATCGACTCACCCACCCACCCATCCCGCATAATATAATAAGCAAATTTAAAAATAAATATTTATAAAATTTCAATTTAATAATTATCTTAATAATATTTTATTAATTTATTAGTATTTAATTTGTGTACTTGTCTTGTATTTGAAGACATTTATGATATATTTGAGACATTGTTTGTATTTAGATATTATGAAAAGACTTTAGTTTTTTTAAATTTTTTAAACTGAAGTTATATTTTGTTTACCAATTAAAGGATCATGATGACTTTTTTTTTTAAATAGTGGCAGTTGAAATAATGTCACATATGTGGTGGGAGTTCGGAGGACAAGTATTTCATACATTTTTCATAAAAACTTCAGTTTATATTTATTTAACTGATACTTATAAATATATTATATGAAGTGAGTCGCGAGGCATGTATGGTTTTAGTCTTGTGGGGCATGGAGCGAGGATGATTTTGGGTTTTGTACCCATAGCGGGTCGTTGGGCGAGGATGGGGATGAAAATTCTTGGTGATAATGGATGTGGGGGGAGCACCCCGCACCCGCCCCGCCTAATTGACATCCCTAGAAGCAGTAAATACATTTTTAGACAAATTATTGCAAAAATATAATATGATAAGATGCTAATATTTTTAATTTTAATGTGAAACCAATACTTTTAATCAAAATATCTAATATGATACTAAAATTTTTAACAGCATCTTGTTATAGATTTTTCAGTATTTTGGTATATTAAGGCTCCGTTTGTTTCATTGAAAATGGCTTCCGAAAAATGATTTCTGGAAAATGACTTACTTTTCTGGAAAAACTAATATTTTCTGGTGCTTGGATGAATCTGTGTAAAATATTTTCTTTTGTTTGGCAGGTTCTTTAAAAATATTTCATAAAAGTCATCATACATTTGAGAATTTTTTTTTATTTTTTCATTGTTTAATTGAGTTTATTTTATATCTATAATTTTATATTTTACATTGTTTTTACATATATTAAAAATATTTTGTTAAATTTAGGTTCATTGCAACGATTATTTTTAGTTACATGACTACCAACTAAGTATTTTTTATTTAAAATGTGACTTTAACAAATTTGACAAAAAAATCAACAATGTCGTGATTGGACTTGATTTTCAAATCTGGAAAGTAGAGGACTAAATTCTTGAAAATAAAAGTATAGAAACTAAATTGCAAATTTGTGAAGAGTATATAGACTTATGACATATTTTAACATTTATACTACAAAATATTTATTATTAATATATTTATAATTGTAATAAATATTTAGTATTAAAATATTACTATTAATATTTTCAATAATATGTGAATAATATTATTTAAAATTATTATTCTTAAAATTTACTATTAAAATAAAATTTAAATATTAAATATTAAATAATTTATTAAAATAATAAATTATATTAATAATTTATTATATGACTAAATATAAATAATTAAATACGTATGTTTAATAATATTAAAAAAATATAATATTTTATATTAATATTTTAAATATTTTTAAAAATAAAAATAAAATTTATTATCAATATAATAATATTAAACTTTATTTAAGTTAATTTTTATATAAAAGTAAAATTATCTATTGAGGAGCTCTTTTCCGGAAAATGACTTACGCTCTTCAAAAGGGTAAGTCATTCTACAAGGAAAAAGGTTTATTTTCTGTTGACCTGTAAGTCATTTTCCGTTGACCAAGCTGTTTTCTGTAAAACAAACACAGGAAAATATAAAAAAATATTTTCCGTAAAACTTTATACATGTAAACAAACTGACCCTAAAATTCATAATCAAATACCAAAATTTTTAACGAACACCAAACTATTTAGAGAAATTTTATTAAAAATTTTGGTACTTGATTAGAATTTGGTACCGCATTAAAATTTTGATATCATATAAAATTTTGTTATTTCTTCAAATATTTTAATATACTTTCAAAAATTGTATATAAAATATATCAAAATTTAATGCATACTAACAAATATTGTTATACCAAAATTTATTTTCTATTTGATGTAACAATTATTTGATTATATAATATATTTAATCCGTATTTAAATATTATTTAAATATACCCAAATATATATGACGATAGTACAATATATTATGGTATACCAATATATATAGTAATATATAACAAATTATACTTAATTTTGTATACCAAAATACAAAATTTCTAATTAAATACCAAAATATTTAAGGCGATACTGATGTTAGGGTCAATATGCACTATTTTTGTTCGTACATGTTTCCCTTCAAATTTATCTTCAAAATTTCCTTTTTTTTTCCTCCCTGTGCGACCCAATAGCCTGGACCAAGATTACTAAGGTCATACCAAAATTGCTTAGGGATGTTACTAGTTGATACGATACCAAAATTTTAAGTAAATATCAAAATTCTTAAGAACATCTTGTTTGAACTTTTAGCATAGAAAATTTTCTAACGAATACTAAATTAGAAATATTGACTTTGTTGTCTTGTTAGAAATATCGGTAATGCATTAGAAATTTGGTATCTGTTATAAATATAGGCATCTGTTAGAGATATTGGTGTTGCTTAGAGATTTTGGTATTCATTATAAATTTAAAATTTTGCTATTGCATTAGAAATTTCGGTATTAACTTGTAACCAGTTGATTTGGTTAAACCTTTATTCTTGATGAAATTAGATTTAAAATAACAATGATAGTTAAAATTTTTAAATAAAAGATGTTTTCAGCGACAATTAATATATAGATATTACAAAATTATGAATCATGAGTAAATTATTAAAGGAAGTGAAAAAGTGAATGATATTATCTTCTTTAACTACTTTTGGAATAGTTTTTGTTCCAATCAAATTGGTAATAACCACAACATTGTTGCCATTTTCTTCAAGAATAGCTTATTGGAGGAGAGATATGAAACAAATTCATTACTTTATCAACCGATAATAACTACATCCTAGTTTTGTCACAATAAGATTTATTCGATGATAAATCTCAATTAACTGACTTGACACTGATAAAGATCTCTAAAAGATCCTTTACATCGGTGATGCTCAAAACTAGTCTCCATATGTTTTATCCTCTTCTTCGTCTTAGAGTCTTATCTCATATTTAATATAATAGTGCAACACTTCAAATTTCTAGTTTAGTAAATGGTACTAGGAACATATATAGTGAAATTTTGATGAAATTGAAAACAAGCTTACTAATTGAGTTTTCTTTAAGGAATTAATAAGGTAAAGAGGAAAAGAAATTAGTAAGGATAAATGTGACTTTGAAACTTCAAAAAAATGATTAAACTAATAATTGGAGAGAGAGAATATAGAGATTAAAGTGTAAATGAACTACTACATAAAAAAGTGGATTAAAAAATATTACCAAAGAGACATGGAAATTATATTGGTACATGGAAATTGAAACTTAAGGTATAGGTTAAGTTGAATAAAAGTAAAAAGTAGGACTAAAGTACAATATTCTCGTAAATAGATTTTTATGGTAAACTTAACGTGAGAACTTTTAAGTGTTATTTTGGACTTTTCACAAGAATTATAATAAAATTTTGAATTTATAAATAGGTGAAAAGAGAATAAATTGTATAAAATTGTAATTCCATATCATTCCTATCATTTTTGATAGGATAATGACAAATCATATTTTCCCCTGAAAAAAAATTCAAATCCAACTAAAATGCTAAAAATCAAGAGGAAAAATATGATTTGTTATTTTCTTATTAAAAAGGATAGAGATAATGTACAATCACAGTTTCATGCAATCTTTTCTTAGTTAAAAATGTGAGTATTGTTGATAAGGATTAGGGGTTTAAAACAAAGACAATTTTTAGGCCACATAATTTTGAGTTTGAATTTGACTATTGTTTTGTAATAAAATAAAAGAAGAAAATTGTGTGGTTTTTCTCATCTCCCTCTTCCATTGTGCCGTCCACCAAAGCAAGAGAAAAGAATTTATCTCTTGCAAATATGACTCTTGTCAATCAAAGCACAAATTTCATCGTAGTTTGATTTTCCCCCTAAAATAAAGTAGAAAATATATTTCTAAGCTTGCTTCCATAATCATCTTCTCCATTTAAATCTAGAATTTAAAGCGGATAGTGAAAGAAAGCTTCAAGTAAGGTAAGAAATTAAAATTTCGTCATCTTGATGGTTTTACTTGAGGTTTTGGTGTATTGGAATTTTTTGAGCATTTTTGTAATAATTTTATGTTACATTCTTGTGATGAGTAAGAGAAATTAGTGGACAAGAGAACTCCAAGTCAAGGAAAAAAAAAAGAGATTTATGTGTCAATTCTATTCATCCACGAAGAGATCAGTAATTATAATTTTCAAAATTTTTTAAATGAGTATGATTATGAGGTTTTAAAAATAACTAGTTTAATTGAATATATGTATTAAGATTTAAAAGTTATTGCTTAAAGTGTTGAAATATTTAATAAAATATATAGCGGTGATAATAATAAGCCTTAACTTCACTTAGATGAAAATAAGATATGAAGGTACTTTCAAAACTTTAACAACACATTAGTATTGATGAAAAGAAGTAAAATACAATGAGCAAATTTTAACGAAACAAAATAACGGTAAAATGGAAATTGAAGCAATAGAAAAGAGAAATCTATTATATAATATTTTAATTTGAATATTGAGTATGATGTTTAATGAGAATTTGTCAATTGATGGCATTGTTGAAAGTTCTTAAACTTTTCCTAATAAATAATTAAGTTCTTAGGCATGGTTCAATTGAGTGATTAATGTTAAAATTATAATTAATTAAATTTTACCATAAATTTAATGGTCAATTGTTATAAAGTAATAACAACCAATTTTTAGGTGTTTTCGTAATGACGTCGGGACTCGACATGTAGCGAAACTTGGTATCTTATATTTAAAATCATTAAAAATTTTAAAAATAATTAATACAAAATTATAAAAATATTTTTAAAAATTACAAAAAATAAAAATATTAAAGTGAAAAAATTATAAAATATAGAAAATTATAATATTCAATATAAATGATAATAAATTTAAAATTATTAAAAAATACAGAAAATATTAAAAATTATTAACATAATAAATAATTATATAAATTATGAAAAGTAAAATAATTGTAAAATTTATGAAAATGTTTAAGATATAGAAAAATATTATAAATATTATAAAAATACAGAAAAGCGCAAAAATATAAAAAAATTAAAGAAAATTATTCAAAAATAATATAAAATTACACAAATATAAAACTATAAGAAATGTTTACAATTTTATATACAATCTTGATTGTCACTTGCCTTTTTAACCCATTTCCCCACCTTAATTTACATTTCAAAACACTCCCCTATCATTGACGATGCACAAAGGGGTGCAAACTTTAGAAAGATCTATGGTGGAAGAGCACAACGAGTAGCTTCACGGATCAAATAAATATTTTATAATTTTTAATAGGTGTTGTAGTGTTTACAATGGTTAGTGTACAAATGAAAAAAGTTTGTTTTCTTTGTAATTTTCATATATTTTAATTTATTTTGTAATTTTATGCTTCTTATAATATTTTTAAAAATTTTATCAACTCTATCAATTTTAATATTTTTCTATATTTAAAAATTTTAAATTTTTATATCTTTTGTAATTTATATTTTTATAATATAAAATTTTTAATATTTTCTTTCAATTTTAAATTATTTTTACAATTTATATATTTTTCAGTTATAATATTTTTTTATAAATTTCTATATTTTATACCTTTTACACTTCAATATTTTTTAAAAATTTTAATTTTTATATAGTTTTATGATTTTCTATATTTTTATAATTTTTAATGATTTTAAATATAAAATATCAATTTTCGTCATATGGCACAATCCTAGCGCGCGTCGTGGCAAAAGCATCCAGAAAAAACGGTTGTCATTAACTTGTAAAAATTGTCCGTTAACTTAAACGATTAAAGGGCTTCGTTGATTGTAATTTGAAAGTTTAAGGGTTCTAACCTGCCATAATTTGATACGTCAAATTAGGCTCTTTAATACACTTGAGGAGCTTATTCTCAAGCAATTTAAGTGTCTTTTATATGTTTTTTTTTGTCAATTTTTAGTTTTGTTGTTAATAAATTATTTTTATTAGTTTTAAGTCATTTTTGAGACCCAAATTGGTCAATTGTGCCATAGGGAACCTAACAAATTAATTGAGTATTGTATGGAGTCAAAGGTGACCCAACCGTGAAGAAAATATCACCTAGAAGGGGGTATCGCGATATCAAAGTATGGAAGTCGTGATAACCCTGACAATGCTGAAATGAGGAGAACAGAGACCATCTATAGTGGTATTGCGATACTGGGCCATGGGTATCGCGATACCGAGGCCCCCAAACTTCCAATCCTTGGGGTATTTTTGGAAAATTTAAAAATAAAAACGAAAAATATTTTTGGAATTTTTTTATTTTTTTTTGAAAAAGGCATAAAAACTGAAAGAAACACATAAACAAACATTAAAAAAAATAAGAACACATAAAACTTATGTGCACCCTCACACTCAGACTACACATTGTCCCCAATGTGTACAAAATAAAGGTTAGGAGGTTACATGACTTACCTAGAATGGAACATCAGACTAGTTCGAGTGTCCATCTCCTCGTTGAAGCCCTAATTGTTGTGTAATCTTCTAGGGTGATTCACTGCACATAAAAAAAAGAAGAAGAAAGAAACAAATAAAGACAAACCAACACAAATTAAAATTTTCCAAAAACTAAAAGTATTCAATAGTTTACATGTCGTATTAGAAAGTAAATAAAATTGTCCACTTGGTCTTGCAACATCTTTCCCTTTGCCGCGCACAATGAGTTTTGGGGGTCGCATCCGGGCTTGGTCGGTAGGCTCTCAAAAGACAGGTCCTCCTCTTGGTTGCCTTACAGCTGCAAATGCATTCTCAACGTTCCTTTGGTAAGAGGTGAAGTCGTCATCCTCTGTGGCCTCATCATCTATTTCTTCCTCATCCTCCTCCTATGGCTCGATCGCGTCTTCCTTACCCTCGGACAAGTCACTCGACCATTTGGACCATTATATACTTTGTCCTCCTAGGCTCTTCACAAACATGTCCATGCCTATTTTCATGGATTTTAAGAGTCTTACATTATATAGCACACCGTGGCCTAGCATATGCTCCCATTGTGCAGGCTCATTGGTCTTCTTCAACTAAGCCTTCATGGATTTCTTCGGTGGGGGTGGAGGCATCTCCATCATTTGTTTTCACCTTTGATTCTATTCTTGTATTTTCTTTCTATAAAGCTCTTGGAATTGATGCATGAGGGTGTCTTCAATAATAATACTGGTGGTGGGACGATGAAATTATTTTATAGATCCCATCACCACTCTAGCACAACGACATAAATCGGTGATTAAATGAAGGAAATATATCCCAACCTTGATGCCAGATATACATTTATGGATCTCTTTATGAACCCACTTCCCAAGGCTAACTCGTTTACATTGCAAAATACAATACAACGAAGTAGCTTGGAAAACATTAACAATATTAGTGTTGAGTAATGGTGAGATTTAAGTATAAATGAATTACATCAACATCTTAGCAGTGGGAAACATTATAGCTTGCTTAAAAGATAGTGGGTAATTATTATACCCCTCTCATTTCCATTCCCCATCTCCTCTGTTAAAAATAATAAAATGGCGTCCATATCAACATTTTCAAAGTTGTTCAAATCCATGGCTTGTAGATCATTAGTCTCATAATAAGGGATGCCATAATATTCACTAGTGGCTCTAGGGGATAGATCAACCTTCTTGTGTCGAACATGCACCTTATTTTTCTTAGAAAATATAAGATTGGAGTAAAACCCCAAAACTACCAGAATTACGGCAGGTGTAGTCGACACCATCGCAAGGTTCATCCAACGATGGAAACAGACTAAGTCCCAAACGTCCTCGCAATCAAAGACCGAGGGGTCGAAGCCTCTTTCAAGGATAAAAGTTCATCTTTGAATGTTTGAGAAAAAAGCCTCGACCTCTTTTGACTTAAATTTATCCTAGACATACTCTAGTGACAGAAGTGGTTCGGGTTGGGACTTAGCTCACTTTTTAGTCTTAGGGGGCATGTTTATCGATTCTCAACAAGCTAACTATAATATAGAGGCTATCTTGTATTCACAACCAATCAACACTAAAACTCTAGTAAAGCAACAAAAATAATAACAAAAGCAATAATATAAAATGCAAGGAAAAAGAGAACTAGGACACTTAAATTGTGTTATAGGCGTGTTGATAAAATCAACAGAGTTTCGTGTTTCCCAACCAAAAGAGTGTAAAACCTGCAAAAGAAGAAATAAACAAGAAAAATAAAGTAACAAGAAGAAGGATTTCAAAGAAATATGAGAAGATTCGAAAGAGAGATTGAGAGAAAATAGAGAGTGGGAAGAGTTTATAGGGATTTAAGAATAAAAATTTGGGGGAAAATGAGAAGAATGGAAGGTTTTGGGGTGTTTGAAGGCTTTTTTAAGCCTCCAAAACACATGGGTCGCAATATCTGAAATCGGGTATCGCATAACCCAACTTGGATATCAGGATACCCAGGGTTGGAATTGCGATATTCCCTATTTTTAGACCCCTCTAATTCGATTTTGTTTGAGGTATCGTGATACTGAGGGTTGGGTATCGCGATGCCACTGTGTGAAACAAAAAATAACTTTTGAAATTCCAAGGGTATTAGGATATCAGGGGTCCGATATTGCGATACCTAAAAGATATTTGGTCCCTCCCAAAACTGTCTAGGAAATCACGATATCCCCTTTTGGATATTGTGATTCCACTGAACTCATCCCAAAAACACTACAAAATCATCAATTTCCCTCTCAATCCTCAAAAATCCTACCTAACAAGTTTAAAACTAAACTAACACAAATTAAAATTCTAATATAAATGCAGAAAATAAATGCAGTCCATGCTCAAAACATCTAATTATTTTCAAATCCTTGTTCATTCGCCACAAGCGACGAGTTAAAAATTCAACTTCGGGCGGTTGGTCACATGACCGAAATGGTGTTTCACCAGTGTCATCAACACTCGAACATGTCTTTTGTTCAGCGCGCGCACAAGTCCTCTTAAGAGTCGTATCTTATTTCTTATCCTTGTTCATTTCCTGATCCTTTTGTGTGGCCCATGAACACCTGAAAAATACACGATCCATGAAAGTTGCAAATTCGGTAGTATGATAATCTTTCGTCTCAATCACTTGGAACTTATACACTTGTGATGGTTGTACTTTCTTAGACCTATACTCGAGCTTGACACAGTTGAAAACTTCAATTTCTCATTTGATATCCATAATCAATTCACCCCGTCCTACGTCTATGGTGGCCTTAGATGAGTCTAAGAAAGGTTTCCCTAAGAGTAATAGAATTTCTAAATCCTCCTCAAAGTCAAGCATGATGAAAACAACTGGAAAAATGAATTGTCTAACCTTCACTAACACATCTTCAAGGAATCCCTTGGGGCATACTAAAGATTAGTTAACTAATTGCAAGGTAAATTTCGTTTCCTTAAGCTCTTCCAAACCTAACCTCCTATAAGTTGACAATAACATGATGTTGATCCTGGCTCCTAGGTCACACAGGACCTTCTCGAAACTTACTCTTCCTCTCTCAGTGAATATGGTAAAGCTACCGGGATCCTTTAGTTTGGGAGGAACTCTCCTAGACACTACCACACTACATTCTTCGCTAAGTACAATTTGCTCTCTTCTCCTTATTTTCCACTGACGAGGCATTATTTCCCTAAGGAACTTAGCACATTTGGGCATCTTTTCAAGAAGTTCTAACAAAGGGAGATTCACATTAAAGGCTTTAAACATCTTTAGAAAGTCTATAAAATCCTTATCATCTCTTTTCTTCTTCTCCACTAAATGGCTCGGAAAGGATACGAGTTTTGGGCTAGGTGGTAGTGATGGAATATGTCTATCATCGGTTTTGGCTTGTGTAGGTTCACTCTCGAGTTTTTCCTTCTCAGCTACCCCTTCTCCAACATTAGGATTGTGGGTGCTCTCGTACTTCTCACCTCCTTCTTTCTCCCCACAATTTGGTCAGATAGGTTCCTTAACCACAATCCCATATTTAAGGGTGATTTCCTTCATATGCTCATTTCCTTCTCTCTTTGGATTAGGTTCGGTACTATTAGGTATGCTAGAGGTTAAATTTTTTTCAATAGCTGCAAAAATTGGTTCAATTGACTCCGAATTTGGGTCACATCGGCTTGCACTACATGCAAACCTTCCTCTAATTTACTCACCTTAATCGACAATAGAGGGTGGCTTCTTTCTTGGTCTTGGGGTGCTTTAAAAGGTAATGGAGGTTGGTATGGTGCATTGCGTTTTAGAGGGTTAGCGTTTTGGTTACTTTGATGTGAAGGTCCCACTTGGTTCCCTCCCCACCTAAGGTTAGGATGATCTCACTATTGGGGGTTATAAGTGTTGGAGTAAGAGTTATATCCTCTACTCCCTACATAATTAGCCTCCATATGGTTGCTCTCATCATCCTGCCCTACATTAAAATTGGTTAGATTGGTTTGGTTTTAGACTTATGACTTGGTCGCATTTGTCTCCAATTAATTAATCCTCTCGAGGACTTGTTTATACTTATTCTCGCTAGTGACAGCGTTTGTTGCCACTTTTTTGGCTCGATATGTGAACTGCTTAGCCGACCACATGTAAGATTTCATTGCCATATCCTCGATGAGTTGACAAGCCTAGGTGTAAGTCATTGACATGAATGCTCTAGCGGATACTCCGCCAAGACTAGAGCATAAATTCCCATCAAGTCCATTATAGAAGACTTGAAGTTGCAGCCAATCTTGTAAACCATGGTATGGAAACTTGCGCAACATCAATTTGAAGTGCTCCCAAGCCTCGTATAATGACCTTCCAATTGTCAAAAATTTGTAATGTCCATCCAAAGTTTTATCGTCTTTCTTGGTGGAAAATATTTTGCCAAAAATTTGTTCACTAACTTATCCCAAGTGTTGATTGAATCTACCGGCTGTGAATCTAACCACATAAAAGCATCACCAGTAATAGATAAAAGGAATAGCTGAAGATGGATAACATCATCGAATACTCCATTATACTTGAAAGTATCACAAATAGTTACAAATTGCTTAAGGTGTTGATTTGGATCCTCATTCATTGACTTTCGAAATTGAAGCTTCGACTGTATAATTTGGATAATTTTCGGTTTAATTTAGAAGTTGTTAGCATTAATAGCCGGACGATTAATTCTACCTAGAACAATGTCTAAGTTAGGCATCGCATAGTTGCACAAAGTTTTTTGCTCCATCGTTAGTTGTGGTGGTTGTCGAATTTCTTCTTATGGATTTTCAATGGGTTGCTCTCTTGGTTGTTGTGCCCTTCTAGCATGTTCATTTTCGGCTCAAATGGCATGACACTATTACCGGTTCGTGTCTTACAATGTTCCTACAAGCACGAGAGATTGAAGAAGGTTAATTAAAATTTAAATAACAGAAAAATAAATAGAAAATAAAGCCGTATCTATAAATCCTACTTTGACTACTTATCTCTACCTAAAAATGTACACTAAAAATTACTCAATCTTACACCGTCTTTCGCGACAACGATGCCAACAGCTTGACCAACTGGACGCGTGCACATTAAAACAACTAATTTATGAAACAATTTTTAAAGTATGATTTTACTGCAAGCATACAAGTCAGTTGTAATATTTATAATGTTACAATGAAACATCGAAGTATTCCAAGGATCGAACCCAAAGGAAGAAGCAGTTGAGCAATAACTAGCATACACAATAGAGGACAAGTGGCTACTAATACGATTTTATATTACGGTGATTCATAAAAGACAAGTTTGCTAGAAAATTAAATATTCTATTCTAGAGACTAAATTGCAAGAAATTAAACTAGATGGACTATCTATTAAATGACTAATAGGGGTTGGTTGACTTCGATGTGGTTCACCAAATCTCGGACTCGGGACATAAATCGCGTAATTACCAAGTGGCTTCGTTTTATCTTCCGATCTTAATTTTACTGACTTAAACGAATTAAGTCAGGTTTATCTTCTGATCTCACCGGTTAATCGGGACTAATGAATGGATGCGCGATAAGATTACCTTTCGGTCTCACTTTATCTTAATATTCCCTTAGGGGCGTCACAACCTAAGTTCTTAGTTCTATTCAAATTACTCCAATTTGTTACGATTTGTCCTTTGTTCAAAGATTTTAGTTTATCCACATCTCCATCAACCAACCTCATTGAGGATTTAGCTACACATGCTCAAAGTCAAGAAAATAAACATAACAATAGAAAACAAAGTAGCCATGAAAGTAAAGCTTAAGAAAAATGTGAAAGTTGAGATTTTTATGCAAGAAAACTCAAATAACATGAAACCAAAAGAATTTAATGAAGAAATATAAAATAAGAAACATAAAAGAACAAGCTTTAATAGATTTGAAGTAAAATAAACTGAAATACATTAAAATAAAGCTTAAAGAGTCTTGAAAGCAAGGTAAATGAATTGGAAATGTAAATAAACCTTAGCTATAGTATTAACTAACTTAACTAATATAAAGAACATCAAGAACAAGAAGTAAATGTAGAAAATAAACTCTAATCTAAGGTAGAATAAGAGAAAAGTAAAAACCCTAGAAAAGTGCGAGAAAAACTAAAGAAAACCTAGAGAAAACTAAACCTAAAACTAGCTAAAATGTGTCTCTTTCCTCAACAATTTTTGGCTATTTTGAATGGTGTTTTGATGACTTTTTGATGCCAAATTTCCCCTAGACGGGCCTTATGTGATTGGTGGGTCGAGTAGACAAAGATGATATAACGATACCTAGAAAAGGATATCACGATATCTCGGGTAATATTGAACTTGGGGTCTTCCTTGAGAGGTGGGATATCACGATACCCAAAGAGGATGTCGTGATACTAATTAATTGTCTCCTTGGTTTCCTATACTACTGGAGGTATCACGATACTATTGCCCTAAATGTCGTTCTCACTTGTTTTCGACCTCTTAGATGTCCCTAGATCACTCAAACACTCGTTAGACCTCCCAATGGCACTATCGACGAATTTGGGTAAAAAAAAGACAAAAATGAGAGATTTTCACTTATTACTTGAACAATATAAAAATACAAAAATAACGAAAAACTAAGCTAAAAAATCTATTTTGCTTGAGAAAAAGCTCCTTAAGTGTATCGAAAAAGCCTAATTTTCCACATCAATTTGTGGTAGATTAGTAGGATTCTATTTTAATGAATCTGTAACTATCATATGGTTGTTTTAAGAAAGATTTATTGTTCTTTGTAATATTTTATGTTTAAGTACCATATTTGTTTCTTGAGTTTTAGTCTTTAAATGTAATTACAAAGAGTATCTTTTAAATAAGAGGTTACCTAATGCAGTTTGGTGAATTTGACTAAATGTTTTGTGTGATAACACCAATGATCCGGATCCGGTGACTCGAGTCGGGTTAAGGGTGTTACATCTGTTCTCACAATTATTAATGCATATCAGAATTCTTCTTAACTTTATTCTTGATCTATTATTTATGCTTGCATTTTTTAATCAAGTTTATAATGTTTATTAGATCCAAGGGGAATTAATCCTTTTATGTGATACTAATGAGTGGACGTGGATTTGAGTTAAAAAGGGCATGAAAAGGTCTGTATATTTTTGTGTTTCCACACCCTCAAACTTAATTCATTGTTCGTCCCGAGTAATGCACAAATTGAAAAGAATATTTTGTAAACACCTTTGAAAATTTTCTTTAGAAAACATTCTTCCCATAATTATGAAGTTAGTATACTTATGCTCAAGAACATAAATTTTGAGATTTATGCTGCTTAAGTATACATATCGTTCAAATTAATCTCAATTATTATTATGATAGAAAAAATAGACTAAATGCTTTCTCAATAAAGATATGTTAAATCCCTACCAATTTGATTTTATCTTATTTAAGATTAGCTACAATCTTTAAGTTTAATTTATGCCTTCATATGTTAAACATAGCAATTTCTCTCCACTAATGTGGGTAGCACAAAAATTTGAATTAGTAGGTCTTTTAAATAGGTTGTAGCGTGGCTAGGCTAGGGGTAGGTAAAAGATAGATGAATTTAGGCTAAAAACCCTAGACTCAGCTTGCATCGAACCTTCGGAATAATGAACTTTAATACACCAACTCATTTTTCTTTTACCTTCTCTTATGTACATCTATTTCTTTCGAGTACATATGCTTTTTTTTTGAGAATTTGATACTTCTTTTCAACTCCCCCAAACTTATTTTCAAAGAATATTATGAATAGACTGAGTCTAGTGTTTGGGATAATTTAAAGATAATTATGAGAGAAGTGATGGCTAATTATTGCAAAGGTTCAAATAAAATTAGGCTATATAGTCTCAAAGTTGGGTTTCAAGGGGTAAATATTCATCAAGGTTGGCTTAAAAGGCTCAAATAGTCCAAAAAAAGTTTGCCTAAATTATTTTCAACAGTCCATGCTTCCTAGGATTTTGCCTCAAGAAATTACTAAGTCAATTCTAGAGACTTAAACTGTCATGCATGCTTAACTTTCCTAAGAAACTAAAAAATTTATGGTATGATTTTCATACTTTATTAAGAGTACATTTATGTCATAATTAAGCTAACATAACAATTATTGAGATAATAGAACTTTATTCATACTGAAGTTTAGCATACTTCACAAAATTTCAAATTTTTGAACAAAATATAACCTAACCATAATTAAAAGAAAATTTTATTCTGAGAGGAGATAATTTCAATTTTTTAATCCCCCTACTTAAGATGAACAATGTCCTATTTGTTAGAAGTGAATATACTATACACTAGGTAGTATTCTAGAAAAGATGAGGTGAGTCAATTTGACTGCTTAAGTACCAAGCTCTCTCTAGACCCAATCCTAGACATATACATATCTATTGCCACACTTCTTATTTTGTAACTTGTTCATTTTTATTTATGATTTTCACCTTTTATTTTATTATGCGAGAAAAAAAATCCTAATAGGACCTAATCCTAAAAACATTAAATATCGTAGGAAAGAAACTAATATAAAGTAAAGATCCCCCTTTCTTATTTATTTGCAGATCCCTCAGAATTTGACTCATCTTTTACTCCATCGTCTTTGTTTTTGCATGAATCGCTTTGTACCCTCTTCGATATTAGACTCCATGGTTCAAATATAAAATCTAGAAACTCAGGCACAAAAATAAATGGGTCATGAAATATTTTCGTAAAAACGATTGTCATTGAGTCATCCCATATTTTTGAATATCTCCAGTAAGCTTGTTGTTGCCACTGCATATGTTGAATTATGTCCATCAACTTTGATAGCTCATCACGAAGATCTAGCTTAGGTGATTGAGTTTTGAATGTTGAGGCCGCCATGTCAGGTTCGGTTATTGGTTCAATTTGTTCTGCCTTATCAAGGATTTCAACCGACTGCATTGGTTCGATCTCTATGGGATCTTCTTCTTCTTTTTCGGGATCCTCGTTCAATTCAACTTGTTGCTGTAGAACAGAATCTCCGGCTATTCGATAGAGGTCCCAATATGTGATTGTGCCTTGGCTATATCCTGTATTCTTTACGTTTGCAAGAATTTTAGCTTTCAAGCACAAATTTGTTATCGTAAAGGGAAAGTATGCTGGGCCAAAACGTCTAGCGGCATAATTTCGCATTTCTCTCAGAATGATTTTTCTCACATCAATGGTTTTTTTCGTTAATATTGAGTATAACAAGACCATTCGCTTTAATGAAATTGTAGTCCCATGTGAAATTGGCATAAGGCTGAATTGAATGAATTAGAATCATACCTTCGTTAATGGTGTCAAATATTCTCTACGACAAGTATGAGTTCCATGCTTTGACACAATCTATTTAGAACTCAGAATTGTAAGTTCCTCTAGAATTTCTTGCAATTTTTCAGCCTCAATATTTCTCATCAAAGAAGAATATTCGTCATCTTCAAAATCAGGTAATTCAAAGAATTCATTGATAGTGTTTGAGCTTATTGGCATCTTGATTCCTCGGATAGAAACTTCCGTTAGTTCACTTGAGGTTAAATTCGCATAAAATTCATGAACTAACTCTTCATCTGCACTCAGTCTTTTCTCACAAAACAACTCCAACTGAGGGCTTCAACAATTTGTCGAATGTGCGCCATGAAATCGATATAGTTGCTTTATTTCAGTGTAAAGCCTTTTTCTGGGAGCATTTGCTGATTTTTGAAGATGATGTCGTATCTCGCTTTGGCTTCTTCATAGTGAAATTTGTTTTGTGATTCTTCAATTGGGACAGAGACACGAATTCTTTTGCGATGCATGATTAACCTGAACATAAGATAGAAACAATTATTTTATCAAAAATTTAATTAACTTAAAATTTTAACAATTCATGAAAATTGAAAGGGTAAAGAATTAATTTAAAATTTAAGAGGGAGAAATTTCTTACAACCTTTCTGTAAAGAAAAATAAAAACCTAATAATAAAAATTAAATTGGGAATTTTGAATGAGGGTTGGTTGGAAGGTGCTCGTGATAATGGTAACGGTAAATTTTAATGGTGATATGGTGTAAGGGTGATATGGGCTTTGATTTTTATGGCTAAAGTGCGCACGACACAAGGGCAGCAGCTAGGATAGGAAATAGTAGCTGCTTGGGTGGTGGAAGCAGGTGCGTGAGCAGCTTGGGAGCTGGGGCCAGCAATGACGTGTGGAGCTGTAGCTTTGTGCGTCGGCTAGAGCAGCAGGCTGGGCAGGTGGCAGCAACAGCGTGCGGGAGCTGGTGCGGGCGCTGCTGGGCGTGTGAGCGGTGGAAGGGAACAACAGAGTGACGTAGCTGCTTGGTTGGATGTAGGAGGCAGGCGCGTTGGTTGGGATAGTAGGCAGCAGTAGTGTGTTGTGGCTGGTGGTCAAGAGCTACGGCATTAGGTGCGTTTGGATGCTAAGGCCTACGGTGGGAAGGGTGTATGGAAAAATTGGTTTGATGAATGGTGAGTTATGTGAATAATGGATGAAGGAGGTGATATTTAAAGTGATAGATGGAAGGAGTTCAACTAGAATTTTAAGAACAAAATAATGCTAAATTACTATAAGTCCTAATGTCATATAAATTTAATAACAATTAATAAATAATATAATGTATATTAATATATTAATTGCTATTACTTTATTTATTAAAATAAATTTTTTAATTAAAATATGATAAAATTTAAACTAATTCTAATTCTATACAAAGTTGATAATAATTAATATACATTATAATAAATATAAGATATTATCATCCTTATTTATTAAATAAAAATAAAATAAAAATTAAACATTTTAGTTGTTTAAAAAATATTTACAAAAAGAGACATTAATTTTAGTATTTACAAAAAGAACAACTAAATTTTACAAATAATTCAATTAAGTACCTAAACTTAAAGAATATTTGAAAATTGAGCTGCAATTAAAACTTGGATCAAAATTGACCCTTTTATTTGAAAAAAATAAAAATTTATTTTGTCACTTAGGACATAATTTCTCGGAATATTATGTAAAAATCAATTCTCAGGAAAGATTGGAGGGGTCACAAGTGATCCTGCTTAAATTCCAATCTCCTAGACAGAATTTATTTAACATACTAATCTTGAAAATATACCCTAAATCATTTATTTAATAAAACAAGAAAAATTAAATATCTGATAAAATGAACGATGATTTGCGCCGCTCAATTTTATTCCCCCAATAGTGTTTCAAACGCTGAGCATTGACTTGAAAATTACCTCTCTTGCTATGGAGTTCAACAACTCCGTATGGAAAATTTTGGTGAATGGTGAATGGACCAGACCAACGTGATTTCAACTTACCTGGAAAGAATTTTAACCTGGAATTAAACAACAAGACTTGCCGACCTGCTTAAAATTCTCAGACTCGAATGTGCTTGTCATGCCATCTTTTTAATCTCTCTTTGCATAACTTGACATTTTTATATGAGAACGTTCAAAATTCTTCTAACTTGTTAAGTTGAAGCATTCGTTTTTCTTTAGCAAGCTTGAGATCTAAGTTGAGTCGCTGAAGAGCCCAATAAGCTCTATGTTGTAACTCTAAGGGTAAATGACAAGCTTTCCCAAATACCAACCTATAAGGAGACATCCCTAAAGGTGTTTTGTATGATGTCTTGTAGGCCCATAAAGCGCCATCCAGTCTTTTGGACCAATCTTGTCGGTTCGGACAAACTACCTTCTCGAGTACACCCTTCATCTCTTTTGTTTGCCAGCTCAGCTTGCCTATTTGTCTACGGATAGTAAGCTGTGGCGATCTTGTGCTTCATTCCTTATCCATCGAGTAACCATTTCAACCATTTGTTCACAAAATGGGACCCCTCATCACTAATGATAGCCCTAGGAGTTCCAAACCTTGTGAACACATGTTTCTGTAAGAACTTTGTCACTACCTTGGCATCGTTTGTCAGATATGCCTCGGCCTCAACCCACTTAGATACATTGTCTACTGCTACCAATATGTACTTGTTACCAAAAGAAGGAGGGAACGGACCAAGGAAATTAATACCCCAAACATCGAACAATTCTACTTCAATGATGTTTGTTCGGGGCATCTTATTTCCGTCAGTAACATTTCCAACCCTCTGGCATCGATCACAACTTTTAACATAGGCGTACGTGTAACACCCCTAACCTGTATCCGTCGCCGGAATAGGGTTATAGGGCATTACCCAAAGAACTTAACTTAAAGTCATCAATTTCCAAACATTTTATAATTCATAGCATAATTCATTCAGACACATGCATATTGTCCCTAATTCAAGCCCTCGAGGCCTTAGAAACACTTTAGAAATGATTCGAGACTAAATCAGAAACATTTATAACTTCATAAAAAAAGATAGAAAATTTCACACTGTAGGGGTCACACGATTGAGACACACACCCGTAAATTTAGGCTGTGTGGACATTTGGAATAGGGACACACAACCATGTCCCAGTCTATGTTCGTGCCTACGTAACTCTCTGACTTGGGTCACACGACCAAGCCACATGCCCGTTTACCATGCCGTGTAACTCTCGAAATGGCCTCACATGTCCATATGCCAGGCCGTGTGCTAGGCCGTGTAACTACCTGCCTTGCAACCCTTTGAAACCTACAGAGGACACACGGTCATGTCGCATGGTAGCGTGTCACACATGGCTGAGACACGTGCCTATGTTTTAGGCTGTGTGGACAAGAAATAGGCCAATTTCAAGCCATTTCTTTCACCCAATTCAAGTTCGCACCTACACGCCATTTGCACATACAATCAAGCTTCAAAACATACCTAAAACATGCATAATAAGGCAAATTGAATATGACATCTATCCATAAAACCAATATGTCAAAAGGCACCTCAATCAAAAAAATCAAATATACTTAAACATATGAATAATTTAGCCATTCATCAACCATACTTTTATAACCTAATTCCATACCAAACTTACCACAATGATCACATGCCAAAATCACATTCAAACATACCAAATTGGTCATTCAAAACATAACTTCACTTGACCATTTCAACACCAACCATCAAAGCATTAAAATACTAAAAGTTCATCAACCATAAGACCACATTTACAAGCCAAACATAATGATAATCTCATCAAGCACAATTCACCTATACATGCCATTATAACCATGACTCAAAACATCAAAATCTATCGAAATAGTCACTGGATTGTGTGATAGGTCTCTAACGAGCTTCCGATAATCTATAAAACATAGGAAAGAAAAATGACGTCAGCATATAAAGCTTAGTAAGTTCGTAAATCATGGACAAAGCTTACCATTTCAATGCATAATTGGAACGACGAAAATGTGCAAGTGTACACAATCACAACAGGTAATAAAGTGACAAGTAACTGTCGAGTTATCATACCCATAGGGACTGTGAAAAGAATTATTTATGAATGCAATTAAAAACACTTTGGTGAAGAAAAATATTTTGATTTGAGGAGGTGATTAAAAACTAAGATTTTTAACTAAGTAAAATAAATAAAATAAAAATAAAATTTCCAATGCACGATTTCAAAAGATGATTTTAAACAAGATGACATGATTGTGTTAGATTAAGTACATTTCTTAACTTATAATTACTAAACTTGTGTTCATGTTGTTACGAATAAATTCACGGCAACTTGGTAATTTGCTAACTTATTAACATACTTACCTACCAAAATCCATTTATCTCTTGACTATATCTCTATGTCAATTCAACTGATTAAACAAATTTTAATAAGCAAATGCATTAATTCACATACATACTTATGAAATTAAAAAAATCTCTTGTACATATCTCTATGCCAATTCAAAAAATTAATTCAATGTCATAAGCACATAAAAGATTACGTGAGGCAACAATGTATTCCTACCTTGAAACAGTTTAATCACAGTAATCTTGCAAGTTATGCAAGGCTAATGTATCGTTAGATACCGTTGCTAATTTAACCCTCAGCTACCTTAGATGATTAAACGTGCACTGATTAAATATCATTTCAATAACTTAGTCATGATTTCACTTAATCAAACATCTTACCAATGCCTATAACAACACAAACACAATTTTAATAAATTAAGTGGACAAAATGCAATCAACCTAACACGAATTAAATTTAAGCCATATTAATTAAATTAAACATATCAATATTACAAATATTCATAGACATATTCATAAAAACAACAATAAAATTAAAATGATAAGGAACAAGAACAAAATTCGGTGTTTCTTTGCGGCTTGACTAGTTTGCCCCGTTCCTCCTTCTCTGCTTGTTCTTGTTGAACCGAGATTTCCATGAACACTTGAATGCTGCTCCAAATGGTTGTTGAAGGACTTCTTTTCAGCAGGTGAAATCAACAAGGTATGGGGAAGAAAATGAAGAACAACGAGAGGGGATTGAAGAGAGAAAGTGGGAGAAAAGTGAAAGGATGAGAGGTTTTGAGACGTGTTTCAAATGAGCAGCCAAGGGGGGTTTTTATAGGTTGAGTAGGTTGCTAAAAATAGAAAAAATCAGCAGCCATAGAATCCCCCCATGTCCGGCCACACATGTGGCAAGTGTGAAGGTTTCAAACTTGCTATTTTAAGGTATGGGCAAATCTAGAAAGGCATGAATAGTAGAGGGGTTTGAATGAAAATTCAAGGAGTCTTCAAGGGCTATTTTGAAAGACAAATAATTAGCCAAACAAGCTGTTTGGGTCAGCATGTGGGACAGTTTTGGGCTACCCAGTGCTCGGTCAGATCGGTTTTCTTGGTTCAGCTCAACTAAGCCTCTTTTTATAATTAATTAATAATAATTTATTTAACCCAAAATAATTTGGATTAAAATTAAAATTAATTAAATTATGAATTAATATTTATAGTTTGGACCATCTTAGGATGAAAAATTAATTTGCCTTGATGCTTCAAAATCGCTTCTCAGTTTTGCGCTTCCAGCAATGTCTACCGAGCTATTTTTCGCCATTTGTGCAAATCTGTCAAAAATGATCAAAATTAATCAAAATTTAATATAAAATTAATTAAAATTAAACATGTCAATAATTTAAGTACAATTTAATTATTTTATAATTATTATATATTTTTCGACAAGAATTACTACGAATTTGCATGAACTTAAGTTAAAAAGGGTATGAAAAAGTGTGTATATTTTCCTGTTTCCAATAATCATAAAAATAGACATGAATCAATCTAATACAAGCTTGGCACAAGCCTAAGCATCACTAACAACACAAGTCAGCGCTTAATCACATAACTTAGCAAAATTCATCACATGGTAAAGTAAATCTCATAATCATGATACATATGAATTCATACTTTTCATAACATGTGTATACATACTTTGATCATCAATACTTCATACCTTTCCATAACTTCATAGTGTAGTCAATCGGAACTCTTATCGGATCATCCCTTTACATGCCTGTTGAACCACTTAGAATAATATTGGATATACGAGAAGCTCACACAAAGTGTGCTAACACATGGTCGAAACCATTCCATTCCTTTTCCTTTTCGTAAATGCTCATACGAGTCATAAATGGGTCTGCTCACACAAGCTGACGGTCGAAACATAGCTACATGATGCCCCTCACACAAGTTGACGAGTATCCACAAAAAATGCCGGAACTCAGCCATCGGTAGGATGTTCAGGACTGACACCCGAAACATGGTAACCCCAATGACATGTCATTTGTATCCTATATATTCCTAAGGTTCAAACGAGGCTCGACAATCATCGTAACGTTGTTGGATTTTCCGTCGAAGCATAATATGATAAATAACATATTAAAATTTAAATCAAATATATTAAAACACTATTTAAACATACGAACTTACCTTGATCACAAAAATAAAAAAATATGATCGACTAGCCCGATACTTTATCTTTCCCTTGATCTAGATCCGTACGAGACTTAACTTGATCTAAATAATCAAATTCAATCCATTAAATATTCATTCTATTCAATTCAGTCCAAAGTACACACTTTATCAAATTTACACTTTTACCCCTAATATTTTAATTTCTTTATAATTTAGTCTTTAAACCCGTAAATTAAAATTCATGCAATTTCATCCACATACAAACCTAGCCGAATTAAATACACACTTATAGCAACTCATACAATTCATTATTTCACAATTTCACCTTGTATTTTACACATTTTACAAATAAATCCCTAATTGACATTTTCAACAAAAATCACTTTACAAAAGTTGTTTATTTATCAACAAGGATTCATTTTCTTCCATCAAACATAAAAAACCACATGAATGCATTCATAGAAAAACTCTAATCTTTTAAAAGTTTTGTAAATTAGTCCCTGGGCTAGCTAGATTAAGCTACAACGACTTCAAAAACATAGAAATCATTAAAAACGAGACAAATTTCAGTTACATGCAAGCTTGAGAATTGACCAAATGCTTCAAGCCCTAGTTATGGCTTTCTTTCCTTCAAATTTCAGTGGTGAGTTCTCTGTAGGGAGATGATACATTGATTTTAGTTAATTTAATTTATCAATAATAATTAAATTACTTATTTAACCTTTTTATTAACCTTTAAAATCACCTATTTAGTGTCCATAAAAGTCCACTAGCAATTAATATGGTCTAATTACAACTTAATCCCTCAACCATTTAATTTCATAGCCATTTGATAGCTTTAACTTATAAAACTCAAATTTTGCATCTTTTACGATTTAGTCCTTTTACCAAATTAAGCATGCAAACGATAAAATTTATTAACGAAATTTTTATACGACCTTGCTAATATTCCATAGACTCTAAAATAATAATGAATTAAATATTTTCACATCAGATTTGTGGTCCCATAACCACTATTCCGATTTCACTAAAAATGGGCTGTTACAGTACGCATCTTTAAATAAAGTTGGCCAAAATAATTCTGCTTATAATACTTTGGCCGCAGTACATGAATCTCTAAAGTGTCCCTCACTTAGAGTTGTGTGACATTGATATAATATTTCATGTACCTCATCTTCTGCCATGCATCTCTTGATCATTTGATCTGTGCACTTCTTGAACAAGTATGGCTCTTCCCAGAAATAGTACTTCACATCGTGGATAAAATTTTTCCTTTGCTAATATGTCTTATCAAATGGCATTAAACCACAGGCTAGATAGTTAGCGAAATTAGTAAACCAATGGGTGTTATGGACATGACTTACCTTAAGTATGTGCTTGTCTGAGAATGTTTTTTGTATGGGTACAAGAGTAGAAGTTCCCTCTTGCGGCTCTAATCTAGATAAGTGATTTGCTACCTGGTTTTCTACCCTTTTTCGATCTTGAATTTCTATATCAAATTCTTGAAGTAGAAGTATCCATTAGATCAATCTCAGCTTGACATTTTTCTTAGTGAGCAAAAATTTAATTGCTGAGTGATTTGTATAAACAGTTACTTTAGTACCTACAAGATAAGATTGAAACCTGTCAAAAGTGAAAACAATAGAAAGTAAGTCTTTTTTGGTTACCGTATAATTCAGTTGAGCTCCCGTCAAAGTCTGACTTGTGTAGTAGATGGGATGAAAAACTTTGTTCCTTCGCTGGCCCATCACAGCTCCTACCGCGAAGTCACTTGGGTCACATATTAACTCATATGGCAATTCCCAATCCAGTGTGACGATAATTGGTGTCAAAACTAACCGATTCTTTAGATCATTAAAAGCTTTCAAACACTTTTCATCAAAGTTGAATATTGTCTCATTTTCCAATAATTTACAGAAAGGTTTATCAATCTTGGAAAAGTCTTTGATGAATCTACGATAGAATCCGACATGTCGCAAAAAGCTCCTACAGATGTTAGAGGTGGGAGCCTCTGAATGACATCTATCTTGGCTTTATCAACCTCGACCCCTTTTCTTATTATTTGGTGCCCCCAAAAAATACCTTCTCGTACCATGAAGTGACACTTTTCCCAATTGTGTACAAGGTTTGTTACTTTGCACCGCTTTAGTACCTTCGCTAGATTGGCAAGCAATCATCGTAAGTATCTCCGAACATTGAAAAATCGTCCATAAAACTTTCAAGTACTTCTAAACCATGTCAAAAAGAATAGCCATCATGCATCTTTGAAACATAACAGGTGCATTACATAAACCAAATGACATGCGTCTAAATACGAGCGTACCGTACGGGTGTGTTGATCCTCTGAACTGTAATCTGATTGTACCCTGAGTACCCATCTAAAAAATAGTAATAGTCTCGTCTTGCGAGTCTATCTAAAATTTGATCCAAGAATGGCAGAGGAAAATGATCTTTCCTAGTGGCCTTGTTCAAATTTTGGTAATCTATGCAAATTCTCCATCCTGTAACCGTTCTAGTCCATATCAACTTGTTGTTTTCATTCTCTATGACCGTGATACCTCCTTTCTTTGGCACGCACTGGACCGGACTTACCCATGAGCTATCAGAGATGGGGTAAATTATACCCGCACCTAACCACTTTATGATTTCTTTCTTTACCATGTCCTTTATAATAGGGTTCAGTCTCCGTTGTCCATCAATTGTCCCTTTCTTGTTATCTTCTAGGATGATCTTATGCATGCACACAGATGGACACGCATGGTTAGTTCTCCCTTCTGCACATCAATAAGGGTCCTTCTAGTTGCTAGAAAAGGCCTTCCTAGGATGATTGACACCTCTTTATCTGCTTCAAAGTCTATGATAACAAAGTCAGTAGGAAAAATAAATTTATCTACACGTACCAATACATCCTCGATTTTTCCTTTTGGATGTGCTAAAGATCGATATGCTAATTGAAGTGTAATCGTAGTATGTCTAACTTCACCTATCCCCAACTTTCTGAATATTGACATGGGCATCAAGTGAATGCTCGCACCCAAATCACATAATGCCTTACCACAATAAGTTTCTCCAATGTTGGAAGGTATGGTAAAACATCCAGGTTCCTTCAACTTTTGGGGAAGTTTATCTTGAAGATATGGACTGCATTCTTTCCGCAGGGCTACCGTCTCAAATTATCCAAGTCTTCATTTCTTGGACAAGATATCATTAATAAATTTGACGTAGTTTGGCATCTACTCAAGTGCTTCTACCAATAGAATGTTGATATGACGTTGCTTGCGTACATCTAAAATTTTCTTGAATTGAATTTCCTGTTTCTGCTTCTAAATTCTGTGAAGGTAGGGTGGTGGAGGATTCTTTACTTGAACTAGTTGATTCGTCTTCCATGACACTTCTGTATCTAACAAAGTTGTTAGCTTATCAGAATTGACTGGTTTCGAAGTTACCTTTTCCTAGTTCACTGGTTCTAGTTCTGTTGAGATTAGAGTTTCAAAACTTGGTTGAACTTCTACTGCATCTTAAGCATCAGTTGGCTCCTCTTCAACCTCGACAGTGTTAGGCTCTAATGTCTTTCCGCTCTTTAATGTCAATGCTTTATAATGCTCATTCTTGAGATTTCTCTGATTCTCCATAACACTAGGCAAAACACCTTGTGGATTGTTTCTGAGTTCAGTGGCAAGTTGACCCACTTGGATTTCAAGGTTATGGTTTATTGGCTTTGAATTAAGGCATCATTTTTTGCTATGTATGCCTTTAATAGGTTTTCCAAACCATTGGATTGTTCAACTTGGGTTTGTTTCTGAGCTTGTTGGGTAAATCCAATTGGCTAGGTCGGTCTGGGTTGTGCATAAGTGATACTGGGCCTAGTCCCTTGGTTACTCCAAGAGAAATTAGGGTGGTTTCGCAAAAATGGGTTATAAAAATTGGATTGCAGTCCTTGATTTCCTCAATTCTGGTTCTAGTTACCCATGTAATACAAAGATTCTAGGTTTGATGGGCATTCTTCAAACAAGTGCCCTTTCCCACAATAAATACAACTACATTTTCGTATTGATTCGGTGGCTAAGCTGCAAAATTATTAAACCCATTAGTGGTAAAATTTTTAAGCATTGAGACAATTGAAGACACCTAAGATGCTAGTGAAGTAAGAGCATCCACTTCATGAATTCATGCGACTTGTCTTCCTAAACTACTTGATTGGTTGGCCATTGATAATTATTGTTGGTAATTCTCTCAATGGTTTCATAAGCCTCTTTGTAAACTTATAAAGTAGAGCACTGTTAGTAGAAGTGTCTACTACCATTCTCATGTGAGCATTGAGACCATTATAGAATGTCTCAAGTTGAATGAAATACGGGTTTCCATGATAAGTGTAATACCCCTAACCCATCTTTATCGCCAGACTAGGGTTACAGAGCATTATCGTACAATCAGAAATAGTTAAACAACATAACACTCAATAATTTAAATATATCATAAACCATTAATTCTCATACATTTCGTCTTTAAATCAAGCCTTTGAGGCCCTAGAAATAGCTTGGAAGCAATTCGAGACTAATTTGAAACAAAACAAAAAGTTTAGAAAAAAGTTGCAAAAATTGGAAATAGGGGTCACATGGCCGTGTGGAATCACCTTAGGCTATGTAACTTTCAAACAAGGTTCATAAGGTCGTGTCCCAGCCCGTGTCCTCACCCGTGTGTTAGGTCGTGTAACTCTTTGAGTTGCTCCACATGCTCGTGTGTTAGGCCGTGTGCTAGGCCATGTAACTCACTGACTTGAACCCTAAGAAATCCTCAGATGACACACGGCCATGTCTCTAGGCTGAGTGCCTCACACGGCTGTGTCACACACCCGTGTCCCAAGCCGTGTGAACCCAAAATTTACCTAACATCAAGACATTTCAAAACCATTTAAGCATACATTAAAGGGTTCAAACACCATTCAAACTTGCATAATTATGCCATTTCAAACAACCTAATTCACCTAACCAATATGCCATTCAAAGGCACCATATGTGCATGCAAACATAATTTGCCTAAACATGTCAATATTGCCTTATTTCAAGCATGAAAACCTAATTCCATTATGTACCTAAAACACATCACAAATGACCATTTCCATGCCAACATAAATATACCATATGACCATGCACATCAATTACCTAAAAGTGATCAAAGGGACTTAACATAACAAGCATTACAAGTCCATCAACCATACATAAACATCAAGGTAAAAACATACCAAATTACCATTATAAAACATCCTATACATGCCATTATTAACCTTGGCCAAAATATACAAAAACTACTGAAAAGACTTCTGGATAGTGTGATAGATCTCCGACGAGTTTCCAAACCGATCGAGCATCCAATAATCTGTAAAACAATGGAAAAAAACTACGTAAGCAATGAGTGCTTAGTATGCTCGTATAAACCAAAACATAACTTACCATTTTATTTGCATAATATAAAGCATAAGTATAATATCAAACAAAAACCATAAGCTTGGCATATGCCTATACAATATCATCAAATTCACAAGTTAGTACGCTTATACATGATCCAAATGAATTTAACCATAAGATAAGTAGATTTCCATATGAAATACATCATTTAATTCATAAATCCTTTCCATAAGATCATGTTTAATTCCATTTGATTACTTATCATTTTATTTCCTTTTCTTACCCGTTGAACCATCTAGAATTACATCGGATACTCGAGAAAGCTCACATTAAGTGCGCCTTTACAAATAATCGTAACCTTTCCTTTACATCAATGCTCACACAAGCTGTGAAATGGGCCTGCTCACATGAGCTGTGGGTCGAAATGTAAGCTACACGATGCTGCTCACACGAGCTGTGGAGAATTCGCAACAAATACAAAACCTCAGCCATCGGTAGGACATTTAAGACTAGCACCCGAAACATAAAATCCCTAATGACATGTCATTTGTATCCTAAGAATTCTTAAGGTTCAACCGGGACTTGATACCTGTCAATTCATCATAGCATTGATACAATTATATATCGATCCACTTACATTAGAAATAACATAGTAAACATTTAATTTAAATGACATTAACACGATAATCGTTCATACAAACTTACCTCGATAACTATGGTGTAGAAGTAAGATCGAGCTAATTCGAAGCTTTAGCTTTTCCTTGATCTAAGTCCGAACGTGGTTTATCTTGATCTAAATAGGTCACTTCAATAAATTAAATACTTCTAGTATTCAATTTAATCCACATTTCTTATTTATACAAAATTACCAGTTTGCCCCTAATATTTTAACTTTTCACAATTTAGTCCTTAAACTTATAACTTAAAATCTAACCATTTTAATCTAAATCCATGTTAATAAAAGATGCAAGGGACCTTGAAAAAACCCATGTTTACCATTATTTCACAATAAAACCCTAGACTTTATGCCTTTAACAAATTAATTCCTATTTCCAAAATTCATCAAAAATCACTTAACAAAACTTGTTTATTTTTCAACAAAGATTCATAATCTATCAATTAACATAAAATATCATTCAAGGATTCATGGTAAGTCCCTCATCCTTTAATAGTTTTGCAAATGAACCCCCGGGGTACCTAGATTAAGCTCAAACGAAATCAAAAACATAAAAATGTTAAAAACGGGGCTTGAAAACTCACCATGCAATCAAACTAAGCTTGACCAAATGTTCTTCTTTTCTAGTGGCTAATTTTAGGGTTTGAAACTAAAAATGATGAAGACAACATCTTTATTTTATGTTTTATTTACTTAGTTTTCTTTTTATGTACTAATTTGCTAAATTAACCTGAATAAAGCATTTACACTACCATAAAACCTATCCATCAAAATCCATTATCTTAAAACATGGTATAGTTTCCATATAAGTCTATTAGCTTTCCTTTCGATAGCCATTTACCCATTTTAACTAATAGAACTCAACTTTTTCACCTTTTACGATTTAGACCTTTTCACTTAATTAAGTAAACTTCAAAATTTCTTAATGAAATTTCAATACGACCCTAATAATCCCATAAAAATTAAATAAATAATAAAATAATAATTTACTCATCAAAATTATGGTCTCGAAACCACTGAAAATGGGCTGTTATAATAAGGGACCTTCTGTAATAATTCTTTGTACCTTTCTCATGCCTCGTACAAGGACTTGTCATCTAATTGTTGGAAAATAGTAATCTCATTTTGCAACTCATCATCCTTTCTAGGTGGGAAATACTTTATAAGGAATCTTTTTGCTAACTCTTGCCATGTGATAATAGACTTTGGAGGCAATGAGTTCAACCAAGCTCGAGCTCTGTCCCTTAGCGAATATGGGAACAACTTTAATCGTAGTGCATATTCGGGTACTCCGACTAGCTTGAAAGAATCGCTCACCTCTATAAACAGTCTTAAGTGAAGGTAAGGATCTTTGATACGCATTCCATTGAATTGATGCACTGTCTGATGTATTTGGAACATAACCGGCTCCAGCTCAAATTTTTGTGCCTCAATTTTGGTTCTCCTAATACCCAGATTAAGCTCATGAAACACTGACACGACATACTGTCTTAGAGCTCTATCCCTATCATCAGTAATAAGGATAAGATTTTGAGCAGGGTTTGCTCCATCTCCTTGATTCCGATTTTCAAAGTTCATCTCTTTTGTCCTTCTTTGACTTTCTTGTCTTCTTCTTTGTCAAAAAGTTCTTTCAATCTCAAAATTTACATGGATTAAATCAATAATTCGGTCAATACTCATAAACACTTGAAATAATCACAGAAAAAATAATTAAGTTAAAATTAAAGAGAAAAATAAACCAAAAAGAAAAATTAACAATTTCACAAATGATGAATTTTTAAAACAATCCTCGGCAATGACTACAAAAAGTTGGAACAATGGAAATGTGCAAGTGTACACAATCACAACAAGTAATAAAGGGACAAGTAAATGTCGAGTTATTGTACCCACAGGGACTGTGCAAAGAAATATTTATGAAATAAATAATTTAACAAGTTGGTGGTCAAATTTTGATGATTTGAAAAGGGGTTTAATGAATATTAAAAATTAAACTAATTAAAATAAAATAAAAATAACAATTTCCATCAAAAGAAGTTTTAATCAATATGACATAAAAGTTCTAGATCAATTGCATTCTTTAACTTAACATTATTAGAACCATGTTCATATCATTATGAATTTAATTCACGAAACTTCGGTAATTTGCTAACTTATGAACATACTCACCTATCAAAATCCATTTATCTTTTGACTATAAATCTCTATGTCAATTCAACCGATTAAACAAATTTTAATAAGCAAACGTTTTAATGCATATACATACTTATGAAATTAAAGTAATCTCTTGTACATACCTCAATGCCAATTCAAACAATTAATTCAATTTTTATAAGCAAGTAAAAGATTAAAATAGGTAACAATATATCTATGAACTGAAACAATTTAATCACAAAATCACGCAAGTTATGCAAGGATAATATTGTTTAATATCGTCGCTAATTCATCCTTCACTACCTTAGAATATTAAACATGCACAAATTAAATATTGTGTCCATTAATTACAATTTCAATTTGCTTATTAATTAATTCAATTGTTACCTTACAATTTAAATGCAAGCATAACATAAACATGATTTTTAATAAATTATGCAATAGAACGCAATCAATCTAACGCGAATTAAATTTAAGCCATTTTAATTAAATCAAGAGTAACAAAACAATGAGTATTCATCATAACAAAATCAAGAAAATAAAAGAGTAGGGAACTAGAAACAAATCCAGTGTCCCTCTGAAGTCACTAGCGTGCTCTTCTTCTTCTCTGCTCGTTCTGTCAATTTGAGGCCTCTACGAACACTTGAGTACTGCTACTCCAAGGTGGAAGAAGGATCTTTCTCAAGAGGAGAAATCGGCAAAGGAAGGGACAAGAAAGAAAATGGAATACAAAGGGAGGTTTTGGAAGGGAGAAAGTGAGTAAAAGAGAGAAAGAAGTGTGAATGAGAGGTGTGTTGAATGAATATGTGTAGAGGGTATTTATAGGTGGGAGTGGCTGCTAATTTTAGCAAAGAAATATCAGCCATTAACTGCCCCCCATGACCGGCCACCACTCATACATTTGTTGATGATTTCAACTTGCTATATTTAGCTAGGGGAAAATCTACAAAAGAATAATAAGTGGAGGGGTTTGAATGTGATTTAAAAGAGAATTTAATGGTTGATTTGCAATTTAATAAATCAGCTGATTTGAGCTGATTAGGTTAGCATTTTGGACGAGTTTGGCAGCCCGATTGCTCGATTAGATTTGTCTTTCGTATTAGCACAACTGGGCCTCCTTTTCATAATATAATCAATAATAATTATTTAACACAAAATAAATTGGATTAAAATTAAAATTAATTATATTATGTATTAATATTCATAATTTGGATCGTCTTAGGCTAAAAAATTAATTCGCCTCAACCCTTCAGAAATCGCTTCAGGGTTTGAGCTTCTAACAGTGTTTGTCGAGCAAATTTTCACCCCTTGTGCAAAAATGTCAAAATAAATCAAAATTTATGAAAAATTTATTATAAAATTATTAAAATTTAATATTTTAATAATTTAAGTACAATTTAATTATTTTATAATTATATTATTTTTTTCGCCAATAATTACTACGAAATTGCATGAATTTGAGTTAAAAAGGGCATTAAAAAATCTATATATTTTTGTGCTTCCATCCCTGCACCACACGGTCTCTGCCTTGTCACACGGCCGTGTGACCCCTTTTTTCATTATTTGTATTTATTTTGTAAAAGTTTTGTTTTAATCTGAAATCATTTCCTGTTTATTTGAAATGTTCCATAAGTTTGATTTAGGTCCCGATATGATTCAATAACATGGAAATGATTGTAATTTATTATGAATTGATCTTTTTAGATCTATTTGAATGGTTGGTAACCCTTATTTTGCATTTTACCTCTTATTTTTGTAAATGTTTCTGATTTGTTCGAATTTAATTTTGAACTCTGTTCAAAGGTTTTTGTAAGCCTAAATAGGACTCAATTTTGACTGTAATGCATGTTTAACATAGAATTAACTTGTATTTATTTATTTTTGAATAATATTAAATAAATTGCTTGCAAATTTTCTAGTTTACTATTGTAGCTTCCTATAGCACGGGTCCGATGATTGGATCGGGTTTAAGGTTTACAGTTGCAAAGTCATAACTTAAAGCTTTCCATGTCTCGACATTGAATCTAGTTTACGACTTCTTCAATTTTTTGGTTGTCACCCCACTATATCAGCACATACTGTGAAAAAAAGAGATTAACACTAAAATTAAATAACAAACAAGAAAACTTAAAAAGAAAAAATTTTAAAAAAGTAAAAGAAATCATAATAGTCCTTTAAAACCACAGAAAATCCATATCGGTACCATAAAAGAACTTTTAGTTGGTTCTTGACACTTTGATCCTTCATTTGTTCTTCTGTTGATAAATACAAACCAACCCCCTCAATTGAATCCACTGGAAACATCTTATTTTTGACCAATGGGACATCCACGTTATGAGCCATTTGATGTCAAATTCGAGCCAACCCTATACTATTTTTCGGGGTATTATGACCTTGCGCATCCTTAACCCAATTTCACATGAGGCTCCGGTTGCTCAAGCTTTACCTTTTTCTTCGAATGAGAACGGAATGAACTCACCGACTCCTTCAGTTTTCATCTGCCTAAATATGGCTAGAAAGTGTACAGGCTATATTACATCTTCATTCAGATCTGGTTTCAATTCATTGTTAGTAACTAGTTTTACGTTTGCTCCTACTCTTACATCTACTACTACATTAATTGGATCGAAGACACCTTCTTCCATCTTTAACTTCTCGTCATGGTTTCTGATTCTAATCTCTTGTTTAACTTTTTTTATTTAACTTATCATTGTCATCAATGATATAGTGGCTTTGTAACTACCACATTGATTGATGTGGCATATAGTACTGACTAGCGAAGATTAATTCGCGTAATTTTTTGTTGTGGCGTATACATGTGGGTGTATAGTAACTGCCACATAATTAAGTAAGGATTTTATTTCATTATATTCTATTGTATTAAGGAGAAGTTTGTGGTGCGTGATAAAAGGGTATGCATGGTATGAGTTCTCGCCAAAGGTATAGTATGCCTTTTTTGTCTGGAGTATTGTGCTAGTTATATTATAAGTAATCTGGTTAGAAATCAACCAGATAGCCTAGTCTGATAATTGTGAATGCGGGGTGCTCACTTATGTTTTTGACAGTAACTATAGACCATTAAGAAGGTAAATTCTGACATAGATGACACTTGTCAAGTTCCACTAAATTGGTTAGGTTGTATATATATATATGTTAAATGGTTATGAAAAGGGGTTCTTCTTCTTTTCCCAGAAAATGTTGTTCTTTGATTATTTTTCATAACCAATGGTAATTCCTTCTTCCTAAGCTGGAAGCTAAAGATCTAGAACTAATCAGTGGTTCTTCCATCATCGGGTAAGTATGACAGTTTTACTTGTTAGATTTTTATTGAGTAAGTCTGTAAGATGTATGTGAATAGTAAGACTATAAGTATAAGATTATTGCATGAAGGTTGTGAGCATTTGATATGATAGTAAATAGTATAAGAATGAGTTGTAATGGTAAATTATGTTCTGTAAATAATTGTGGTTGTTGGATCGTGTTGGATGTTCAAGTAAGGAGTTTTGAAATACAATCTAGGTGAGTTAAAGTGAGTTTTCAACCTGACTCTTTTATATGAAGTATTCAAATAAGAAAAATATTTATATACATACAAAAATAGAGTGATGATGAAGTTTACGAAAACTGGTAAAGATGAGAGATGTGTTATAATAAAATGTATAAAGTTCAGTAAAAGGAATGAAGTTTGATAGCAGAAAGGTAAGGTTTGGTATACAAGATGGAGAAGTTAGTACAAAGTTGGTCATCTAGGTAAGTGGATGCTAAGTAGAAATATTATGAAGCCTCTAGTAGGGTAGTTTTAGTGCTAACCAGACTGGCATGTCACAATTTGAAAATGAGTGTAAAAACATAGAATATAGGTCCATGGAAGCTTAGTATGATTGGAAACCATTCATGGTGTAGCCTTCAGTAAAATTAAATTTAAATGGGAAAATATGATACATGAATGTGTGTAAGATCATGTGGTTACGATCTATGGTATGATATGATATGAATGTATGTATGTTCATGGTTTAGCCATCGATGATGTATGAATGAAAGTGGAAGATCATGATACATGAATTTATGTGAAAGTCTACCAGGACAGTAAACACGAGAGTATGCATAACGCCTCTGTGGTGTTTCTATGTGAAGCTTTTATGGCATATTCAGTTTGGCCCTTGTGGCGTGATCTGTCATATATGTATGGTAATATTTGTATATCAGTCTTTGTGATAAATTATGAATAAAGTCTATCATTTCTTTATGAAGTATGGCTAGATAAAGTATTGATGCTCTTAAGATTAAGGGTTGAGTAAGATTAGTGAAATAAACGAATAAGTTTAAAGAATGTTGTTGAAAATAACCGTGTATCTAGATGATAGAGAATGTATTCATTGTGATAATATGACAATATTGGAATTGGACTTATTCATACCATAATATGACAATGTTGGAATTGGACTTATTCATACTATGTATGACCGAAGATATCGTCAACATGAATTTGTTATGGTATGATTTAATCAAAGTTGTTTGGAATATGCCAAATCTGAATTGAATGATGACTTCGCCTGAAATCTTATGAAAACTAAATATTGATTATCATGAACACTTGGGATTTGGAAATATTGTTGTGGATGTTGCCAGATTGATTTATGAAGTACTCATCGATATGAGTTTTAGGGTATTAATTTAGGATATGATTGGTTTAATAATTTGATGGTGCTTAGATTTATATAAGTAGTTGCCAAATGTGTATGTATCCGTCCATAGTTAATGTTAGGAACAATTGTTTTGAGATAAGTGTAAGAAATAGGATATGATCTATACGAAATGAATTCTGAAGATAAATTTGGTTGGGATGCATATATGTAAATGATGGAATTAATTATTATTTCAAAGAATCTTTAGATAATCAGGTGAGAAAGAATTGGAATATTATGAATATAACAGTTGGCGCGTATGTGAATCAAACTATATTGGTATCCGCTCGATAGATCTCTCAAAAAGTTAGTTGCTGCATAGATGATAATCAAATAATATAAAGTAATAATCAATATTCAATGAAATAGTGTTCATTAATTACTAATGAACATTAAAAGACTTTTAAATTGTTTTAGGTTTCGTTGACAAGAGGCTACGGCTGGAGGGACGATGCCAGGATTACACCAAGGAAGAGGCTTGTCAGGTTATTAAGCATACAGAGTTGTTGGGGTGGTGTACTGTAGGAGTTCTTAAATGAATCTATATTTAGTGGACAATTGTTTTAGATGGATTTATTGAGAAATTTTGTAATATTTTACGTTTAAACACTATATTTGTTTCTTGAAATTTTGTCTTGAATAATTTAAAATACTATGTATTAAGCATGATGTTATTCAAGATGGTTTAGTGAGTTTGGCTAAGTGTTTTTGAGTAGTAATACCTAAGGTTTAGATCCGGTGAATCAAGTCGGGTTTAGGGTGTTACAAGCTCTCATTGTCAAAGTCAAGACCATCATGCACAACCTCTTCTTTGGAGTATTTACTTTAAATTGTTTTTGGAGAAATTCCTCTAAATGATCCAACTATTTTTGGATTCGCTCTAAATAAGCTTGGAATTCTCGATTGAAGCTCTCCCACTCGGACATATAGTCATATGACTCATAAGGAGGTTCACGTGAGTACCCGTGTTTTCCAAATTCACTGTCATAACTCCATTGGTTGATCGAGGCTCCGTTCAACCAACTTTATCCTTATCATATCCATACTGCTAATTATACCATCTATATCAGTCATTATCCTTGATTAAGTTAAATATCCAACAAGACAACTAAAAATACTAATAAAAGTGAAAAATAAAAATAATTGATAACAATATACCTCATTTTTCTTTTGACTAGTATTATTTTATTAAAAACAACCAAATTGATAACAATCTCACACCACCGCAATCCCCAACAACGGTGCCAACAACTTGATCGTGCCCCAGCATGTGTGTACCAGGGCTTAGAAATATGCAATTCAATAAAAAATTAAGTGCGGTATTTACAAGTGTACAGTTCAAATTGTAATATATTTTATAATTACAATGAAACACTGTGGAATTATTTCGAGGATCGTACCCAAGGGATTGCTAAGTTGGTGAAAACTATTACTTAATCAGTTAACTAAATGCAAGTACTAGTCTAATCGAGTAATGAGTTAGTAGTGAAAATTCCAAATTAAGATTGCAATAAAACTAATTAAATTAAAATTAAACTGAAGGTTAAGACTATTGAAACTTCCTATTCCTTGTTTAAACGAGTGAGCTACTTAGCCTAAAGTTGGTTGAATTGCTAATTATCAATGAAACCAATATTTACTTCAATTGAATTATTTACCACCCGTAACTAAGAATGCCCTCTCGGTGTCATCCTCTCTAAGAGTTACTACCTAAGATACCCTTTTGGTCTCCACTAAGCATATGCATACTCTTTCGGTCTCACCGCTCAGCACAAGCTTACTAAAGGCTTACATAATAGAGTACCTTTTCGGTCACATCTATCTAGATATTCTACTAGGGTTGTCTATCCTAGTATATTGAGAACTTTAGCAAACTCAAATAAATACCCAATTTTAGATAAACAAGCACTCAATGAAATAATTAGTTACTCAAACAATCACGCAAGATATTTATGAAAGCATAGGTTTTATTCTCCTATTCATACAAACATTCAGTTAATTACATTAATGAGGAGATATAAATAAAGAGAATAAAGAATAGAATGCTCATTGATAAGTAACGCGAATGCACGCGTCTAGAACATTCTCCACTCGCAATGAATAAACTTTTAAATAGAATCTCCTATTAAGAAAACATCTAAGTAAAAACCTAATTTTCTGAAAGATTAAGTACAATTTGTGTAAAAGTCCCCTCAAATTTGATTATAATGTTGTTTATATAGATAAAAGTCAAAAGACTAAATTTCCCCTTCATTTATAATTTCAATTAAGGTTTTAAGTTGGAAAAAGACCTCTAATTGCCTTTAAAATCAGAATCGATGCATGAAGGAAATCATCGTTGTACAAAGTCAATGTCGCGACATAAAAATCCAATGTTGCAACATTCAGCCCCAATGTCGCTACATTCAATTCTAATTTGAAACATTCAATCCAATGTCGCGACATTCAATTCTAAATTAAAATTAAACTGAAGGTTAAGACTATTGAAACTTCTTATTCCTTGTTTAAACGAGTGAGCTACTTAGCCTAAAGTTGGTTGAATTGCTAATTATCAATGAAACCAATATTTACTTCAATTGAATTATTTACCACCCGTAACTAAGAATGCCCTCTCGGTGTCATCCTCTCTAAGAGTTACTACGTAAGATACCCTTTTGGTCTCCACTAAGCATATGCATACTCTTTCGGTCTCACCACTCAGCACAAGCTTACTAAAGGCTTACATAATAGAGCACCCTTTCGGTCTCATCTATCTAGATATTCTACTAGGGTTGTCTATCCTAGTATATTGAGAACTTTAGCAAACTCAAATAAATACCCAATTTTAGATAAACAAGCACTCAATGAAATAATTAGTTACTCAAACAATCACGCAAGATATTTATGAAAGCATAGGTTTTATTCTCCTATTCATACAAACATTCAGTTAATTACATTAATGAGGAGATATAAATAAAGAGAATAAAGAATAGAATGCTCATTGATAAGTAACGCGAATGCACGCGTCTAGAACATTCTCCACTCGCAATGAATAAACTTTTAAATAGAATCTCCTATTAAGAAAACATCTAAGTAAAAACCTAATTTTCTGAAAGATTAAGTGCAATTTGTGTAAAAGTCCCGTCAAATTTGATTATAATGTTGTTTATATAGATAACAGTCAAAAGACTAAATTGCCCCTTCATTTATAATTTCAATAAAGGTTTTAAGTTGGAAAAAGACCTCTAATTGCCCTTAAAATCAAAATCGATGCATGAAGGAAATCATCGTTGTACAAAGTCAATGTCGCGACATAAAAATCCAATGTTGCAACATTCAGCCCCAATGTCGCTACATTCAATTTTAATTTGCAACATTCAATCCAATGTCGCGACATTCAATTCTAAATTAAAATTAAACTAAAGGTTAAGACTATTGAAACTTCCTATTCCTTGTTTAAACGAGTGAGCTACTTATCCTAAAGTTGGTTGAATTGCTAATTATCAATGAAAGCAATATTTACTTCAATTGAATTATTTACCACCCGTAACTAAGAATGCCCTCTCGGTGTCATCCTCTCTAAGAGTTACTACCTAAGATACCCTTTTGGTCTCCACTAAGCATATGCATACTCTTTCGGTCTCACCGCTCAGCACAAGCTTACTAAAGGCTTACATAATAGAGTACCCTTTCGGTCTCATCTATCTAGTTATTCTGCTAGGGTTGTCTATCCTAGTATATTGAGAACTTTAGCAAACTCAAATAAATACCCAATTTTAGATAAACAAGCACTCAATGAAATAATTAGTTACTCAAACAATCACGCAAGATATTTATGAAAGCATAGGTTTTATTCTCCTATTCATACAAACATTTAGTTAATTACATTAATGAGGAGATATAAATAAAGAGAATAAAGAATAGAATGCTCATTGATAAGTAACGAGAATGCACGCGTCTAGAACATTCTCCACTCGCAATGAATAAACTTCTAAATAGAATCTCCTATTAAGAAAACATCTAAGTAAAAACCTAATTTTCTAAAAGATTAAGTGCAATTTGTGTAAAAGTCCCATCAAATTTGATTATAATGTTCTTTATATAGATAAAAGTCAAAAGACTAAATTGCCCCTTCATTTATAATTTCAATAAAGGTTTTAAGTTGGAAAAAGACCTCTAATTGCCCTTGAAATCAGAATCGATGCATGAAGGAAATCTTCGTTGCACAAAGTTAATATCGCGACATAAAAATCCAATGTTGCAACATTCAGCCCCAATGTCGCTACATTCAATTCTAATTTGCAACATTCAATCCAATGTCGCGACATTCAATTCTAAAATTGCGGCATTAATGACAATTTCGTCCCAAGAGTTTGTTGTTGCCTCTGTCTTCAATGTCTTGTCTTCTATGGCCTAATGTCGTGACATTGACATCAATTCTATCCCAAAGTTTCATCTTTAGCTCTGGATCTATCCTACATAACCACATAACCTTATTTAGATATCAAATACCATAAAAACTACTAAAAAGTATACTTTGATTACTTAGAATGTAAATACATAAATTATCATTAAAATAACTTTATTTTACTATTAAACAAGCTAAATTTATATGAAAAGGGATACAGATAACATGATTGGCTATGGCAGATGACCAACTCACGTATTGGAGAAAGATGTGAGGAAGTTGGATTTACGGATAAAATTGTGCATGTTTGTGGGATATCCTAAGGGAACAAAGTACGTTTTGAGTAGTTAAAATTTAGAAACAGAAATTATTATTAAAAGGACTTGATTTTACTATTAAACAAGATAAAATTATGCGGAAAGGGATACAAATAACATGATCAGCTATGGTAGATAACCAACCCACATATTGGATAAATATGTGAGGAAGTTGAATTCACAAATAGAATTGTGCATGTTTGTGGGATATCCTAAGAGAACAAAATGTGGTTTGTTTTATAAATTGAAATAGTAAATAGTTATAGTGTCGAATCATGCTACTTTCCTTGAGGAAAGTTACATGAAAGATTTTAAACCTCAAAGTAATGAAGTACTCCAAGAACGATTTTAACGATCAGTAGCATAGGGAGCTTCATCGTAGTGGAAGGATCTGTCACAGCCCTGATTTTTTCCAATATGGTGGACGTGTTCTAAACATTGAGTTTGTCAAAAAGGAAGATGATGATCTACTCACATTTGATAAGGTGATGCAGAGTGCTAATTCCAAGCTTTGGGAAAGAACTATGAAAGTTGAAATGGATTCTATGCAATCCAACTCAATGTGGGAACTTGTAGACTTACTGGAAGGAATAAAACCCATAGGATGTATGTGGATCTACAAGAAGAAAAGAAACACGGATGGAAAAGTGGAGACTTACAAGGCAAAACTTGGAGCAAAAGGTTATACTAAAAAAGAAGGTATCATTTATGAAGAAATCTTCTCTCTGTCGCGTGTGAAATGATATATGAATATGCAAGTGTACACGTCGAATCAAGTAATAAAGTAGTAAGTAAGATCGTCTCCCAGGGATCGCTTAGGACTAATTTGGGTAAGTTATCATTATGAGCTATATGAATCAGGCTATGGCAAAATAGAATAACAAATTTGTAAAGGATAACCACTTACACAATATTAAAATTAGATAATTAACTTAAAATGTTGTGGCAATTTAATGAGACAAAGTTGAGAGGAACTACGCTATTTAATAGAAGGTTGGAATTACTCAGATTACATCCTTATAACACAATAATGCCATGACAAAGTTTTAACCAGTCTACTATTCAGATTCTAGCTACAATAGTCTGCTTCTTTCGAGAGTCAGACTTCAAGTTACCAATCCTAAGGCTTTGTATGTCTACAAGCTTCAAGGATGATACCCAATATTTATTTTTCCTTACTCTGTACAGAGCGCAGCTCTATGTCTAGAGTGCTACGAATATTCTTTTGATTACTCGCTTGTATCATTCGATCATAATCCAACTCATCTAACCTTTTCAAAATTAAATCAAGTTTGTGAACATACTATACATCCATATATGTCTAGAGATTGCATGCATGCATTCAAAATAACGCAAATCGAATGAAATAGTAGATCTAATCAAGATAATTTCTCGTCATTAATGAAAATAAAGATTCATCAAGTAATTCCAACCCGATGAGGTTAACTCATAGGTTGGAAATTAACATCCAAAATAAAGGTATCATTCAACAACATCATTTAGCAGTTAAAATTCATATAAATTAATCAATATAATGAAGGAAGAACTTCAGAAAGCTTTCGCCAAATTAGCTCCTAACTCTAATGCTGCAATATTGTGTAAGACCCAGGGTTGAATGCTTCGTCCCCTTCCTTGCGTCTTTGCTCTGTGTTTTAACTACTACCCTTTCTTCTTTTCTCTAGATTTTTCACGAAAGTTTGTTGGAGAGAAAAAAAAGGTTCTCCCAATTCCTCTCCTAAATCCTTGTGTAAAAATCATCCCAGAATTCTCCTCTATTTCCTCTTTTATAGGGTAGGTCCCCTCTCTCAGCACACACTTTTCTCCCTCTTTTCCAGGTGATTTATCTGGTACAAGTACAACTGGCTGAGAGTGGCACGGATCGGCTATTGCGTCAACTTCTTCTTGGAATTATGTAATAGCCCGATTTTAGTGAAATCGAAATAGTGGTTTTTGGACCTCAAATTTGATGTGAAAATATTTATTTTATTATTATTTTAATGTCTACAACATGTTAGTATTATCGTATAAAAATTTTGTTAAGAAATTTTACCATTTACATCCTTAATTTGATAAAAAGACTAAATTGCAAAAGGTGCAAAACTTGAGTTCTATAAGTTAAAGGTATCAAATGACTATGACATTTATTAGTTAAGGTATTTATGTTGCAATTAGACCATATAAATTGCTAGTGGGCTTTTATGGCAAGTAAAATGAAATTATAAAGGTTAATAATAAGGTTAAAATAGTAAATAGGCAAATTAAGGTTAATTTAATTAAAAAAAAGTTTCTCATCTTCTCCAAAACTTCATATCACCAAAAATTTAATAAAATGAGCCATAGCCAGGGCTTGAAGCATTCAACCAACCTTAGTGTATGCATGTAAGTGATTTTTCATCCCGTTTTTAATGATTTCTACGTTTTTAAAGTCGTTGTAGCTTAATCTAGCTAGCCCGAAGACTAATTTGAAAATTTTTTAAAAGGCTAGGGTTTTTCCATGCATTAATACATGCATTTTTTAATGTTTGATGGAAGAAAATGAATGTTTGTGGTTAGGTAAACTACTGTTGTAAAGTGAATTTTGTTGAAAATGTCAATTAGGGATTAAATTAAAAAATAGAAATTATCCATGGTGAAATTGTGAAAATAATGAAATGTATGAGTTGCTAGGGACCTATATGAAATTCGGCTAGCATTGGTTAATAGTGAAATTGCATGAATTTTCATTTTATGAGCTTAATGACTAAATTGTAATGAAATTAAAATTATAGGGGCAAAAGCATAATTTTGCTAAAATATGAATTTGGATTGAATTAAATAGAATAGTTATTAAAAAATACATGTTAGCTCTGCTACTTTCATTTCCTGCACTACAGTTGGTCTCTTCAGGGTTTTAATCATATTAGTTAGGGATGATACCTGAGCTGTTAATGAGGTGATTGCATCAAGCTTCACTGCTCTAGGAGCTCTTCTGCCTATCCCTACTCTTATAGTTGAATATTGATAATTATTGTTGGCTATCCTTTCCAGAATCTCATACGCCTCATTATGTAATTTATCTAGCAATGTGCCATTGGCAGATGCATCAACTACCATTTTTGTATGTGCATTCAGTCCATTGTAAAACATTCCCATCTATGTCCAATGTTGGAAACCATGCATCAGACATTTTCTAAATAATTCTTTGAATCTCTGCCAAGCTTCATACAACTTCTCATCCTTGGATTACTGAAAAGATGTATCATTCCTTAACTTAGCTTTCATAGTTGGAGGATTTATCATATTAATTTTTTTTTGACATAGGTCATTATAGGATGCCACCATTCCTGAAGGTAAAGCATTTAACCATGGTCTATCACGATCTCGCAATGAATAAGGAAATAACTTGAGTCTCGTGCCATCTTCAGGAACACCCTGTTGCCTAAATGAATCACAAAACTCCAAAAAAAATCTTAAATGCAGCCGTGGATCTTTAGTAGGTAATCCACTGAATTGTCCTACTTTTTGTAGCATTTGAAACATCACTGGTTTCAACTCGAAATGCTGAGCTTGAATCCGTGATCTGACAATCCCTGGATTCAAATAATCCAAGATAGGCACTACATGTTCTCTAATGGGTATGTCTCTATCATTTATCACGTGAGGAATATTAGCATCCCTACCATTCAGACGTAACGAATCTTCTTTATCTGTATCATTTCCAACATTGCCATCTCTCACAATTCTTTTCTCCTTCTCCTTAAGGTTCTCTCAATTTCAGGATCAAAATAATACTTTTCATTTTTAGGAATACCTCTACTCATAAACTAGCAACAGACCTAAAAAAGAAAATAAAAAACAACTAGGTTAAAACTAACAAAATCAAATCAATAATAACAAACCAAAATACACCAATTTGTTAATCCCCGGCAACGACACCAAAAACTTGTCACGTGTCAAACGATATGTAAATGTGCAAGTGAAAATGTCGAATCAAGTAATAAAGTAGTAAGTAAGATCATCTGCACAAGGATCAGTTAGGATTAATTTGGTTAAATTATCACTATGAACTATATGAATCAGGCTATGGAAAGGACAGAATAACAAATTTGTAAAGGATAATCATGAATGCATTATTAAAAATCAGAAAACTAGCTTAAAATGTTGTGGTAATTTAATGAGACAAAGTTGAGAGGAACTACGTTGTTGAATGGAAAGGTTGGAATTACTCAAATTACATCCTTATAACACAATAATGCAATGGAAAATTTTTAACCAGTCTACTATTCAGATTCTAGCTATAGTAGTTTGCTTCTTTCGAGAGTCTGACTTCAAGCTACCATTCCTAAGGCTTTGTATGTCTACAAGCTTCAAGGATGATACCCAATATTGTTTCTTCCTTACTCTGTATAGAGTGCAACTCTATGTCTAGAGTGCTACAAATATTCTTTCGACTACTCGCTTGTATCATTCGATCACAATCCAACTCATCTAACCTTTTCAGAATTAAATCAAGTTTGTGAACATACCGTACATCCATCTATGTCTAGAGATTTCATGCATGCATTCAAAATAACGCAAATCAAATGAGACATTAGATCTAATCAAGATAATGCCTAGTCATTAATGGAAATAAGGATTCATCAAGCAATTCCAACCCTATGAGATTAGCTCATGGGTTGGAAATTAACATCCAAAATAAAGGTATCATTCAACAACATCATTTAGCAGTTCAAATTCATAGAAATTAATCAAGATAATGAAGGAATAACTTCAAAAAGCTTTCACCAAATTAGCTCCCAACTCTAGTGCTGCAATATTATGTAAAACTCAGGGTTGAATGCCATGCTCAAGTTAATTTGTATATTGTTATCCCTTGTGATGGCTCTCAGTTACGAGATCTAGAAAATGGATGTCAAGGCAATGTTCTTAAATAACTATCTTGAAGAGAGCATCTATATGATGCAACCCACCAAAAATATAGCTAAAGGAAACAAGCATAAAGTTTGCAAACTGCTTAGATCCATATATGGACTTAAGCAAGCATCGCACTCATGGAATCAAATATTTGATCAAGTGATGAAAACTTTTGGATTAGAGCAAAATGTAGATAAATCTTGTGCTTATAAACTTATTGGAGGTGGAAAGGTGGTCTTTCTCGTTATATATGTTGATGACATTCTACTCATTGGAAATGACATAGGGACATTGTCATCGGTTAAAATATGGTTAACTCAAGAGTTTAACATGAAGGACTTAGGAGAAGCTAATTTTGTTCTAGGTATTCAAATCCTAAGGGATTGTAAGAACAATGATATCATTATCACAAGCTTTGTACATAGACAAGATATTGGAACATTATGCAATAACCGATTCTAAGAAGGGAACTCAACCTTTTATATCGAGATTTCATCTTTCTTTAGAGAACTCGCTTAAGACAACGAAAGAAAGAGAAAACACAAGAAAGATTACTCATGCTTCTACAGTAGGAAGTCTTATGTATGTTATGTTATACACACATCCAAATATCTTTTTCACAGTAGGGTTGGCGAGTTGATATCAGGCAAATCTCAGTCCAAGACACTAGCAAGTAGTTAAGTATATACTCAAGTATTTACAGAAAATGATGAATTATATGCTTGTATATTCTGGAGGAGATCTTACTCCTATAGGATATACTAATTTTGACTTCCAAATGTGTCAAGATTCGAGGAAATTAACATTGGACTATATCTTTTTCCTAGGTGGTGGGTCCATAGTGTGGAGAAGTGTCAAGTAGAGTTGTATTGGTGAATCCACTATGAAGGTTGAATATGTCGCTGCTTCTAAGGCTACAAAAGAGGCAATAGGGCTTCCAAAGTTCCTTACAGATCTTAAAGTCGTTTCTGATATAGAAAAGGAATGTATTATGATAACAATGCAACAATAGCTAACACCAAGGAAACCAGAAACCACAAAAGGATGACACACATTGATAGAAAGTATCGCACCATAATGGAGGTAGTTGTAGACGGAATTGTGGATATAGTCAAAGTCACATTTGAGGACAACCTTGCAAACCTATTTACCAAAAATCTACTAGCTAGAAGTTTTGAGAAAAACATGGAGAGCATGGGAATGGAAAATATGACTCATCTACTTCACTAGGGCTAGTGGGAGACTATTGGATATGGTTCCCTAAATGCAGTATATTCGTCTAACTTGTATTAGTACCTTTTGTATATTTTCCTCAATGGTTTTTGCTTGCAAAACAAAATGGAAGCAAATATTAGCTGACTAGTTATCTATTGTTTAACTAATACTAAACGATATTACATGGTCGGATCATAATACGAAAATACAACTTACATTAGTATATGAACCTAAACATGTTCTTAGTCTAATTAGAATTGAGCGAACCGATTGAAAGACTAATATGTCATCTATCAAGTCCAATTGGAGAGATGTTTTATCTTGAGCATCGGAGCAGATGACTACCAGAATATAGATACATAGATTTGACTTGCTGGACTGACAATACATTGGACAGGACCCAAGTAGAATAGATCCTGAACCTTTTTATGGATTTATTCACTTGTGATTTTCGTAATCCTGAGTAAACGGTGAATTATGTATGCGTGAATCATATACTTTGTTGTAAGTAAAAGCTTAAGCTCAAATAGATAAGGAATCGAAAGGTTTTGTGTACGGCATACGACTTCTGTAGTATGTAGCATTATTCACAATAGTGGAATTCATAGCCCAAGACATGGGTAAATGATATCCTCTAATTGGCATTACATGATAGATGAAAAGTAAATATGGTCATAGGTTGTTTCTCTTTGTGATGAATGACTTAATTTTTATTTGATAGTAATTGACTTTTCATGGAGGAAGATGTAATGGTTACCTTGAGATAAAATAGAACCATGTTAGGAGAACAAATTTATCGCTAAAAGATTAAGAATATTCTATGAGTGTAACAAACTTATGACAAGGTCATCAGATGAGCACTGGTCGAGTAGCTTTCGTAATGGTATGCAATTGGGGAGAGCTCGATCATGATACTATAGTGGAATGATTGATCGCCCGCCTCAACGTTAGCATTCTGGGGTTAGAATTACTATAAATAAAAAGATATAAAATAGTAGTGGTTTATGTATGTATATGAGTCAGGTTGTAATATAAAAGTTACAACAGAACACGAAAGTATTCTAAGGATTGTACTTAAGGGAGGCTAAATTAAACTAAGGTTAATTTCTATGCTAACATGTCTTAAAAATAAACACCTAAAATTATAGTACCATAAAGCAAAATAAAATTGAAAGGAAAAATATCATAAATTTAAGAAAACTAAACAAATAATTTAATTCACTCAATTAAGTAGATAGAAGATTAACTCACATCAATATTTATAATTAACTTAAAATTTAGGGTTTTGATGAATTAGTTAATAATTAACCTAGTTATTACCTTTTGGCTTTTAACTAAATCATCTAGTCGATAGAAACTACTTATCTTTTGACCTTGCAGTTTAAACCAGGTTAAATTAAGAGGTACTCAGTAAACTATTCTGTAACATCCCACCAAATGAATTCTAAATGTACAAATACTATTTATGAAGTAAGGCATATAGATTAGATCTTGGGAGTGTAGAATTAGACGAAGTATAAAAACCTTATGGGTACACTTGAAATGCTTTGGTCCTGGCGGACACGAGACCTGGTGTACTGTCTTATAGAAGTATAATTGGCGGAGTGGTATTCACCCAAATACATTTTTTCCGTATGATGTGGGCAAACTCTAAAATGAGTAAAAGAGAATAAAGGTTTCCATCTCAGGTTAATAAGGTTAATAAGGTTTCCATGGTATGCTTATGTCTGAAAGTAAGAATGAGTCTGATAGGAAGTGCAAGTTTGTCTGGTAAGCATAAGAATGTTTGTAATGAGTGAATCGATAGATGATGATTCTATGTCTATCTCTGATTATCCAAGAGGTCTGTCGAGACTAAAACCACGAATCTCTGAAAGGACAAGTCCATGGCCATGGTACTAAAGAACCATATCGTGTAAGACCATAACTAGTAGGTTATGGCATCATATGGGAAGAAAACCATATCGTGTAAGACCATAGTTGGCTATGGCATCATATGGAAAAACTAAAATAAGGTTATTACCTAGCATGGTTCTCTGTGTGTCCTAGGACAATGAAGGGCAAACCTTATGAAATGTGAGTATAGGCAAATCTCATGAAATGTGAGTCTAGGCAAATCCCAATTATTTAAAACACCAGTGAAAGGAACGGAACACCTTTATGGTAAAACTCTGAAAATGTAAGCATTTATGGAGAACCTCCGAAAGAAATGCCTTTATGGGAAAACTTTGGAAAGGTAAGCTTTGTGGCGAACATGTTAAAGGACAACCTTTATGGTAAAACTGTAGAGGGTAAGCCCTCGTGGCGAACCTTTTAAAGGAAACCTTTGTGGCGAGACTCTGAAAGGAAAGCCTTTGTGGTGAGTACTTAATGAAAAGGACACATTTGTTGTAATCTCTAGTTAATGAAGCATTTGTGGCAATCTCTAGATAAGAAAGCCTTTATGGCTATTTCTAAAAATGAATGCCTTTGTGGTGCCATCTAAAGAATGACCCTTACGGAAAGCATTTGAAAGAAATGCCTTCGAGGCGGACTCTAAATGAAGAAAAAGGAACTCATCGCGAACTTTGATAAAATGGCGTATGAAGTCTTCTAGAGGAACAATAAGTATGGCAAACTCTAAAAGAAAAGCTTTATAACAAGTGTTATGGCTAACCCAATATAGTAAGATGGTAAGAACAATGAGACTAGAGAGCGCTAGAGCATGTGGTAAACTTAGAACATTCTACCTAAAAGGCCCTCTGCAACGGGAATGATTAAGGAATCACGAAAGAATAAGATGAGGAACGTGAGAGTGGTACAAAAGATATAAAAGGGAAAAGATGACCTAAGTGCAAAGTGTGACACCTATAGTATAATAAATAGAATCTAAAGAATGTATCCGCCAATGTTAAGTTGAAGAATAAGAGATAAGGAGTTTGATAAAAGAGTTCTCAGATAAGACTCAGGTAAATGAGGGCTTACTCACTAAGTTCTATTGAACTTACCTCTGTGTTCTTATATCATAGGTAAGTTGATAGAGGCTAAGCCACGAGGGACGATCCCAGGGCTACACCGGAGGAGGGGCGCGTTGGGCTGTTATGCATACAAATCGAGTGAAGCGACGTGTTCAAGTATGACAAGAATATTGTGATTAGGCTAGGAAAACTATTCGCAAGCCTACTAATGTAGATAAAATGTGTTGGCCAAATAAGTGATGTGAGTGATATTGTTTAAGGGAAAGATACGTGTCATATATACATATATTTGTACTTGTAAGTTCTTGTTAAGTAAAAAATTTTGTTAATGGTTGTAAGTATACATTGTATACTCAAATGATTTGTTTGATGGGCAGCATTACTTAATAAGATGTATAAGTTTGAAAATTTGGTATGAACAAGTTTAAGTAAAGACGGTAAAAGAGCATAACACCCGAGATCCAGATCCGGTGAATCAGATAAGGGTCAAGGGCGTTAAATATTCTTTCAACCTCATTTACCTAAATAACTTCCTAGGATTGTCAGTACTAGGGTTTAAGCACACATAATTCAATCCAAATAATTCTAAGGCAAACCCTAATTCCTTAGTTAATTAATTTCACTTTTGATCCTTAATCTTCTTATAGGTTTAGCTCCTCATGAATCTAAATTCAAATTTCCCTAAGTTCAATTCAGACATTAAAAAAAATATGGAAAAGAAAATTTTGGTTTGTTGATATGTCGATTGCGCTTGGAAGTCGAAAACCCGTTAATAGTCATAAAGTGAACATCGATTGCAAGTGAAAATAGAAGAAAAACTAACAATTATTGAAGAAAATAAAGATTTGACTACAATTGGAACCAACTATGATATAACAACAAAAATTCCTTAAAATCTTAGACCTAAATTGAAAACAAAGAATTAAACTAATAAAAAACGGCCTCTTAAATTACTCTTGAACATTACTATATATAGGTCTAATGGTTTCAGACCATTTTAGGTCAGTTGCAAGTGATTAGACTAAATAAAACACGTTGTGCAGACGAAAACACCTTGGCAGTATTTTAGCTATCATCAAACTGTTCTCGTGCACTAGATATGGATATCGCGACATTGGATTTTGAATGGGACTTTTGTTGGTTCGAAGTTGGGTGTTGCAACACTGCATACTGGTGTCGCGACATTGAAGTCGTCCCTTATGTTCCTTGGCCTAAAATGGTGTCCTACACACTATATTAGCCCATTTGTCCTTCGCTAGGCCTGGATTGGCCTAACGGGTCATCAAAACATCCAAAAATGCGTAAAAATGCTTATTTTAATAAAATTAAATATAAATTACTAAAATGGAAAACTAATAGAAATATAATCAAATTACTTGAGAACAAGCTCATTAAATGTAAAAAATAACTTAATTTGCCACAACGAATTGTGGCAAATTAATGACTTTGTGACTAAATGAGTTTATAATTAATAGGAGAAAAGCTGGAACTTAATCATAAATAATTTGATCCCTTGCCAAGCCATTGGTAGCTTTATTCGTATTTGACCTTCTTGTAGTGGTTCAACTAGATTGTCAAACTGGTGGATTATTCTGCATCTGTTGTTGTCGTCGGTTCTGTCTTAAAGTTCTCTTGGGTACAACATTTGGCTCGATTTGAATACTTCTTCTTTGAGTCATACACTAAAATTGTAACACCCCTAACCTGAATCCATTGCTGAAATAAGGTTACTGAGCATTACCGTACAATCAGAAACATTGAAACGATATCTCAAACAATAATATAAATATATCATATATCAACCAATACATACACATTCTGTTCCTAAATCAAGCCTTCGGGGTTCTAGAAATACCTTAGAAACAATTCTGGGCTAAATTAAAGACATTTGAAAAGTCCAAGAAAAAGGTAGAAAATTTTGAATATAGGGGTCACACAGCCGTGTGACTCACATGGCTGAAATACACGCCCATATCCAAGGCCGTGTCCCAGCCCATGTACTCACCCGTGTAACTCTCTGAGTAGGGTCACACGGCCGTGTAACTCTCAAAATAGCCTCACACACCCATGTGCCAAGTCGTATGCTAGGCCGTGTAACTCACTGACTTGCATACAAAGAAATTCTCAGATGACAGACGACCATGTCATCAGGCTGTGTGCCACACACAACTGGGACACATGCCCGTGTCTCAGGCCGTGTGTAACACTCCTATACTCGACCTAATCGCCAAGTCAAGATATCAGAATGCTACATTTGTTGTCGAAGCAACAACAATCAAATTCGTTTCATTTTGAATACTTATCTAATCACCTTGATCAATTTAAGCTTTTGATACGCTTGGTATCATTTTCGGGACTTATTCAGGTTTATTGCCACCTTTAAAATAGTTTAAAGAGGAACAGGGACTAGAGTGAAAGGCTTTCAAAATTTAGGGGTGACATCGCGACATTAGGGGGTTCCTCGTTAAGACTTCACAAATTGACTTATGTCGTCGCGATGTGGTTCCTCATTGTGTCAAGAATTCTATTTCCATGTTTTACCATATTTTAAGTTTTTAACATCCAAGTCCCTTTTCAAAGCTCAAAATTCAATCAATTTGACTCATTTCACATAGCAAATAATTCAAATTTTGAGTATTTATAATTTCAAATCCACATAATATAACATGATATTCAATCAGAAATAGCAAGGCTTATAAAATTGACACAATTATCAAAGTTTTACAAATAAGTCCATTAGAGGATTCACACTTACAAATACAATTTATTTTTTCTACATACCATTACTAATTTTAATATATATAAATATTAATTTATTAATTAGGACTTCATAAAATCATTTTATGAGAATCACTTACTTAGTACCTCAACAAAGCATTTGAATTTATTTTATGTATTTTCAAGTCCATTATTTGCAAAAATTCCTTAGTATTATCACTCTTCTATTATTTTGCCACCTCATTTCCATTCCACATCCTTAATATATATTTTTATATACATAAATATTTTTCTTCTTAACATACTATGTCTATCTGTGACATTAATTAAGGTTTTTTTCTTCTAATTACGAATACTCTTATCAAGGTTGTCCAATTGAATGTTAGTCACTAAATTATTTATATCTAGGCCTAAAAGATTTGAAATTAGGATCCGGTTTTATTTTTGAAACTAGACTCGATGAAATTTTTACTATAAAAATTTCATAATTTTACTTATTCAATTAATACAGTAAATTCTTTAAAATTTTCCTATTCTCATTGCTAGGCAACTTAGACCCTTCTTCATTAAAAATTAAATTTCTTTGAAAATAGACTCATTAATATTTTAGGCATGTAAACTTCATAACCTAAATTTTTTTATAATTTATAATGATTTTTCGAGGAACTGAAAGCAATCGACATTGTCTCACAAAGATAACATATTAACCGTTAATATTTTAGGCATGTAAACTTCATACACCTTATTTCTTTTATTTTGATTTTAGTTTAATTACCTAATTACCATATTAACCATTAAAACTAACAAAATTGCAATAATATCATGCCATGCACATCCACTAACCTTATGAATGGTATAATTATCAATAAACTCCATTAACTTCCATTTCAAGTCATTTAGACCTTTTAACTATTAGAACTCAACTTTTACACTTTTTACATTTTAGTCCTTTTCGTTAATTAATCATGCAAACACCAAAATTTCTTAATGAAATTTTAATACAACCCTAATAAAATTTTGTACACACCATTTAAATAATAAAATAAAAATTTACTCATCGAATTTGTGGTCCCAAAATCACTATTCCATTTCACTGAAAACGGGCTGTTATAGAAATCGAAGAAACAAAAAATTAAATTAGTAAACTAAAATAAAATTAAAAAATAAGAATAAAAATTTTATCTATAACTTGAAACTTTCCTATTTATCTTATTAAATGTAGAAATTAAAATTTAGCCTAATGTTGAAGCCTCTTCTGTAACGGCGCCGACAACTTGACTGCTTGCCTCGACGTGCAAATGCGGGGTTGGAAATACTAAAAATAAATAGATATAAAATAATAGTTGTGTCCACAAGTATACGGGTTAGGATGAAATATAGAAGTTACAACGGAACACGAAAGTATTCCAAGGATTATATTCAAGGAGGCTGAATTAAACTAAGGCTAATTTCTACACTAACATGTCTTAAAATAATCACCTAAAATTATAGTACAATAAACCAAAATAAAATTGAAAGGAAAAATACCATAAATTTAAGAAAACAAAACAAACAATCAAATTCACTCAATTAAGCATAGAGAAGATTAACTCGCGTCAATGTTTATAATTAACTTTAGATTTAGGGTTCTGATGAATTAACTATTCTTTCAACCTCATTTACCTAAATAGCTTCTTAAGATTGTCAATCCTAGGGTTTAAGCACACATAATTTAATCCAACTAATTCAAGGCAAACCCTAATTCATTAGTTAATTAATGCCCCCTCTGATTGTTAATCTTCTTAGAGGTTTAGCTCCTCATGAATCTAAATTCAAATTTCCTAAGTTCAATCCAGACATTAAAACAAATATCAAAGTAGAAAGAAGGAAAAAGAAATTTTTGGTTCGTTGATATGCCAATTGCGCTTGGAAGTCAAAAACCCATTAACAGTCATAAAGTGAACATCGATTGCAAGTGAAAATAGAAGAAAAACTAACAATTACTAAAGAAAATAAAGATTTGACTACAAGTGAATCCAACTATAAATAACAACAAAAATTCCTTAAAATCTAGGACCTAAATTGAAAAGTAAGAATCAAACTAATGAAAAGTGGCCTCTTAAATTACTTCTGAACATTACTATATATAGGTCTAATGGTTTCTGACCATTTTAGGTCAGTTGCAAGTTATTACACTAAATAAAACATGTTGTGCAGACGAAAACACCTTGGCAGTATTTTGGCCATCGTCAAACTGGTCTCGTGACACTAGATATGGATGTCGCGACATTGGACTTCAAATGGGACTTTTTTTGGCTCGAAGTTGGGTGTTGTGACACTGCATGCTGCTGTCGCAATATTGAATTCATCCCTTGTGTTCTTTGGCCTGAAACGGTGTCCTACACACTCAATTAGCTCATTAGTCCTTCTCTAGGCTTGGATTGGCCTAACAGGTTGTCAAAACATCCAAAAATGTGTAAAAACACTTATTTTACTAAAATTAAATATAAATTACTAAAATGGAAAGCTAACAGAAATATAATCAAATTACATAAAAACAAGCTCATTAAATGTCGAAAAGAACTTAATTTTCCACAATGAATTGTGACAGATCAATGACTTCGTGACTAAATGAGTTTATAATTAATAGGAGAAAAGCTGGAAGTTAATTATAAATAATTTGAGCCCTTGCCGAGCCATTGGTAGCTTTATTCATATTTGAGTTTCTGGTAGTGATTCAACTAAATCGTCAAACTGGTGGATTATTCAGCATCTGTTGTTGTCATCGGTTCTACCTTAAAGTTCTCTTAGGTTCAACATTTGGCTTGATTGGAATACTTCTACTCTGAGTCATACACTGAAATCGGAGAAACAAAAAATTAAATTAGTAAAGTAAAATAAAATTAAAAATAAATAAAAATAAAAATTGTATCTATAACTTGAAACTTTCATATTTATCCTATTAAATGTAGAAATGAAAATTTAGCCTAATGTTGAAGCCTCTCCAATAAAAGCGCCAACAACTTGATTGCCTGCCTCGATGGGCAAACGCGGGGCTAGAAATACTACAAGTAAATAGATATAAAATAACAGTTGTGTCCACAAGTATATGGGTTACATTTAAATATAGAATATACAATGGAACACGGAAGTATTCCGAGGATCATACCCACGGAAGACTAAATTAAACTAAGGCTAATTTCTACGCTAACAGGTCTAAAAAATAATCACCTAAAATTATAGTACGATAAACGAAAATAAAATTGAAAGAAAAATACCATAAATTTAAGAAAAGTAAACAAACAATCGAACTCACTCAATTAAACATATAGAATATTAACTTGTGTCAATGTTTATAATTAACTTTAGATTTAGGGTTTTGATGAATTAGCTAATAATTAACCTAGTTATTACCTTTCAACTCTAACTAAATCAATTAATAGACATAAACTACTTATATTTCGACCTTGTAGTTTAAACTGGGTTATATTTGCAGGTACTTGGTAAACTATTCTTTCGACCTCATTTACTTAAATAACTTCTTAGGGCAGTCAATCCTAGGGTTTAAGCACACATAATTTAATCCAACTAATTCAAGGCAAACCCTAATTCATCAGTTAATTAATTCCACCTCCGATTGTTAATCTTCTTATAGGTTTAGCTCCTCATGAATCTAAATTCAAATTTCTTAAGTTCAATTCAGACATTAAAACAAATATCAAATTAGAGAGAAGGGAAAAGAAAATTTTGGTTTGTTGATATGTTGATTGCGCTTGGAAGTCGAAAACCCATTAATAGTCATAAAGTGAACATTGATTGCAAGTGAAAAGAGAAGAAAACCTAACAATTACTTAAGAAAATAAAGATTTGACTACAATTGAATCCTACTATGTAATAACAACCAAAATTCGTTAAAATCTTAGACCTAAATTGAAAAGTAAGAATTAAACTAATGAAAAATGGCCTCTTAAATTACTCCTGAACATTACTATATATAGGTCTAATGGTTTCTGACCATTTTTGGTCAGTTGCAAGTCATTAGACTAAATAAAACACGTTGTGCAGACGAAAACACCTTGGCAGTATTTTGGCCCTCGCCAAACTGGTCTCGTGACACTAAATATGGATGTCGCGACATTAGACTTTGAATGGGACTTTTTTTGGCTCGAAGTTGGGTGTTGTGACACTGCATGCTGGTGTCGCGACATTGAAGTCATCCCTTGTGTTCCTTAGCCTGAAATGGTGTCCTACACACTCAATTAGCTCATTAGTCCTTTCCTAGGCCTGGATTGGCCTAACGGATCGTCAAAACAGCCAAAAACGCTTATTTTACTAAAATTAAATATAAATTACTAAAATGGAAAACTAATAGAAATATAATCAAATTACTTGAAAACAAGCACATCAAATGTCAAAAATAACTTAATTTGCCACAACGAATTGTGGCAGATTAATGACTTCGTGACTAAATGAGTTTATAATTAATAGGTGAAAATCTGGAACTTAATTAAAAATAATTTGAGCCCTAATCACAAATGTCCAATTGATCCCTCCGCTAGCTCATTAAAACTAGAAATGAAATGCATGTTGAATCAAATGAACAGAAATAAATAGAAATGAAAAAGTTAGATAAATGAGTTACATTCGAAAATGAATGTGGTTTCTTACTAACTATGGAAAGGACTTGAGAATCAATTTAAATTTTTGAATTATTATTTCATTAATTGAAGTTCAAAATGGAATTAAATTAATTGGTTATTGTGAATCCGTTGAATGTAAAAATTAAATATATTTTCTCATATACTCTTTTATAGTAAAGTTGTCTTGATTTTAATGGAATTATAATTGGGCTGAGAAAATTATTTAATTGGAAAATTAATTAATTTAAATTAATTTAATAAATAATATTTATTTAGAGAAATAGAATAATATGTATTGGATTGATTTAAATTATAAAGTGTTAGGTTAAAATTTTAGTAAGCACACATAATTGGACCTAAGAGAGACCCAAAATCCCCTCATAACAAGTATGAGAGGCAACAACCCTACTCGAAAGTCAATGGTATTAGAAAGTGTGGTTTCGAGACTATTTCCATAAAAAAAATTTGTAAATATTTTTCTTAAATATTTACGAAGTTATGATTAAAGTGAATTGAATTTTGGTCAAGTAATTTTATTGAATTAAGACTTAATTAGCGTGTTGGGACTAAATCGCATAAGTGTTAAAAGTTGAATTATAGTTAAATCATAAAGTAAAACATGAATAGGGGACCTATAAGGTAGTTTAACCAATGTTTTACTGATAATGGACGATACTAGTTTTATAAGTGGAAGAAAATTTTCATAATTTATAATATAATTAATTAATTATTTAAAGCATTATATTATAATAAAACAAAAATTAGTGAATTGAAAGAGAAACATTCATTACTGTTTTCAATTCTCAATATTTCAAAATAAAAGAAGAAGAAGAAGAAGAAGAAGAAGAAGAAGAAGAAGAAGAAGAAGAAGAAGGCGAAACAACTAGGTTTTCCAAGGTTTCAAGTACTAATTTGGTTAGTTTAATTTAGTTTTTTGTAATTTTTACATTTTAGAATTTCGGTATTTTGAACTAGCTAAATCATGTCACAATTTTAGAACTTTTAAAATTTTAAGATGTTACCATTTTGTATATTTTGAGTTTGAGGTGTTATTTTGATCAACTTTAAGTTTAGAATTGATAAAGGACTAGGTTGTAAAGTCAATTGTTAAATTTGTGCAATAGGGACTAAAATGCACAAATTTCAAATTTAGTGGTAGAAATGTGAAATAGGAAGTTAAATTAGGCCTAGAGTGAAAATGATTTAAAATTTTGAGGTTAAATGTGAAAGTTATTTAGTCTCGATTTTAGGGACTAAATTGAATAAAATGTAAAAGTTGCATAAATTAGAAATTGAATGTGAAATTGGCTTCGTATTGATAATTTATTATGTTTTCTTTAATCTGTAACAAACGTTGATCAGAATTCCTCGAAAAAGAAAGGAAAAGATAAAGTTGTTGACAAGTAGCTCGGAGTTTACGGTTTGTGTTTCTATAATCCGAACTACTTGTAAATTGTTGCATTTTGAACTGTTGTTGCTTGGTAAGAAATTAAGGTGAGGCATTTTGATATGATTAGTTGTTATGACATTGAATTGAATTGAATTGATGATTTTGAGAAATAAATTGAATATATTTAAAAAAATGTGGGTTTCATTTAAATGTGAAAATTGAACATATATTGAGATGATGATTGTTGCCATATATGTTGGGTAAGTGTGTTCATAATGAAATAAATGTGAAATGTGATATTGGATGGTAATTAAATATGAAATAGATAACCTATTAATTGTTCGGGAAAGGTCGGATATAGTTGGCATGTCATAGTATATGAAGAGTTCAGGGTTACTTCGACTACGAGTTGATGAGGCACTGGGTGTCAATTTGCTTCAGTTTAACCGATGAGAAACTAGGTGTCAAACTTATTTATAGCATTGGGCACAACTACTTGCTTCAGATTTATCCGATGAGGCATTGGGTGGCAAACTAGTGTGTTGGTTGGGTCCATGTATCCATCTAAATCCAAGTTGTGTTATTAGGGAAATAAATGGTGAAATTGAGATGATTATTTTGCAATGGAAAATGATATTTGTCACGTGTGAATATGTAATGCGAATGTGCAAGTATATACATCGAATCAAGTAATAAAGTGATAAGTGAGATCGTCTCCACAGGGATCGGAATAGGTAAAAGTATGGTTGAGTTATTACTATAAACTATACTAATTAGGCTTGTTGCAAAGTAAACAAAATAATGATTTGAAGTGAAGTATTAATGTATGAAATATAAAAATCAAATAATGAATAAAATGTTGTGGCAATTCTATGAGACAAAGTTGAAAGGATTGAAGCTATTGAATGGGAAGGTTGGAATTACTTAGATTATTTCTTAATAACATAATAATGTCATGGAAAAATCTTGACCAAATTACTGTTTAGAGTATAACTACTACATTCTGCTTCTTTCGATAGCTAGAATTAAAGTTATATGTCTAGAGTGCTATGAGTATTCATTTGAGTACTCACTCGTATCATTCAATTTCGATCCAACTTATTTAACATTTTTAGAATTAAATCAAGTCTAAGAATATACCATGCATTCATCTATGTCTAGAGCTTGCATGCATATATTTAAAATAATCCAAATCGAATAAAATAGTAGATCTACTCAAAACATTACCATGATCATCAATATATCAAGATAGATCCAGTAATTCCAACCCAAATAAAATTAGCTCATGGGTTAGGATTTAAAATCCAAAATCAGAATAGCATTCAACATCATCATTAACAGTTTAGAAATCACAAAAATTAATTAACAAAATGAAGGTAGAATTGCATGAAACTTTTTCCATTCTAGCTTTCACTTTGACGCTGCTGAATCATGCAAAATCCTCCTCTAAAATGCCCCTTCAAATCCCCCACCAAAATCTCTTTCCTCTTTTATAAGGTAGGTTCCTATCTCTCAAAACACACTTTTCTCCCTATTTTTTAGGTGGATTTATCTGGTACACGTCCAGCTGGCTGAGAGTGATGAAGACTGAGTGCTGCGTCAGCATTTTCCTAGAACTGCCATGACATTGGTGTTGGCAATCCATCCAACCTTTTTCCATGGAAATATTTCACTTCCTTCATTCTCTTCCTCCTTTCTTTCCTTTTCTTCATCCTTCCTACACCTGTTGCATACAACTAGGGTAGTAAATAAACCGAGCTTGAACGAACAATTAACCTCTATTCATGTTCGTTTGTTTATTTTTAAGCTTGTTCGTGTTCAGTTTGTATTCGTTAAGAATTTTATATTTTTGTTCATGTTCGTTTATTTAAAATTATGTGTGTTCATGTTTTTTTTGTTTAATATTCACAAACATGTTCATTTAACTTAATCGAACATGTTCATGAACATATAATTGAACACGTTCACGAACAATGTTAATAAATAATAAACAAACAAACAAACAAACAATAAATACGTACACACAAATATATTGTTTAGATATAAAAGAGTCAAACATAAATATTAACAATTATATTATAAATGAAAAATACAAACCAAGATAATTTTATTAATATATATTAATGGAATAATAAATGAGTTTTAAGATAATTCTATTAATATATACTAATGGAATTTTTATAAGAAAATATCCTTAATAAATAAAAGAGTCATAAACGAGCCAATAAATGAGCTTTTAAACGAGCTTGTTCATGAACATAAATGAACTGAACACACCTCTATTCGTGTTCATTCGTTTATTAAACAAACATAAAAATTTTGTTCATACTCATTTATTTAGCTTAATAAACGAACATAAACGAATGTTATACGAATAGTTCATCGAACGTTCTGTTCATTTACACCCCAGCATACAACAACCAATTCCCTTCTTCCCAACAGTAAAAGTAACATGAAATGACATTTAAGGCACAATCCAAGCGTTATTATGCAATGTTCTAAAAATAACCTAAAAATGAAGATATATCTACTTAAGTACAAGCATTTAATCAAGTTTAGAGGTTCGAAATATAACTCTTTTCAAGAGTTATCAATATTGAAATGGCAATGTTATCGAAATAGAAAATGTTATCGAATGAAATGAAATGTGAAATAGAATATGAAATAGTGGATTGAACTATGAATATTGATTATATTTTTCAATGAACATTTCACATCAGAAATTGAGATGAAATGTGTCATTACATTAGTTGAATTTGCAAATGACTAATGAAATGTGATTGTTAAGTTTTAATGTTGGTAAAATGAGCATATTTGGATTAACTACTATGTGAATTAGCCTATTGAGTTTACTTATTGCATATTATCTTAATTAAGTTTTTGCATCATTATTACTTATATTATGTTTTTAATGTTCGAATTATAGAAATATCAATGAGTTATACTCAACGTACGATTTTGTTTTTTGTGCAGGATAAGTACTTAAAGAATCGACCATTGACTCAACATCCAGCGATAATCCCAAACTCAAGTGTTGGTGATGTTTTAAATTTTTGTCTTGGCATATACCTAGGAAGTCTTTTGGTTAATATGATCATTTTGTATTTTGATGGGATTTGAATGTTATGTGTATAAGTGTCTATATATGTGGTTGATGGAAATGGTCAAATTGATGTTATCTTCCTAAAATAGTTTGGTTATGTGCATAATGGTTTGTTAGTTGAGAAGTTAATATGTTAGGTGCGTATTTGGTTAATGCATAGTTGTGATAATGATGGTTGGTAAATGGTTTTCGTCTTACAATGGATGGCAATATTTGGTGTATGTTTTATAAGTGAATTTGAATGTTTTATCATATCTTAGAAAGGTTAAGTGATGCATGCTTAGTTCAAGCTTATCAAGGAGTGGGTAAGTTCATGTTTATATCTATGCTATGTTTGAAAATGATTTTGTAGTTCAAGTATCTAGGTTATAAGCTTATATGAAATCAAATGTTGAATGCTTGAATGCTTGAATATTTGGCTTAATATTGAGGTGACATGGAAGGCACATTGGTTAGACATTTAGGTTAATTGTGTAGGTGATGTTAAGATATGCCTTTGGTTGATATAGTTAACTTTTGATTAGTATGTGATTTGGGCATGAAATGGACATTTTAAAGATAGAATTTTACCATTTCTGAGCTCAAGTATCGATATTTTGGCATTTGGTATCGATACTTGACCATATGAACAGTTTTTAAAACTAAAGTTGAATGAAGTTTTCTTGACCATATGAAATAATCCAACTTGAATGAAGTTTTCTTGCTTGTTTTTAGTGAGAGAAAAAAACCAAAGTTGTGCGGTGAGATTTTGGCATTGGATTGAAGAAGAATGGAAGAGAGAATAAAAGAGAACTTCTCTTTTTCCTTTATGGTGGCTGGCCACACGGGGAAGAAGTTGACAAAAGATGCCATCTTTTCTCTCTTTCAATCAATTTTAAAAACCCAAGTCAACCTTAAAAAAAAACTCATATCATGCGTGGTTTACATTTCATCAAGTCATTTAACTCAATCTAATTACTCACAATTAGTCCCACATATAAAATATTTCATAATATAATATTCTCAATAAGTTCCCTATAAAATATTAAAATACCCCTTATGTGATAAAATTACACTTTAACCTCTTTTTCTCTCATCACTAATCTGTATTTCATTCAAGGCATTTAGTCCTTCAAATTTCCATTAATATATACTATTAAATCATAATTATTAATTATCCATGCATAAGTTTGTATTTGACACCTTCCTCGACAAAATGGTAAATTTATGGTTTAATTCTTGAACTCTCATTTTTATTCAATTCAATCTGATAAGTCCTTATTTGTTATACCTACTTGCAATACTGACCACAAGGACTCTATTAATACTTTTTGGCTCATTTCTCGATTGTTGGGAAATTTACACTTTAGATCCCTACAATTTTCCAACTTTACAATTTGATTCCCTTTCCCACAATTTCTCACCCAACATTTACTTCATTGATTTCTAACAATAAATCCTTATAATTCCCTTTAAAAATTCTCCTTATTGGTCTCGATTTTTTTTCAAAAATTCACTATAACAATGTTCGAAATAGTGCTACATACTGTATCAAAAAATTTAGGATGTTACAAGATTAAGGGCTAGTTTATGATTGCTTTTGAAAAGTACAGTGGAAAACTGCTTTTGAGAAATTTGGTTTAAAATTTAAGTGTTTAATATTTCATCAAAAAGTACTTTTAAGAAATTAAATGTCCATTTTAGATATGGTATTATAAAGTAACAAATATGCATTTAAATAATGTTCAAATTAGTTAATATTATGATATTTTAGCAAGAATATAAAAATAATTTATTATAACTTATTATTAATATTTTAATATATAATATTAATTTTAAATATTTTAAATTAATTAATATTAATTATTTATTAAATTTAATTAGAATATATAAACTATATTTTAAATATTTAAATATAATAATTAAATATTTGTAATTAGATATTAACAAAATTGTATTATTTTAAAAATATATTTTTTAATTTTTAATTAATGATTTTAACACATTTGTATTATTTTATTTTAAAATGTAATTTGAATATATAACCCATATTAGATATTAACATAACATAGAAAAGATAAACCTAACAAATTAAAATATTACATGTATTTGGATTAAAGTTTCAAGAAGGGTTAATATTTATATACCAAATATAAATATTAAAAATTTTATATTAGCATTTACAATTTAAAGTAAATTCATTAAACTATAAGCTATAGCATCTCTTATTAATTCCATTTCAAAACCACTTGGATAGTTTGATTCACCATCATCACCATCATCATCATCATCATCACTTTCTCCATCATGCACATTTTCTGAATCAATAATATTCTCATATGCCCTGTTAATATTTTCGTATTCCATAAAATCTGCATCATTTTCAACCGACATGTTTTTGAATAAAATTGTGTATCACCATTGTAGCAACAACGATCATCATTTGCTTTTCAAAACAATAACTTGGCATTTCTGACATAAAAAAATGTCTTACAGAAATGAAATGCCAAAGTTTTAAAAATTTACATGACTTATCACTTGAAGAACATAAAGATGCATAACATTTCCAACCATTTGTTAGAACATGAAAATATCTTATAGAATTTGTTGAAAATCAATGAAATCAAAATAGTTGGTGGATTTCACAACTCACATGGAGTCAATTTTTAATGAGTTCATATTATTCCCCAAAGATTTTATGAAGGCATGTTTAAGAACATCAAGCTTTCTTAACATCTAAACAATTATTATTATCTCCAATAAGTTACTAACATAAATATAGCAGCAACTGAACAACATTATAATTGTAAGTAAGAACTGCTCAATTTTGAAATACAATTACTGCTCAATTTTGAAATACAATTGATTCTTCATCTTAAAACAAAATACCAGAAGAAACTTCAATCAACTTCAACTAACAAGTCAAACTCTTTACAAAACACGTGCCTAGTATCTATTCCCAAATCCACCTGCAAGAAACACAATAGCATTTTAGAAACCTCATGTGCAGTACACCCAACTTTTTGAAATATAACATTACTATTATGTTTGTCAAAGAAACCTACGGCCAAATGAATGAACCAGAGATTATGCCTAAAAAAACATTCATCGCTATAACATATACCATCATTTTAATAGTTAGTATAGTCTTACTGCTAAACTTGCAAGTTACTAGAATTTCTTTTCTAACTAGGCTGAATATCGACATATAAGACAACCCAAGGTAACACAAAATGATATTTTCGCCAAAAAGGAATGCTAACTAACCTCATAAGCATTTATATCCGAGAAAAGAACCTGCAAAAGTATAAGAATTCTTTTAGATTGTATTAGAAGAATAACTACATACGAAAATGGCAGCATTTTGACAGGCATCACTTAGCATGAGATTGCTCAAAAAATTCCTGAATCTGTTTATTCTTTCCAAGCTCCACTTTTCCTACTTCAGCACCGACCGAAACTAACTGAAGTTGAAATCATAAAATGAATTAAGACATCTTAAGCATTCATTTGAAAAAGGGAAAAAGGTGTTTAACGGATTGTCATCGTACCTCCCCCATCAAGTACCTCTCCCATCAAGTACCTCTCAAACTTGACAGCTAATTTGGGCAACAAAACTCTACCAGCTGATTTCTGTGGTATAAAAATTGCAATTCATTTTCTCAACAATTGACAACAGTAGGGGGACAAAACAGAAGAGATTCATCACATGAGACTAGCACAAAGCAGAAAATCTCTCAAAGGGAGCCTAATGATTTACAAGATTATACACCATAGCTTAGAAATGTGCATTCATCCACCCATAGGTCATCATGTAGATATACTTCTATGCCTAAAGTGATTCACTGAGTTAATGTCAATAGTTAACAAGATACAAACTCAGTTAATAAAACTACTTAACGATCTAAATATAGAGTAGTGAAACCAACATCAATTAAGAATAGCAAACTTATGTAACTCAACCTTCATATAAACTCAGAGAACAGGGAATGGAATTGAAAAACAACAAAGATAAAAAATAAAAATAAAAACCCTTCAACATCATCATTGCCTTTTGAAGGCAAAAGTTTGTCACAAGAAAAGTCAGAAAAAAGAAATAAGCCCCATCCCGTTAAAAAAATCAAGCAATCAATTTTTGTAAGATTTTTTTTTCTTGTTTCATCATAAACTAGAGATTGAAATATTCCAATACAATATTAAGAGCTAAAAAACCTGATTCTTTCACAAGCCAAAACAGTCGCAGAAAACAACTAACCTAAGCATAAGGAACAATTAAAGAGAAGAAGAGAACAACTAAAACAGTCGCAGAAGAAAAGAAGCTCACTGATGGAAGAATTAAAGAGGAACAACCTAAAATGGGAAAAAAAAGGAAAAAAAAATTAAATTTAGAGTTAAAATGAGAATATGAGATTAGGAGAGTAGAAAGAGAGAGAGAGAGAGCAGCAACAATTGAAGAAAATGGAAGAATTGAAGAAAATAAAAGAGAAGAGAACCAGAGAAAAAAAATTTGAAAGAGAAAATGAAGAAAAAATTAGCATTCTACCGTGTGTTTTGGGAGAAGAGAAATGGAGAATAAAAATGTAAATAGCTAGCCAAAAACACTTTTGGCTTTTCCATATGAAGAAAAACACTTTTTTTAAGTTAAAATTTTCACTCAATCAGTGTTTATTTAGTAGTTCTTTGGAGTGAAAGGTGTTTTTTTGAGGAAAAAATCATTCTCAAAAGCAAAGCTGAACCGGCCGTAACTAGTAATGAAAAAATACAAAACCCATGTAGGAACTAATAAAAGGGATTTTTTTTTTGAATTAAATTGAAGAAAAAAAAATAAGAAGATGAAGAATAGAACCATTCAATATATTTTGTACTTTAAAATTAAATTAAATTTTTATTTTTCAATTTTAATATATTTTAAATTTTATTTAGAATATAGTATTAATTATATATCTCTATTTTCTTATTATGTTGAAATATTTTTATTTTTAATATATAATATAAAAAATTTCGCATGATGTTATTGTGATATTATCATTACTACTTGTTATAGTTTTAGAGTGTCAAGGTATCTTATATTTGTTCGTATTGCAAAAAAAAAAAAAAAAGGAGGAAGAAGTTGGATATTAAGTTGCAATAGGAATGTAATGCATGATATGTTTTTATTGGATATCATATATATTTTGGATGAAGTGAAATAAAATTGATAGTTTAAATATTATTTTAATAAAAAATTCTTTTATGTAATTTAAATACGAAAATATTAATTTTATAATTAAGACTATCTTTGTTTTATTGAAAATAGCTTTCGAAAATATTTTATATACTTTTCCATGTTTGTTTAATAGAAAATAGTTTGGTCAATGAAAATGACTTACAGTCAATGTAAAATAAATCTTTTATAGTTGATTTTATTTTTATATAAAATTAACTATAAATTTTATTTTATTTTAAAATATTTAAAATTAATAAACTATTAATATAAAATATTATAATTTTCAATATTATTAAACATACCTATTTAATTATCTATATCTAATCATATAATAATAAATTATTTATTATTTCAATTTATTTTAATAATAAATTTTAAAAATAATAATTTTAAATAATATTCTTAATATATTATTAAAATATTCAATATTAATATTTTAATATTAAATATTTTATTACCATTATAAATATATTAATAATAAATGTTTTGTAGTATAAAGATTAAAATAAGCCATAAGTCTATGTACTCTTCCTATATTTAGAATTTAGTCTCTGTATTTTTATTTTCAAGAATTTAGTCCTCTACTTTTCAAATTTAAAAATCAAGTCCAATTATTAACATTGTTAAATTTTTATGTCACATCTTTAAATAAAAAATACTCGGTATTTATGTAACTAAGAAAATCATGTTATAATAAAGATGATTGTAATAAAATATTTTTAATAACGCTAACAACTAAACCTCAATTTTAATATATAAAAAGTAGGACTAACCCAAAATAAAAGTACATGGACTAAATTTCAAATTTACTGAAGAGTATAAAACTTATGTCATATTTTAACCTAGTATAAAAATATGAATATTTTAATTATATAAATATAAGTATTTGTTTAAATAATGCTTAGCTACATTTTTCCTTACAACTCTAATATGTCAATATGTACTCTCATATATGTAATTTAAATTAAGTTTTAATTAAGCATTATTTATTATTAAGTTTATATATGACATTGATTTTTATAAAATATTTTTATTATAAAATAAATTTCGATTATGAAAAGAAAATTGCACTATAATATTTTATAACAAATATATTTATATCGTGTTTGCTTTACAAAGAGCAAGTAAAATATTAATTTATAGATATAAAATAAATTCAATTAAATAATTTAAAAATAAAAATCTTAAATGTGTATTTTATAAAATTGAAAATAATTTTATAAAATATTTTTAAAAATCTGTCAAATAGCAAAAAAAATTATATAAATTTATCCAAATGCAAAAAAAATAATAATAATAAGTTTTTCGGAGAAATAATTCATTTTCCTGAAATGATTTTACTCAAATCATTTTCGTAAAATATAAATATTATTTAAGTTGAGAGGTGCCAAATTTAGGGAACGCATACTTAAGCCAACAAAAGCAGACGAAGGGGAAGAAAAGAACCTTCGCTTTGTTTCCGCGCTTGCATTACTTTTCTCGCCGAACTAAACTTTCAAACAGGAAACCGAACCTTTTTTTTTTTTTTTACTTCCCAAAATTTGGAGCTCCCTTAGGTTCGCTGTCCCTCTCCCTTTTATTCCTTTGCAAAAGAAAAACAGAAAAAAGAAAGGTCTCTGGGTTTTAACTTCTCTCAGCGCAATTGCCATCAAGGTATGTTTTTTTTTTCTTTTTGTCAGTTTAAGATGCTTCAATTGTTTTCTTTGTTTTTTTTTTAATGAATTAAAAGAGGAGGGCAAAGCCCTAACAGCAACGCTTTTTCTTTCTTTCTTTCTTTCTTTCTTTCTTTTTTTGACCAAATACTTTCTTTTGGGATTGTCTAAATTGGGTATTTTTATTATGTTCAGTCCATGCTTGTTTAGGACCAAATTATGTGCTTTAAAATTTTTTTTCTTGCTTTCATTTAGGGCAATCTAAAATGGTTTTTTCTTTTATTTGGTCAATTCACGCTTGTTTCTGGGTTGATCTCTTTGCTTTTAATGGATTTTAGGGTGTTGGTTTTGACGAAAACTTGAATCTTTGAATCGTTTGTTCTATTCTTTTCTTGTTCGAAATCAGAGGAGAGTTAAATTTTAGCTGCAGTCTTTGATTCCGAATATATATGCTTGATTTTTTTAGCTTGCTAAAATGATTTTCTTTATTTGGTTATTCATGCTGGCTTCTGGGTTGATCTCTTGATTTTTTTTTTATGATTTTTTCGATTTTTTATTTTGATAAAAACTTGAATCTTTGAATCGTTTTGTTCTTTTTCTTTTTCATTGGTTGGCTTCAAAGGAAAATTAAATTTTAGCTGCGATCTTTGATTCTGAAAATTGAGGCTTGATTGTTTTTATTGGTATTTTCATTTCTTACAGTCAAAAGGAAAGAACCCCATTACTATTTATGGACAAAAAAGACTGTCAATTTTGTTGGAAAACAAAGTAAAATTGTACAAACAAATTTTAGGAGTCTTTCTAAATATATATTTTGCATGTTCACCTCTAAAGGGCAGCTCATTGGTTCTTTATTACTAGCATTCTGAGCTTGTTATGATGATTGTTCTGTTGGGGTCAATCTGGTTTATGTTATCCGCAAACTGACATGCATTTTTTTTTACAGCTGAAGAAATACCTTTAGAGCTAAATTATATAAGGGCATTCAACATTTTGTAAATAGAAGAGAGAGAGGTACTGGTTCGTAGAGGTGGTGGGACTTCTTCGAGCTTAGGGTCCTCTCTCATTGCATTTATTTTAGCTTTGGGAGTTTTTTTGTTGGTGCATATGTATAATTAGAACAGTTGAGCTTTAATGGTGAGGTTGTGTGAAGAGTTTTAACTGAAGGGAAAAGCTTAAAAGATAACATTATGGGTTCTGTCTGTTGCTGCTTGCGCCCTGAGGATTTTGAGGACTATATCAATCCGAACAGTAATGTATATAGAAATTGCGTGTGCCTCAGTTGCTTTGTTCAGAACTTCGTACATGTGGTATGTTTTATTATTCTCATCATTAAGCATTGGTTCAGACTCTAGTATTATTTATTCACTCTCCTTCACTGTGTCACTCTAGGTAATTCCATCAGCATTTATATATATTGGCTTTAGGAGAACAAATATCTATTGAAGTTAGTTGTGGATCATTAATTACTGAGCTAACTTATGAAATTATCTGTTGATTGTTTACACTATGAAGAATGTAATTCATTAACAGTAGGGATAAGCAGGGTCTAAATTGATCCATTTAATAGTAGGAGGACTAATTTTATCCAGTCCCTATGGTAGAGGGACTTGTAAGGCACATTCACCTCAATTATTTGATTCATGGGGTGCCAGCTTTTTGATCCTTTTCTTTTTTGGTTTTCTTTGCCCTTGTAATTGTAGTATACCACATTGTTCCGAAGAGGGGAATTGCGTTCTGTCCCTTCATCCATTCAGGGGACAGGATCTATTATCTCTTCTGCATCTCTAGATAACTCACTCTCTGACATGTACCAATCTCCTCCAAGACCCTTGCCTTATGATGCTGAGGCTAGATATTTCCGCTTACAACGTGATGGTCTTGTTTCAAGACATGAGAAGGGTTCAAGTCAGTCACACGAAGAGTCAGAGCCTTTAAGAGGCGAAAACGATGCAGATCCAGGATCTTTGAGTACCGAGGGCAAATGGAATGCCTTTGAGCGAGGCTCGAAAGAGCAGCATTCTAAATCCTCACAAAAACTCTCATCAGCAAAAGCACCAGTTGGAATTGGGTACATCTATTCATCTGCTGAAGAAGAGGAGGATGTCTGTCCAACATGTCTTGAAGGTGATCTTTTTCTCAAGATTGAATGGTGTTTTATTATAGCCACTATATTTGCAGTGAAGCTTTGTTAGAACTTGCTCAATAGGCCAAGATTTGCTATAACTTAGGAAGGAGGGATGCATTAAAATGCTAAATTTATGCTATATCTTGCCTCTCTAACATGGACACTCATGCCATTAATTGGATCTAGATTCTAATGAGTTGATGATTAAGCAGCATTGATTTAATAGGGGAACTTACAATTAATCTGTAATTTAATGATAAAACTAGTCCTCCACTTCAATAGGTGTCATTTGAACCTCTAGCCTGTTGTTATGGTCAATTTAGCCCTCCATCTAATATATACATGTGTATATTGCCAAAATGACTTTTAATTTTCTCGGTTCCAACATGACCACCTTGATATTCAATCTCTTCCCATTTCATCACTCATTCCCGAAAATTATGGCCACCCGTTTCCACTAGCAAAGTAGGAAAAAAAAACAGATCAAACACAAGATTATTTCCATTGCCATTTCCATGGTTTTTCGTGAAAACCAAACTTCTATAAGAATTAAAAAGAAATTCAAGCATTGAAGATTTTGGTGCTCAACCCCAATAAAACCCAATTCACATCCTACCTTCCTGTTAAGATTCCTATTCATGTTAACTTTTAAAACCCCAATAACCCGTGACACCCAATTTCCTTTATCATTATTAATATTATTCTTTATGAAAATCAAATCTGACTTTAATTGCAAACCATTAACTTGTTAAACCTCATACCACTCATCCGTAAAAAACTTGCTGGTCAGTTTGACAAAAGAAAATTAGATGGAGGGCTTAATTGGCTCTAATGAAAAAGTAGGGGCTTCAATGACACTTTTTGTATAGGTGGGGGGGGGGGGTGCTTATTCTAATCACTGTACATAGTTTTTGCTCTTAGAAATAAGTGCTGCTAAAAAACTGCGTGATATTACTAATCATATGAGATTGGGCTTTTAATGGATGGGTTATGTTCCTTATAAACTTATTGGTACCTCCCATGGTGCAGAATATACTCCAGAGAATCCCAAGATAATAACAAAATGTTCCCACCATTTCCATCTTGGTTGCATTTATGAATGGATGGAGAGAAGTGAAAACTGTCCGGTCTGTGGAAAGGTGACCTTTTTGAACCAGTTAGCGTTTTCATATCCATGGTTATAAGTAATCAATCAACTGCATGGCAGTTACATTTTATTCTGCTTGATTAGCTTACAATTTACTAGGATACTCAAGCTTTACGGGCTTTTTTAGTTTCCTTTGATATTTTCAGGTCAAACAAGCTTCTAGTTATATGTGCACGGTTTCCCGCCTTTTTAATTTCTTTTTATTGTCCAATTTTGATATCTTCCATTTTTTGCAAATAAAACTGACTTATTTTTAACAGGCATATTAGGCCCAAAATGTGAACTTTGTTTGGTGAGCCTTGTGGTTTAGGTTATATCCTTTGATGTATATTTGCCAGCAGCAGAAATGATGAACTCTGTTATATCAAAAACTGAATGGAAAGAATTGCTTGTTATAAACTGGATATTGATTATGTAGGTAATTGAGGCATTGAGAGGTTATCGAGCTTCGAATTAATGTTGCATGCATGTTTAGCCAGACTGCAAAATTGCTGTCTAGGTTGATAATATTTTTCTGCCGACTTCCCAATTCCTTGGGCACCTTCTCAAGTAAATATTAGTTCCAAACAATAGCAATGTTGGTGGGGACGTAGATGTCTTTTTTGTTCCATCTGTGCTTACTTCTCCTAGTCTGTAAACTCTGATGTCATATCATTGTCTAGCTTATAGAGTTTAAAGAACCCTGAATTTTGATGGTTCACTTTTCTTTTGCATTTTTTGAATTTACCTACTCCTGGCTCAGTTGCTTAGACGTTTGATCTAATAATGTAGTGCTTAACAAAGCTTTATATCGAAGTTAAAACAATTTGTATACTCTGTTGTAACCTAAATCTCCCATCTCAACTCGGTTTGCTTTTCCAGGTTATGGTGTTCGATGAAACGACTTAACTTTTGTTCCAAAGGTTTTGTTGTGGATGAAAGACAACAGAAGACGGCCAGCAAAGAAAAGAAAAAGATATAGTAATCTCCTATGTGAAAATTGCAGGGATAAAGCGATTGTCACATGTTGTAAATATGAAAAATGTTGTGCATAAAGACTGGAAGTTCGTACACTTTGTGAACATTTGAGTTGGGGTTTGGGGGGAGGGGGAATCATACGCACGATTGTTGTACATCACACTAAAGAATATTTTCTTTATCAATGTGAAGAAATGTGGATCTGAGGAAGCTATTATGTATCAATATTTTATGCCTTATCTCTTTTGAATTGTTAGGAATTTATGAATGTGCCCGGATCATTTTTTTTTGCCGGTACAAGCTTGCGAATTGCGGGAAGGAATGCAACACTGGGTCTTGAGGTATCAATATAGAGTTCTAATTATTTACGGGTTTAGTCGTAAATTTCACCATTAAATTATAGGTAAGTCTTTATTTTGGTTTTTTAAATATTTTGGTTATTTAATTAAAAAAAGTTATAATTGATCATTGAACTATTCAAAAGATTTTATTTATGTTATTGGGCTGTTTAAATTGATGTTATGTAGCTTTTTCTATTCGTACTATCTATACTAATTAAAAGTTTTTTTTTAGTTTTTTTTCATGAAATAATTTTGAATGCCATAAATCGTGAATTAAAATTCAAACGGTTTCTTCTTCGATCTTTATTATTGTTCATAAGATCAATTGGGATCTAAGTATGGATTCTAATCTATTACATCAATTGTCGAATCGTTGTTTAGAGTTTATTAGTGAAAAGAAAAAATTTAACAACCTAATGATTTAGATAAAATTTTTTGAATGGTTTAGTGATTTAAATAAATTTTTAAATAATTCATTGGTCAAATTGTAATTTATTTTTAATTAATTAAAATGGAAATTTATAATTTAATATAACAACTAATGGTGTAATTTATAGCCCCAATAAAATGTAAGGAATCAAATTGTTGGCGCCAAGATAGAATGAAATGTAGGGACTCAAAAAGAATAAAACGTAGGAATAAGAAGGTAAATCGTTGAGGGTTGTTTGTTAATTAATTGAAAACTAAATTTTTTGTTTAAAATAAGTATTACATTAAATTTTTTAATAAAATATAGAAAAAAATAAGTAGATAATTCAATGGAGAATATATTAAATTTATTTTATTTTATTTTATTTTCTTTTTAAAATATTATAATGTTTTTGAAGATTTAATGTTATGTCCGCATTTACTTCTTGTCTCTCCTTTTATTCAATACATTTTTATTTTACAGTATTTAATATTTATTCTTTTAAATTTATAATATTTTGCATTTAATAGTGTAATTTATTTCAAAATATTGTCAATGTGATTTGAAATTTGACTTTCATTAAAATAAATAAAATGTTTTTTAAATAAAAATGTAAAATAAAAATTTTGCATTTTTTAAAATGTACATTGATAGCAAGATAAATTCATATTTTTACTATGTTTATTTTTGGCTAATTATCGGATAAATGCTATTAAATTTGGATTTTTCTTATCAGGAATGAAGTTAATGTGCTGAATTTAAACTCTTACAAAAATGGGCTAAATTGGAACAAAAAGCAGAGAGGAGGGCTTGATTGAAAGATTGAAGATTCAAGGATGATTGGATAAAGATTGAAGGGTTAAAGATTTTTCTAAAAGTTGCTGGATAAAAATTGAAGGATTTTTTATATTGTTACAACTCTGTAATTAGTTTAAATTTAATCTGTAGTTTAAATTTGATTTATAAATTTTAAATTATTTAGTGATAGTATTTAGGAAAAATCTAGCTAAATTTTAACACTAAAAGTGTGTATAAATACCTAGTTACTACAACTAATGGAACACACACTTTACCTTTGACATTTAATAAATTCTCTATTTTTTTTCTCCCTACCTGCATCAGTTGTCCATTCTGCTATTTTAATTCTTTTCCTTTTACTTTCAACTTTTTGGTTATTTGCCTTCTAAGACATTTCTCTTTCCCACTTTTCACAATTCCATTTAAACCATTTATTTTCAAACATGATTCTTTTCATGATTAACTAAACCCTTTTTAGTCTTAGCCTGGTTATCGCTTTGATAAAGTAATTGTCATATATGAACCCACACTTAACACTTTGCAATTCGGTATTCGTTATCTCTTCGGTATATGGGATAGTACAAATTCGTCCCTTAAAGTTGATTCGATTTCAATTCAAAAAGCGCACGTTGGGTTGGAATCGTTTGGCGTACAGTTGAGAAGTTGAGTCGGAAGGTGTTGTATTCAAAAACTCGCGAACAAATTGGCCTGTTCAATTGGAAAAAGCTAGTTGGATTCTGTCAAGGGAGATAGTGATCGAATTTAAACGACCCACACGGTTGAGGCCGTTAATTCGAGTTGGGCTTTTCAAATCGCAGGGTTGTCGAAGTCTTAAATTATAGGTACGTGCCACGTGGTTGGAAATTTGACAAGGGTTGATTTGCAGGTGATACCGGGATCGATTATGAGAGGAAGAGTTGGTGATTTGAGGGATCCTCGATTGTTATAACCAGCTTATCACTTGGAAAGGAAAATCTATTTCAATGATTGATTCAAGATTGGAGCACGCCGAGGCTAAGGCTAAGCTAAAAAATATATTTTATTTATCCATTTATTTTATTTTCTTAAATTTATTTTTGCATTTTCGAATTTATTTTTATTTTATTTTTCGTATTTCCTTATTTTATTATCCTAATCGATTTAAACCCCACTTTTATATTTTTTTTCTTCAGCATTTCTAGTCACAAGTTGTGGGCACAATTGTAACTGCGACAGCGATTTTGGTCACAAAAAATGCAAAATTAGATAGTCAGTCCCTGTGGATTCGACCATACTGCTCTATATTACTAATTACTGTTATTTTGTCGTAGTAATTTATATTTGGTGGTTTTGATGCCCATCAAATTTTAATTTTTGTTTATTTTCTTTATGACCAGGTCAGAATTAGAAACTCTAGCATTTGAACCGGAAATAGAAAAGTTGGCTCTAACACTTCGAAGAGAAGCTATTCTGTGCGACAAACAACCACAACTTGACTTTGAAGAAGAATCTTACACCGAAGATATTTACTCATCCGAAGATTTAGACGACATGGCAGATCAAACTATACGTCAACTTGCAGCTGCACCAGATGAACAACAACCGCTATGCATAACTTATCCGACGGGCGAAATGCCGTTCGAGTTGAAGTCGGGATTAATACATTTATTGCTTACTTTCTGTGGTTTGAAAAATTAGAACCCCTATACTCATCTAAAAGAGTTCCTCATAGTTTGTCTAAGCATGAAACCAGAAGGAGTAACTGAGAATCAAATAAAACTATGAGCTTTTCCTTTTTCATTAGTTGACTCTGCTAGAGAATGACTGTTTTATTTACCTCTGGGATCTGTTAATACTTGGACTGATATGTCTCAATTGTTTCTTGACAGGTTTTTTCCAACAGCTCAAACAGCTGAATTAAGGAGTATAGTCGAAATTCAGCAGAAGGAAGCAGAGTCACTCTATGAATATTGGGGGCGATACAAGAAGTTGTGCGCAGTTGCCCACAACATGGCCTATCTGAATAGTCACTCTTACAGTACTTCTACGAGGGGTTATTCGCAATGAAAATGAAGATGATTGATGGCACTAGTGGAGGGGATCTTGTGAACATGACTCCCCAAAGAGCTAGGGAATTAATTTTTACTATAGTTGCAAATTCTCAACAGTATTGACCATCTATGGAATCGACGAGAAGTGTTCATGAGCTAAGTACTCCTTCTATAGTAAATAATATTGATGAACTTACTAATATGATTAAAAATATGCTTGCAGGACAGAAGAACCCAGCTCGGTTGTGCGGGATTTATGCTAAGCTTGATCATCCTATTGACTCGTGTCCAATTTTACTTCAGGACACAACTGCGCAAGTAGATGCCATTGGAAACTTCTCAAGGCCATCTAAAAGGCGTTACGATCCATATTCAAGCACGTACTATGCGGGGTGGAGAGACCACAGAAATCTAAGCTATGGATCAAATCCTCGATATAATCAACCATATCAACCAAGACCACCTTCGCCTCAACAATATCAACCTCCAAAGCCATATCTTGAAGCCATAGTAGAGAGGTTGACCATTAGTACCGAAAAGTTCCAACAAAATTCTGAGGCGCACTTCGAAGAAATTGATCAGAAAATAAGTAAGTTAGCACTTATGGTTACTCGTTTGGAGAACCAAGGAAAATTTCCATCTCAAACCGAGCTGACCCACATCAAAATACGAGTGTTGTTACTGTGAAAAATGGAATAGAGTTAGAACCAGTGCCTGGCACGAATTGTGACCACGATATTGAACAGGAAGTCGAACCAGCAACTTCTATTGAGGTAGCACCTTATAAACCATTTATTGTACCTTCCCCATACCCTGGAAGACTTGCCCAAGTTAAAAAGAAACGAGAGGAAAAAGAAATCCTTGAGACAGTCTGAAAGTTAGAGATTAATATTCCTTTATTTGATGCAATTAAACAAGTTCCACGCTATGCAAAATTTTTGAAAGAACTGTACACCGGAAAAAAGAAACTCCAAGGAAATGAATGGGTAAATGTGGGGGAAAACGTTTCTATAGTACTACAAAGAAAATTTCCACCTAAGTGTAAGACCAAGGTATGTTTTCTATATCCTGCAAAATAGGCAATATTGGAATAAAGAAAGCCATGTGTGATTTGGGAGCATCTATTAATGTAATGCCTTTATCTATTTTTAAATTACTAAACACGGGTCCTTTGAAAGAAACAAGGGTGATTATTCAATTTGCAAACAGGTAATGTGTATATCCAAAAGGGGTGCTGGAAGATGTCCTCGTAAAGGTAAATGAACTAATTTTTCCTGTAGACTTTTACATCATCGATATGGAAGACGACCACTCAAAAAATGCTTCTGATATTCTACTCAAGAGACCATTTCTAAGTACCGCATGTACAAAGATTGACGTTTGAAGCGGAACTCTCACTATGAAATTTGATGGTGAGGTGGTAAAATTTAATGTTTATGAGGCCATGGGTTAACCAAACGCAATGTCAAATATTTCTAGTGTTGATATTATTGAACCACTAACGAAAATTCATTTTGAATATCATGAAGGGGATGGATTACAAACTGTACTTTCTAAAAGTTTAGACCTCAATATGATGGATAAATTGGAGGACATAATGACGTTCAAAGAACCGATTCGAGAAACCATTGTTCTATTAAAGACTCCTCAATTCCCTAGAAGCCAAGGTAAGTACTTTGAATTTTCTCTTTCTAAAACTAAATTATTGCCTTCTATTCTGTAGGCCCTAGAAATAAAGCTTAAACCATTGCTGGAACACTTGAAGCATGCCTATCTAGGTAATGGAAATACTTTACCAGTAATATTTTTTAGCAAACTTTCGGGATTGGAAGAGGAGAATTTAATTCAAGTCTTAAGAGACTATAAAGGGGCTATCGGATGGACGATTGTCGACATAAAAGGGTTAAGTCCCTCGACTTGTATGCATAGAATACTGATAGAAGAAAATGCAAGCCCAAAGAGAGAAGCTCAAAGACGCCTTAATCCACAAATCATGGAGGTTGTCAAAAAGGAAATTCAAAAGCTATTAGACGTTGGGATGATCTATCCAATTTCCGACAGTAATTGAGTCAGCCCAATTCATGTGGTACCCAAGAAAACTGGTATGACTGTAGTAAAAAATGCAATAGGAGATTTAGTTCCCACTCGAGTCCAAAATGGGTGGAGAGTCTGTACAGATTATAGAAAGTTGAACTCTTAAACTAAAAAAGACTACTTTCCACTTTGTTTTATTGATCAAATGTTAGAACGTTTAGTAGGAAAAACTCACTACTATTGTCTTGATGGTTATTCAGTTTTTTTTTTCCAAATTCTAGTGGCACTGGAGGACCAAGAGAAAACAACGTTTACATGTCCCTTTGGCACGTTCACCTACAGACAGATGCCATTTGGACTTTGCAATGCGCCAGCCACATTCCAGGTTAAAATTCTAGTATATTTTCTAACTATGTCGAGAAAATAATTGAGGTATTTATGGACGATTTTACAATTTATGGTAATTTTTTCAATGAATGTCTGTCAAACCTCGTTAAAATTTTGGAGAGATGTCTAGAATTTAATCTAATTCTTCATTATGAAAAAAGTACCATTTTATGATAGATAAGAGATTGATTTTAGGGGATATTGTTTGCACTGAAGGGATCACGGTTGATAATTCCAAAACTAATATTATCAACTCACTTCAATACCCCACAACCGTGAGGGAAATTCGCTCTTTTCTTAGTCATACAGGTTTTATAGGCACTTTATAAAGGACTTTTCAAAGATTTTGCGACCACTGTGCAACCTTTTACAAAAGGATAAAGAGTTCGAATTTGATCAAGTGTGCAAGGATGCGTTCGACACTCTTAAACAAAAGCTTGTTTCAACTCCTATAGTACAACCACTAAATTGGGATTACCCTTTCGAGCTCATGTGCAAAGCAAGTGACCAAAATGTAGGAGTTGTTCTTAGGCAAAGAATTAGGAAGGAACCTCACGTCATATCCTACGCCTCTAAAACACTAGATGCTACCCAGAGCAATTACTCAACTACTGAAAAAGAATTATTAGCCATTGTTTTTGCTTTGGAAAAAAATTAGATCGTATTTATTAGGCACTAAAGTTATTGTGTGTAAATACCTAGTGGCTACAGCCAATTGAACACACACTTTACCTTTGGCATTTAATAAATTCTTTATTTTGTTTCTCCCTTCCTACGTCAGTGCTCCATTATGCTATTTTAGTTCTTTTTCTTTTACTTTCAACTTTTTGGTTATTTGTCTTCCAAGCCCTTTCCCTTTCCAACTTTCCACAATTCCATTTAAACCATTTATTTTCAAGCATGATTCTTTTCATGATTAACTAAACCCTTTTTAGTCGTAGCCCAGTTGTTGCTTCGACAAAGTAATCGTGAGATATGAACCCACACTTAACACTTTGCAATTCGGTATTTGTTATCTCTTCGGTATATGGGATAGTACAAATTCATCCCTCAAAGTTGATTCGATTTCAATTAAAAAAGCACACGTTGGATTGGAATCGTTTGGCGTACAATTGGGAAGTTGAGTCAGCGGTGTTATATTCAAAATATCGCGAACAAATTGGCGTGTTCAATAGGAAAAAGCTAGTTGGATTCCGTCAAGTGAGATAGTGATCGAATTTAAACAACCCCCATGGCTGAGGCCATTAATTTGAGCTGGGCTTTTCAGATTACAAGGTTGTCGAAGTCTTAAATTACGAGTACGTGCCACGTGGTTTAAAATTTGACAAGGGTTGATTTGCAGGTGATACCGGGATCGACTATGAGAGGAAGAGTTGGCAATTTGAAGGTTCCTCGATTGCTATAACCAGCTTATCACTTGGAAAGGAAAATCTATTTCAAGGATTGATTCGAGATTGGAGCACACTGAGGCTAAGGCTAAGCAAAAAAATATTTTATTTATCCATTTATTTTATTTTCTTAAATTTATTTTTAAAATATTTTATTTATCCATTTATTTTATTTTCTTAAATTTATTTTTACATTTTTTAATCTATTTTTATTTTATTTTTCATATTTCCATATTTTATTATCTTAATCGTTTTAAACCCCCCATTTATATTTTTATCTTCAGCATTTCTACACATAGGTCGTGGGCATGACTGTGACTGTGACAGTAATTTTGGTCACAGAATAAGGAAAAATTAGATAGTCAGTCCCTGTGGATTCGATCCTACTGCTCTATATTGCTAATTACTATTATTTTATCGTAGGAATTTATATTTGGTTGTTTCGACACTCATCATACATTTATCAAATATATTAATTGTTTAAGAATGTTATCTTTTAACATTGTTTTTAAATTATGTTTTGAAGCTAAACTAGGTTTCTTTTACCAATAAACAATGTTAGACAATCGACTTTTCAAGTTAAAATAGTTTATCAAATTGGCTTTTAAATCAAATAAAAAAGTTAGAGAATTTTAAGCACTCTTTGGTTTTTGAAAGCATTTTTCCATTTTAGTTTTAGAAAATAATTGTTATTTTTAAAAATATAAAAACACATTTGATAAATAAAAATAAAAATTAATTACAATAATAAAACATATTTGGTAACTATTTTTAATGAAAACATGATAAGTAAAATAAAAAGTATTGCATTTATATAGGTTCAAACCAAGTTACTAGATTTAATACTTGAAAATGGGAAAAAAAATAGTTGTTTATGTCTTTAAACCAACACCAATTTATTTACAAAACATTTTTTTGTGAAAATAATCAAAATTTTCATTCCAAATCTAATTCAAAAGTAACCAAAGGTTCCAAAATATGCTAAAACATACCCAATATGCCAAATATACCAAGTCCATAGGAAAAATACTAAAAATGTAACACCCCTCTTACCCGGATTAATTCGATAACCCGAGCAAGCAATGCTACATTTGGACCCCGAGTCAATTTAATTCACATTCCATTTACATACTTTACTATTATCATTTTAAACTCCTTTGAGGTATCTCGGGTCATTTTCGGGCATCTCCTATGGTTTGGTTGCGATCGGAGGTTGTTAGGCCCCTTTCGGGACAAATTAAGCAAGAACAGGGTAAAACATAACACTTATACCGATATTCATCATTCCAAGTATCAGTACAACTCTACTGACACTGTTCATTTTTTCTCTATGGAGTACATGTATTGATACAAGTTATAAAAGTATCTATACTTCTTTGCAAAAGATTTTAAATCATGTCCAAAACATTTATTTTAATGCCATAATCAATCCAACTCATTTCCAATCATCCATAAACCATTTTAAACCATAAAACACCTCAAATTATCACATACGTCACTGTATAGCTCAAGTAAGTTCAAATAAGTTCACTAAGATGTCAAAATACTTATGATACCCTAAGTATTTCTACTAGAACTTTAAAAATATCTTAATTTGGCCTATGTACATGCCATACTTTAAACGAAAAATGTATCCATATACTTTCTTCCAAGCTTATAGAAGTGATGAGATGCGTCAAACTCAAATCCTTGTAATAGAGCTTCACTTCAGTACTTTACCTACACATTAGAAATCACAGATTAAGCTTGTGAAAACTTGGGAAGTACACCAATAGTTAAACTTACCTTTACACTAAATAAATAAAAGCAATGTACAATAATATCATATTAAATAAGTTTGGAACATAATGATATTAGAATTTCCATATTATAACTTATTCAATATCATTCAATTCACTATCATTCCCTTTCACTAACACAAAAGCTTGTCACATTGATCGTAGTTGTATTTTGTCTTTTAATATTTAACGGGATGCCCAATGTAGACTTAACAGAACATGCGTGATGTACAAAAATAATACAGAGATGAAACAAAGTGCAATAATAGAACAGAGTGGCACCAAAGTGCATTAATAGAACAAAGAGCACGTTAACTGTTTACTAATGACATGTCATCTATATCATACTAGTTCATTTATTGTTTACATAGGAAAATGTAACGGAACTAGCTTTACGTTCACATTTCAAAACAAAACTTAAATACTTTTGAATTTTTTTTCAATTTAGTCATTGTTATAAAAATTCACTAAGCACTATAATAATATTTTTTTGGCAGATGAAATATAACACACTATCTCATAATATTCCATATACATTGTCATACCCTAAAATTGGCTAATCTGAATTTAAGGCGCATGGACACGAAGTTGTCTATTTTGGCACACTATATTAGTTAATTCACCAAATTGTAAGCTTTTGGCACATTTGTGTTTTGGCAAATTGAGTATTTGCCTATGGATGTATACCAAGATTTAGTCCTTAACGAGTTCTTCAGTGGAAGAAATAATTCGATAAAAGAAAAGTAAGCCTTGTATAGGTTACCGCCAAAGGCATAGTATGCCTAGTTTGCTCAAGCACTGTGAATAGTAGGTTTTGGAAACTAGATTTGGTTATAAACCAACTTAACTGACTGGTCAAATAACATATGGACAAGACTCTCATTTATGTTTCTTTTGGATTTTGTAGGCAATTAGGAAAGGCACATTCTGAAATTTCTTGACACTTTTCAAATTCCACTAAACGGAAGTGGATTATATATATGTGTGAGGAGGGTTCATGAGAAGAGTTTATTCTTCCTTCAAGATAATTTTTTTATGTAAGAACCCATTTTTAGTGTTGTCAGAAATAGTGGTTTTGGGACCACAATTTCGATATTTGAGTTAGTAAATATTAATTATTTAATATTTATAAAATTATTTAAGTGACGTTTTAATATTTGGTTCGGTAATTTTGACGTTTAGTTAGTTAATTAAGTATAAAGAACTAAATCGTAAAAGATGTAAATGTTTATCTTTATTGGTTTCTATTAACTAAAAAGCATGAAAAATGAATGTTAAGGGATTTAAATGGTAATAATACCATTCTTAAAAGTGATGGACGGTGGTGTCAAATTAATTAGTTAAAATGTAATGTTTTCTTTTATAACTATTATATTATATGTTTAAAGTAACAATAAAAGAATTAGAAAAGAAAGAAAAAGGCTATTTCTTTCATATTCTTCACTTAGAATCGAAAATAAAAGGGGGAGGAGTACTTAGCTCACGACAAGCCTATTCTTGCAGATTGGTGAATTGTTTTTAGTCTATTTCTTGTAATTTTTATGCTTTTGGAATCCCGGAAGCTTGATTTAGCTAACCCAATGATTATTTCGTGAAATTATTAAAGTTTTCATTGATGTTTTCTTGAAGCTTTTGTGGTTATTTGGTTGGTTATGAAGCTTAGATATGTTAATGGACTAGTTTGTAAAGTAAAAGTTGTTAGTTTTGAACTTAGGGACTACAATGCAATAAGTCCAAAAATGTGTATAAAATTATGAAATTTTGTATTTTAATGGACTGTTGGAGGACTAAATTGAGATTGATTTCAAAATTGAAACTCAATCGAAACTCAAATGTGAGAATTATAATAGTTTCGATTTTAGAGACTAAATTGTGGTAAATGTAAAAGTTGAGGAATTTTAGTATAAATTAAATTGAGTTAGAACATTATATTTATATGTTGTTTTATGTTGTTTGGATTGGTTAATTAAATCAAACTATAATTTAGATCAAGAATCTTAACGACTGGAAGACGTATGAGGAAAATGAAAAATTACTGACTAATCCCTGATAGTGAAATCATTACGATATCGACAAGTAAGTTCATACAATCTAAGTGATTTCAAGTTGCTGTCAAGTTATAATTAAATATTTATATATGTTCTATTGAAAGTTTGAATGGCTAATGAATTAGTATAAAAATTGGAATTTGACTTAATGATAATGAAATTGTATTGAATTGAGGTGTGGAGATAAATTCGATAAACATAGTAAAAGTCTCGTACACGAGGTTTCAGGTTGATTTTCGACGACACTGAGCTCCAACATTTGATACAGACTCAATGCTACATGTGACATAGATTTAGCATGGACTAGTAATTTGTTGTCGTTTTAAAGGTTTAGCCCGGACAGGTAATCTAACATGTATATATAGCCCTGACAGGCTATTTACTGTGTCATTAAAGGTTTATCCCAGACAGATAACCTGACACTGATGTACATGATTAGCTCAAACGAGCATCAGACGTTATTTGTAATCGTGTATCGAGTTTCTTTTACAAAGTTTCATCGGTAAAATAAGAGATGAGAAATGTGGAATTGTAAAGTTAACATGGACGATAGATGAATATTGAATATTTGAAATAGATTGTTTATTGATTTGGATTTTGATATATTGTTAATTGTGATTATAAGTGTGATCATAAATCAAAATCTCACCCCTTTGACGTTGTTGTGTTATGCATGATAGGGAAAATATTTTTGAATAACGAATTGCATTTAAATATTAAATGAATAAGATAAGTTACTTGTTTAAATTGTAAAATCTTACTAAGTATTTTATATACTTACTCGTGTTACTATTTTTCTATAGATTTTAGACGTTCGGAATGTGCTGATTGTGTAACACCCCTAACCTGAATCCATCGCTGGAATAAGGTTATGGAGCATTACCGGAGATTAAAAATTAATTATCAGACATTTCATTTCATCTTTGCATTCATATTAGAAACCAATCAAAATCATACATATTGTCCCTTAAACAAGCCCTCGAGGCTTAAATTTATGCATTAGAAACAAATAGGGACTAAGTAAAAAAATCAAAAAAATTTCAGAAATATTTAAAATTTTCAACACTGCAAGGGTCACACGGCCATGTGACTCAAACGGTTTGGAGACATGCCCGTGTCTCAGGTTGTGTGGGCATTCCAAATAGGGACACACGACCGCGTCTCAAGTCGTGTCCGTGCCCGTGTGAGTATACTGACTTGGGTCACACGGTCAAGTCATAAGCCCGTGTGCTAGACCGTGTGAGCATTCTGTTTTCTGCAAATTTAAGATACATGGGACACACGGCTATGTCACCTAGCCGTGTGTCACACACGGTTGAGACACACGTCCGTGTCTTTGCCCGTGTGGACGAAAATAGGCCATTTTACAAGCCATATTTCTCACCCAATTCTATGTCAATCTACAATCAACATTACATAAACCAATAAGCCATAATTAGACATCCAAAACAAGCCAAAATAAGTGGCTAAACTCAACAAATTACATATATGCCATCATTAAACAAAATACCTATACATGCCATTACAACCAAAATCAAAACATTCGAAAGTACTGATAGAACCAATGGATAGTGCGATACAACTCCGACAAGCTTCCAACCCAATTGAGCTTCCAATAATCTGAAAGGTAAAGGAAAACAAATTCATAAGCAATAAATGCTTAGTAAGCGCGTATAAACTTTAATCATAATACTTCTTTTCAAATATGAAATTTATACATATAAAAAATAATCCAATATTGATACCACAATACTCATGAAGTTATATTTAACAATTCAAGCGAATAAATCTACAGTATCACTTATACATATTATTCCTAACATAGTAGGATTTTAAACAACTTTAACTCGTCTAAAATTTCTTTATTTTCATTTGGGTTTCTTTACTTTTCACACTCATTCCATATGCATAACACACCAGTCATAAGCATATCATTCAACCATAGCTACAAGCTAGTGCATTTAAACATAGACCTTTTTCGAATTAATCACATGATAACTCATTTCATAAGAAATTGCATAGCTTAAACCTTACCACTCTTTCATAGCACAAGCATATTTTCATTTTAGCACTTGCCATTTCAATGCATATTGTAATTAAACATATTACCATTCAACCAGAAATTTGGCACTTGCCTAAACGTCAAACAACAACACTTGTTAGCGTACTTAAACATATTTCATATAATTTCAACATCAATAACCTTATTATCACAACATGTCATGCTTGAATTTATTACTCGTCTCAACTTACATAATTTTTGTGTATCAACATATCAAGATATTGATATATATACATTTCATGATACATATCATCTTTTACTGTTTCTTCATATACATATATCATCCAAGACAACTCCTGATAACTTACCATTCGAAGAACGACTTACGAATATGAGTACATCGTTTTCAAAAGCCCGAAGACTGAACAGAAGCTCATGAGAGCTAAACGGAAACCCATTAGAGTTGAACGGAAACTCGTAAGAGCTGAACGAAAACTCATAAGGGTTAAACTAAAGCTCAAAAGAGCTGAACGAAAGCCCATAAGGGTTGAACGGAAGCTCATAAGAGCTAAACGGAAGCTCGTAAGAGCTAAACGGAAAGTAAACACGAATGTTCGCAAAAAAGGCTGAACCTCGGTAACTTGAGTAATTTTTCGTCAATTCATCCTTTGCATTTACCTTCAATTCATCCTTTGCTACAGAATGATTGTACTCAATCCCACATTCCATTCATTTTGAGCATTCAATTCAAAATCCATAATTTTAACAATATTTTACTTTCATCAATAGATATAAATAAATACATAATACCATTCATCAATTTAATATACAAACAGCAAAAGTTTAACCATATGAACTTACCTGAATTGAATTATAATAATTGCAAGAGTTCAGGGACTATTCCGTTATTTTTCTTTTTCACAAGTATATCTGAATCTTGATCTAAAATATAAAATTACTCATTCATTAGCATATATTTCAGTTCCAATTTATTTCACAATTTATACCCTTCAATTTTTGAATTTACACAATTACCCACTTTTACAACTTTTACAATTTAGTCCCTTAATTAGTTAATCTATCAAATCAACTAATTTTTCTCAATTACTAATTTATACAAATATTATAAGCTATCATAAAACCCTTAATAAAATAGAAATTTAATACCAAACCCTAATATTTTAACTATTTTCACAATTTGATACTAACATTAATATTTAACAAAATCACTTTATAATATCATCATACAACAAAATTAAAGCTCTAAACCCACTTGATATTAATAATTTCTTTCAATATATTAAATTATACAATAAAAAATTCATTTCATGCAATTTGGTCATTTTGACATTTTACAAAATTTCCCTAAAATTTTACTTTTATTCAATTTAGTACCGAGCCTAAAACATGCAAATTAGCCAGTTTTAATGTAAACCCATGTTAGCTGAATATTCATATATATTTTCCTCCTCTCCATTCCACATCCTTAATGTATATATATATGTTAGAATATTTAGTTTTAGTATATAACATGTTTATATGTTCATATCAAAGTTGTCCACTTGAGTCATAGTCACTAAATTATTTATATCTTGAGCTACATAATTCTAAATTAAGATCCGCTTGATGTTTTTGAAACTAGACTCAAATATATTTCTACCATAAAAATTTAAGAATTTATAATTTAACCAATAAGTACAGTAAAATCTTCAAATTTATCCGTGTTCGCTATTTGACACTTGACCTTTCTTCACTAAAATTAATTATCTCTTAATATGGGATTTGGATGATGTTTGTGTTTGTTTATATTGAAAATAGACTAATTAATAATTTAAAATATAAATTTAACCCTAATTATATTTTTAAATTTTTTATGATTTTCAAAGTCAAAATAGGAAACCCAAAATCAATCGACCTTGTCTCACAAAAAGTCATATCTCACAATATAAAATTATTTTTCTTACAACGTTTCTTCTATGTAAAAATAGACTCAATAGGATTTAATTTAATACTTTAATTAACCTATAATTCAATTTATACAATTTTGGGTGAATTTTCAAAGTCAGATTACTGCTGCTGTCCAAAACTATTTTAGTGCAAAATGTTGATAACCAAGTTTATAACATCCTCCTTTCCTTTCTCTACAATATTTCCCATCACTTCATCTTATTTCCCTTCACTAACTTATCAAGAACATATATATAAGAAAAATCTACTTTAACATCATTTTCATGCTTTTTCGATAATATCAAACTTAAAAATATATTGAAATCTTAATGTTCTTGCCTTATCCTATTGATTTCAATCTTTAACTTGATTTTCTCTCTCCTCCAACTTCCATTTTCTTAAATTCAAGGTGATTTTCTTGTTCCCCATATTCTCCTTATCACTTTACTCTCTTGGTAATTATGAAAATTTCTTGAAATTCTTGGTGAAAATGATGGATTTTTGGTGAAAGGACCAAATTGTAAAGAAAAGAAAATTTCTTTCTTTCTTTTCTCTTCTCACGTTGGTAGCATGGAAAGATGAAGAGAATTCTTCATCTTTCTTTCCTTATATACTAAATAAAATAATAATAAAATATAATTAAAAATCAAATCAAAATATTAAGAAACTAATATTTATTTATTTAATTAGTCTAAAATATCACCAACATCATCATTACTCTTCAAATTTATCTTCCTTGCTAATTGACCATTTTGTCCCTATGATTCTTCAAAATTCCTCCATTGACTCATCACTTATTTTGGTAAAATTCTGATTTAACCCCTCATACTTTTTCCAATTATTCAACTTGGTCCTAATTCATCCATTTTCCTTAGTTTCTAGATCATTCTTCCCTTAAAATATTTTCACTATTAGTCCTTCAACTTTTCATATTTACACTTTAACCCCTCAAATTTTGAGTATTTACTCTTGGGCCACAAAACTTTTCTCACTTTTGCGATTTAGTCCTTTCTTGAATTAATATTTCATAATATACTTCCCAATGTTGACATAACTCAAAATTTCTCTTTTTGTCATTTTATATACTTATTTTTCTATATCAAGGGTAATATCTTTCTCATTAGAGTAATTTCCGGAGTATTACAGATTTGATCAACGGGAGCTCACACCTACCATCATCTGATTCAATAGATTTTGATGCTTGAATGTTGGTTACTTGTGGCATGTATATAGGATATTTTTGTTTCAAGATAATGATCATGTTTTGGTTCTTACTATAAGCAACTTTGATGTAATAAGTGCTTATGTGATGATGTTAGTTAATGTTTGATTGGCTTTATAAGTGTTTAGATAATAATATGTTTAAGTATAAAAGTCTTGTCATGAATGGTTGATTTTTCTTATATTTGAATTGTGATGCTAATGAGGGCATATTAGTTAGGCACATAAGTTGTATGTAAATTGACATATTTTGACATGTTTTGGTACTTTTTTTATTAGGTTTATGAGATGGTAAATGCTTGGCTTGGAGTTTAAGAATTTACAGGTGAATCGGTTTGAGTTTGAAGGAAGTTTGGGCACACACGGTCTGTGACACAGTCAGCTACATGGTCGTGTGTCCCACACGGTTGGATGACAAGACCATGTGGCCTCTTTGATTTTTGGTGCAGGTTTGTCCACACGCCTTAGAGAGTTATATGGCCAGGCGACACGACCGTGTGACTCTATGTTACACGGGCACAGGTTGTTACATGGTTTGGCCACACGACCATATTTTTGAGCCACACAGGTTTAGCTCTGTCACACGGCCTCGCCACACGGCCGTGTGACCCCTGTTTTCACTTTTTACTCAAACTTTTTAAAAGTTTCATTTTAATAGAGAATTGTTCCAAGTTTGTTTTAAATGTTCTGTAAGCTCAAATTAAGTTTCATTTTAATTGAATAACATGGAAAAATGATTACAAATGAATTTATTTGGTTATTTTTAATTAAATTATGAATGATGTCAAAGTGTTATAGTTGTAATACCTTATAGCTCGGAGCCGGCGGCTGGACCGAATATAGGATGTTACACTTTAATTCTTTCTTTTTTCTTAAATATTAAATGTTATTTGCTAGTTGCTTTTTTTATGTAAACTGGAAGCTAAAGTTTTTTAAAATAAACAAAAGGGTGTTCCATCTCCTAGTAAGTTTGGTAACTATTCGTGTTAAGAGATGCTATAAAGTATATAGAATGTAAGTTATGAATAAGAAGCCCTGCATAGGGATTATCTGTAGATACAATGTTAGCAATTTGACTGTAAATTGGTTTTAATGGTGAATTCATGTTCTTTAAGCAGTTGTTGTTGCTGGTTCGAACTAAATGTCTAAGTCTGGAGTTGGTAGCTGGCAGTAGGTGAGTCTCAGGTGAGTCATTAATATCGACTCCTACAAGTCTTTCGAGATAAATCTTTTGTGATCAATGTTCTAGTATCAATGAAACTTGAATGACTATTGAAAATATGTGTGAGATCTTGATATAGTGTCCTCGTGAGTCTGGTATGTAATGGACTATAGGTATGGATGCATATGGTTTTGTGAAGCAACTGTGTATGTGTGTTTGAGATGTATACTGTGATACGTGATTGTGTGGTGTGGTGTGGTGTGTGTGTGAAACGTGTGTTGAGCATGATTTGGTTAAGAAAATGAGTATAGTCTATTTGAATGTGTACCTATGTTAGATATATGAGGTGTGATTGATAAAGATGGGGAAATAGGGTGTAACTAAGTGTTGAAAGGTTTTGAGATGTGGGTTTTGACACCACAATGGTTTTTAATGAAGTCCATTAGGACAATAACAATGAGTTACAGTATGATTTATTTCTCTTACAATTTAGTTAATAACCTCGAATTTATTTTTCACAGCATACGTGTTTTTTCAGTTACTTTAAGTATCTATCTTCACCCTCTACTAACACTGATAATTTCTATTTTATGACCTTCTCAAATTCTAACACATTTACTCTCGATTTAACACTCTTCTCAACTCCAGGGTATTGAGGATGCTACATTTCTCCCTCATCTTTAAAATAATAATTCACCCTCGAAATTTACCTGACTCAAATAGTTGAGGATATTGTTGTCTTATAGCTTCTTCACTTTCCCATGTTATTTCTTCAACATTATGGTGTCTTCATAATATACTTTGACCGCGCCTCAACGTGCGTACGTTGGGTGTAACACCCTCAACCCGACCTGATTCATCGAATCTAGATCTCGAGTGTTACTAAACAATACAAAACATTTAATGAAAACATATTACATTTTCTCATTTAATTTAAACCTATTATTAGAAATTCCAAAAGAAGAACTTAACATTTGGAAAGTTAAAGTAGAATATATGATAAATAATTCATTACATCAAATTTGATACAAATTTTTACAAGTTAGAAACTATTTCAAGACAAACTCTAAGGTGTGTTCAAAACTGCGCCACATATCCACTGTATGAATAACAACTCAACCCCGCCACAACCTTGGCGTACTCCTGGTGTTGTCCCTCCAAGCGAAGTCTCTTTTCAATTCCTAAAAAGAAATAACAAATATTGTAAGTACAAAAGTACTTAGTGAACTCATTATACATTGATGGAGACTTTGCAATCTTGTAGAAGTTGCTATGAGTGATATTCTGTGTCATTTCCTTCAGCTAATACCATACAGTCTTATCACTTCTTTATACGTCAGTTATCATACCATTATCATACTTAATCTTTCCTACCTTGTTAGTTGAGGAATCCTTCCAATCATTCTATAAATCTCGTCCCATAATACTTACTTAACAGATCACGTAGAATTAACTCAATAATAATATTAATCTAATAACTCTTTTCAAATTTTCCTCATAATTTCACAATGAATTCTCCTGAAATAATTCTATTCAAAATTGAAAATTTGGGGCGTTAGACCATGCTTTCAACCTTCTCTTTGCCAAGGCTTTTCAAGTTGTTGAGGGCTTTTTTCTTGCTAGATATCATGGTTATCGTCAATTTATTATAAAAAGTTGCTACTAATTTGCTCTTACTATTAGGCTTATCGCCAAACTTTGGACTTATTCTTGTATTGTATAATCGTTGGAGAGGTTGATGGTGTTTGTGTTGGTTTTGATTTTGTTAGAAATCATTATATTCCTAGGTTAACCAATGGGGTTGATCACAGTCTCGCCCATTGAACTCTAAATGATGGTTGCTCTTTTGATTTTTGTTTGGACAATTTAGATATCATTCATTGGTTGCTGTTGGATGAAGATATTATTGCTTAATTTGTTTTATGCCCTTACATGCCTTTGCTTTTTTATAAAAAAAGAACATATATTTAAAAAAACTAGAATATAAATAAAACAAACAATGATAAATGGCATAACATGATAAAAATAGGAAAAAAATAAAAGAAAGGCCTACATTTAATTTATAGTTATTTTCTCCCATCCCATTTATGTTTTATATATAAGGTATGAAATTTTCAAATGCACTATTTTTAAAATTACATAACACTATGCCTTAGGATATCCGCAAGAGTTGCTTGAATCTCTCTTTGGTTTCTCTTTTCCATTTTCTTTTCCTCCCTCTTTATTTTTTTTCTTTAACTAATGTTTTGTTTTCGTTTTCACCCTTCAAAGATGGAGAGTTCCATCATCTTCATTTTCCTTTCACTATCACTGTTTTCCAATAATTGTAATTTCTTCTTTCAAGTTCATGCTTCCAAATACAATCATGGAAAGGTTAAGTTCAAGCTAATCCATAGGCATTCACCCGAGTTAGGAAAAATGTCTGGAACAACCCTTGGACCTCCGAGTAGTTCAAGGGAACGTATAAAACAATTGATACACAGCGACACTGCTCGGCTACATGCGATTTCACATAGGTTGGTCCCAAGAAGGAAGAATTTTCAGGTCGAGACATTGCGTAGTAGCAATTTGGTTGAGCTTCCAATGCGATCGGCTGCAGATATTGGGACTGGACAATACTTCGTTTCGTTTCGAATCGGGAGCCCGCCGAGGAAGTTTATTATGATAGCTGATACGGGAAGTACTGTTACATGGATGAAATGCAAATACAAGTGCAAAACTTGTTTCGATGATAGGATCCATCATCATGAAAGGATATTTAATCCTAAAACATCACGTACTTTTATTCCAATTCCATGCCTCTCCAGTATGTGCAAGCAGGATCTTGCTCGATCTTTCTCTTTGCAAAAATGTCATCGGTCGACATCTCCTTGTGCCTATGATTTCAGGTTGATCAATCACCTTTTAATTTATATTGTGAAGTTGATATGGCCATTTCTCTTTTACAATTATTTATTTCACTTGGTTGAGTAAAAAAATAGAATAATGGAAAGAGAAATTTAAAAAGGAAAATAAATTTTGAGTGCTTGATAAAATAGAATAATGTAGTAATATTTTGGTTAAAGTGGTGAAGTAAAATATACATTTCTTCACCATTGACCTCGACTATTTAAGTAGAATATTGATGTAGTACTGAATTATTAGTTACACTCAAGCTTATCGTTGTTCCTATTTAGTAATTAACCTTACGATTGTTCGTAGGTACTCCGATGGCACAAAAGTTCTTGGAATCTTCGGCAATGATACAGTTATAGTACGCCTTACCAACGGCAAAAAGATTAAAGTACCGGATGTAATGATCGGGTGTAGCGAGACAATATTTGGAAACTTCCACGACATTGATGGAGTAATGGGGTTAGGTTTTGACCAGCATTCATTCGCAGTGAAAGCAGCTGAGAAGTTTGGGAACAAGTTTTCGTATTGCTTGGTTGATCATCTGAGCCCAAGTGACCTCGTTAACTTCCTTGTTTTCGGCGAAGTGGATGATTCAACATTACCGAAAATGCAATACACGGAGTTGCTCCTCGGAATAGTGAATCCATATTACGCTGTAAACGTGTCTGGAATCTCCATCGATGGTGAAATGCTGGCTATCCCATCATACGCGTGGGATCTTAAGAGCGGTGGCGGGTTTATTGTGGACTCAGGTTCGAGTTTAACTCACCTAGTGGAACCCGTGTTCAATCAAGTCATCGCTGCTTTCCAGGCTCCGATTAGCAAATTCAAGAAACTGTCATTGAGCGTGGGGCCGTCGGAGCCGGAATATTGTTTCGGTGATGTTGGCTATAAGGAGTCTCTCATGCCGAAACTGGAGGTCCATTTCGCTGACGGAGCTAAGTTAACGCCTCCGGTGAAAAGCTACGTGATTGATGCTGCGGAAGGGGTAAAGTGCCTTGGGTTCGTCCCCACGCGTTGGCCTGGACCGTCTGTGATTGGCAATATTTTGCAGCAAAATCATTTGTGGGAATTCGATCTTTTAAATGGCAAGTTGGGATTTGCTTCTTCTAGCTGTACATTTGATGACTGAAAAAGGGACCAAAACTAGAAGCCATTGGAGTTGTCATATAACAGGCAATAATCCAATTTATTTCATAGTTAGAATGATAGAATGTAAATGATATATCTATTCTTCCAAGTTAGGAAAAGGGAAAATAGAAATTCGTAATGTTATTACGGAGCTCGAGCATTCGAGTTATTGAAGTGGTAAGTTTGAGCAACTTATATATCTGGCTCAAGCAGGTTATGTCAATATATATATTTTTAATATGATATGATATTTTATTTCTTTTCTAATTACTTAAAAATATTAGTTTTGTATCAATCCGATTTTTACCCAATTTCATACGGATTTTTCTTAACTTACGAGACTAGTTTCTTGGAGTTTATTAAATAGACTGATTAAGGGATGAATTAGAAAATTTAGTAATTAAGAAGATTGTAATGTGAATGTGAAAATATTAGAAAATATACATATATGATTTGGAGAGTTAAAAGTACTTCAATAAAAATATCCATTTGAAAAACAGTTGGAGGAATCCATTTTCACGATTATTTTCCAAAAATTTTCAAATTTCTCTCTAACTTTCCTCTCAACCAAACTTTCATTTTAGATTGATAAGTTGATTTTCTATATCTAGACAAGTTTTAAAAGATAAATTTTGAACTTTTCCATTCTTCTTTTTTAGCTCACATTTGACCTCTGAAACAGTGGAGGAGTAGGATTTTTTTATTATTTCTTTGCTTCATTTTGATTTCTACTGCAATGTAAAGTATTTTCTAATATCTACTCGTAGTTTTAAACTTGATTTTTTATTTTTATCTTCCATTTTTAAGCATTTTTAAAGCTAGAGTGAGAGGACTTCGATTCCTGCTTTTCATACTGTTTTTGGTTATAAATGAGTATTCGATGGTGTGGGTTAGCTAAGGATCTAGCTAAATATAATTTAGATCATGTTTCTTGAGTTGTCATTATTGGTGCTGAGAAGGTTTTGGAGAGAGAAATTGAATTAGTTGCTATGGTAGGTGGGTTTTGCAAGTCTATTAGTCCTTGTTAATGTTTTTCAGATTAAATTTTATGTTTGGTTGGGTTTAGATCTGTTTATGGGTCGGGTCATTCGGCTCGATCTGAGAGCCTGTTTAAAATATGAGAGGATTTAGATAAAAATATAGGCTCAAAAAATAAATTTGGAAAAAAAATAAGGCCGGTTTAAAAAATGGTTTGGGCTTCAAGTAAGACATTTTTGGCCCGAGCTCAGCCCGAATTTACTAAATAACAAAAAAATTTACTGTTTTTTTGTTATTTTAGTGATATTTTCTTGTTTTTTCTCCCTATTTTGCTACCATTTCACTATTATGTTACTACTATTTTTGTTGTTATTGTTTGGATATTGTATAACACTTATTTTATTGTTAATTTTGTTATTTTTAGAGACATTTTCTTGTTAAGTTGCATCTATCTTAGTATTATTTAAGTATACATATTTTTTAAATTTATTTTTAATTTGTTCGAAATATTTATTTTAATTTATTTATGTATTTTGATGTATTATATATATTTAAAATTATGTAAAAAATAAAATAATATAAAAAATTTAATATAAGCGGTAGATTGAACACAGGTTTTAGCATTTTTATCTGAAATTTGAACTTGGGCAAAATTTTAGGCCCATTTTTTTGGGACGGGCCGGGTCTAGCAAATGGGCCTAAATTTTTGCTTGGGCCCAGTTCACCTCAAGTTGGGCTAGAGGAGAGTTCTCTTGAGCCACTATAGTAAATTTTCTTATCAGTATCATTTAAAATATTGTCATTAAATATTAAATTTATGTCATTATTTGTATTTGATGACATCACATCCATCGTTACGACATTCATCACTAAAGGTTAAAAGTGACGATTCATCATTATTTATCATGTATTATCGAGAATTTAGTGATGAAAATGTATAATGCCACCTTATAGTAACATTTAGTGAAAACTAGTTGCGTTACCCAATTATATAAAATTGCATAATGTTCATTCATAACATCATCATAATTAAAATTTTGTAATGTTCATTCAATGTATTAGTAGATGAACTTAAACATGTCCTTAATCTAATAAAAAATGAGTTAATGTTATTTGTAAAATGGATATAAATAATAGTGTAATTCGTAGTAGATCAGTGTTCAAACTCGGGGTATGAGAGTTAGCGGAAAGAAGGGTCAGAGAACTCAAATCGGTTCGTCTATGTCACAAGTACACATCCCCGAGCTTGTGGTTGATCAAGTCAAGCACACACCTACTATGGAGGCCATCATGAGTCTGCTGATGATGTTGTGTCACAACCCATGCTTAGGGTGCTACAACGAGTAGCGGGAACCTAAAATGGATCTAGGAATAGAGGGACTATTGCTAAAAAGCCTCGATCTAATAGAGCTAAATTATTTAGGGGCGTTGCTGGGACGACCCCCACCATAGCAGAATATTGGTTAGAAGCTGCAAAGAGATTTCTGGATGACATAGAATGTACCCAGGAGTAGAAATTGAAGGGCACGGAATTGTTATTGAGGGATGAGGCTTACTGCTGGTGGCAGACCATCATGAGGGGTACATTGACTGAAAGGCTGACATGGGAATATTTCCTGGATGCTTTTCAAAACAAATATGTGGGTACCAGATATGTTGAAGCTCGGAGGTTGGAGTTCATCGAGCTCAAACATGGGGATAAGTCTGTGGTTGAATATGAAGTTGAATTCTTAAGGCTAAGTCGTTATGCTCAAAGAATGATTACAACTGAACATGATAAGTGCGTCAGGTTTGAGAATGGACTAATATACGAATTGGTGGTGCTAATAACCTCTTATACGGAAAGGGTTTTTGAAACTTTATTTGAGAAACCAAAATCATTGAGGAGGTGAAGCATGTGGAGCGCGAAATGAGGGACAAGGCTAGAGTCTGTACTAAAAGAGATGTTGGTCCTGTTGTCCAAGCCCCACAACCTAATAAGTGGGCCGAGATAATAGACTAGAACAGAATATTGCTACTGTTGCTGATGACGAGAGAGCCCAAAAATGTGCTACTTGTGGCAAGAGATATCCAGGTGAATGTTGGAGAAGTTTGGGTGCATGCCATAGATATAGATCCTTAGACCATAAGATTACGGATTTTCCACTTTGTAACGAGCAGATGCTAGCCTAGAACAAAACAAAATTCAGAACCATAGAGTTGGACAGTAGCCTCAAAGAGGTTTGGGTCAGAATAGGGGTGGTAATGCTGGTCAGAGGTAGAGAGAACTGGGTCAGGGTGCTAACTAAGTCGATGCAAGACAACCTGCACTTGTCATGTAGCAAGATGCAGAAAGGACCATGACGCTACTAACACCATAGCAAGTACTTTTACGATTAATTCTGTACAATATTTTGCTTTGATCGACATTGGTTTGACCCATTCATATGTTTCTTGATTGATGGCTAACAATCTGGGAATTGAGGTAGAGGAAACTATTAGAAATATAAATGTGCTTAGTCCCCTATGACAATATATTTTTGTGAGCAAAATTTATAAGATGTGCCCGTTAGAAATTCAATGAGAGGTATTTTTGGCAGACTTGATGGAATTACCCTTCAGTGAATTTGACCTCATTTTGGGGATGGACTGGTTGGTGGAACACCAAGTTAGTTTGGATTGCGCTTCAAAGATGGGTTACCTTGAAAACTCCTGTTGGAAAAGAGATAGTGATGATTGGAGAGCGTAGGGATTACCTATCTAATGTGATCTGTACTCTGGTGGCTGAAAAGTTGGTACATAAAGGATGCAATGCCTATTTGGCTTATATTCTGAACACGAATGTCAACAAGTCAGTTGTGGAGAACATTAATATAGTGAGGGATTTTCCTTACATCTTTCCAGAGGAGTTACATGAATTACTCGTGGAGCACGAGGTTGAATTTAGGATCAATTTATTTCCTGGAACAGGTCTGGTGTCTATTGCCCTCTATCGCATGGCACCCAAAGAGCTTATTGGACTCAATGCGTAGTTATAGGAACTTCTGGCTTATGGATTCATAAGGCCGAGCGTGTCACCATGGGGAACCCCTATTTTATTTTTAAAAAAGAAGGATGGATCCATGAGTCTCTGCATTGATTGTCGGCAAGTGAACCAATTGACCGTAAAGAAAAAAAATCCTTTACCAAGGATAGATAATTTATTTGATCAATTGAGAGGTGCGAAAGTGTTCTCCAAGATCAATCTAAAGTCTAGATACTATCAGTTGAAAATGGAGACAAACATTTTTAAGACCGCAATTAAGACTCAGTATGGTAACTACGAGTTCCTGGTGATGCCCTTCGATCTCATGAATGCTCCAGTAACTTTTATGGTCCTGATAAATTAGGTTTTTTACCTATATCTTGATCAACTTGATGTCATCTTCAATGACAACATCTTAATCTATTCCAAGTTTGAAACGGAACATGATGAGCACTTAAAGGTTATCCTAGAGATTTTCTGTGAGAAAAAGCTTTGTGCTAAACTGAGTGAGTGTGAGTTTTGGCTCCACGAAATGATGTTTTGGATTGGAAATAGCCTAAGAACGTTAGTGAATTCGGAGCTTCCTTTGATTAGTTGATTATTATAGGAGGTTTATGGAATGATTTTACTTGACTGTAGCTCCTATGACTAAGTTGTTGGGGAAAAGTGCACCTTTCAAGTGGACTGAGCAGCAACAAGAAAGTTTTGAAAAGCTTAAGTCCATGTTGACTCAAGCACCTATTCTAAGCCAGCCTGAGTCTAGGAAGGAGTATGTGGTATACAGTGATGCATCTCATACCGATCTTGGTTGCATTTTGATGCAAGATGGTAAGGTTGTGGCCTACGCCTCGAGACAACTTAAGCCTCACGAACATAACTATCCAACCCATGATCTTGAGCTTGCAGCTATTGTCTTTGCCATCAAGATTTGGAGGCACTATTTATATTGTGAGAAGTGTATTATCTACATGAATCACAAGAGCCTTAAGTACCTCCTCACCCAAAAGTATTTGAACTTGAGGCAAAGGAGATGGATAGAGTTTCTCAAATATTATAATTGTACCATTGAGTACCATTCGGGAAAGTCGAACGTTATGGTTAATGCATTAAGCAGAAAGTCGATGACTGATTAGAGAGTGATGTTGACTAAGTTGAGCTTGACGAATGATGGAGGTTTTCTTGTGAAATAGCAAGTGAAACCTACTGATACAAACTCGTGCTCGGAGTTGATTACGAGTTGCGTAAATTTTCGATCATAAATTGAGAAGTATCGTAATTGAAGGCTAAGTAGTATGACTTCAAGGATGGTCGGTTTGCAAGATGGGTGTTAGATGGATAATTTAGGCTATGTTGAGTTTGATAATGAAGGTTGAAGAATGAACCAGTATTATAGGTGAATACTGACCTGGTTTTTAAGTTAACACTTAGTAATGAATTATATGAAAATAACAAATTGAGACCCTCTATCTAACGAGATAGGAACCTACGGTATAAGGGTGAACGCCACACTTGCTGGAAGTGATAAGTTCAAAAGCATCGGGTTGACGCTAGTAGACTTTAGCTAGATAAGTCAATCGAGTCTCAAAAGAATGAAGGGAGTTGAATAACTCACAATGAGCTTAATAATCATAAAAGATTAAAAATTCAGTAACCTTCAGAACATATTACAATGAGCTATTTATAGCTGTTACAAAATCCAGTCGAATGGACAAGTTCATGTTCAGTTTATTGAGCTAGCAGCAAATTAATTGAACTTTAATTTCTTGAATGTTTCTACTCATTGAAGACGTCACCAGCCATGGCCTTTGCAATTCCCGAATGGTCAGCTGAATGCACTTGGAAGTTAGCTAAACCTTGCAAGTTTCTTAGCAACTAGATGTTGGAACATGAATTGAATCTTCCTTGAGCAGTCGAATAATCAGTATTGAATTGATGTTGGTTGTGGCGCACGAAGAGCCACTAGGTGTGAACAGCCGACAATGGGTGGTCATTTAGGTATGAACGGAATTTAGCAGCTGATTTATCAAATGTAGGGATTTATCAAATGTAGGAACATTGGATCCATTGAATCCTATGAAAAGATGCTTGAAAGAAAGCAAACAGCAGCTCCAAATGCATGCACGTCCAGGTCCAAGTGCCTCCTTAATTACCATCCAATAAACCTATTGATGATACATCCAGCCTACAAGACAACATTAAGATCGGATTAAATGTAGTCATAAGAAGTAATAATTATTTTCTCTGAACAATAGACACAATTAATGTGTCTGAAATAAGACCCAATTAAACACTTAATAAAGTTGTATGAAACAAGACAAAATTAATAAGCTTCAACATATTTAAAATGTTTAGATTAGGACATATTTAAAGCTCAATCATTGAAGGTCAATCCATGACATAATCATAAACCTTAAACTAATTTAACTAACTAATTAACTAGCTAGAACGAACTGACTCTTTATTCCAACAATTAAACTTTAAGCTAAAGAAAATAGGATTGAGATAGAATTGAGGTTGGAGTAAGTTGCGTGGCATGCTCGAATGGCAATTCCATGATTGATCGATAAGTCCAGCAATGGTTTCACCCCAAACTCGATCGATAAGTCCCGCAATAGCCTCCTTGAACATCTTAGCTCGAGCACGAGTGATCGGGCCCGTTGGCAGCTCCATGGTCTCTTCGGCAGCCTTAGTCGAGTCTTGAACCATGGTTGTATCACCTACCTTAGTAGATGAGATTCGATTGAAGTAATCTCTCGATGCTTCTCTTGCACCTCAATTCAGACAAATAGAGGAGGGTAAGACTACATATTTTGGGCTTAATTCTGAAGGAGTTCTATGTTTTTGTGAGAGATACTGTGTGCCTGATGATCGAGATTTGAGACAATTTATTCTTTGGGAAACACATAGTAGCCTAAACGCTATGCATCATAGAAGGAATAAGATGTACCGAGATTTGAAGGAACAATATAGGTGGTTGGCTTAAGCATAAAGTAACTGAATATGTGAGTAAGTATTTGATGTGTCAGCAAGTCAAGGCTGACCATTCAGCCTGATATGTTGTATAGTGAAGAACCGATTAGAATCTTGGCTCGGGAAGTTAAAGAATTAAGAAATAAACGTATAGCTTTGGCTAATTTTTTTTGGCACCATCACGGGGTCGAGGAAGCTATCTAGGAATTGGAAGAAGCTATGAAAGTGCAATACGATAACCTACTTTCTGGTAAGATTTTTGGGGATGAAAATTCTTTTAGGGGGAGAGCTGTAATAGCACGTTTTTAGTGGTTTTGAAAATAGTGGGTTAGGGATTATGATTTTGACGAGTCAGTTAGTATTTTAATATTCATTTAATTTTTGAGTAATTATTAAGGTCATATTTAAGTTTGGTTAAGAAATTTTAAGGATTAAATAATTAATTAGGTGAAAAGGATTAAATTGAAAAAGGTGAAAAAGTTTATTTGTATTAGTTAAAAGGATAAAATGGATATGGGATCTTAAATTAAAGGACTTGGTGGGTGAATAAACCATATAATAAATTATTGGATAGTTATGGTCAAGGTTTATTTGAAATTTTCAATTAGTAATAAGGGTAAGTTGGTGAATTAGTAAATAAACATAAAATTTAATAGTAAAAATCATCATTTTCTTCATTTGGAATGTTGGAAAATCGATTCTCCATTGCTATTCATCTAAAGCATTCGGCCAAGCTCAATCATTGTGCATGGTATATGTTTGATGGACATTTTTAATGATTTTTATGTTTTTGAGCTTGTATTAGCTTAATATAGCTAACCCGAGGGTTAACTTGTAAAATTGTTAAAATTTTAGAGCAAGATATGTGTAATTAGTTTACAAAGGGAATCAAATGAATATGTGGTAGATAATTTGTAAATTGAGATTTATTTCATGAAATGTTCCATGAATTTGGTGAATTTAGATGCTCATTATACACCTACTAACCTTGTGGTGTTTTAATTAGGAAAGGAAAGTATGCTTAAGTATATGAGAAATGCTTTAGTGATTTAATCGTTTATATTCGGCAAGTTAAGTTCCTTAATACGAAATTACTAAGCATTAGTTGCCTATTTAGTTGTTGTTTTTTTTTGTAGATTATCAGAAGCTCGATCAGTTGGAATCTTGTTGAAGCTCTGTCACACTATACGTCGATCATTTTGGTAGTTTTTTGTTATTTTGGCTTATGGTTATAAATGGCATATATAGGGTTTAAGTGTAATAGGGCTTGATGTCAATGTAGCTATTTGGTATGTTTTGAGTTATGCCAAGTTTAAGAATGTTTTAATATTCTTTTTGAAGTTGTAAATGATGATGTATGTAGATGAAGTTACACTTGTGCACGTTCTGCCTTACATTAAGTAAGTTATGGTTGAGTGGTACGCTTTTGAATTGGTTGTTGGTATTTTTTATCTAAGTTTATTGAATGAACTTATCCAGTTGATTGGATTATGTATGTTTTATGATTATGGTTCGTTTTGTCTGTACATTGGTTAGTATTATAGGTTGACTGAAATGGTATGTTTTGAGCGTGGTTGAAGTGTGTTTTAGGTCATGTGAATGTTTGTGGAATTGGTGTGTCTTGGTGTGCAAGCTTTAGTTGGAAATGGCTTGTTTTAGAGGTAACATATGTTGCACACGGCCTAGGACACGGGCTGTCACATGCACACGGCCACTCTACACAGTCGTGTGTCATTATTGTTTTAGGTACAAGTTCACATAGACTAAGACACGACCTACGACATAGCTGTGTGACTTAAGTCAGGATGTAACATGGTCTGGCACATGGCCTAAGACACGACCGTGTCACCCAACATCGAATGCACACACAATTTGACACATGACTTGCGACACAACTATCTGGCCCTAATTTGAATACCAACATGGGCAGACACATGGGCTGGGACAGGGTCGTATGTCCAGACTTCAAATGTCCGCATAGTCTAGGCTATGTCAGATGGCCTGGCCACGCGGTCGTGTGACCTTTATTTTCCAAATTTTCATGTTTTCTCTAAAATTTTCTGTTTTGTTTCAAATTGATCCCTGATTGTTTCCAAGTTTTTCGGGGGCACTGAAGGCTTGCTTTAAGGCCAAATTATGTATTTTTACTATGATTATGTTGAACTTTTAGATGTTAATATTAAGTTGTATAATTGTTTCTGTTTTGAAGTTAAACTTTCTAAATTATACGGTAATACTCCGTAACCCTAATCTTGCGACGGAGACAGCTTAAGGGTGTTACAACATACGAATCCAAGTGTGGGTTTAAACTTCTTTAAATCTGTGAAATTAATTATTAATTAAAATAAATGTGTTAATGATAAAAATTTGTATAAGTATTTTTGAAATGCAAAAATATGCGAATACACGTGTATTCAAAAGGATTGATAAATCTGTTAAAAATTAGGATTCCAAGTAAGTGATTCTGAATCTTCAGATTTCTGATGTTATGAATGTGATTGTATGTTTTATTGTTAAATGAGAGATCATGTTTTTTCCTTACACGCATGTATTGTGATTATATGGCGTTATTTGATAAGCATGAAAACTAATCATAGTACTGTTTCTGTTGATTATCTTATTTGCAAGTTAAACGTGCGCACTATCTGATATGTAAAATAATTCTGAATTGCATGTAAAGCACGCCTACTGAAAATATGATTTATGTATGTCATGTCACATGCATGGGATTGTGATTATGTTAAAAGGTGGAAGAATTCTGTCAATTTAATAATCTACATATTCTGGTGGTTTAACCACATTATCTGGTAGTATATCTACAAATCTAGTGGCATGACCACAATATTCTGTATCTGGCAGCTTGACTGCATTATCTAGTGACTTGTATAGATAAATGGTGTTTTATTGGATGGACGAGTTCTGGGAAACTCAGTTATGGTGTGTAACGGAGTTGGGTAAGAAATGTTTTCTAAAGATCTACATTGTTTCTGAAAAAGCTTTACATCGACATCATTGTTATGCATACTGATAAATATATATACGTGTGAAATGTGTTTACGTAAATTGTTCTGTTATATTTATGATTTATGTCATAAAATCTATTGTCATATATGTTGACCCACACTGGGCTTAAAAAGCTCACCTCTTTAAATTTATGATTTTTCAGATAATAATCGAGGTTAGGACATGGGCTCGGATTAAGAAGGTGCACTCGGATATTTTCAAATAAACTATCATACTTTATTAATCGGTATTTTGGGATTGTTATGTATTATTTCGGACTGTGGCTTAGGACTTCTTATTTGGATTTTGCTTTTTTGGATGATACTACTTTTAAGAATTTTTGTTAAGAAAAACAATTAATATAACTCCTTCATGTCATAGTAATTTAATCTTGTGATTTGCTGCTTATTATCCTATGTTATACTTTCATTTGATTTAGCATACTTAGTAATTTAATTTAGGTTAATAGTTAACTCAATTCACATTTCCTTATTTCTATCAACAACTTGTCATTTGATAAATTTCGCAATTTTTGTCTTACTTATATAGTCCATGTGGAAAAGATACTCTATACTTATGCCCCACCCCAATTTTTTCTAATTCGCATTTTGGATGGTTGGCCAAGTGAGATTGGTGGTGACTTTGGTGTGAGCTAGTAAAATTCGCGAAGAATTGACTTGTTTCATTCTAGCATGATCCCTTGTGGATTGTTCCACCATATTCTGCCATCTTGCGGATTCCTAGTCTGCATTTGGTGAGCTCTTTTGTTTGCGAACCCGAGAATGAAAAGTTTAATTGTTACGAACATGTTCGTTCATTTTTTAATCTGCAATAGGTGGGACACGTACAAGAAGTGTGCCAAGTCCTATAAAGGAAATGTGTCATTTTGCAAGACACCTGTAGAGCCTCAATGGTTACGTCTGATTAGTGGAATTGTCTCTAAATAGTGGAATCATGTTATATTATTTGGATCGTGTGTGCATGTAATATGATTAGGTAACCTTCTTAGAGTGGGATTACAAGCTAATTTTTATATAAATAGGATTGAAGGTTATCATAGAAGGAATTAGTCATTTAGCTTGATCAGCAATTAACCTTTTCAAGCCAATTGCTGGTAAATTCTTGAGTCATTCTTTAGTTATTCCAGGGAATGAAAAGGTAGTTGGAATCATTTATATAGGTTTTCACTAGAAGTCACGAAGGGAAGGAAACTTCCTTTTGGTTAATGATTGTATGTTACCGATTCTCATTTTTATGTTAAAGTTTCGATTGTTTCTATATTTAATAGAGTGTTTGATTTTATTTAGCTAAAGAAATGGGAGAAGACCCTAGTGCAAAAGGGAAAGAACCCGTAGAGTGGAAAAAGATTTTCCTGATAATCTTTAGTGAGTTCCTTCTACTTGTGCTTCTAGTAAATTCGAACTAACTCAATAAAAATATTATCTTTTAGGTATGTTAGTTTATTTTAAATTAGCTATGCATGAGTGTGCTAATAAATTGAAAATACAATAATTGAATGGTTATGAATGATTGAAAATGGATACTCATCCTTAGTGCACAAGCTCCGTATCCGGAACGGTGAAAGGGGGAAATAGAGGAAACTGTTAAGATATGAATGTGATGGGAGAAATGTATGGAAAATATGAAACGATATGTGATTTTCCTCCGATAGGGCATGTAAAGGGAAACCTTGATTGGTGAATGCCCTGGCCTTGCGAGGGAACATTTAAGTTCAACATGACCGGTAATTAAATTTGATAGCTTCAACATGCACAAATTAAGCAACCCAACATCAAGTTCAGATAATAACATGAATCATATATAGTTGTCTTATATAGAATCTCATCAAAACTAAACCGAACAGCTTAAGTACCAAACCGAATAACTTCACTATATTTTCATTATCAATTTTTGAGACTATGGTTTGGGCAGCCTCAATGAACACCCCGAACTAATAAGCCCAATTTTTGGTAATTTCAATTGTTAAGGGTTGTTTCACGTAACATTAATGATTTTAAATCAAAATATTTAACGGTTAATAAAACAATTAAAAAATGTTAAAAAATGGGCATCATTTATATCACAATAATCGAATAAATTAATAAGTAACTGTAATAGGCCCAATTTACCCGGCCCGCTATTAAAATAAACCAAACCAAAAGTCCAATAAACAGTCCAATTACAATGGGCCAAATTCGGGTTGAAGCCCAGTCACTAAACCCGATTACAGACCCTAACTGGTCTTAACCATCAGCCTAAATTCAACCCAAACCCAACACAAAAAGAATCAGAAACCCTAGCCTTTAGCATCACAGCCTCCAGCGCCGCAGCCACCAAGGCCATCCTCCGCGCGTGCCGAGCTACTCCTCACGTATGCAGCGCCTCCACGCGCCTCCAGCTGGCCTCTGTACACGCCACGAACCATGCCTCCGAGTCACTCCCCACGCACGTGCACCACTCAAACAAGCCTCCGTACGCGCGCGCCCGCGCACATCCGTACGTGCCACGTCTCCGACCCCGTACGCTGTACCTGCATCACGACAAACCAGCAACAGAAGCAAGAAAAGCACGAAAACGAGAGCAAAATAAAAGAACAGAATATTAAGGACGGGGCAATTTTCCTTTTATTTATTTTTTATTTTTATTTTCTTTTTCCTCTGTAAAAATCAGGCTATAAAAAAGCAAAGAATAGACTGTAAATAGGGGCATTCAAAAATAAAAAGAATCGAAATATTAAGAGGTGATTTTCGAGTTTCTTTTTCCTTTTCATTTTGCCAGTATCAGATTCTTTTTTTTTCTTTCTATTATTTTCGTATTAAACAGTCATTAGTTAAAGAAAAGGGGGAAGCAATAGAGAGGAAAGGAAAAGACGTACCTGGGGTGGAATCCTAGCTCTCTCCGTCGTCATCGGAGCATGGACTAGGATCGACGACTGCTCAGATACCTTCAATACCCAGAACGGCACCGAAAACAATAAGCAAATCTTTTAGGTTTTATTTTAAATGAAATAAACTGCTGATTGCTCTAAGGTTTGGCTTATAAGCAATGAAAGAAACGACGTCGTTCAAAGCCTGGGCAGTGGCCATGATACGACGCCGTTTAGAGGCTCAGACCCGTGTGGTGACCCGACCCGGGGCAGGATCCGCGCCCTTCTGTTCTTTGGTCTATTTGCACAACAAATCCCTCTGTGTTTAATGGAGTTTCTATTCGATTTTCTTCAATTTTTAATTTGTACCGCATATTTGATTCTGTTTTCATTTGGATCCATGTTTAAACAGTATCGTTCTCACTAATTAGATTTGAGCCTCCAAATTTTGCGTTTAATTGCTATTTAGTCTCGTGGAGTTTAATCAGTCATCAATTTGGTCCGAATTTGTGTTTTATCCTTTTTAATTTAGTATTTAATTAGTTTGCTTAGCACTTTTTTATTTAATATGATAAGTCTTATTTTGATGCATTGTTTTTTTTTTTGAAAACTAAATATTAATTCAATATCTAAATTGGGTAGTTTTAAATCTACTATTATTATAGCTTAAAATATAACAAATTATTATCCTAATCTATTATTAATATTTTTCATTCATCATACATTAATATTTTGAATCCACTACGTATTTTTATTTAGATTACTCTTATTTTCTTTTTATTTTTAATTTTATTTTATTTGTATATATCTTCCAAACCTATTTTATTTATAAGTAATTAGTTAACTTGTTTTAAAATTTTGGGATACACTTTGTTTTTCCATATATTAGTATGTATGTATCATTATTTTTATATTTTTATACGTATTATCATGTCAAACTAGTAAAGGTTTATTGCTTACTTTAAGTTTATTCCTAATTCATTTCAAATACCATTCTTTTAATATTTTTCGAGTTTATTTTGAAATCATGTATGTAGTTTATCTTAGAATTTTTATATATAGGATATATAAATTGTTTTTCTTTTCATTGTCTCTAGGCATCTTTTAAAAATTGATTATTAATTTATCGGATATTCATTTGTTAATATTGGTGTTTGTACAATATGATTAAAATCATTATTGTTATTTGCATTTATTTATTGCTTGCTTGTTATTTCTTAGTATGTGTTTGAATTACCATTTATCTTTTATATTACACATTAATTATACTATATTTGTTTTAAAAAGATGTGTTTTATTAAAGCATTACGATCATGCTATCTCATAATTTTCAAAAAAAGAGGGGGCTTGGTGTTCATCGTCCTTGAGAGGATTGTGCCCTAACTTACTGGGTTTCAATTCTTTTCGATGAATTTAGATAGCCAAGCACTTATTGTATTAAAACCCAATAATTTCGAAATAGAGCTTTTGAGACTTCAAAATGTTGGATCCTAACTTACTGGATATGGCATTTTGTTATCTTGATTTTAAAATAAAGGCAATGTTCGATGTTTTGGAATTTCGAGAAATTGAACCTTAACTTACTGGATTCTAATTTCTCGTTTGACTTAAATGACCAAATAACCTTCTCAAAATCCATGAATTTTAAGATTTAAAAAAATTAAAAAGACATACTTAATTTTGACGATAGAATTGTTGCACCCTAACTCACTGAGTGTGGCAATTTATTTCGTCGAAATAAGCGCGTCTTATTATTCAATTTGGTTTATTCAAATTTAAACTTTAAAAGGATCATGTTTTTTAATATCTTTTCAAAATTTCAACTCTAAGACATTAAACAATCTATTCAGTACCAATTTTGGGCGTCACGAGGGTGCTAACCCTTCCTCGTGCGTAACCGACTCCCGAACCTGTTTTCTCAAAATTCGCAGACCTAAAATTATTTTCAAGGTGATCCGATCACACCTCAATAAAAGATCAATGGCGACTCCCATTTCATTTTCAAAGTCGATCCCCGTTTTTTCAAATAAAAAGATGGTTTCGACATTAACCATCATCAATCTTAACATTTAAACATCCGAAAAGCATTAACAATACCACTATCGAATAGCATTGTTCCAGCTCAAATAATTCAGCCTTATAACCATGCGAACTAAATAGTTGAAACATATATCAATTGAGCATTATTAATTCAATCAAGATGATGTCAATTTGTTTAACTGAAAATAGGCATCACCTTTCAAAACAAAATGTGAAAGCATGTTAATCCAACATTTGGCAGCCTTATTATACCATCAATTTCCATTTGAAATTAAAGAAATGATCATGTAAATTTCCAATTCGAATTTCCTAGAAAACAGATTATCAACTTACTAGCATGTAAACACAAAACTTTTTAATTGAACTTACTACTAAAGTATAATTAATTTGTCCTAATTTGGAAAGCAGAAATGCGACAATAACGCAGACAATTAACCGACAAGAAAAACATTAAATTTATCCCACTTTGGATAGCATAAATGCAGAAACAATGCAGGTAACTAACGACAAGAAACACTATAATTTTACCTTATTTTGGACAACTTAAATATATCAAACATCCAAGTAAAATTTATTTAATTTTTCCAAAGTCGGACAGCCCCAAAATGTGGCTAATTTCCAGGATAATTTATCCTGCAAAAAACACCTTCAAATTGTCTAAAACAAGACAACATAATTTCAGCTAATTTTCAACACTTAAACAGCCTTCAAACGACATGTAAACACAGCAAATTTCCAACACTTAAAAATGACATGTAACCACAACAAATTAATCTAATAAAACTTGGTATATTACACTTCACAATTGAGTACAATACCTATTTAACCTTGTATGCCAGCAGCATCAATTTGGACTGCATTACAAGTAATAATTAAGCAATATTAAACTAATTAAATCATGGACAACATTTAAACATGTAATAAACAAACTTAACTAACACAAGACATCCACCAAATTTTATGGACATTTATAGTCATCTAATCAAATATTTCCTTTCAGTACCTCCAAAACCGAATCAACAAAGTTGATAAGAGAATTTTTTGAGCACGAAAATTAAAAAAAAAACAAGTCTAAAAGAAGCTTACCAAAATTTTCTTTTAAATCGTTTCTAACCTTAAACGAGCTCCTTCCCCTTCATACTACCAATTTCCTCCTCTCCTTTAGCTATACAAAATTAGCCTTGTTAGAAATTGCAATAATTACCACAACAACAAGGTTCTTATTACAAAATATTTAAAAAATGTATCAATTTTTTTAAAGCTTTCAGTCAAGCTTTGTTGAAGATGCCCAGCAATGCAGCAGAAGCAAGGATGTTTTGGTGCTTAACCATACAGCTGTTTTTTTTCTTTCAAACTAGTGTAGTTTATGTTGTAATTAGTCTTGTTGATGTGCAAAGACTAGTTAGCTTATTTGTTTATGTTTTGGTGATGATTTAGCTGATAAGTCAGCTTGTTTATGTGTGCAAGTTATGTTTTGTGAGTTTCAATGTCATTAGTGGGAGTTGTTATGTATTAGGTAATTGTTTGTAATAAAAGTGAAAAATGCCTTAATGAAAAACATATCAGCTAAGAATGTTTACTGATCATCTTTCATTCTTTTGTTTATTTTCTTTCATGATTTTCTGTTTTTGTTGCAAAAACCTGAACAAATAGTATCTAGAGCCTATCATATTTGAGGGCCTTTTGTTCTTTATTGTTTGTTCCTTACTGTTTCTTTGGAAAGAAAGAATCAGTTGTTTTTTGTTGCTGTAAAAAATGAGTTTTTCACCAACACCACCTATTTTTGCTAGTGAAAACTACCAGTGAAAATGAAGACTTATTTGCAGGCTCATGATTTATGGAATGTGTTTGAGACAGATATAGAGCCACTTCCATTTAGAGCTAATCCTATAATAGCTCAAATTAGACAACACAGTGATGATTGTGCTAAGTAATACAAGGCAATGGCTTGCCTGTAAAATGGAGTCTCGAATGTGATCTTCCCTGGAATTATGGCATGTGACTCTCCAAAGAGGCTTGGGAGAAGCTGAAGTAGGAGTTTCAGGGATATGATAAAACAAGGTAGCCATAGTTGATCAATTTGAGGACAGGCTTTGAAAATTTGAAGATAAAAGAGTCTGAATCGATCAAGCAGTACTCTAATAAGATAATAGGCATAGTCAACAATATCAGATTGCTTGGAGATGACTTCATTAACAGAAGAATTATTGAGAAAGTTATCATAACTCTTCTATAAAAGTATGAGTCAAAAATCTCTTCATTGGAGGACTCGAGGGATTTATCAATTATCTCATTATCAAAGTTGATAAATGCTCTTTATGCATAAGAGCAAAAAAAGGCTAATATATTGGAGGAGTATCCTAAAGGAGCTTTTTTAGGCAAGAAGCAAAGATGGCTCAAGCTCAAGTTATAAAGGAAAGAAACCATGGTCAAAAAAGAATAAGAGGCCAAAAAGAGATGCAGCAAAGAAGAAGTTCACAACATGCACTCACAACAAGAAGTCTATACACTTGGAAAGATATTAGTGGTATGGGCTTGACATCCAGTGTAGAAGCTGCAAGCAACTAGGTAATATGGAGAAAGTTTGTAAAAACAAGGGAATGCCACAACAACAGCAACAAAATCAAGTTCAAGCTCAAGCTTCTAATGAAAATCAATCTCAGGAGGAGCATGTTTTCACTACATCCTGTTTTGCAACCTCCATTAGGGTCAAAAAGGATTGGCTAATTGATAGTGGCTGCACACATCATATGGCATGAAATGAAAGAATGTTCAGGGAGTTAGACACCAATTTTGCTTCAAAAGTCAGAATTGGGAACAGAAACTTCATTGAAGCCAAAGGAAGAGGAGAGGTTGTGATCAACACTCACTCAAGTATTAAAACAATCTCAGATGTCCTTTTTATACTTGAAATTGATCAAAATTTACTTAGTATGGCCAGTTGATAGAGAAATATTATTCTTTTATTTTCAAAAATAAAGCATGTGTGATTGTGGACTCATCTAGTCAAGTGCTAGTAACAATGGCCATGGCTGATAAATATTTTGTTCTAGATGTAAATCAGTTAAATTTGAAGGCTTATGTTAGCTTAGTTGATAAATCATGTTTATGGCACAACAGACAAAGGCATGTTAATTACAAATTACTTAGTTTGTTGCAGAAGTTGGATATGGTTGAAGACATGTCTAATGTTAATGTTAAAGATGAAGTTTGTGAGGTTTGCCAACTTGGAAAGCAGGTCAGATTGCCATTTCCAGTCAAAAAAGCATGGAGAGCTCATGATAAGCTTCAATTGGTCCATACTGATATTTGTGGACCTATGAAAACTTCCTCTCTAAGTGATAGCAGGTACTTTGTTTTATTTATTGTTGGTTGCATAAGGTTTTGTTGGGTGGGTTTCTTAAAGAAAAAGTCAGAAGTAACTGATATTTTCTAGAAGTTTAAATCCCCATCTGAAAATCAGGCAAATTGTAAGCTCAAGACATTGAGGTCAGACAATGGCACTGAATTTAAGTATCAGAAAAGTTTTAAAGACTATGTGAAGAGGAAGGAATTCAGCATCAACTGACCACAATTTATACACCTCAGCATAATGGTGTTTGTGAAAGAAAGAATTGAATTGTGTTGATCATGGCTAGATGCTTGTTGTTTGAAAGCAAATTGCCAAACATTTTTTGGGATGAGGCAGTTAATACCCCAGTGTATCTGCTCAATAGGTTGCCAACTAATGCAGTAAAAGGCAAGACACTTTTTGAAGCCTGGTTTGGACACAAACCATCTATTTCACATTTGAGAGTGTTTGGCTGCATCTGTTATGCATTTGTACCAACTGAAAAGAGAAACAAGTTGGAGAGAAAGTCAATACTTTGAATTTTTGTTGGCTACACCAGCAAAAAAAGGGTATAGAGTTTTTTATCCTTCCACCAAGAAGATTGTTATGAGTAGAGATCTGAAGTTTAATGAAAATAGCGGATGGAAATGGAATGGCACTGATGCAAACATGCTTGAACAAGATCAGCAAGAAAGTGATCTCCAACTAGTTAGAGACGAAGTTCATTTTGATGAAGGGTTTGATGACATACTTGTTAGGGGTGTAAAGACTATCACTGACATTTATCAAAGGTGTGATCTAGCCATTTTGGACCTTTAAGTTTTGATGAAATTGCCAAAGAAGTTTGTTAGAAAGAAGCAATGAAAGCAAAAATGAACATGATACACAAGAATGATACATGGGAACTAGGGAACTGGTTGACAGGCTAGTCTAGAAAAGAATCACTAGTCTAAAATGGGTATTAAGGACCAAGTACAATGCAGATGGGTTAGTGAATAAGCACAAAGCAAGATTAGTGGTGAAAGGATACATGCATCAATATGGAGTCAATTTTTTACAAACCTTTGCACTAGTTGGAAGGTTAGACACTATAAGGCTCCTATTTGCTTTAGGAACTCAAAAGTAGTAGAAAATACATTAGTTGGATGTAAAATATGTTTTTTTTGAATGGTTTTCTGAATGAGAAGATTTTTGTTGAACAACCAGAAGTGTTCAAAGTGATTTGTGAAGAATCCAAAGTTTATAAGCTTAAGAAGGACTTGTATGGCCTAAAACAGGCTCCAAGAGCCTGGTATGACAGAGGTATGACAGAATTGATGCTTATCCGTCAAAGATTGGGTTTGAAAAGAGCATTAGTGAACCTACTTTTTATGTAAAAAAGATTTTCATTCACAAGTTTATGATACAAAGTAAAATAAAATATTTTTGCTTTGGTTCAAAATTAAAACTAAACCAAATGCTCTATCAAAACATGTTCAACAAAGATATTCTTGAACCCACCAAATCAAAAATTTTCCATCATCAACATTATTACCCTATTTTCTTCAAATGACTTAATTCAAAAAATTGAGTGTGACAAATGCACTGGAAGAGCTGGATATTTACTACTTTCGCAAAATCGATATGAATATTATTGTAGATTATTTAACCGAAAGGCGAGGTGTTTAGAAACACCAACCTAGCACGAATATCCCATCATCTTTTAATCAAGCCCTAATGTTTTTGGCTGTAAAGATGAGGATGCAGTTTATCTGCATAAGAATCTCACCAGCCCTAAATGTTTCTAATGTTAACGCTTTTCGAGCTGTGTTTTTTTACTGTATTTTGTAGCGTAGATAAGTTTGTATCCAAACGTGGATTTACAATTCGATTCTTAATTGCATTAGTGGTAAGAAGGTCGAGATATTTTTCTCACACCTCATAACTGGCATGTGTAGGAAAGAAAAGGTGCCTATGTCGACAACAGAGCAGTTCGTCAAGCTGACTAAGAACCTGCTCGAGAACTCTATTTACACCCAGTACATCAAGCTCCATCAAAAACATATCCATAATTGGAATGTCTGATGTAAGCAAAAGATGGATGTTCCGCAATCCTTAAAGCGAAAGAGCAAAGAGAAAAGTAGAGCGAGCTAAGAACCAAGTGAGATGACTGACATGGAGTGGATAATCTGGTGGATGCAGTAGATGTCCCTTGTGGGAATTCACTACAAACAAAGGCACAGTCTATCAGTGCCTAACCCACCACTAAATAATCCACCATTGGAGACAGCCAAGCAAGCCGAATAATCCACATTAGGGACAATGTGCCAAATAAAGTGTGGGGGTAACATAGAAATTTTTCAAATTTTTTATGTTTTTGTTAGTTGTTTTCCTTAATTTGTCTTTTTTGTTTTTGTTTTTCTTTTTTTTCAAGCTTGTAGCAATACAAGTGATTGGTTAGGAGCATGTAAATAGAATTTTGTGTTTAAACTATAAATTTACCTCAATAGAAATCGATTTTAGGTTGTGTAATATTACACTAATTAGTTTATTTTGTTACACTGTGAATGGGTGATAGTGTGTTAGGTGCACCAAATGAAAAATAGGTACATAAAAAGCATGTTTTGTTTGAATAATAGGTTGTTAGAGTGTTAATATTTAGTTGATTGTAATCCATGAATGGAGACACTTAAGGATGACCTAAGGTATCGTTTGGTAGATAATTTTAAGCCAAAAAGTCGACCCTAATTCAAAATCCCTAATACCCTAATTTTTTAGCCTAAATCCCTATATCTTGATGAACGACAATGGAAGCCATAAGCCTAAAACAAAACCTCTTGATACAAATTTCTTGGTCCTTGCATGAACTTAGACGTCAGACCATTGATATTGAGAGTTAGGTAAAATACAATACGGTGGTTTCCAAAATAAAAGAAAAATAAGAGTGAACCTAGGGAATAGTACAGTATAGTGAGTATAAGCATCTTGCAAACTTGTGCGTAAGTAGAAAAATAAAAAAATTACCAAAAGAAAAAGTTTGAAAGGGGCTAAAATAGCCAAGTGATAATTTCTCAAGAAAATAGAAAAGCATAGTGAGTAAAGAAAAAAAGAAAAAGAAAGAACGAAAAGAAATATATTCATTTTTGCACAACAATCTCGTTAAAACGATTGTATTCACTAATAATGTACTATAGCTTAGGAATTTGAAAGAAAAGGTAGGTGAGAGAAGGGGATATAAGGTGGTGAGCTAAAGGGTCTAATCGGGGAAGTATCGAGGTCAATAAAATGTGTTAAACTATTATCATGCTTAAACTGTTTTATTGTGGTTCTTTAATTTTGAACCAACCTAAGTCGCAAAATGTTACAAGCCGAAAAGATTTGTGTGACCTAGGTGATACTATTCATGGATGAAAATTAACTGACTTTTGACATTTCTAACTACTTGTATTCTTCAAGCATAAATGTAAATTTTGTATGTCTGTTTTGATGGATCAATGTACTTGACATTCTTGAATTTGTTTAGTTTGTAATTTTATGAACTGATGTGTGAGATATTGAAGATCGAGAGTCAATTCTGTATCATGTTAGAGTTACTTATTTCTTCACATTTTTCTGTGTACATAGCTCTGAACTAATCTTTGTATGTGGCATGCTCAAGCACAATTTGGTTATTCTATTTTCTTATATTTGTGTGTTTTTATTTTGTTGCTTGAGAACAAGCAACGACTTAAGTGTAGGGGAGTTTGATCTGCCACAATTTATTGTGGCAAATTAAGGTCTTTGGCACTTAATGAGCTTATTTCTAATATTTTATATGTTTTTTATCTAGCTTTCATTTTTTTCTTTGCTTAAGTTTAATTTATCAAAATAAGCGTTTTTACGCAATTTTGAGTAATGTCATTACCTAATGGGCCACCACGGCCTTATTGATGATTTAACAATTCTATTTAGTGTGTAGGACATTATTTCGAGCTGAGAATATGAAGGATGAATGTAACTTCATGACAACGAGTGGTGTTGCTACACTAGACTTTGAAACCAGATTATTCCCATTCAAAAGGCAGTGTCGCGACACCAACGATGTCGCGGTATCAAACAACGATTAGGAATTTTAATTATGGGTATTTTAGTCCACACAATTAAATGTAATCAAATTTTTGGGCTGTTAAACAACCCTAATTAGGTTAGAGCATAAACCATATAAATAGGCATGTTTAGCCTAATTTTGGGAGGTTTGGCCAAGTGAGCCATTTAGTTAGTTTTAGGTTTTATTTTAGTTTTCATTTTCTTTCAATTTAGTCCTTAAAAAAGTTTTTGTTCTTGTTTAACTTGGATTCAATTTCAACCCAAGATTTCAATTTAATAGTTTTTCTTTATTTCTTTCAGCTTCCAATCGTAATCAGAGTTAGTTTGGTAAAGGAAATCCCACTTTCATGCACAACTCGACATCAAAACAGATTTATTTTTTTTCTCTTCTTTAATTTAATTTATTGTTTTGTATGTTAAATATGAGTTTAAGGATTATTGCATTTAGGTCCATAAGTGGCTAATTTACTTAGGGAGAGTAACGAGCGGATGTGTGACTAATTAACAGATGAATTAAGGTTTAAATCTGGGTTAGTTAGTCTAAATTATGTGCGATTATACCCTAGGAAGTGACGACCCTATGAGGTCATTTAGGATAAACGAGATCGGGAGATAATTTTACCAAGTAAATCATAACTTATCCCGATCAAGAAAGTGAGGCCGAGAGTTAAGCGTGTATTGGTCGATTAGTAAATTAGTTAAAGACTGAGAGGTAATAACTAGATAATTAGCAACTAACTCGATAAAACTCTAGTTCTGAAGTTAATTAGAAACATTGAAGTGAGTTAATCTTCTGCTTGTTTTATTGGACTTACTTTCGATTGTTATTTGGTTATTCTCAGTTAAGATCATTTATGTTAATTTGGTTAACTAATTTTAATTTGGTTTTTCTTAATATAATTTTAAATTAGTACTATTTAGCCCTGTTAGTGTAGAAAATTAATTTAAGTTTATTTCAACCTCCCTTGGGTATGATCCTCGAAATACTTTTCGAAGTGTTTCGTTGTAACATTCTTCTATATTACAATTTGACTCGTATACTTGCGAACACTACTGTTTAATCATATATTTATTTGCTGTAATATTTCTAGTACAGACATGTGGTATATGTATGACTTGTACACTTTGATGTAAGTAAAAGTATGAGTTCGAATAGATAAGGAACCGAAAGTTGGTGTATTTGGTGGACTACTTGTACAGTATGTAGTGCCATTCACAATAGTGGAATTCATAGCCCGAGACATGGGTAAATGATATCCTCATTGGCATTACATGGTTGATGAAAAGTAACAAGGCCACGAGTCATTTGCCTTTATGATGGATGACTTGATCACTATTTGATAGTCATTGACTTTTCATGAACGAAGATGTAATAGTTACCATGAGATAAAATAGGATCATATTGGGAGAACGAATAATATCCCAAAGAGATTAAGGATATCCTATGAAGGTAACACACTTATAACAATGTCATTAGACGAGTACTGATCAAGCTACTTTTGTAATGGTAAGTTGTTGGGGAGAGCTCAGTGATGATAGTATAATGCAATGACTTTGTGACTAAATGAGGTTATAGTTAATGAAATAAAAACTGAAATTTAATTATAAATCATTTGAGCCTTAATTGCATATGCCCAATTAGTCCCTCTACTAGCTCGTTAAAAATAAAAAAAAGAATTGCATGTTGAATCAAATGTATATAAATGAATAGAAATGGTGAAATGGAGAAATAGGAAATATTTGGAAATGATTAAGGTTTTCTCAAAATGAAAATGAAAATGGAGGAATGAAATCATTTGGAAATAGATGTGGTTTTCTCCAAAATAGAAATGAAAATAAGAAATGAGAAATGAATTCATTTAGCAATGAACAAGGATTTACGGAAAATGATCGTAAGATTGAGTTTATATTTTTATCTTGTTAAAGCTGAAAATAAAAATAAATCATACGATCATAGTGAACAAGTTGAATGGTGAAATATTAAATATATTTTGTTAAAAATTTTACTGGGTAAAATCATCATAATTTTACCAGGAGTAAAATTGGAATGATAAAATTATTTAATTAAATATAAATATTAAAGTTTATTTTGGGAAATAGAAAACAGAATCGGGTTGGATCAAATTACAAAGTACTAAGTTGAAAAGTCCAAGAAGTGCTCGTAATTGGACCCGGTGTGAGAAAAACCCAAAATCCCTTCATGAAATATGAGGGGGTGGCAACCCTAGTAGGAATACTAGGGGTGTGTCGCCCACCCTAATCCTACTCTAAGTAAGAAGTGTTTTTCTACTCGAAATAAACTTCTTTAATTCAACAAGGGTTCTACTTGCTCTCCCTATAAATAGATAGCATCGGTAGGGCTATTAATAGCACTTTTAGATTTTGTTATTCTGGCCGAAAATACCTAGACTTTTATTCTTTAAGAATTAAATATATTTTTTTGGAATAATGATTCTATTGGTTTCTATTTGAGAAAATAATTTTTCGTTTCACCCCAAAAGAACATAAAGCTATTTTAGTTTTTGTATTTGATTTGAATCATTTGAGCCCACACTCGAAGCAATTCATGGTACAGGAGCAGAAAAGATCATTTGGTTGAAAGCCGAAAATGACAAAGATCCATCTATCCAAAAATACAAGTACAATTTCGGTGTAATGTTTATTACTATAAATATCACAAACCGAGTTGATTTTTAAAAAAATTATTTTCCACTGTGCAAGAAAATCATTTTCAAATCGGATTTTTTTATAACATTCTATTCTTAGCATACTTTCATAAAAAGTTTTCAATTTATTCAATTTGGTCCCTAAGGTTACAAAGTTAACAATCAAGCTTATTAAGCTTTACAATTTAGTCGTTTTTGTAATCTAAGCTTAATTTTTATCAATTTCAAGCTTAATTCATCAATTTCTCAACAATGGCAATTGTTAAAATTCCAACAATTGAACAAACTGATACATGGGCTAGATAAATCAAGTTCCCATAGTCATAAATCTATAAAAATAAAAGAAAAATGGATTAGGGACTTACTTGCAATAAGTGGCTGAATGATTAAGAATTTCAAAGTTTTTCTTTCTTTCTTCTAATGGAGGACAATAGGGAAAGATGAAGACTTCATCTTTCCTTCCACTAGTTTGCTATTTATACCTAGCTTAAGTCTTAATTAAACTTAATTAAACTAGTTAGTTATGTTTGTTTACTTAACTAACCTTTTTCATGTTTTAGTTAATTTCAATTATATTAACTAATGGCCATCATCATCATAGTCCACTAACTATAAGAAAACAATGGTCTAATAACCATTTTGGTCCTTTGGACAATTGCTATCTAGGTCACCAATTCTTTTATTAATTAGAACTTCATAACAATTAGACATTTACAATTTAGTCTCTAATCCTGTATTAACTACTTTTTCAGCTAAATTACTTAACCGAACTTCAATATATTTTTATATTAACTACGTAACAATTCCTATTTTATATTTACAAACTCAATTTACGAAAATATGGCTTCAAAGTTGTATTTTTCGACACCATTAGAATTCAGGTCATTACATTAAATATGTTTGTATATGTGTAATGGTATGAATATGATGGTATGCATGATCTTTTATAATGTTTATGTTATGTTTTAAGTGCTGCTTACATACCAAGTGAACTATTTTGTTGCTTGAGTTTGGAGATGTCGTATTCATGTTAGTAACAATGTGTTCATGTTTAAACAAGCATGAATGATGTTTAGGACATATATTTTGAGTCATATAAGCTTTGTAAATGGATTGGTGATGTTTTGGGTCAAAATATGTGACTTTAGGGGTGACTTTTGGGTTATGGCCAACTTATTTCAATACAAGTGGGAAAATGTGTCGGAACAAGTAAGTCAGCAACCAAAAATGAACAGTAACAACTAGTTGTATCCAGATCTGACGGATCCAAAGTTTCGATGTATAGTAGTAAATAGTTTGTCTAGCGTAGTGGTATCCACCCAAATGATCGTTTTGGCAAATACGTTTGGGCGTATAGTAATCGCCACGTGAGTTGTAAGAATTTAATTTCATGATATTCTATTATATTAAAGAGGCATTTGTGTTAAGGGATAAATGGGAAATATGGGATGAGTATTCGCTAAAGGTATAGTATGCATGGTTTGTATGGAATATTGTGCTAGTTAGACTTTAAAGAATCTGGTTATAAACCAAATGTATAGTTTAGTCTAATAAGTTTGATGAAGGGAACTTACTTATGTTTTTCTCAGAAACTGTAGTCCAATAAGAAGGTAAGTTCTGATACATTTGACACTTGTTAAATTCTACTAAGCAAGATTAATCATATTTATATGTGAGAGTGCATGCGCATGCTGAAAGGGGGTTCTTCCTTCTTTCTTCTCTTCCTTAAATGGTATTTACTGAAACCTTCCTTAAATCTGAATGTATCCTACCTCGATGATTTGGAGGTTAGGGTTCTTTTATGATCAGTAGTTACTTCATATCAGGGTAAGTATTTCAGCTCTGCATGTCAAGTTCTGAATGAGTAAGTCTGTATTTGGTAATTTAACAGTGAGACTATAAGTATAAGGTTTCTGCATGGGGTTATCAGTTATTGAAATGATAAGTAATTTGTATGAACAAGAGTATTAATGTTGAAATTATGTTTCTAAATAATGTTTGTTGTTGGTTTGTAATGGATATATAGATTTAGAGCTTTGAACTACGGTAGGTGAGACTTAGGTGAGTCTTTACTCTAACTTTTTCATCTATCATGTTCATATCGATGTATGTCTGTAGGAAATTGATTAAACTATAGATCTGAAGTCATAAAAAAGTATAGTATGTAATGGTTGGTGTATGAGTATTGAAACATTAATGTATAGTTGAGTATGTATATGTCTTAAATGTATCCTATGAGATGTGTGCGTTCTATTTGGGTGTCTATTAGTGAAGTAAAAGGGTGAACTTAAATTGTGCCAATACGTGAAGAGTTTGTCAATGGAGTCTGTGTTTATTCACTACAGTGGTGTCTAATAGAGTCCGTCAAGATTGAAAAAATGAATTTTGATATGAAATCTAAAAGAAAAGTCCATGGCCATGGCATCCTCTGAAAAAAACTAAGGAATAATGATTACTCAATGGGGTTTTTTGCGTATCCCAGGACGATGATGGGCAAATCTCACGTAATGTGAGTTTAGGCAAATCCATGTTGTAAGAATAGCCTTTATGGCGAACTCTGATAGGAATACCTTTGTGCAAATTTTGAATAGATCGCCTTAGTAGCGTCTTCTATCTGAATGTTTGTATGGTGTTATGCTAAGTTTATGTGCCTTGAATTGTTAGAAATATCCAGTAAGCTATGAACCTTAATGTTTGTCTTTATTATGAGGTACGAGTAAGTTCTAGTAGTTTTGTATTAAGTATAACCAAGATAATGTATTGATTTGCTCTGGAATAAGATTTGAATAAAGTCTTAAAGGTTTTCCATGAAAAAAGAAATGTGTATCGGTATGTTGAGAAGGGTATATGTTATAACGAAATGTAAAAATAGAAAGTAAGTGGTTTTTCATCTTCTTCTAAAATTATTTTGAATCTGAGAAATGTCATTTTGAATTATGAGATTCTAATATAGCATGTTATAGAGTTTATCTGGATGATATACGTAGTGAAATATCAATATGGATATATGTACAGAACTAGATCAAAGTATGTCTGAGTGTGAACCAATAGTATGAAATTATGTATAAGTATTCGCCACATGTATCTGCCCAAGGTAATGTCAGTGAGCAATTATTTGACGGATGAGTATGGGTTAATGTATGGATTGTTGAAAGTATTTTCTAAAGGTATGTTATGTTAGGTAAGTATTATGGGATAAGAGATTCATGAATTATTTGGAAGGATTCCTTAGTTAACAAGATATGGAAGATTAAGTCTGATAAGGGCATGATAACTAACGTATAAAATAATGATAACACGATGATGGTATCAGCCGAAGCAAAGGGGTGCAGAATATGGTTGGCTCATTGAAATTCATACAAGATTGCAAAGTACCCATAAAGGTATGGTTATAGTAGGATTCACTAAGTACTCTTATACTTACAAGGTTTGTTATTATTTTTCAAGGTTGTTGTTGAGGAGGCTTGCCTTGTGGGACAATGCCAAATGTATGCCAATATGATGGCGAAGTGGGCTATTATGCATACAGTGGATTTGTGGCACAGTCTTGAATATGCCTTTTGAGTCTCTCTTAAAATAATTTTCTATCTTTTAAAGATCTGAATCAAATATGATGTAATAAGTTATTTATCATATATTTTATTTTAAATTTCCAAATGTTAAGTTGTTTTTTAGAACTTCAAATAATAGGTTCTTGTATAAATGATAAATTATAGACTATTTTTGTTAAATGTTTTGTAGCGTTTAGTAACACCTGAGATCCAAGCCTAGTGAATCGGGTCGGGTTGAGGGCGTTATAGTACAAGTACCTACTTTTGCCGATACAACTGGGCCAGACAAAGGTGCCTCCCCTATTTTGAGTTGTTTTGGTCAGCAAAGACCTGCATTTGGTCCCAACCACCCCCAAACATGTAAACCTCATTAAAAAAATGTTTCTAAATTGTTTTAAATGACTTGGAAATGATTTTGATCAATTTGAATGTTTTGTATGGAATGGTTAATGCTTGATGCTTTTATTGAAACTAAAGTAAAAGTTTATTCAAGTTGCTCCAACAACGAATGTGATGTCTCATACCTGGACCCAACAACCGGGTTGGTGTGGGGTGTCACATTGGATTAAAAAGAGGTATGGAAATCAAAGTGTAAGAAGGGCAATATTTCTATCAAATCTACCATTAGTCTTTATATTATGTGTATTTTGTGGATCTAGTCCCTCAACTCTAACTTGATCTTTTTAATCCTTATATTTTTCAAATTTTGAAATTTTAATCTTGACCATAACGATAGCTATTAAATTCTGTTATTTCTAAAATATTATGTAGTAAACATATCGTCAGATGTGGAATGTCATGTCAACTTATTATTTTCACATATTACTCACAAAAAACATGTTATTTTAGTTGATGGATTTAACAACTCATCGCTTTTAAGACGAAAATTTCAAATTTTGAAAAGTAAAGGACTAAAATAGTCAAATTGAAAAACATAAACTAAGTCTAGAATTTATGCATAGTTGAATAATAGTAGTTTTTGTCAAAGTTGAAATTTAAAATTTAAAAATAAAAATACTAAAATTGACGAGATTAGAATATAAAAACTAAATTTATCACGTAGTATAAAGGCTAATAACAAAACTTATCGTTTTTATTTAGATAAAATTACATCAACATAAAAAAGCGGAGTGTGTTGAAGAATTTTTTTTAAAAAAAAATTAAATGATAATTGTTTCAAAACCTCAACTCTGAGGAAGGAAAGCCAACCATATCACCCATTTTATTCATTTCATAGGCATAAAATTATAAGAATATTTGGCAATAGCCTTTTCGCCAATCGCGAGCAATTTTGCATCAAACTTTATCAAACTCACCCTTGGCCTGCTTTATAATATGCATTGAAAATTGTGACAGAACTTCCATTCTTACTGTTGTAGTTTCTTTAAAGTACATTATCTTTTTATAATTAGGCATATGCAATGTTTATATAATTCTTTTTTTTTATTAAAACCGTCTATTAATATAATGCATTATTTATTTTTCACTTTGCAAAAAGATAAAATAAAGGAATGATTCCATGATGAGTGGAAATTAAGAATTGAAGACCATGAAAGAAGGTAGAATTTGTATTGAAATGCGACCCTTCTTTTAAAAGCTTTAAATTAATAAAAGAAAAAGTAAAAGGAGTAATAATGCAAAATAAAATAATGTGGCTTTGGGTTTTAGGTTAGTGGGGTTGTTACTCGTTTCAAGAAAATATAAAACGAAAGCTTTCATGGGGGCGCACAAACAGATAATGGGAAAGAATCATTTGTGGGACCTCTTTTTTTAATATGGTTAGGAGCCTCCAATTTTCAATATTTAGATCATTATTCTGTTTTAAAGGAAAAGCCTCTAAGGGTTTAGATTAGATCATAAAATTACGGGTGAAATGTAAAATTCAGGTACTAGTTTAACCGAATATAATATCACCTACAAGCACATTTATTCAAGTTCTATAAATTTATTATAATTTTACTTTTTATTATTTATAATTCATAATTATAATAATTGTAAAAAGTGATTGCAATGCCAACCATAATTATAACTAGAACTATAATTAATATATAAATAAATAAAATAAAATAAATATAATTATAATGTATGGCATCTACCAGTTCACTATTAAAAAAAGTCTACATTAATTAAAATAATAAAGACAATACCATTATACAAATTTTTGCAGTACTAACTCTAATTTATTAAACAAGGCATAACATTAATCAAATTAAATGTGAAAAGAATACAATTATACAAATTAGACTAAAACAAATCTATAAATGCCTCTGGTAATGAACAAATGTAGGTGGTTCTTTCTGTCGCTCCTATCTACGGCTATGTTACGTGTGCTAATCTAGTAGTGGAAGCGGGCCTATTTCCTTTTCTTTTTCTTTTTTTTCCCTTAGGTAGCAGTTGTTTGTTAAATTCTGCTATTAGTCACCATACTATATCTAAATCATAGATTTAGTCCTTATATTTTAATTTGGTCATTTCCAAACTCTGTACTTTTAACATTTTAATATTTTTACTACATATCAAATGGTAACTATTAAATTTTGATGCGATAAACATATTATCACATGTATAATGTCATGTCACTTACTATTTCCACATATTACTCAAAAACATAATTAATAGATTTAACGATTGTGTTTGCATTAATATTAAAATTTTAAATTCAAAATGTATAATGAAGAAGGATGATATAGTTGAAAAAATGGACTAAATCAACAACTTTACGCCTAATACATAATTAATAGCATAATTTAACCAAACAAATTTAACTACTACCATTGGGTGAGGACTAAAATTTCAAAATTCAAAAAGTACAAGGACTAAAATTAACCAATTTGAAAAGTCCATGGGCTAAATTTGACCAAATTAAAGTACATACTAACTAAGTCCCCAACTTACACAAATTACATGGTCTAATAGCAAAAGACTAAAATCTTCAAGCTGCTCAAATTTTGTAGAGATGGTGGTTTTTTGTTAAATTCTCTATTAGTCCTTGTACTTTTCTAAATTTTTTGATTTAATCCTTGTACTTTAATTTGGTCATTTTTAGTTCTACACATTTCAAATTTTAAAATAAGTTATTAAGCTCTGCTATTTCAAAAATTTGATGCGCCAAACACATTATCATATGTGTAATGACATGTCAACTTTTCACATATTACTCACTAAAAATCCAGTTAATGGATTAGTGACAATCACTTGCATCAAGACTGAAATTTCAAAACTCGAAAAGTATAGGGACTTAAAATGATCTAATTGAAGAATATGAATCAAATCTACATATGTAAGCATAGTACTTGACTAGTATTTGAATTTAACCAAATAGATTTAATTGCTATTGCTTGGAACAGACTAAGATTTCAAAATTTGAAAAGTATAGGGACTAAAATTGACCAATTCACAAAGTAAAGGAACTAAAATTGATTAAATTAAAGCACACGGATTAAATCCATCATTTTTGTAAAGTGTAAGGACTAATTTATAGAATTTAACATTTTAAAAAAGAAAAACAAGTTTGATTGTCAAAGGTCATGAATTTCATGAAAACTAGTATAGTTCCTACCATGCTTTGCATTGGTTTATTATTTTTGGGCTAAATTATAGATTAAATATTTAAAATATACTTCAAGTTTCTATATTCTTCCTCTGTTCCAAATTTAATTTTCATGCTTTTATTAGTTTCTCTAATTTTCATATTTAAAATTCAGACAAAAGTGTTAAAACTATTAAATTCTTTTACTAAATTCGTTGGTACAATATTTTGAAATTTAAAAATTATTCACTTAGTAGTCATGTAACAAAAATAAAATTGCAATGGACTTTAATTAACAAATGATTTTAACAGATTTACAACTCTTAAAAGTTACATAACCATTTTAATCAAAATACAATATGTGGACTAATAAATGACATTGTAAAAGTTTGAGGTGTTGAATTTTATCAAAAGTTGAAGAATAAAGATTATATATTAAATTCGGTGTAGCATTGAGACCAATATTGAAATTTGACCATTATTCTATAATCTTAAATTTGAGTATAGCATAGGGACCAAAATTAAAATTTTACCATTTTAATGCAAAAGAAAAAAAAAGTGACCCGCGTGTTTTATATAGGTATATTAACATAAGGATCAAAACTGAAAATATTACCATTTTCTATAAAAATGAAAAAAAGAAAGAAAGAGTTTTGAAGACCCACGTGTCAACAGAGGAACCTTTTATACATGGTTACATATATTTTCGAAGTTGAATAAGATGGAGTTTAGATCAGATTCATTGTGTGTCGATATATTAACTAATATATATTTTATATTTTGGATAAAATATCTTCATTTTCAAAAAAGAATACTAATTTTAATATCAATATGAAGCATAGATGGATTATGTGTATCAATTAAAATAATATTTAATTTTTAATAGTTTTATAATGAAATTTTAAATACAATTTTGTTTTAATAAAGCATAAAACTGCTTAAATGTGATACAAAATATAATTATTTTTATAATATTTGAAATACATTTTATATGCATTTTAATTCCAAATAGTTTTGGAAAATAATTATTTTTATTGAAAATAGGTTTATAAATATAAATAGTTTTAAAATTTTTGAAAATGTCGTATTTTACTTATATTTGTTAATAGTTTCAAATATCTATACATTTTAATTAAGCAACTATAATATATTTTTAACATATTTTAAGCACTTTTTAAACATTTAGACTTATTTTTTAAAATAGTTTTAGAATTATTTTAAAAATTTAATGTAAAAACTTTTTAGGGAATATAAAGGATCCTCATAAATTTATTTTAATTTAATTTTTAAACATATTGAACTAAATGTATTTTAAAATATTGAAAATTTAAAATAACTTATTTTAATAGTTTTAATTTTTTTAAATTTAATTAAAGCTTTTACATTTTCAATTGAAACAGGTTTAATTGTTTAAACAATTTTAAACCACTTATATAATACATATATATATATATGATTTTAGCATTTTTTAATTTATAAAATGTATTTAAAATTTTAAAGACTTTTAGTTTAAAACATTTGTTTTAAACAGATTTAATTTTTACACGTTTTTAAAACATTTCTTGAAAGTTTAATTTAAACGATGTTGATATAGATATTCACTATTTTACCATTTTTCAAACAAGGGTAAACTATATAATTGGTCACTTGACTTTCAAAAGTTTTTATTTAAAGCACTAAAAATAAAAAGAATTGCAAATTAGGAACTACGGTTAATAACTATTTTCATTTTAGTCACTCAAATTTAATAAGTTTTCATTTTGGTCACCTGCCATTAATCCAATTTTATTGTACACTCATTTTAGTCACCCAACTTTAATAAGTTTTCATTTTGGTCACTAATTTTATCTTTTAAAATTATTTTTATTTTTATTTTTATAATTAATTTAGTTTTCTTCAAGTAAAAGGAAACCTTGGGGTTTCATAGCAAATTACCTGGATTTTTATATGAAAAGTTTGGATTTTTACCGGAAAAATTATTTTATTTTTTAACTTTATTTTTTCTTTTTAAAAATAATTTTAATTTTTCTAATAAAAGTGAAAATTAGGGATTTTATAGGGAATTATCTAGGTTTTTATAGGAAAACCATTTATCTTTTTTTTTAAATTAAAGTTAATTTCAGTTTTTTAGTAAAAGGAAAAGAAATCCAAGGTTTTCTAGAAAATTACTTTGGTTTTTATAGGAAATAATTTTATCATTTTAATTTCCTTTTAAAAAATTATTTTTATTTGTTTTAGTAAAATGGAAAAACCTCCTGGGTTTCTTTAGGGAAAAACTTTAGTTTTAATAGAGAATTGAGTTACTGAGAAAAATTTGGGTTTGATCTTCACAATTTGAATAACTTAATTTCCTATAAAACTTTGGTATTTTAAAAAATTAATTTTAAAAATTAAATCAATGACTAAAATTAAAACTTAATAAGGTTTGGTGACTAAATGAATGTACAATAACATTGAATTAACGAGCGTGACCAAAATGAAAACTTATTAAAGTTTGACGATTAAAATGAGTGTACAATAACATTGAATTAATGAGAATAAAAACAGTTGTTAACAATAGTACTCAATTTGTTAATTTTTTATTTTGGTACCCAAAATAAAAATTGAGTGATCAACTATGTAATTTACACTATTTAAAATTGGTGAATCCGTAAATTAAAATGTACCATTTTTTAAGGGTAACTATTTAATACACCACTAGTAGAATTTTTTAGACTCCAAAAGCGGGTTGAGGGTATAACAAGTGTCACATTTGTTTATATATATATATATATATATATATATATATATTACTACACCCTCTAGTATATTTGTCAAACCTTTAACTCGCTTGTGGAGTCTAAAAAAACTTCAATCGTAGTGTATCAAATAATTTTTTTAATTTAAAAGGCATCATTTTGTTTACCGATTTTGTTTAAAAAAAAAGGCAGAATTATTTATTTGGCACTCCAACTTTACAAAAAAAATATATTTTATCCCTTGAACTTGCATTGTTTGTCAAATCATCCCAAAAGGATGAAAAAGTTAACGTATGTCATAATAGCATATTGTGTGACATTCTATTTTTATGTATAGTTTCTAACTTAATTTTAACTATTAATTATTGAATGTAGATTGTTAATTAAATTTAATTTGTGATCACTGAATAATTTATTGTAACATTATATTTTAATTTTAATAGTATATCTAGTTTATAAAAAATAGTGATAAACTTAAAATAACTTTTCTACATGATTCTAAATTTATGGTAGCTTATTATGTAAAATTGTAAGTTAAATGATTGAATACAAGCAAATTGAAAGGACTTATTATGAAAATATAATTTGCAAAACATCACTAACAATTTTCTCATCTACAAATACTTACCTTCTTTCCTTACCACATGTCAAAATTTTATAACGTGAACACGATAAAACTTAAGAACCTTTAAATACATATAATACAAGTTTTTTTACTCATGTGGTGCTTGAGTTGATTGTATGTATTAAATAAACTATAGTTAATTATTTCTTAAAATTTTCTTAATTATTGTAACATTTTGTTAATAATATGATTATGAAATTGAAACATAATAATATAAAAGTCTAATTTTAAAAACATGATAATTGATGTTAGGCTTAATTTAAATAAATAATATTTTTAAAATATAAATATTATTATAGTAGACTGTGTGAAATTCTATTTTTATATATAGTTACTAATTTAATTGTAATTATTAATTTTTGAATGTAAATTGTTAATTAAATTTAAATATTGTGACTACTAAATAACTTATTGTAACAATATTTATATCTTTAAGTATCTATTTCATTTTTAATAGTGTATTTAATTTGTAAAAATAGAGGTAGAATTAAAAGACTTTTTAAAACAATTTTAAAATTTACAATAGCTTATTATGTAAAATTGTAAGTTGGATAATCGAATATAAGTAAATTGGAAAGACTTATTAAAAAATAAAACTTGCAGAACACCCTTAAAAATTATATAAAAAAAAGCGGAGGTTTTATTTTGCAATTTTCCCCTCCACAAATGCTTACTTTCTCGCATGTCAAACTCTTATGATGTGAAGCATTAGAAACTTAAAACCTTGTAATACACACTAGTTTTCTATCCCGTGTGATGCATGAGTTGTTAGTATATTTTATAAAATTATTATTAAAATAATTACATATTAATTACAATTATTGATGTTATATGAAATGGTATTCTAAAACAATTAATTATTGAATATTTTAACTTTAATCTAAGAGGTATATATTTTAAAAATATGTTAGGAAAATATCAATATATATTACATTTACCAGTAAAAAGTAATGTCTAAGTATATATTAGATTTCATAAAATCAAATTAGAGAGATTTGTCCCATTAAAATTAATAGGAAACAGTTAATTTTTCATAACCAAACCGAATTTAGACTATCTACATTTAATAATTAACATTTTTTCCAATACTTTAGCTTTTGTATATTATAATGAGATATAATATTAATTATTTAATTTTACATAAAACATCAATTAAATTATTTTTAATATATTTTAAATTTTAATTCATCTTTTAAAGAGTAATTACAAAGCATCACTATAATTTTTTTACCATTGTGTATTTTGAATTTTTGTATCAATATTTTTAAATTTGAAAATAAAATTTTGAATTAAAGGGTGTGTTGGGAATCAACCCGATTAAACAACGAATAAGTAAAAATAGCGGAAGAAATTGAGAAATTGAACACACAAATTTAACATGGAAAAACCCCTCTAAAGAGGATAAAAAACCACGAACAAAGATAATTATACTATAATGGCAAAAGAACAAAGAGTACAAAATATGGAGATAAAAACTAAACTCTGAATACCCAAAAACAAATAATTTTCAAAACGTAAACACAAAACTCTCTAAATTTGTTATGAGTTCTAATATCTAATAGATGTATTTTCTAATGTTATAAAAGAGTCTATTTATAGGCTAAATTCATAGGTCAAATAATAATAAAATAATTTAAACTAATCAGAGTTTGATTGAAACAAATAAACAGAGTTTAACTAGAAAATTATTTTTCAAATTTGACTGAAATAGGAGTCATACTCAACAAATCTCAACCTTGACTCATATTTTCACAATGCTGTCTTTGCCAAAACCCACCATGGGCCTATCTTAAACTATGTAGGGAATTAAATAAGTCGAATTTGCGTTTAGAAACTGGAAGATTTCTATCCTTCGACTTGTACACTACCAAATCAAAACTAACCGGAGTCTGATTTTCACAAACACAGTGCCCTAACTTTTCAAAACTTGCATCCAAAAGAGAACCTCTCTTCAACGAAACAGTCATACATTTTTCCCTCCTATGACCAAGTTGCCTCCGTTTCAAACGAGTTGACTTCGATTCCATAACAGATGAGAGATATTTGATTTCACTAGTCACTATAGAACCTTCCAGAATATAAAGATTGACGATTCTTTTACCTTTTAACAAAACGAGAGCTCCACGAGATGCCTTAATGTCGCTCGACTCGATATTGATTATGCATCCTTTCAAGTCTAAAATACTCAAGGAGATGAGATTCTTTCGTAAATCAGGTACATACCTGACATCTGAGAGTGTCCTAATCGCCCTATCGTGCATCCTAATTTTAACAGTACCAATACCAATTACCTTACTGGATGAATCGTTTCCCATGCGCACAACTCCACCTTTAACCAAACTATATGTGGAGAACCATTCTTTATTGGGACACATATGGAAAGAACATCTCGAACCTAGGATCCACTCAAACGTATGCTCGGAGTTATCGCTTGTTGACGCTAACAAGATATCATCACCGCTTTCATCGGCCAAATTACAACCAGCTACATCTTCCTCGTTACTCTCAGCAGCTCTTATTTCACAGTTTATAACAATTTGCTTTAACGTGACTTAACTTTTTACAATAGCGACACCTTTTGTCTCGCTTCTTTGATGCTACCAAAATAGAAGCTTACTTATCTTCCTTGCTATCCGAACCAAACTCATTATCGAGTTTGTCTCTACTTAACAAAAGACCCTTCACATATTCGAACGAGAGTTTATCTCTTCCATAAATCAAGGTCTCCTTGAAAGACTTGCATAAAGGGGGTAGAGAGCACAATAATAGCATAGCCTGATCTTCATCATCAATCTGAACATCAACGTTCTTTAAATCATTTAAAAGAGTAATGAATTGGCTGATGTGATCTTTAAAAAGCTCACCTTAGTTCATGCGAAACGTAAATAGGCATTGTTTTAACACTAAACGGCTAGCTAGAGACTTAGTCACATAAAGAGTTTCTAACCTTTTCCACAAGACGGATGAGATCTTCTCCATCAATACCTCCTGCAATATCATATTTGTGAGGCACAACTGGATTGCAAACAGGGCCTTTTCATCAAGCTCTTCCTATTCTGTTTGATTTAGATTCTCAGGCTTTTTCCCGATAACAACATTTTTCAAGCCAGTTTGAACTAGAATTGCCATCATCCGAACTTGCCATAGATTGAAATTTGTGACACTATTGAACTTCTCAATTTCAAACCTTATTGTTGCCATCTCTGAATGGGCTAATCTACGAAAATTGAACAACCTCTGATACCATTTATTGGGGATCGACTCGATTAAACAACGAACAAGTAAAAATAGCAGAAGAAATTGAGAAATTGAATACACAAATTTAACGTGAAAAAATCCTTCCAAAAAGGAAAAACCATGGGCAAAGATAATTATACTATAATGGCAAAATAACAAAGAGTACAAAAGATGGAGATAAAAACTAAACCCCGAAAACAAAAAATCTTCAAAACGTAAACACAAAATTCTCTAAATGTGTTATGAGTTCTAATCTCTAATGGGTGTATTTTCTAATATTATAAAAGAGCCTATAGGCTAAATTCATAGGTCAAATAATAATAAAATAATCTAAACTAATCGAGTTTGATTAAAACAAATAAATGAGTTTAACTGAAAAATTATTTCTTAAATTTGATGAAATAGAGTCATACTTAACAGGTGAGTAAATAAAAGGAAATTATAATAATACATAGTTTATTTGTATCAATATTTTAAATCTATAATATTGTTTAAAATCTAAATCTTTGGTTCCATTTAAGAATATAACTAACCTGACGTTAATTAAAAAATCATGGTTAAAATCAATGACTATAGTGCATTAATTTATGCTTTGAATGAATTTATAAAGCAAATAATATAATAAAAATTTTAAGGAAAGACTTAATTGAAAGACTATTAATTATATGGTACTAATTTTGTAAATAATTTTAAACAGTAAGTAGGACCAATTATTAAATGTTAGTAGGATTTTAACTAAAAATAATTAAAGTAATTTCACTTTGTTGGCATAGTTCTTTCTACGACACTTGGCTACGTGTCAAATTTAATTATGAAAAAATTGGTAAGTTGAATATATTACAGCTTTGGTCATGGATAGAGGTGATCATGAGTCGAGCTGGGCCGGGCCCAGACAAAAATTTTAGGCCTATTTTTTAGGCTCGGGCTCGACCCGACCCAAAATATGGGCCTAAAAATTTGTTTAAGCCCGGCCCGAAAGAAAATTGCTAAGCCCGAGCCTGGCATTTTTTTTTGTCTAAACTCATATTTCAGACTTATATTTTTACCCGAACCCTCTCATTTTTTGAGCGGACCATCGGACCAGACCGAGTAGCCCAACCCATTCACCTTTAGTCATGGATATGCATGACCAGAATAAAAAGACAATAATTATTCATATTTAAAACATTCCTTTCTTTGCCTGTTGCATGGTAATATGAAAAGCTAACACTTACATTGGACAACTTGAAATCCTACTGTGAAATTTTTCAACATTTATAACAAATAATATTTTAGAGAACCTATTATTATTATTATTATTATTATTATTATTATTAGGTTTAAAATATCATATAAATATTTTTTCATTAATAACTTCCATGTAAAATCAACCAACTTCACCTTAAAAATATCACCTGCAGAGCAAACATCCAAATGGCTAGATTAGTTGAAAGAAAAATCAGAACTACTCAGGAAGATTACTCCGAAAAATGGAAGAATTTAGATAAAAAAATACGAGGTCCGAAAAATAGATTTGGGTAAAATTTAAGTCCCGTTTTTTATATGAGTTTAGCCTTAAATAATATTTTATGGCCCGAGCCCAGCCCGAATATATTATGTTATAAAAAATTTATATTAAGTATATATATTAAATAATTATATATATAATTATATTTATATTAAATCACTAACCCAATAACAATTAATCCTATTCTCCAAAACCTAAATAAAATTTACCTAACTAAATAACCCAACTCAAAATATAAAATTTTACAAATTTTATTTAAAACAAAAAAATATTTTTATATTTATTTGTATTTTTAACATAATAAAAAATATTATATTTATGGTAGTGTTTTTAATATAAATATTTTTAATGTGTTAGAAATCTTTTATTTTAGTGTTTTTTAGTGCATTTAGTGTATTATATCTTAAAAAAATTATTTTTAAATAAAAATAATCTAAAAAATTAAATATGGATGGGCCAGATTGAGTCCGAATTTACATTTCGTAAATTAGGTCGAGCTTTAACAAAAAAAGTATGTCTATTTTTCGAGTCAGACCAAACTTAAATTTAAAAATTTGGTCTAACTTTGAATGGGTCCAACCCCGCCAATGAGCATCTCTCATAAGATATTTATTTTCTTAACATGTTTGTTATCTTATTATATGTCTCAGCCCAGAGGTGAATCTAGGGGGGCTGGTAGGGCCCCCCCGGTCCTCCCTAAAATAGAAACTTATTGTTTTGGTCCTTTAGAAAATTTTAAAAATTTAAATTAGTAAAGATAAAATTGCACTTTGGCCTCCTCTAAAATTATGAAAATTTAATTTAATCTTTTAAAAATTATAAAGATATAAACTATTAAAAATTAAAAATTGATTTGGACCCCTAAAAAGTTTTTTTTGGCTTTACCCCTGTCTCAGCCTAGACTTTAAATTTTTATTTGTGAATGTGTTTGGTATGGAATTTACGATGACCAACTTTCTCCTGCTCTCTCAGTCAGGTATGTTATTTTTAAGTTGATTGTTTTTAATTAAATCCATTTGGTTGTTTATTTTTAATAAAATTTCCATCATCTATCCTTTACTTCCAAATTATTTAACCTTATAATTTAAGGAAAGAAAATTGATTTTGATTCCTATACAGATTAAATTTATTACTTGATACGAGAAATAAAGAACCATAAAAATTCTTATAGAGCTGAAGTTTTAATGCAACATGTATGTGGATTACTCAATTCAACATTCACTTCTATTGTTTGCAATCTTATCCAATGATATGACTGGTTCTTAGGTTTCATTTACTAATTTATTATCTAACATTCTTTCCAATATTTATTATATAAACAATATAACATATGCAAAATATCCCAAAATGTCGATAGACATAAAACAAAAGATTTCTTATAGTTAACAAGCTTTCATGCATAACCTATATAAATATCAAACATACATATCTATGAGTTGGTTTGGGCCAACATTCTCAAATTTGTCAACATTAATGATGTATCCTTTTTTTATGTTTAGTGAAACCGATAAAAAAATCAATCTCCAAAATATTATTATCTTCATCTCCATAACCATTCTCATGCCTATATTTTCACAAGCATTGTTGAGGAGTTCAATTTGTCCAACAACAAAAATCATGGTTTAAAGTATGCACTACATCTAAATACCAATGCATATGAATACAAGTCACTAGATAAAACATCAAGGGGTGTAATTCGGCATATTATATTCTAAAATATTATAGATATATTATAATTTTAAATAATTATCGAGCATTTTGGATGCCCTCAATCTCATCCAACGAAGAGGACATGGTAGGATGATAATCCAATCTGATAGTTTGGAGGCAATTAGAGTGATTCAAGATAGTGTATTGATTATTTCGAATTCTACTTTAATTAGGAGGATCCAACGTCTTTTGTCTCATGAATGTCAGTGGTTTTTAAGACATATACTTAGGGAACACAACCATGTTGCGGATACTTTAGCCAAATTGACTTTTGGAAGTGTTAGGGATCGACCCGATTAAGCAACAAGTAACAAAAATAGCGGAATAAATTGAGAAATTGAACACACAAATTTAACGTGGAAAAACCCCTCCAAAGAGGATAAAAAACCACGGGCAAAGATAATTTTACTATAATGGCAAAAGAACGAAGAGTACAAAAGATGGAGATAAAACTAAACCTAAACCCCGAAAACAAAGAACCCTCAAAAAGTAAACACAAAATTCTCTAAATGTGTTATGAGTTCTAATCTCTAAATGGGGTGTTTTTTTTAAGGTTGTAAAAGAGTCTATTTATAGGCTAAATTTATATGTCAAATAATAATAAAATAATCTAAACTAATCAGTGTTTGATTGAAACAAATAAACAGAGTTTAACTAGAAGATTATTTCTCAAATTTGACTGAAAATAGGAGTTATACTTAACAAATCTCCACCTTGACTCATATTTCTACAACGCCATCTTTGCCAAAGGCTGCCACGAGCCTATATTGAATTATGCAAGGAATTAACTGAGTCGAATCTGTGCTTACAAACTGGAAAACTCCTAGCCTTCGACTTGTACATTGCCAAATCAAAACTAACCCGAGTCTGATTTTCACAAACACAGCGCCCTAACTTTTCAAAACCTACATCCAAAAGAGAACCTCTCTTCAACGAAACAGTCATACATTTTTCCCTCCTATGACCAAGTTGCCTCCGCTCCAAACGAGTTGACTTCGACTCTGTAACGGACGAAGGACGTCTGATTTCACCGGTCACTGTAGAACCTTCTAGAATATAAAGACTGCCAGTTCTTTAACCTTTTAACAAAACGAGAGCTCCACGAGATACTTTAATGTCGCTTGACTCGATGTTGATTCTGCATCCTTTCAAGTCTAAAATACTCAAGGAGATAAGATTCTTTCGTAAATCAGGTACATACCTAACATCTGAGAGTGTCCTAATCGTCCCATCGTGTATCCTGATTTTAACAGTACCAATACCAATTACCTTACTAGATGAATCGTTTCCCATGCGCACAACTCCACCTTCAACCGAATTGTATGTAGAGAACCATTCTCTATTGGGACATATGTGGAAAGAACATCCCGAATCTAGGATCCACTCGAACGTGAGCTTGGAGTTATCGCTCGTTGACACTAACAAGAAATCATCACCGCTTTCATCGATCAAATTGGCACCAGCTACATCTTTCTCGTTACTCTCAGCAGCTCTTTTATTTCGCAGTTTATAACAATATGCTTTGACGTGACCTAACTTTTTACAATAGCGGCACCTTTTGTCTCGTTTCTTTGATGCTATCAAAATGGAAGCTTGCCTATCTACCTTGCTATCCAAGTGAAGCTCATTGTCGAGTTTGTCTCTACTCAACAAATGACTCTTCACATCTTCGAACGAGAGTTTGTCTTTGCCATAAATCAGGGTCTCCCTGAAAGACTTGTATGAAGGGGGTAAAGAGCAAAATAATAGCATAGCTTGATCTTCATCATTAATATGAACCCCAACGTTCTTTAAATCATTTAAAAGAGTAATGAATTGACTGATGTGATCTCTAAAAAGCTCACATTTGTTCATGCAAAACGTAAATAGACGTTGTTTCAACACAAAACGGTTAGCCAGAGACTTAGTTCCATACAGAGTTTCTAACCTTTTCCATAAAGCGGATGAGGTCTTCTCCATCAATACCTCCTGCAATACCGTATTCACGAGGCACAACTTGATTGCAGACAAGGCCTTTTCATCAAGCTCTTCCCATTCTGTTTTATTTAGATTCTCAGGTTTTTTCCCGGTAATAACCTGTTTCAAACTGGATTGAACTAGAATTGCCATCATCTGAACTTGCCACAAATTGAAATTTGTCTCACCATCGAACTTCTCAATTTCAAACCTTGTTGCTGTCATATCTGAATGGGTTGATCTATGAAAATTGAACTAGCTCTGATACCACTTGTTAGGGATCGACCCGATTAAGTAACAAGTAACAAGTAACAAAAATAGCGGAATAAATTGAGAAATTGAACACACAAATTTAACGTGAAAAAATCCCTCCAAAGAGGATAAAAAACCACGGGCAAAGATAATTTTACTATAATGGCAAAAGAACGAAGAGTACAAAAGATGGAGATAAAACTAAATCCAAACCCGAAAAACAAAGAACCCTCAAAACGTAAACACAAAATTCTCTAAATGTTTTATGAGTTTTTATCTCTAAATGGGTTGTTTTTTTTTAAGGTTGTAAAAGAGCCTATTTATAGGCTAAATTCATATGTCAAATAATAATAAAATAATCTAAACTAATCAGTGTTGGATTGAAATAAATAAACAGAGTTTAACTAGAAGATTATTTCTCAAATTTGACTGAAAATAGGAGTCATACTTAACAGGAAGAAAGGAAGACTTGCAAATACTTGATTTTCCTACTAGGGACATTCAAGTAATTCTAGAAGCGAATAGAGCTAAAGGTGTTTTATTTCAGAATGTACCCATGTAACCCTTGTTTATCTTGTTCTATTCACCAAAATGTTTTTTAGTATATTATATATTACAAGGTCCTTAAGTTTTTAACGTGTTCACACTAAAAAAATTGAAGTGTTAAAAGGAGAAAAAAAGTCATTTGTGGAAGCAAAATTTGTGACATAAATTCATCCTTTTATATATTTTTAATGGTGCTTTACAAACTATATTTTCATAATAAGTTATTTTAATTTGCTTATAATTAATAATTTAACTTACAATTTTACATACTAATTCACTGAAAATTTTAAAATCATTTTAATTTTTTAAGTTTTGTCACTATTTTTATAAATTAAATAAACTATGAAAATTAAAATAAATATTTAGAATATGAATTTGATTTGTATGACATTTTTAAAATTTTTATTGTTAATATTTTGGTTAAATATACATAATCCTATATTTTTAGTTTCTAATAATTTATATAATCATTAATCTTAAATGGAATGAAATTCTTAAACAAGTCTCAACTAAAGTTAAATGCTTAAATTATGTCCCCGCCAATTTTTGAATTTTTGCAATTAGTCCATTTTAATGCAATAATATATTTTTTAAATTATTGCAATATTTTTAATTGTTAAGAATTTGGTTAACAATAATCAAGTTGATATAATGTACTAATTATCTTAATTAAACACATTCAAGGTGTGAATAAAAGCGCATTCAACATTAATAATTTCTGCACAAAAATCAAAATATCAAAATATAATACCGAAATAAATATTGTAAAATAACTATAGTACATGAATTATCTTTTTCTTTAGAAATTATCTCCAAAATATACTAAATGAAACAAATAAAGAAACACATTCTAAGTTAGAGTTTTTTTTCTTCTAAAATCATATGGAATATGAGTTATCATTATCCCGAGTATCTAGAGTTTTGAAATAAAGTGATGTAGAATTCATTTGAATGATTTGTGTAGTACATTATCAATGAGAGTTTGTATGGTATCGAACCAATGTATGATTTGATTAGTAGTTTGATGGTATTCAGATTTACATAATGGGTATGTATCCGCCAGTGATTAATATCTGTGAACAACTGTTCTAGAGTAAGTTTGTGTGTTAAGAGATGATCTGTATGAATTGGGATTTGAAGGTATATTCTTTTGAGAAGTACCTATGATTTATGAAAAGTCTAGAAGAATCTTTAGTTAGACAGTTAAGAAAGAATTGGTACGTTAAGAGTATGATAGTTGGCGTGGAAGTGTATGCCAAAATTGTGATAGTATCTGCCCCAAATGGAAGTAAGTGGTTCAAAAGGGTAACTGGTGCACTGATGTTCTTCCAATCTTATAAACTATACACCAATGTATTTTTGTGATAAAGCTCACTAAATTCACTTGAACTTACAAGATTTGTTCTTGTTTCTAGGTGTGGCAGTTGTTTGAATGCACCAGGAGGGATAAGCCAAGACCACGCCAATGTAGCGACGAAGTGGGTTATTATGCATACAGTGGGATATGGCGTAGTTTAGGGTTACATACTAAAAGTCTGTCTTTAACAAAATTTTATACTGTAACGAGTTGTAACAAGCCTGTTGTAATATTTTATTTTACTTTAAATAATTTCCTTTGTTCTTAGATATTTAGTCTTTCAATTAAAATAATAAGGAAAATATTTTCAGTAAGGAGTATTTGTCAACTGTTTTGATAATTCAGTTAAGTATTTTTTGTCGTAACACCCGAGATCTGGACCTAGTGAATTGGGTTGGGTTGAGGGAGTTACATGTTCAACTTGTCTCGATACTCAATGGTAATTTAACTCTAAATGTACATTTTTAAGTGTCCAAACCATACCAAATGATACCCTAAATATACCAAAACTTTACATCAAATTAAGACCATCAATTAAACACATATAACACAACCAAACATCATCAAATTATAACCATCTATGCGTCATTGTTTAACCAACTAATTCACATAATCAAACTTATATAAATTAGCATAGTTATCTACCATTTAAAGATTAAAACTTATCTTGTAAAACCTTAATATCCAAATACCAAATATGCCAAAATGAACAATTAAACAACATGACCAAAACAGCCTAGGTATATGTCATATTAACACCAACAGACACACAAACATACAAACAAAATAGGTAGCAAAATGATTCTTGAGCTGAGTTGTTGAGAATGAATGCCTTGACACTTTCAACTATGAAAATCTTCGTCTGAGACCTGTGCACAAAAATAAATAAAACCGTACGCTGAGTATTGAAACTCAGTGGTGCTAATATAATTCAAATACAATGCATTAAGAATAAACTACAGTAAGAATATATATATATATATAACAAATATCAATTACATCAATGTTTATCACTTAAACTCATCATTTTATTTTTCTAACATTCTTAACTGTTTCACATTTCAATATCACTTTCAATACTTATTCATTTTAGCCCTTATCATTTGACGATAGACATTAGGACGGATACTCATATATATATAACAAGTGAATCCATAATCCTCTGATAAATGAGATTATTCTACTCTTCCATCTTGGGTTTTCCAACAATGATGACTTTTAAAATTTACTTATTCTACCATCTCGAGTTGCCCGACGACGGTAATTTTTTATATTTGTCCGCACTGCTCAATATGCCATCTTGGATTTCCCAGCAACGATGGCTACTATATCAATGACCCTATGCCATGCCAGTTATATCCGAACTACATCTAACATCGTTTAATGGGACATTAACATCACAATCATCTTTGTAATGCATATCATCATTTCAACACTTACATACAAGCAATCATAATTTTGAATATTTATAACATATTTTGAATATCACTAATCGAAATTATTCTTCAAAGTTTATAGGGGAAAGATACCATTACCTCAATTCATAGTCTTATTGAATATAATGAGTAAGTAATCTACGCAAGCAAATCGAAATTGAATTATAGAAGCACAAGCTAGAAGCAACTATTCGTTATCGACTTTAGTTTTTGCTTTGTCCCAAAATGTTCCTATGTCATTTTTAGCTATAAAATTAAACTCAAATACAAAATTCATTAATCACACGATTCGAACATAATTTATGATAATTTAGTCATGAATGCATTTATTACAATTTAATCCTTCAAATTCCTAATATTCCATAACATCAATATTCTACATTCTATCCGATCAATTTATATCGACTTAATAAATATAGTACAACTTCTCACATTCGATTTATAACATAAATTCTAACAGTTTTTTAATTTTATTCAATTTGGTCTCTAATATCAAAATTAATTATATAGCTTAACATGTAAATCTAAGCTAATTTCATTACCTACTAACATAATTTTAGCATAATTCAAGCTTAACATTCAACAATCCATCACTTTTAAGTTTAATGGCAACTTAACGGATACTTAACCATTAAAGAAATTAATACATGAGTTAGCTTAATCACACTTTCATGATTCAAAATTCATAAAAATCTCAAGAAAAGACTTTGATTACCTTAATTAATTTTTGAACGAATGTTGAATGGAAGAAAAGAAAATTTCTTCTACTTTCATTCTACAATGGACGACACTAGGAAGAAGGAGATTAACCTTTTCTTCTCTCTCCACTTTCTCACATTTTAACTTAGTTTAATGGGACAATTAAGCTTAATTAATTAGGATTAACTTACTAATGTAAACCATTATAATATAAATTAACCATATTAATAATAATCAGTGCACATAATCATTACATTCCACTAATTCAATATGAAATTGGTTAATTTATTCTATGACCCTCACTTATTTTCTAACTAAGTCCTTTTCATTTTCTAAATTAAAATTCAATAGCTATTACACTTTTACGATTTAGTCCCTATACTATAATTACCAATCAATTCATTTTAATTCTACTAAATAGTTTAATTTATCATTTTCATAAATGACATGTAAATTTTACTTCGAACTTAATCATCTCATTTTAGTAATTAAACTTCAAAAACTTAATTTTTCCGACACTACTAAAAATTGAGTCGTTTAACCGGATTTATAAAATGCTTTGAAACAACTATTCAAAATAGAGATTAAATATATGTAACATTTTATGTAACGAGGGTTTTTAATTCTAAATTTTCAATCATTTTAGTTAATATCAGTAATTAATTAAAGTTTATTTTAAATAATAAATTTTTTATTCTTAATTTACATTAATCAGTATACAAACTATCATAATTTTATATCATATTATTTTTATTTTTCAATCATAATAGTATTGAAATGTTACTATTTTTGTAACTTTAATAAATATAAAATATTAAATTTGATACATATAATCTAGCCCGTGCAATAGGATAAAAATTAGTATTATATATATAAATTTAACATGTGTTAAGGAGAGAAAGTGAGCATTTGTGGAAGGAAAATTTGCAACATAAATCTCTCATTTTATATAATTTTTAATGGTGTTCTACAAACTATATTTCATAATGAGTCCTTTCAATTTGCTTATAATTATCAATTCAATTTACAATTTTACATACCAAATCACTGTAAATTTTAAAATCATTTTTATTTTAAATTTATCACTATTTTTACAAATTAAATACACTATTAAAATTGAAATATAAATAATGTTACAATAAATTATTTCCTGGTCACGATATTTAAATTTAATTAGCAATCTATATTTTCTAATTAATAACTAAAATTAAGTATAAGACTATATACAAAAATAGAATTTCACACAATCTACTATTTTAATATTTATATTTTAAAATATAATTTATTTAAATTCAGTTTAATATCAATTATTAATTTTAAATTAAAGATATATATTATATTTTAATTTCGTATTACAAATTTTATAAAATATTTTAAAAATACATACAATGCACGGAGTAAAAAAAAAACTAGTAAAATATAATTTATTAAATTGCAAGATGTAAAGAATCCCATTTCCTTATAATCAAAACAGAAGATTTTGATATTTACCACACAAAATTATTTGGCAACTCAAAACAACTTGGCACAAAAAAGGAAGAAGAAAGAAGCTGCAACAGAAAAGAATCATCATTAAAAAGTGAAAAGAAGAAGAAGAAAGATTATTTTGGGTCTCTTAGGTTGTAAAACAGTGAAATAAAAAGTGAGAAAAGTAGGACTATTCTTTCTATTTATAAGTTTATTTTATATTTTTGGGCTACCTTGAGTAATTGGCAATATAAAATAATTTTCATAAGATGTGTGATTTTTAAACAACATAATAATTTAAAAATATTGCCCGTATTTTATTATTATTATGTTATATTCAAATAAATATATCACCTTTATTCGAATTTAAATATATATTTATAAAACAGAAAAATAATAACGTAGATAAAGTATAAATAAGAACATTCTCTCTAAAATAAACATTGGAATTTAGATCACTGATGATTTTATTTATAGGTGATAGTTTTATTTATTTAATAAAATTTTATATTTTTTGAATTTTATTATATCATCATAAAATTTTAAAATTTTATTCATATTTCAGTCGCAAACCTAAAACTTTATAATAATTTATATGATATGATTTAATTCTTAAAATAATATAAGGTAAAATATTAAGTAAAATTAGAAATAATCATTTTTAGGATTAGAGTTAAAATTGAAGGTTTTTTTACCCACAAGTACAAAGCACGATTAATCCCTCACCCTCGGTATCAAAGAAAGATCTCGTACGCAAGTTGAGTTAGTTTTTAAGAATTACCTCTCCAACTATTTAAATAGGTAGATAACATGTTTTAACATATTTGACCCACGTCTTTCTGTAATGATAACTATACTAATGTCAATTAAGTCATTATTATAATTTTATAAAGAGAATAAAGATACCAGAATTTGAAATCTGATATTTGAAGTTTATAACATTTTAATGGTGACTATATCAACATTGGTGGGTTTGAAATAGTCAATTTTAGTTCTTATACTTTTTCGAATTTTAAAATTTTAATTGGATCCAAACATAAGTAGTTAAATTCAATTATTGTCTTATATTATGCGTACAATTGTAGATTTGATTCATATCTTTCAATTGGATCCTTCTAAGCCCTATACTTTTTTTAATTTTCAAATTTCAGTCTTGATACAAATGATAATTGTTGATCTATTAACCGAATTTCTAGTGAATAATATGTGAAAATAATAAGCGAAAATGGTGTTGCATATATGGTAACAACTGCACTTAAGTTAATGAATCTATCAATTATCATTTTGAGAGAACTAAAATTTTAAAATTTGAAAAATACAGAAACTAAGATTAATAAAATTAAAACACAAAGACTAAATCTATAATTTTTATAAACTACAGGGACTTGCAGAATTTAACCGAAGTTAAAATATTAAATGAAAATTAAAAACATGACCGAGTTGTCGGATATCCAAGTACGGTGAGAAAGAAATCACAGTTGGAGTCCCTAATTTTATGTCAATAAATGAATGCATGGCCCGCGTGTGTATAAATTTTTGACATCCCAACACAAAACTGTTTTTTTTTTTTTAATCTTTGGTTTTGTTCTGACATGTCTGACGTCCCATCAAGGTCCCCTTCCTTTCCCAGTCTCCTCTTACATTACATTAGCTTTCCCGTAATTTAACATCTGTTTTCTTTCCTTCCTCTCTCTCTCCTTTTTTGTTATCTTTCACCCTCTTTCATCGTGTTTTGTTTTGTCCTCCGATGATGAGCCACTCAAAGAAAAGGGACATCTCCAGTTCCAGAGGCAACAGTCAGTGTAACTGACCAAAACTAGCCAACCACTTACGCACTTTTTGATCATGTTGATGCTGCTCACGGTATTCCAACACCACTCTCTCCTGCTTGCTTTTCTTTAATATTTAATCCTGTGTACACATAATTTGTAAGTTTTCCCTTCCATCTCTTCTGCAAATTAGCACCTACTCAATACAATTCTATTCATACTTAACCTTTTGCTTTGCTTCACCTGGTTTTCTTTTTTCTTTTTGCTGTTGTTAATCTATAACTCTCCGGTTGCATATATATATATTTAACACTTTCATGGCCATAAACTAGTATGATTTTTTCATTATTAAAACTCTGTTATCTTCTCATATATATATATAATATATATCTGGGCCGTTACAAATTACCTACTCAGTTTTAGGTATAGAATTCAGTTCACTGTGTTTCCTTCTTAGTTCTTTGCGTATATAATGAAGTAATGAACCCTGCAAATATCAGTATCCACTCAGTTCAAGTTTTGAGTTTATACTCAAACTCAGAAACATGATCTCCTTCCTTTTGATTCTTTTCACTTCTCTAATATCTCTTTCTTACAGAAAAAAGTTGCTTCATTTATATATTCTAAATCTCTAAGCACTAACCATTTTTACTTTTTTCTACAAATATTGTATAACTGCTACAAAACATAATTTATTATTTTCCATTTTATTCCTTGGGGAAAGAATAAAAGAGCTTTTGCCTAACACGCCTTTGGGTAGATAAGGCTTTAAATATTTGAAAATAATTAATCATATTCGTCTGAAATAAATATTCATAATTAAACCTCACTTTTCTTATAAAAAATTATGTGAGATGATCCCATCGATGCAACTCATCAGTAAAGATGATTAGAAATTAGTTTTGACATGGTTTTTGGAGCTTTCTAATTCCATTTTTAAGGGTTTCAAAGCTTTAGTCAAAAATTATATTACCCAGCTGGTGCGCCAAATTATTCTCTGCAACAAAAATAATTAGAATTTGTCGTATGCAACTATATAAATAACATAACAATCATGGATGAAAACAAATAAAAATTAATTAATGAATATCTTTAAAAATAAAGATTATTGAAAATAATTCACAAATATTTTAATAATAAAAAGTACATGAGAAACTAAGGAAACTGTATATATAATTGAAAAAAAATACTCAATTGATAATTATTGATAAAAGAATTTAAGAAAAAGCTGCATGGAAGATGAGAAAAGAGAGGATAGTTATTTTTGGCCTTTTACCTATATAATCATAATAATGTTTATATATATTTGAGATATTTGTATTTTTTCGATTATAATTATTTCGTGATAGTAGGGTTTTAAAATAATTAGAAATTGAACGCCTATTGGATGAAAAATAATAAAAGTGTGAAAAAATTAAAATTATTAAAATTTTGAAAGAAGTTATTCTGGTAATTACAAATTTAGTGGTTAGAAATAAGAGCACCATATAGTAAAAAAAATTATGTAATAAATATATTTAGAAAAAATAATGTAAGAAAATGAGATTTTAATTAAAATTGTAAAATTAATATATTAAAATTTATGGTAATTTTTTGTTCAAATTCTATTATATATATATATATATTTTGAGGTTTCATATAAAATAAATACTCTCATATTTTTATAAAAGGAATGAGTTTTTGATAATTTTTAATTAAGTTGGAATTCGGTTAATAAATATTACTAATTTAGTCAACCCTTTAAATAACAATATAGATAAAATTATTATTTATATTTTGATTTATTTATTATTATTATTTTGAGTATCTATATTATATATAATTTGCTTCATTGAGTTAGTATCATGATTTAATTCGACATAAAATTGATGAAGGAAATTACTTATTTTAATAAAATAATGAATATTAATACAATGTACTATTATCTTTTATTATTTTATATGACATTTTAAAATAAAACAACTAAAAATAAAATGTTTAAAAATTGAAATTGAGGCGCACTAAATAGAGCTCATTTTATCACTTTACTTATAATTTAAATATTAAATATTTTTATAAATATTTTTTACTGTGATAAAATGTAGTATTTAATAACAATTAATTGATGAAATTAAATTTAGTCAAAGCTTTATTATACCGGTTTTATAGACAGTCACTTTAATTATTATACTGATTTTTAAAATTTGAAATAAATAATAAAATGTATAAAATTAAAATAAAAAATGAATTTAAAATGTGAGTAAATATAATCTTATAAATTTATTTTATTTTATTTTTCTGTAATTTCTTCACTGAGTCACCGAACTCAGCAAAATGCTTTATAATGTTATAGACGGATAGAGATAGTGATGTAGATGGGTACCACAGCTCCATTGAAGCAAGCTAATTGGCCGAATAACCTAAATCTTTATGTTTTTCCATTTTACCTGTGGCTTTATCATCATCATCTTCTTCTTTTTGGGGTTTCTATTTCTTCAGAAAGAATCTACTCCAGAACAGTGGAATCTATTTTTTACCGTGATATCGTTTGAATTATACTGTTTCCTTTGGTTTCATATACATCTTTCAATCATTGAACAATATATATGTACTATCTATGAAATGGATAGAATTTAGGTTGTTTAATATATTTACTTTGATTTATCTATCTGCCTAAAGTTTCACTAAAAATAAAATACATTAAATATTCCTTATGTCCCAGAAAATGCAGGTGAAGGTCGATCATCTGATCTGGATTACGAAGAACATTGGTTGGACTGACACAGCTGCTTGTATGTAGTCTAGAATAGCTTTAACCCCACCGATCGAACTCAATCATGAAACCCATAATTGACCTTGAAGTTGATGCCCCGGAAACCGAGTCCGATGTTAGCAGCCAAGTAGCTTCGAACTTGTACACCCAAGAAGCATCAGTTGCTCCCTCTAATGAAACAAATTTAGAACCTGTTTCACTTGATTTAACTCTATGTTTTAACATCGATGGGAGAGATTCCGTAGGTCTCTCATTCACAAGCACAAGTGAAAGCAGCAACATTGACCCTGCATTGCGCACAACAGCGTCAGCTATCCCTCGAGTTTTCTCCTGCAACTATTGCCAACGCAAGTTCTTTAGTTCCCAGGCTCTTGGCGGCCACCAGAACGCTCATAAAAGAGAAAGAACGTTGGCAAAGCGGGCAATGCGAATGGGGATTTTCTCAGACAGGTATGCAAGTCTTAGTCTCGCTACTTTGCCTCTGCATGGCATGGCCACCTCTTTCAGGTCATTGGGGATAAAAGCACACTGTTTGGCGCACCAAAGCTTTGCACCAGCTACAAGAACACCAGACACCAGAAACAATGCTATAGTTGAACATGGTTATCTTGGTCTGCCAATCTTCATGGAAGACGATGAGGCGGAGCTGTTGTGGCCTGGTAGTTTCCGTCAGATAGCTCAGGCAGCTGCAGGAGGTAGTAATGCTGATCATCCAGGTTTTGTACTGCCTGGAAGTTCTAATATGAATTTTGTAGAGGTTAAAGAACCAGTGGACTTGGAAGACAGTTCAGCACCAGACCTGACCTTGAAACTTTGATGCTTTGCCTCTTGAAAAACAAATTCATGACCATATCTTAAAGTTGATCTCACATTCGCTCCCAATTACTCCGGAGTCTAATATTAAACAAAGTAAAAGTTCTGAGAGTTTATTTTCTTTATTCCTAGAACTTTGAAAACAAGATCCTGCTTGGAGATACTAATCTTTTTACCAGTCCGTAGTCCGTTCATTATCTTGAATTTGCTTCTTTTGTACAGCAAGACGCGCACAGAACTATGCCTGAGCCTGGCTAGCCTTTTCCCTCTGCTTTAATTTTTCTCTACAGGTGTTTCTTATTAATTAAACTTTTTTTTTCCTTTTTGCGAGTTATACAACTATAATTACTAGAAGAATAAATGCTTAATGATAAAATCTTTCAAAATGGTTTAATAAGGGTTGAAAACTACTCAAATAAATTAAAAAAATTCAAAATGATAGAATAAGGTTATACCTTTTTAAAAGTGTTTAATACAAAAAATTTTCAATTGTGCTCATATAAGAGCTTTTCAACCGTGGTACACCAAGTTACAAATTATGTTTTATTACTTTATTTTCTTTGCAAGTAATATATGATTAAATGGTTATGCGTTTTAATCTAAACACGCCATCATTCACTTAATTTTATTAAAAATTGGCAAAGTGTGTGAAAAACTCTTATTTGAGTACTTTTGTAAATATTAAGCCTTTATATGACCATTTTAAAAGGTTTAACCCTTATGTGAGCAACCTCTAAGAAGTTGAACCCTAATTTGAGCATTTAACCTTACTAGAATAAACCTATAACATTTATACTAATTATAAAATCATTAACTAAGTTTAGTGCCAGAAAGTTTATAAAAATAAAAGCCTACTGTTTCAACTCCAGAACTATAAAGAATCTATTTGGTTACAACGTGTTTGCCCCCTTGGTGAAGTCCCTAAATGTTACCTTTATTTTATGTACATGACACTTTTTTTAATGCCCCTTGTCTTATCACGATCTGACTTAGTCCCTCCTCGAGTCCGTAATCCTAAGTATCCTGTAATCACAAATCAACCCTTGTAAGTTTAGATGAACTTAGTGAGCTTCATAGTTCACATACCTACCCCACCTTACTAGGGGTTTGAATAAATAATATTAATGAATACAATAGACTTCCCTTCTCATTTCTAGTATTCTCTTTAATCCGTCATAGTGGACTTTACCCTTACCCTGAACCTATCCTCTAGTGGATAAGATTAGCAGTTTCCTTTCGTTCGCTCTATTAATCTTTAATTAGCCTTGTCAGTCTCACTGAGTGTTTTGCTCTCTCAGTAGATTCTAACCTTCCTTTACTTAATTTCCTTTCTATCCCTTGACCCCAATGTGGGCTTCTTCTTTCCACTATTATGCACTATTAATGAGACCTTTAAGGCCAATATTCCTAAGACTCTTGATGCTTATTCTTAACCTCCTTTGTTCATGGTGAACTCTTGCCTTACCTCAATTCTGCATGACTTGCTTACCTTCCATCCTTTGTATGACCAACTAGGTCCTACGCCACCTTGGCGGGCTAGATCTTGTTTATTTTATTTAGTGATCAAATTACTACTGTGTAATTCGTTTTAGGCGTTTTGTCTTACTTTTATGCGTAGTGCATCCTTTTACTACAAACCACTCTGCCCTTTATTACTCAATTGGACGTTGCTGTCCAAATTCTCGATTACTCTTTCATACCGCATTCTTCACATACATCGCCCCTTTTTTCGATACTTCCTCAAGGGTTTCCTTTTTAAGGGGTAGCCTTGACAGATATCCTTCTTCATCAATGGGTTTTAAACACCCTTCCCTTCCTCAGGGTTAATCGGCGAACATATGTTACACCACTAATCTATGCAGTTTTTTTGAATAACTTCAAAATATCCTTTATGGCAGATCCTCATCCACGATATTTGGTTAATCCATTTCCCGTATGCCTGAATATTAGGTACCATTGGTACTTCAACTTCCATGACAACTTCCTATTTAACATCTTTATACCCTTCTAGGTTACACGACTATTATTCCCGTATTCTTTCTCATTTCTATTAAGTTCCCATTCACGGGCAGACTCATTCGACCCACTGCTCGACTGCCGCTCGTCCATACTTATATTTTCCTTTCAACCATTTTTCCCCATTAGCGGATTGTTTCACAATTTTTGTTATGAATTCCCTCTCGTGTTTATTGTCCCGGTAGACTTTCACTCTTTTTGATACGAGCCAGCTTAGCAAAGACACACAAGCAAGTGAGGATGCCGATTTGATGGTTCCCTTGGGCCCAATTACTCGTTCACGAGCAAAGAAATTTAAGGAAGCCCTTTCAGGCCTGGTGAATCAAGCATGGAACGAATGCTTGAGTGTTACCCAAAATTCAAGCCCAATTCATCTTTTGGTCCAAGAACCTTGAGGGAGTTTAATATGATACCAATTTTAATCATTAATTAATTATTTATGTTTTCCACAGCTTAATTTCGTGTTATTCAATTCTGTTAGTCCATATTTTAATTCTGGATGTTCTTAGTTAAGTTAGTTGTTGGTTATATTAACTATTTTCTTACATGATAATTATGTCTTAAAACTAGTCATTGAATATGTCTATTTTACTACAGAATTATTGGTATGATTAATGTATCCTAATAAGTCGTTTAAATGTGTCCTAATAGGTGTATTAAAGAAGCTGATTAAATACTTCCAGAATATTCAAGAGACAAGCCATGAATTAGATGCATGTAAACAACCTTTTGAAGCTGAAAAGAGGGCATGAAGGTGTCCATTCGTGAAGGTTTAAACACCAAGGATACATGCACGTTTTTGGGGCAATGGAGAGTATAAATCTTGAATTTATGGAGCTTTGAAGATTCATGCACACCAAAGGGGCTTAATGTGACCGTTCGTAAAGATGCATGTTTGTCCAAGTGCATGTACATCTAAGGGGGAGTTTAGTGATAAATTTGGCACAAAGAATCTGCCAATGCAATGAACCATGAGTTTTCTTCAAGACTAAGGGTTCATGTACTCATCAAAGGACATTTTCGGCCATGCATGAATCCATCACATTCAGGCACCTAATTTATTGTTGTGTGTGAACAGATTTATGTCTAGTGTGACCAATTAGATACCAAAACCGAAAAGTCATTTTGTGTGCCTATATAAGGCTTTGTAATAGGACATTTTGAGGTTAATGAACTTTTATCTAAGTGAGATTATTAAAGAGTTTTCACTCTTCTTTCTTTTACAAATTCGAGTTGACTTATCAACACTGTTTGTGGCGTTAATCCGATTGTCTACTATCCTTTGATATTGTCGGTTCCTAACTCTTCGTTAGTTAGTGGGTCACAATCCTGAATCGAACTATCCTTAGCCTATTTCGAACCTATCTTTTCCCAACTTAATCCAAGTTTCTCTTTTCCTTTAGCAACGATCATTTACTTATCAAACACCCTTTCCAACCAACGGGCCTTGTTCGTATCACCTTTTCTCTCCATACTGCCATAGTCGAGCTATGGTCTTCAAAAGTACCTCATGTTTAATGTCCTGGTGGACTCCATTAGTTGCCATACCCGAACTATGGTCCTACCTCCCTAATCTTTGTGTTTATTATTTTGGCGGACTACCTCATGTTTAATGTCCCGTCGGACAATCTTTGATGCCATAGTGTCTTTTAGCTATGGTTTTACTCATTCTATCGTCAAATCATCAATTGATGCCATAACATCTTTCAACTATTGATATGTGCATGGGAAAGACAAGTATTAAGGTTCCCTTACCTAACTCATCAGATGTATTTCAAGTTCCTTTAGGTCTAATTACACGATCTAAGGCAAAGAAACATAATGGGGCCCTTGCTGGATTGGTACAAGATGTTCGGGCCAAGAGTAAATATGTTTTCGAACTCAAAATGGAAGCACAACCGTGCAATATGTTAATTATGAATCATGGATCGATAATTTATTTTTGTTATGTGTTATGTTTCACCACAACATTTATTTTAAATTCCTACAGCAATAGTTTTCTTTCTTATGCATTTTGTTAAAAGGAATTTTAGCCTTACCTGATTCCTATTTATATTGTTTTAGGTACATTTGGTCAACCATCATGCATCCATATGACCATTCATATTTAGCCCAAAATTCATGCATGGGAATGTTCAAAGCATCTATGAAATCATGAACTCAACAAGTACCATGTGCCTCTTCGTATTCTCCATCAAGTTCCTTGAATTTGATGCATTCAAAGGGGATACATGCATTTCCAAGTACATGCATTCTGCCAAGGGGGATGTACGACCATATTCATGCATTTCTAAAAGGGAAGCATTTCAACCATGCATGGACAACATTTAAAGGGTGCATGGACATTCATATGACTATTAAACTCTTACATTAACCATCAACATGCATGTACAACCAATGGGGACGTTTTGTGACCTTTTCAAGTGATACATGAACACCTACATGTATGTACGTCCAAGGGAGGGTGTACATATTAATTGCTACCACAAATACAAAGAACATAAAGGTTCATACATAAATGGAAAAGGGGATGAATGTGTTGAATCCATGAATTAGTTTGATTCATGTACGGTCCAAATTCATGTACTTCATTTATGATCGAAATTGTCCATTCATCTACTATGCTAGTCCTATAAATGGGTTGTCATTTGTAAGCTGGAGAGAACTTTTTGAGCTATTATCAATATATTGTGAGATTATTCTCTTTGATTCTTTAAGAACATTATCTTTGAAATTATCAAGATTTCACGATCTTGTGGCATTCACTCAAAATTGATCTTATCACTCCCGTTCTCAACCTATTACGGAGTGTCGATCAACTTATATTGTTGGTTCCTATCTCGTAATAGATAGTGGGTCGCGGTTTTCTTCGTTTCAAATTTTTTTCTATTTCAAACTTTATAAGAATCAAGTTGCATTCTTTTATAATGTTGGTTTATTTCTAGGTTTGATTTCAAAAATCAAAGTTTTATCCTATTTTAATTTTAAAGTTTTACTTAAGTTACCTGTTTAGAACAGTTGAACAACACAATCGTCCTTGTAATCATCAACCAACTATGAGCACATATCAATTATGGTCTTACACATTATAACCCCGTATTTATTGTCCCGACGGACTATACTAGTGGCCATAGTCCAACTATGGTCTTACACCTTACGTTTTATGTGTTAACTATCCCGGCGGGCTACTAGGATGCTATACTCCAACTATGGTCTTAATCTTATTTACCATGTGATAAGTTGTAAAAGTAACATATTTTAATTCCATTCTTAATGCATTTTTGGATGATTAATGATGTAAATTAGTGAATTTGATGCCCCTAATCCTTTAAATTCATGTTTCTATACTTAGGAGAGCATTTGGGAGCGAAAAGAGCGAATAAATGAGCCAAAATCGGATGAATAGAGCTGTTCCCAAGATCCACACAGCTTGGGCATTTCCACACGAGCTAGCCACACGTCCAAGTGAGCTACACAGGCTGGGCACACGCCCGTGTGCCAGCCCATGTCGATCTCGCACCCTACTTCCCAATTACGCTGAAAACCCCAATTTTCAGGCTTTCTGAGCATTCTAAAGTCTATAAATATAAATTAGAAGAAGATCTAAGGGAACATTCAGAGAAGATTGAAGAAATCACTCGAAGAACACTACCAACTCAGAAGCAGATCTTCTTCAAGATTGAAGATCTCCTTTTAACTTCTTTCGAAGTTTTATAGAAATTTTTTATGTTTTGTGGTTTTTCTGACTTCGAGATGTTTTCATTTCAGATTATGAACTAAATCCCCTAGATACCTAAAGAAGATAAAACCTATGATGAATCTTATTATTTGATTTCCGATTTACTTGATTCTTGTTCTCAATTCTGTATGATTATTTCGTGTTTTAATATTTTTGGGATATTAATTCATGTTTAATATGCTTATTTCAGTGGAGCAAAAGCCCCTGTCTAAGAGTAGATCTAGCATAATTGAGAGGAGTTGCATGCAATCTTAGAAATAGGATGACATAAATCTACCGGATTGAAGTCAAATTTAATAGGGGAATCCATAGATCGAGTTAATGCGACTATAAGGGTTTTAATTAGAAAGAGATTTCAATTAATCAACCTAGAGTCAGTTGTTCTTACTCTCAAAAGAGATGTTAACATAATTTAGGGATTTTTACAGATTAAGACACAAGTAAATAAATCGTTTAATTCAGATTCAAAATAATATGTGAAGTCTAGGTGGATTCTCTACTGGGTATTGTCTTTCTCATTAGTTGTCTTCGGTTATTTTTCCCATTTCATTTTCTGTTGTGTTCATAGTTAAATTAGATTAGTTAATTTAGATTAAAAACAACCACTTCAATTTATTGGCTAAATAATAGAAAAACGGTAATTGCCAGTACTTTTAGTCCTCATGGATACGATATTCCCTACTCACCATAGCTATATTATTGTTCTATAGGTGCGCTTGCCTTTGTCGTAATTATAGTTAGTTTAGTGACCATCAAGTTTTTGGCGCCGTTGCCGGGGAGTAAAATATTAGGAACACTTGATTTTTATTAATTTATTAATTTATTTTATTGCATTTTATATTTTTAGTTTAATTTTTGTTTTCTAATTTTTCTTTTATTTACTTCTGGCAGGTTCGTTTAGTTTATGACTCGAAGAAACCATTGGGACCATTATTATTTGACAGTGAGATTGAAAGTACAGCTCGCAAAAATCGTATAGAAGCAATGCAGAGTCGGCAAGGTATAATAGACGAGCAAGAGAATGTTTTTATTATTACTGAGGAGATGGGTGATAATCAGAATAATCAGCTACCTCCTACAGTTGCTACAAATCCAGATCCTGCTCCTCGTACTATATATGATTATTCCAAGCCCACTCTAACTGAGGTTGAATAGAGTATTTTGAGACCCACCATTGCTGTGAATAATTTCGAACTGAAGCCGAACACTATTCAGATGGTACAACAATTTGTTTAGTTCGATGGTTTGTAAGACGAAGATCAAAATACTCATTTGGCTAATTTTCTAGAAGTCTGTGATGCTTTCAAGATAAATGGCATTTCTGATGACGCCATTTGCCTACGGTTATTCCCTTACTCATTGAGGAACAAAGCTAAACAGTGGTTGAATTCTTTACCACGAGGTTCTATCACTACATGGGATCAAATGACCGAGAAATTCCTATTGAAGTACTTCCCATCGATTAAGATGACCAGGTTGAGGAATGATACCTCTTCCTTTATTCAAATCGACTTAGAAACCCTATATGATGCATGAGAGAGGTATAAGGTTTTATTGAATCCCTTTATGGCTACAGGTTCAAACCATCTACAACAATTTGAATCCCTCAATTAGATAGTTAATCGATGCAGTAGCCGGTGGTACTCTGAACAATAAAACACCTGAAGCGGTATATGAGTTTATAGAGGAGATGACACTGAATAATTATCAATGGCAAGTCATGAGGATAAAACCGATGAAAATAGTCGATGTTTTTAACTTAGATGTCGTCACCATGTTATCGAATCAGGTAGAACTTTTAAATAAGAAAATTGATGGTTTATGTGTTTCTACACAGGTACATCCGGTGATGCAGTGTGATACAAATGGAGGAGGAATGAACAATCCAGAATATTTACCCTGCGGTCCTAGCACAGAGTACAAACAAATCAACTATATGGGTAATAATTCTAGGCCTCAAAATAACCATTATTGTAACACCTATAATGTAGGTTGGAGGAACCATCCCAATTTTTCTTGGGGTGGTCAAGGAAACCAAATACCACAACCCTCTCCAGTCTTTCAACAACCTTACCAACAAGAGAAAAAACTGAACCTTGAGGAGATGTTGACGAAGTTTATTTTGATGTTAGAAACCCACTTCCAAAACACCGAAACAACACTTAAAAATCAACAATCGTCGATTCAAGGGCTCAAGAACCAAATCGATCAACTTGCGAAGTTGATTTCAGAATGACCACAAGGTAGTTTGCCTAGCAGCAAAGAAACTAACCCAAGAGAGTAGCTTAATGCAATTACTGTTCGTGATGAAGAAGGGTTAGTTGATTTGAATTTGAACAAAGGCAAGAAATCGTGGTGAGTAACGGTAAGGTTGAGGTAAGCCAGAATGAACAAAAATCAGTTAGTAAAGATTATAAACCTCGAGTGTCATATCCTAAGGCGACAAAGAAAGACCACACTAACGAATAATTTGGTAAATTTCTTAAACTTCTGAAAAATTTGCATATTAACTTACTGTTTATTGAAGCTCTTTCGCAGATGCCCAATTCCGTTAAATTTTTAAAGGAAATTTTGGCGAACAAAGGAAAGTTAGATGATTCATCGCATGTGGAGCTAAATGCAGTATGCTCAGCTATTTTGCAAAATAAACTATCCAACAAATTGAAAGATCCATGGAGTTTTACTATTCCTTATTTAATTGGTAGTTTGAATATTAATAATGCTTTGGCTGATTTAGGGGCTAGTATTAATGTCATGCCCTATAAAAGGTTTAAGCAATTAGGTCCTGGGAAACCCAAACAAACCAGGATGAGTATTCAATTAGCATACAGAACCATTAGATTTTCTAGGGGTATTATTGAAGATGTTCTTGTCAAAATTGATAAATTCATACTCCCAATTGATTTTGTTGTTTTAGACATGGATGAGGATAGTGACGTACCTTTGATTCTAGGTCGGCCCTTTTTAGCAACTGCCAGAACTATTATTGGTGTTGGTATAGGTGAATTAATACTTCATGTAGGTGATGACACGATTACACTCCAAGCTCGTGATTCTGTTAAGACATCTAGTAATCGAGATGATTATATGAGTTCTATTAATATGAGTAACCTTGTAGCTCAACATTCTTTACAGGAAGCCCTTCGAAAAAACGTGATGGAGCCATGTTCCAGTCCATGCGACAGAAATAAAACAACTCATGAAGAATGAATGCTACAGATCGATGAACTAGAAGAATGGCGGACACATGTCAGGGAAAACCCGAGAATACACGACGCAGAACCAAAGTAACAACATGATGAACATGTGGATGGAATAAACCCATTTAAGGTTTGAGACAAGGTACTTCTAGATAAAACAAATCCACGTATTGTCACTTCAGAGCTTAATGCATACAGAGCAACTCCTTTTACGGTATTTAATGTCTTCCCATACGGTATAGTCGAGGTAACTCATTTTGAATTAGACACATTTAAGGTAAATAGTACTCGACTTAAAACTTATTTCGATAATAGAATTGGTAGCGAGAAAGAGGAGTTTCGCTAATTTTTTTCATTTTAAAATCAAGTCAGAGAGTTACACGGGCAAGGCACACGGTCGAGCCACACGGGCATGTGAGAGTTCATAGAAGCGTGGGAGAAGCGAAGGAGGTCGCACACGGCCATGTGTGCCACACGGCCTGGACACACGGGCGTGTTCGAGGCCGTATGAAGATTGGCTTGTATTTTTAAAAAGCACACGAGCTGAAAACGTACCACACGAGTGTGTGACATGGCCGTGTGGCCCAACACGGGCCCTTACACGACCATGTCCTCCTTTTTAATCCTCAAACCTTAATCTCTTTTCAGTTTCATCTTCTCCAAATTTTAAACATTTTACCTTAGCCTCCGCTCACCATTCTGGCCACCGTCCATCCACCCTTCCAACGCTCGCGCCCCTTAACCTTCCTTCGACCACACCCCTAGCCACCGCTAGAGTCGCCCCATAAATCCCTCGCCCTTCCCTTTCCCTTTCTTTCCTTTTCTCCCCAATTCAAAGTATCCCCCATGTCGACCGCCACACCCTCTCGCACAACTTGCCCCTTTTCTTTCCCTTCTCCCTTTCCTTCTCTTTTCCCTGTCGCACTCTTCCCCCTTGCGCCAACCACCGCCGTCGTGCGTCCCTCCGAGCTCCGGCCACCCACCGTTGGTCTTTTACCCATTTTCCTATTATTATTATTTATTTTATCTTCTTTATTTATTTATTCTATTATTTTATTCCTTTATTTTTTTATTTTAGTTGTTTATTATCTATTTCTTTTGATTCTTGCTATTTTCTGTTTTATTATTGATATTCTTTATTTTTTTTAGTTTTATTATTATTATTATTCATTTTTATTAGTATTTTTTTGCTTTTGTTTATTAATATCATTTTACCATTGTTAAGAACATTTTGGTTTTTGTCGATTAATCATCTTGCTCTGTTGGTTTCTATCATTCATTCACTTCACTACTGTTCTAATTTTAGGTCCTTTTGGTATTTTTGTGGATTTGGTTAGTCATAGATTATGTTAGGGTTTTATTTTTTATTTATTTATTTATTATTATTATTTGCATATTAGTTTTTCATCATCATAGTTCAGTTCATGGATTTTGTCTATTTCAGTATTAGTGCATAGGATTTTAGGAATGGATAATCCATCTAGGCCACTTTTATTTTTGATTTTCATCACACTCAATTACTTAGAGTCGTATTTCTGTATTATTTACACATTTATTCATAGGCTCCTCTATGTGTTTAATTGGTGATATATCCGTTTTTTCAATTTACTGATATTGGAATATTCTATCTTTCAGGTACACCATGACAAACACTCGACCTCCTCCTCGAGCGCCTCCGCAAAGGCCCACCACCATTATCTCCGATTTTCAACAGGTCCCCAGAGGAATTATTTTAGCTACTTCAATTGCGACCACTCAGCTTAGGCCGATGTATTGATTGGGCAGCTTTGGAGCAGGTCCACCTAGTTGATCTTGTTTGAGACTTTATTGCCACAACCCTGTGGGATCGATTTTTCTTTGTCATCGAGCCCACGTACATGGAGCTGAATTTGGAGTTCTACTTGACATTTACTCTCCAGCAAGTGATGACGAATCATGACGAGATGGGCGCCATCACTTTCAGACTCCGTGGCTTGGTGCGCCATATGAGTATCCCTGAGTTTGGTGCTATACACTGAGGAGTTTATGAGTGCCGAGAACTTCGTCTGTCTACATCGGCACATCCACTACTCACTAGCTAATTGTTGGACAGATCTTACGACATGTATGACCCTTTATAATGCGAGTCGCTCAAAGGCGACTTCTCTCCCTCCAGCTTTACGGTACATTCATGCCCTTTTAGCCCATACTTTGACTGGTAGGAGAGAGAGCACTGGAGTCGTTAGTACTACTGATGCATATTTTCTATAGAGCATGGCCACCGAGAATATTTTTGATTTAGCATACTTCATTGCCCTAGCCTTCCGCAATTAGACAGACCGCAACAGGAAGGGTCCTATCTTTTTAGGCCATTATGTGACTCGACTCGCTCGACACTTCGGTCTCTTCGACACACCGGAGCAGTATTTTACGCTTACACTCGTCGTCCAGATGTCCCCACAGGGAATATTGAGCATGACACATATAAGAATGATCGAGCGACTTCGTGGGGTAGATCCTCCTCAGTACCAATTATTTCATTCTAACTCTCAGAATGAACCTGAGGACTTTACTGATGATGTTCTTTTGCATCATGAGGACCCACTGCATTCTCCACCTTCGAGTCACCGTCCTGTTTCTTCTGCTGTTACTTTAGCAGACCTTTTCGAGCGGTTCACTTGCTTCGAGCAGTACTGCTTTCAGATGTTTGACAGTATTGATGCGACATTGCAGCAGATCTGTTAGCACCTCCATATCTCCTCCTCAGCGCCGATGACTCACGACACCGACGCTTCTGATGGTGAGGACCATTGAGTCTATTTGCTTTATTTTTATTTTTATGTTTATTGTTATTTTGTTGGACTTTTTTCGTTTTTATCTTTTGAACTATATTTTTATTTTTATGGTTTTTTCTAATCGAGTTATTATCCCTTAATCTTCTTCACTAGTTGTGTTTATTTTCTTATTAGTTTCTCAGAATCATGCACTACATCTTGATTTGTCTACAATTTCGCTTTTAACTATTCTCGCAATTTCATCTAATAATTAGGGCGTTTTAGTTTCTCCTCTCTTATGATATTCTATTTATACTGTGATTATCTATATTTGTACATTGAGTACAATGTACATCTTAAGTGTGGGAGGTTATTCATATAATTATTAGAAAATCCCTAATTATGTCTTATGTTTAAGTAGTTTTCTCATACTTCTTTTAGAATGAATTTTTATCGATTTGTGATTTTTATTGATTTGTTTGGATTAAATTCATAGATACTTGTGCATTGGTTGTTTTAAAACTTTAAGACTTGAGAGAATTAAGAATGATAAGTTTATTTTTAGAATGAAAAATTTTAGGTTGTTTACCTGAATTGAGGTATTACCTTGAAGTTTTAAATTTACAAGTTTGACGTCAAAAACCATATTTTTTTTGTGAGATTTTAAGCCTTTAGAGCATACATTTTTCTTGCTCATTTTATTATTGGTTATGAGTGTGTCAATTTGATTTGTTATTCTAGAACTTGCTTCGATTATGAATGTCGAGACCACACCTTTGATTTGATATACTGAGATGATAAAGACACTTAGGTTTTAACCCACTTATCCCATAAAAAGCCTACCTACATAAGGAACCCTTAGTGAATCCCATTGAGCCTAACACACCGTTTCTTGATTTACCATTAATGTTAACCTATAACTCATTTTTTTTGCTCGTTGAGAATTTTTCCTGTTTTATTGACTCCCTCCTTATTGAGATTTGATTTGGTTAATTGCCTAATTAAGCATTTTGTTTAATTTGCTGAATATTTTCTTATTCTCAAAAAAAGAAAAAAGAAAAAGAAAAAAAAGAGTATAAAAGAAATACATACATATTGATTATTATTTAGTTCTATGTTAATTGAGCTTGAACAGTTAAATTCATATTTTGAGAAGAAGCTTGTGTTTTTCTTGAACAATTTTCGATTGATGTAATTGTTTTTAATTCAGTATTTGTTTTTTTTCTAGTTTGGTAATTTATCAATTCGATCTCAATTTTAACCATCTTTTTCATCCTTTCTCCACACCTTTAGTCTAAGCCCCATCATAACCTCTTAAAGACCTTTTGATTTGTGTATCATCTCATTTTATAGTGGTGGAGATTTGATTCATACAAGCCTATGGTAATGACTTTTCATGTTTGACTATTGAGTGCTTATTCTTGAACCTTAAACACTTTGAGTGATTTGAGTGAATCTTTAGTGAGGATGTTGATTCTTGTCGATTTTGAATTAAAGGTAATTACTTAGATAAGGGGAAATACCCATGTTTTCAAGCTTTAAAAATGTTCGACTTGGATTGTTTGAATCTTTAGTGCTCTTTTAGTTGAATTATCAATGTATGATTATTTGTGAATTATGACAAAACATCATTGATGAGAATTATGAGTTGAGAAAGATTACTTTTAATTGTGACTTGAGGGTTTTGCTTAAGGACAAGCAAACACTTAAGTGTGGGGATAAGTGATAAGCTGTAAAAGTAACATATTTTAATCACATTCTTAATGCATTTTTGGATGATTAATGATGTAAATTAGTGAATTTGATGCTCCAAATCCTTTAAATTCATGTTTTTATACTGAGGAGAGCATTTGGGAGCAAAAAGAGTGAAAAAACGAGTTAAAATTGGAAGAATAAAGCTGTTTCCAGGATCTACATGGCTTGGACATTTCCACACGGGCTAGCCAGACGCCTGTGTGAGCCACACGGGCTGGCCACATGCCCATGTGCCAGCCCGTGTCGATATCGTACACTGCTTCCCAAATACGCAAAAAACCCAATTTTTAGGCTTTCTGAGCATTCTAAAGTCTATAAATATCAATTAGAAGAATATCTAAGGGAGCATTTAGAGAAGATTGAAGAAATCACTCGAAGAACACCATCAGAGCTGACTCAGAAGCGGATCTCGTTCAAGATTGAATATCTCCTTTTAACTTCTTTCGAAGTTCTATTGAAATTCTTTATGTCTTGTGGTTTTTCTGACTTTGAGATGTTTTCATTTCAGATTATGAACTAAATTCCCTAGATACCTAGGCAAGATGAAACCTATGATAAATCTTATTATTTGATTTCAGATTTACATGATAAATACTTGATTCTTGTTTTCAATTATGTATGCTTATTTTGTGTTTTAATATTTTTGGGATATTAAATCATGTTTAATGTGCTTATTTCAGTGGAGCAAAAGCCCCTGTTTAAGAGTAGATCTAACATAATTGAGTGGAGTTGCATGCAATCCTAGAAATAGGATGACATAAATCTACCGGATTAGTGTGAAATCTAATAGAGGAATCCATAGATTGAGTTAATGCGATGATAAGAGTTTTTAATTAGAAAGAGATTTCAATTAATCAACCTAGAGTCAATTGTTCTTACTCTCGAAAGAGATATTAACATAATTTAGGGATTTCTACGGATCAAGACACAAGTGAATAAATTTTTTAATTCAGATTCAGAATAGTAGGTGAAGTCTAGGTGGATTCTCTCCTGGGTATTGTCTTTCTCATTGGTTGTCTTCGGTTATTTTTCCCATTTCATTCTCTGTTGCGTTCATAGTTAAATTAGATTAGTTAATTTATATTAAAAACAATCACTTCAATTTATCGGCTAAATAATATAAAAACGGTAATTACTAGTACTAAATCCCTCGTGGATATGATATTCCCTACTCACTATAACTATACTATTGTTCGATAGGTGCGCTTGCCTTTGTCATAATTGGAGTTAGTTTAGTGACCATCACCATGATACTCTGGTGTCTTTTAGTCATGGTCTTACTCGTTTTCGTCTTGATGTCGTATCATCTTTCAACTATGGTCTTACTCATTTTAGGCGTATAGCCTTTGATTGGTTCCGTGGCCAAGCCACAATTTTTCCTAGTTACTCATCCAATTTCCTTCCATCCATTCCTCCAATACACCATTCCTAACTTTGATGCTTGAACACCGCAGTGTCTCCTCCACAAGGACGAGAGCTTTGCATGTCACGGGTGCACACAACAATATCGTATGGAGGTATCTAATAGAATCACCTCTCTCCCCTATTTCCCGTCCTAACTTCACCTAAACCCGACAATATTTCCCTTACATGCATTACATGCATTCCATGAATGCAATACCATTAAATCTTAGCTAGTTCATACACATTGAACTATAATGGCAGATACTTTTAATCCCAGCCAACCTTACAAAATACTTAGCATTGTAGGGGTTGAGTGCAGAAACTCACCAGTGCCTCTTCGCCTTGTCCGCTTAGCTTTCCCGAACACTAGAGCTTCCATTCTCCTGGCAAGTAAGCAAAACAACCAAATCTTGGGTTAAACCCAGTGCTTTCACTTTAAACCTCAATTTTTTAAAAATACGTAGAACCCTTAAAAATGGTTTCTAGAAACTCTTAACTTTGTTTTCTATGTCTTACATATACCGAAGGGCTTAGAACCTTATTAGCTTACTAGTTTATCTATTTTTCCTACTCGAACCTCATGGTTTTCACTGCATGCAAAGGTTCCCTTATTCGCCTCTTCTTCAAAACAACCTAGGAAGAAGATAAAGAAGAGAGGAAATTGAAATAGGATGGAGTTGAATCCTCCCCGAGGAATCATTCCTCAACTATATATATAGACCCTTATGTACAGCCTACCACCTCATCACAACCCTTCATCCGTTATCATTTTGTTCCCCACTAAGAGACCGGTTGGTTCTATTTCAATCGAATTAGACTTTGATTTTAACCATGCTACATTCTGTTTCTAACTCTTCCCATTTCCAATAAAAACCGCTAGCTAACGATCTTGTTTAATTTAACCCCTAAAGTTCCTAATTTTCAATTTAGACAAGACTTTGGGTGTGACAACTGTCCCACCCTAAAAAAAAATTTGTTGGAATTTCCTGTCTCGCTTATCCTTTAAAGGTGGACTTGGAGAAATTCTCCTTTATTCTTACCAAGTCCTTGGCTTGTTTCCCTTTTTCTACCCATTCTAGTTTCTCTTGCTCTATTTATTTGGCGAATCTCTCTCTCTATACTTAACAAAAATTTGGTACCGGCACCTGACTATTCCAACGTTAAATGCATGCTAGTTCGCAGCTTCCTTAAAATCCAAATTTTGGCAAATGCATTGAGGTGAACGTCCATTTTATAGTGCATTTTAGTACTAGGGGCAAATAGTGGTCGAGTTTTTCAACTCAATTTAGCCTCAAGGCTTTGAAAATAAGGCTCATAAAAAAAAGAAATACTTGAGGCTTAAAGTAATGAACTAAGGGCATAAAGCAGACGAGTTAAGCATTTAGGCTCTAGGCCATACAAAAAATACCTTAGGTCCTACCCAAAACATTTCACAAGACACAAATTCTATCATGCTTACATTTATTTGCATGAACAACTATCGATTCAACTTTATTTATCTACAAGCATCTATACAATCCATCTTTCCTATGGCACAATTTATACATTTTCCATAAAAACGATTGTCTTTAGTCTATTATGCAAATTAATTTATTAAACTGACTAGTCTACGTTTCTGAATATTGAATTATCTAATATCAATCAAAATTTACATGCTTGATAGTCCAATATACTTATTCAATATTCACAACCATGACCAATTGCCTAATTACAGTCCATGCATTGACTTATCACATATGAAAAATGTTTTTGACTTATCACATATGAAAAATACTAACGATAAAAAAACATATGAAAAAAGTTTTTGAATTATTTTTTGAAAAATGACATAATGTTGAAAACATGCAAAACAAACACACGTAAAAAAATAAAGTAAAATTAAATGTGCAGTCCCCCCCACAGTTAAATTACACATTGTCCCAGTGTGTATTGCAAGAAAATATTAAAAGGTGATCGGACTTCCCTGAATGGCGTGACTACAACACCTCGATCCTGGCCCAGTTGTTATGACCAAATTTGGAAAGCTACATTGACCACTGGAATGGCCTAGAGAAACTTTTTCTTAATTTCAAACGTATTTTTTAAGCCATTTGCGCAGTTCGTTCAAAACTAGTAAAATCGAATGTTCAACTTTATTTTCAATCTCATTTAAAAAATTATTTGTCCACAAAAAATGGCCGAAATAAAATTTTAGAATTTAAAAAAATATATTTTAAAACTATTGACTTATCACTTTAAAACAAATGAAATAAATCATTTATTTTAATTTCCTAAAATCGTGCAAATTTCGAACTCAAATAAATAATATCTCAATTGTAAAGATTCAATCATGTATTCAAAACTATTTTGGATTTTCAATCATACTTCTAAATCATTTGTCTTTTATTCAAAATTGAAGAACTAGAGTATTCGTCATTATTTGAAAATAAAACATATTGACTTCATAAATCAAATGTCTTTAGAAAACGATTTATAAACATTAATAATTTTGAAAACTAAGTCTAATTTTATGAAAAACTCATTTTTCAGAAATGCAACGGAAAAATGTGTTATTGACAGATTCTATTTTAAAAACTGAGTTTCAAGCAAAATCTTATCAAATACTAATTTATGAAGTTTTTTTAAAAAGTTGATTGCATACAAGCAATTTATGCAAATCAGGATGAAAAATCCTGAAAATAAAGTCCCATGCCACAGTCCATACTCAAACTTATTATAAACCCAAAATATGAAAATAAAAGTTAATTACTTTAATTTAAAACAACTTCCGAGAAACTCTTCCAAATGTCGTCATCGAATCCTAAACCCGGGGTTAAATCAGAAAACTAAAGGAGGTGCGCTATAAAGCTCAGTGAGATTAACATAAATACAATTACATACATATAAATATATATATATATTATACAATCATAATAATCATATCAATTTCATATAACTCAATATTTCACACTTATATTATGCATTATCATGTCAATGCACATTTCGTAAAATAATGTAGATTTTATGAAAATGATCCTACCCATCTCCGCTACATAGCAAAATTGAGTTCCCCAAAACTCGTCCATCCAACACACCAAATTGTGAACAGTGTCACCATAATCGCATATAAACTGCAAATAATCAATATCGTGGACAATCCACCAAAATCGCAGATATACTGCCACATAATCAAAATCGTGAGCAGTGTCACATTAATGTAGATAAATTGCCACAAACTTCCACCTTTCACATATCCCACCCCATGTATGTGATATGGTCAAAATCACTCAAATCATATTGGCTTGTTTAACATGTAAATCTCATATGTACACATGGTACCACAATTTCATAATTTATTTTCATGTGAATATTATGTATGCCATATAATAACATAGCATGAGAGTGAGATGTACATATTTTTCGAATCAATAATAAGCATCAATATCACACAACATGCTTTTCACAACATATACGATTTGGGGAAATACTTACTTGAAAAAATCCATATCGATAGTTTATCTCTCTTTATGGATGCATAAAGTATCCTTATTAGTAACATTATTTAAATAACAACATTTTTATCAATATAAAACAAGGACTTAATTTAGTTTAGTGTTAAAACCCACACCTGATCATAGATCCGATGTGCAACAAATCTTTAAGGACACCCATACATGGCTCTAGCAATAGATTACCCTTAAAATAATCTCTCAGATAAGTGATTTATATCCCAACGTTTAGTGGTCTCAGGTTGATGTCAATCGGTCCTTTAACAATACGTGACATAATAGATGTTAATACATGAGGAAAAAAATTACTAAGGCTTTTTAAAGTATTCAGCCAAGGGAAGAAAAATAAGGAGAAGGAAAATATTTCTTCACAACCCTTACTCTTAGACATACTATGTTAAAACAAAAGGTTCGATGGATTGTAACGATCAAGAATTAGAGGGGAAAGAATGATCTAAAAGGAGGGTTATTCAAAAGCAAGCCCAAGAAAAATAGAGTTTAGAATTAGGTATTAAAAAAATATTTACTGTATAATTTTTGATTATATAAAAAAATATTGAACATTCGAAATGAAGAAGAAAAAGAGAAAGGATCTCTACCGTCAGAGGTGATCCTACGACGACGACGGTGGTGACGGCAGCTATCCGACGATGATGAAGAAATAATATGGGTTTGTCACTCTCTTAAAAGAGGAGAAATAAGAAGAGAAAAGAATATAAAAAAGGGAGAAGTTGCACGGTGGTTGCCACGGTGGTGGAGGGCGACGCTAGGGGCGGCGTTTAGAGAAAAATGATAGGGGAGAGGTGGCAAGATGGTGGTTTGGTGGTTAAGTGATTGTAATGGAAAGCTAGGAATGGTGGGAGAAAAAGAAAAAGAAAGCAAAAAGGGAGGTTTAGATCTAATCAAAAGAGGAAATGGGTGGTACAACAATGAGGGGAGGAGAGTGAGAGAAAGGATGGCAAAAGTGTAGTTAACCTTGGCTAGGTTCAATGAACCATTCATAATGAAAAAAATGGAGAAATTGGGAAGTTAAGGGGAAAAATGAGTGAAAAGCGGATCATGGTCTCCACAATTATGGTATGTTGACAAAAAGAAATGGAAAGAATTTTCCCCTCTTATGGAAAGCTAGGTTGGATGGCAAGAGTTTTAAAAACATGGAAAAAATCACAAAAAATTAAATTAAATGATGTAGATAAGGAGACTTGAACCTAAAACCATTAGGAAACTTTTTAAACTCTTAACCATTAGGCCATTTCACTTCCTTGTGATCATTTTAACAAGAAAATAATTAAAACATGGGATGATCTTTGCTTAGGGTTTAGAACAAATTTGCACCAAAAAGAAATTAGTGAGAGGGAAGGGATTCAAAATCAGATCATCAACGATAACTCCACCACTACTCAATCACTATAATTGATATTTATTTATTATCAAGTGAGCAAAATATTATCTAAATAAAAATTTGGTCGTGACCTCTCTCAGTTCATTAACCCAATTTCTACTAACCCAGTCTTTGAGATGTGATAGTGATGACTCATCATGGTATGGTCCGGTCATCCACCTTTCATGTTAATGCTCGAAGTTTTAGCCTAGTCTTCAAATGGGGCATCCTATATAGAATACCATAGACAAAGAACACAAAAAACACATGCAAATAATTAAAAAAACAAAAATGAAAAATAAATCCAAACATCCGTCCATAATAATTCAGCATTTAATAGTTTCAATGCGCATAAAAATTGAAACTATGCTAAGACACGAAACTAGTCTTCATCATTTGAATCAGGCTCCATTGCATCTATTTCCTTTCCTTTTCTTTTGACAACAACCCTCTTGCAAGTGTGCCGAGGTGGTCAGTAACACGATTCTTCGTCACTTGGGCTGCGAAAAACTATCCCTTTGGCTGAAGGGCACCCAGGAGCAAACACAGCCTCAAAATCACCTACGTCTTCGGGATTATCATCATTTTCCTTTTCCATTTCCTCTTCGTCTTTTTCCTTATTTTTGTTGAACGGGTGCAACTCACTGACTTACCAGCCAACACGGGTCTACTAGCCCATGCCTCATTGCATAATGGTCAATGTATGGTTTAATGATTTACATCATTAGTGTATTATATTTCACTGCCTCTAGTAGTTCGTCTTGCTGCGATTGTGTGCCATCCAAAACCTTCCTCAGAAGAGGCTTTTTCGGAAGGGTGCTTGGCACTTTCATCTTGTGTTTGCTATGACGGGTCCACTCCTGCAGTTGCTTTAGTTGTAACTCTTGGAATTGTTAGAGTGTTGAATCATTTATAATGCTTCTAGGGAGGATATGGAAATGCTCAGTGGGATTCATAACCGCACATGCTTTATGGCATAAATCTATAACCAAGTGTGGAAAGTAGATCCCGACCTTGCCTTACGTCACATAGCATCTCATTTGTTGATAGATCTAAGTCCCTAAATAGATACGCTTTTTCTGTAAGATAAAACACAACAAAATGGCTTGGAAAACATTAATTGTGTTAGTTTCAAGTGTTAGGCTAACACGGGTATAGTTTCATCCATAATTTCGCTACTGGGAATATTATTGCTTGATTAAATGAAAGGAGTAATCTCGTTTCTGTCTCTCATTTCCATTCCCCTCTACCTTCCGTTAGGTAGTTCATTATGACATACATATCTACATCACGATAATGTGTCAAGTCAAGCAACTCGATGTCATCATTTTCGTAAAATGGGACGCCGTGATATTCACATATTTTTGTATGAAAGATGTCTACCTCTAGGTTCTTAACGTATACCCGATCCCTTTCACCGAATTTTAAATTAGAGTAGAACTCCATGACCACGGGTATAACTGTAGGCACCTTAGGCAAGAGGTAAAAGTTTTTCCACCTATGAAATTGGACAAGATCCCAAACCTCGCAACCTAAGGAAGGGGCTTGGTCGAAACCGCGTTCAAGGATGAACATTCATCCCTGAAGCATGAGAAAGAACTCCTCAGCCTCTTTAGATACAAATTTGGTCTGATCAAACTCCAACAACGGAGCTGGATTTGATTGGGATCAAGTTTTTTTGTTTGCCTCGGTAGCATTTAGTAAAGTATATTGAATTAATCAATCAATAATATTAAGAGAAAAAATTATAACTAACTAGCCCACAACAATTCAAAAATATTTATCAACAAGTCCACAACTATTCCATAACTTACAACAAACTATCAAGCAAGAATAACAAAAAATTTCAAGAATAAATGAAAGTTGGAACTTTTAACCTTTGTTGTTGTTGAAGGCAAATGGGTTTGTTTTGTCGTTCCTTAATCAAGTGGAAGAGAGATGAAAAAAGAATTAAGGAAACAACTAAAAATAATAGAGCGTTGCCAACAGATGAAGATATTATGAACAAAAGTTTTAAAAAAAGTGAAAAGGGAAGAAGTCTTGATGGAGTTAGGGTTTTAAATGAAGGAAATTTAGGAATTTTGAGGAGTTTTGGGGGTTTAATCTTGAAAACATGCAGGTTGTGATACCCAAAATGAATATTTTACAAAATTTGACAAGGGTATCGCGAAAATGAGGTTGGGTATCGTGATATCCTTGGAATTTTTGGTCCCTCAATTTTTGAAACTGACCAGTTGCGATATCAAGGTCTCAGTATCGCGATACCACTGTGTGTTTGTCCAAAATTTAAATTTGAAATTGCCTGGGATACCGCATACCAGAGGTCCGGTATCGCGATACCAGAGGTCCAGTATCGCGATGCTAGGGGCTTGGTATCGCGATGCCAGGGGTCTGGTATCGCCATACTAGGGGTTTGGTATCTCCATACTAGGTGTTCGCTATCGCGATACCAAAGGTCCCGTATCGCGATATCCATAAGAGTTTTGGCCTCCCCTCGAAACTATCCAGGATATTGCGATATCCACCCTTGGGTGTCATGATACCACTGTATAGTTATCAAAATTTCAAAAGTTTTATCTTCCTCTAAACACAAAATAGGACCCCTAAATCCCTAAAATTCAACATGCAATGAGTCTAGTATCGCGATGCTAGGGGTTCGGTATTACGATGCTAGGGGTCTGGTATCTCCATACTAAGGGTCTGGTATCGCCATACCAGGGGTCTGATATCGTGATACCAAGGGTCTGATTTTGTGATATCCATAAAAGTTTTGGCCTTCCTTCAAAACTATCAAGGGTATTGCGATATCCAGCCTTAGGTGTCGTGATACAACTGTATAGTTCTGAAAATTTCACAAAATTTTCGTCTTCCTCTAAACACAAAACAAGACCCTTAAATCCCTAAAATTCAACATGCAATTAATTTAAAACCTATCTAAGTAGGAAAATTAAATGGAATCTATGCTCAAACATGAAATTTATTTACAAATAAAATTATGGGAAAGGTTAGGCCTCATTGATGACTTGACACACCTCTTCGGGGCCATCGTCATCATCCACTTTTTGATAACTTGTCTCACAATGACATGCTTCACAATTGAGATATTGGACCTCTTTGAATGTTGTCTTGGTACCTCCCAAATGAAAATTTACTCGTTCCCCATTTACCAAGAATAACTGACCATCCTTGGTTGGTAGCTAAATGGCTCCATTAGCTAACACTCGAGTGATAGTGTACAGTCTTGACCATTAGAGAATCAATTGAAAGACTAATATGTCCCCAATCAAGTCCAATTCAGGAGATGCTTTGTCCTGGGCATTGAAGCAGACGACTCTCAGAAGATAATGACATAAATGTGACTGACTGGACTGACAGTACATTAGACTAGACCCAAGAAGAATAGATCTTGAATCTATTTAAGGATTTATTCACTTGTGACGTTCAAACTGTGACAAACCTTACTCTCGAGTGGAAGATGAACTATATATGCATGATTTGAGTACTTTGATGTAAGTAAAAGCTTGAGTTCAAATAGATGAGGAATTGAAAGCTGGTGCATTGGGTATACAACTTCTGCAGTATGTAGCACCATTCACAATAATGGAATTCATAGCTCGAGACATGGGTAAATATGTAACACCCCCTACCCTACCCGATCACTAAATCTGAGTAGAGAGTGCCAGAACTTAAACCATACGAATTTATCAAAGAATATGTGAAATTTATAAAAGTATCGAGTTCTTGGCGTGACCTTCAGTATGACAACAGAAAAATAATCAAATTGGTAATGTGCCAAATAAAACATTTTTAGATAAAACATTTAACGAAAGCCTTATATAAGACAATCTTATAGAACAAAATATAATAAATCAAACACTTACATCAAAGGTTTATAAAAATTCTCATAAAACTGTATCTTGAAAAAGATATTAAAATGTTATACAAGTCGGTTACAAAATTGGTCTACACACAACCCCTACAAAGGTCATACATGATACAGACAACCAATAGTTCTCTGGCATAGTCCATTGAACAGAGTCACTTCCTTCAGTCAGCACGCCTGAGAAGAAAATGAAAATAGAGCAAGTTCAAACGAACTTAGTGAGTTCCATAAGGAAAACAAAACTAATATATAGTGATACAGATGATGAACATGTTTTAATACCATATAGAAACACAATGTTTTAGAGAAGTTCAAACATAATAATCACAATACGCCTAATGGCGTTGCAAATTATAGACGAACTTAGTACACCAACTTAACACGACATATGGGCGGTTGTTATTCGCCAACTCAACCTTAACTTATAAACAAAAGCCATCCTTGTACTAGCCTCGTACCAAGAATTCAAAGTCAGAATCATATCAAATCAATCATATTCATATACCCTTAACTCCTTATATCATAACCGGTCTACCGCGTATGTTTTCTCATGATCTACTAGTTCGGTTTGCAATAAACCTGCCCTACAAGAGGCATCACAAACATATTCTCTTTCTTCATCAACACATATCACATATCACATATCACGTATCACATATTGATAGTGCTAGCTTGTGCAGTAATGAGGGTGTTACTCATCAAAACATAAACGACCATACACACACTAATAATATAGGTTGAAAACCATGAAAGCAAACACCACACTTACGTTATGGATAAAGAACACTTACCTTATACAATTTATACAACAATGTAATTTACACACATGGAGTAAGAAGGAACTCACTAGAAAGTCTACTATAGTAATCTACTCAGCAAGTCCTTTGCCTTTTTTACTTGGATTTCCGTTAGCTTCTTGAGCTAAAACAAAGAAAAATATATCTATCAGATCATCAAACAATTGAAATTTGACATGCATGCATGAATCGATAACATGCAAACCCAATTGATAGCATGCAAACTAGAATCAAGAACAATTTTAAAATTTATGCATGTACTACTGAAAACACATATAGGGTTTGCCAGAAATTACCAATAATCTGGTGATAACAATAGTGTTAGTGAAATGCAGGAACTCCTTGCTACAAGCTCTAACTTAAAATTTCTAAAGCTTCAATGAAAGTTCAAGGAAAAAGAAGAAGAAGAAGAAGAAGAAGAAGAAGAAGAAGAAGAAGAAAAACAAAACGTGCAAACATGATATTCTAATGTCCTTATATAGAAGAGACACATAGGAACAAGACTTAGTGGAAAGTCAGAGGATCCCATGATCGCTCTAAAAATTTAAGAAGAATTAATTAAGTATCAAATCATCTACAGTATCCTAATTTAGTTCTAACTAGGTCTCAACTAAATTCTAGCATCACTTACCACGTTATCATATCATATACCAACCACGCAAACAAAATTATTGAGCTGTGAACTAACGAGTTCGCTTATCAGTTGGGGCTGGCGGATACTTAATAGAAGAGTCTGCCAAACCCTAGAGTTTACTAAAAGCTGGAGTTTGCCAAATAGTGAATCCTACAGAATACGCCAAACACACAGTCAAAAACAAATATTTTACTAACTTGTTTCCTATTCTTAGCATAAAAAACTATACACCAAATAGTAACTTGATACACTATCCATTGGGTGGGCTGTTACAATTCTCCCCCAATTAGAAAATTTCATTCTCGAAATCCTTACTGGTGAATAACTGAGGGTATTGATCTTTCATAGAACTCTCTCTTTCCTAAGTGGCTTCTTCTGTATTATGATTTTTCCATAATACCTTAACCAAAGGAATTCTTTTGTTTCTCAACTCTTTTACTTCCCTTACTAATATACGAATAGGTTTTTCTTCATAGGACAAATTTGGCTCCACTTCTAGTGCTTTAATTTTTACCACATGATTTGGGTTGAATCAATTTATTTTTAACATGGATACGTGAAACGCGTTATATATCTATGATAAATCTGGTGGTAGCGTCAATCTGTATGTCACTGGGCCAACCTGTTCTAGAATCTCATATGGTGGTAGGATTACCTCCTCTACTAAAGCCTTCTTTTACACGAGTCTCTAGTTTAGGGTTTGATAACCTTCACTTCTAGGTCTTTTCTAAACCTTTTCATATTCTTCTTGAGAGGTGATTTTTGTTCTAGCCATAGTGAATATGAGAATACAAACAAAGATGAATGATAAAGATAGAATAATAACTTTAGAAAGTACTACTTGAGAAAGAAATTGAATCGGTTAGGGTCACTACAAAACTCCTTGAAACATTTTTTGAAAAATAAATCAAATCAATTTCCAGTCCTCCATTTAATGTATTTACAAAACTGTTACCACTGTTAGTATCCTTCTTTTTCCTTCTACAATTTGGAGAGAGAAACTTGAATCAGCCAAAAAGATACTTTTCCAATAAATTTTTGAAAATGGAATATCCTTTAACAAAACGACATCAGACTTCTATGTTTGGATACCTTCTAAAAATGTCTGAGTCATTTAGACTCGACACACACCAATAGAGGACCTCAAGTGCTAGAACCTAACTGCATCAAACGCCTTTGTGAACAAATCAACTAGTTGATCTTGTGTAAGCACAAACATAAGCTTAATAGCATCATTCTCAATCAATTCCCTTATGGAATAATGCCTAATGTTACAATGTTTAGTCCTCGAATGTTGCACTGGATTCTTGGAAATATTAATGACACTTGTATTGTCACACTAGGCATTGACCATATCCTGTTGGAAAAAATTCAGTTTGAAATGGTTTTCTTACACAGCGAAAAATTAAAAATTTGAAAACTAAGCCGATTTATGATATTTATAGCAATAAACCCTTTACCAAAATTGCACCTATGTTTTCGGCTAGACGGATCATTGTCATTCCTGACTTTCAACCAAATGATCTTCTCCACTATTCTCGTACCATGATCTGCTTCGAGTGTGAGTTTGAACGGTTCGAATCAAACACAGAACCATAAATAATTTTCTTTACTTTTAGTGTGAAAATGAAAAATCTGTTCTCAATAGAAACTAACATAATTGTTATTCTAGAAAATAAATTTAATATTTAGAGAATAAAATCACTCTATTTTCGAGTAGAGCAACAATATCTTAAAGTTGTGTATTTTTCCCTACCGGCACTATCTATTTATAGAGAGAAGAGGTAAAAACCTTGTTGAATTGTAAAATTCTATTTCAATAGAAAAATAAACTCCTGGTCTAACTAGGAGTAGGTGAAGCGACAACTCTAGTTAAATAAACTAGGTTTTGTCGTACCTCTTCTTAAACATGAAGGGCTTTTGGGTATCTCCTATATTAAGTCCAATTGCAAGTACTTCATGGACTTTAAACCTAATAATTTATAATCCGATCCAACTGATAGTTTTTTCTATTTCCCAAAATAAACATCTAAATTAATTTTGCAATTAAATAATTTTCTCAACCCAATTCTAATTCCGTTAAATCATGACGACTTTACCATAAAAGAATCTATGAGAAAATATATTTAACATTTCTACATTCAACGGGTTTACTATGACCAAATGTTTTATTTCATTTTTAGACTTCATTTAATTTGAAAACCATAAAGTCTTTTCCAGGTCATTTTCATTTTCATTTTAGAGAAAACCACATTCATTTCCAAATGATTCCATTTCTCCATTTTGTTTTCATTTTGGAGAATACCTCACTCATTTCCAAATGTTTCCCATTTCAATTCATGTGATTCAACATGCAATTCATTTCTAGTTTGAACGAGCTAGCAGAGGGACCAATTGAACATATGTGATTAGAGCTTAAATGATTTATAATTGTAACACTCTGTCTGACCTAATCCTAGTTGTGGTTTGTGTGGGTGGATAGTTAGCTAAGTTTAAGATAAGGAAATACTAATTTGTGTTAAATCCGCTAGTGTTGTATTTGTAATTTTTGTTGCGCCATGATTGGTGGGCTGTTTGATTAATTTGTTAAGTTTGTGATGATCTTGGTTGAAGGGTTTGCCTTTGGCGAAGTATAGGTTTGTGGTATTTATGTCTTGGCGTAGTCGTTGGGAGGAACTCGTCAATCAGTTTTTTCTCTTGTTAAGTTTGTAAGATAGATCCTTCTGTTTGTATACGCCAATACAGAATTGTAGGATTCTGGACCTCATAGTTTCAGTTTGAGCATGTGTGTTTACTATTCAATTTTAGTTGAGTCCTTGCTAAGATTTAGTTGGAACTTAACTAAAATTTAATGATTATTTTATTGTGTGATATACCTGGGATGATTATGTCATCCACAATAGAGTATGTGTTAGCTTTGCATGTTAGCCACGTGTTAGTATGTGTTAGCTTTGCATGTTAGCCACATGTTAGTTCTACGAGAGAGAGTTGTGGCTATAAATATCGGTGGAACTTTTATTTTTTTGGTTGTTCTTCTCTATTCACGTGCTCTGTTATCTCTGGTATCTTGCTTAAGGAAGAGTTCTGTGTTGGAGAGAATCAGCAAGTGGTCGAATAGTAAGAAATGAGTTGTATGTATAGTGATAGAGATAGTGTAGCAAACCTTGTTGAGATTTTTAGTGAGTATCCAGACTGTGTTATTCTTCTATTTGTTTCTTCTATCTTGAGTATATCACCATATTGTGTTTGTTTAAGCTAGAGTTCAGGTGAGACCACTGTCATGTAACTTTGAGAATATGTTGCACGTAATCATCTCTGTGTGTGTTTGTGGCATGAAATAAATACGACTTCCTTGGGGTTATGAACTTGGTATCTTGTTATGGTAAGCGACTGGTAGGGCATGTTAGTTGCAAACTAGATTGATAGATGTTTTAACCATTGGTAGGGCATGTTAGTTGCTAACTAGATTGACGTGTATGATGGGGCACTGGTAGGACATGTTAGTTATTAACTAGGTTGGTGAGCCAATGGTAGGGTATGTTAGTTACTAACTAGTTGGCATGAGTGCTAGGTATGGTAGGGTATGTTAGTTGCTAACCAGCCTAGTGATAAGGGTGCTGCCTGCGGTAGGACATGTTAGTTTTTAACCATGGCTACATTGAAAATGTAGTGTAATTGCGAAGTGTTGGTGATTATTGGTATATATAATTTTCCGTAGTGAAAGTGAATTCTGAAAGCATGTACGAATTGGGCTAATGAGATGTCTAAGATGCAAAGTTAAGTGTTAGTAAAGATTGTGTTATTGGGGAAATGTAAGTTCTGTTAAAGTAAAAGTGTCGTATGCATGCAAGGAAGAAAGTATACACTACTATTAGAATACACTCAATATTTGAGTTCGTTCGATGTTAGAGTGCACCTGGAAGTGCTATTTGCCATGGTTAAGTATCCACCAGGTAGTATGAGAGTATCCGCCCAAGTGTCTAGGCATGTAAGATATTGATGTATTAGTTTAAAAGTGTGTATATGCAGTTTTAGTATTATTCTTGCTTCTGTGATTCATATAAGAGTTGAGTATTTTTTTTGCTAGAGTTCACTAAGTTCTTTTGAAGTTACCCCTTTTCTTTTCCTTCCTTCCAGGTGGCGCTTTAACGTAAGCTTGTAGAAGGGACTTACCTAGAAAAAGCGATCACTACAATGAGCTCGCCTGTGTTTGTTTTGCAGCATGCATATGTTCTTTTGGGGGTGGCATTTATTTCTATTTTGAATATGAATCTGTAATAAAGTACCTATTTATTGAGTTATAGTTTTAAAAGAATGTTATCCCTGAAGGATTAATTAAATTTTTATGAATTATGATTCGTGTACTGTTTTCTACTTGTATACACCAAACAATTTTATATGTTATGGATCACTGCCAATAACACTTTATTTTCAAAAGAAAAATTTTTCAACTGAAAGTTTAAAAAAACTACTGTGTATACATTATGGTGTATACCGATTTAGTTACTTGTGTTTTCGAAATTTATTTCCCGAGTTAACTCCTAGTCCATTTGTTATGCTTTGAAATTAAGTTTAAGTCTGCTTTTTGTGTAATACCTTAGTCGATCATTGGGGAATAGGGTGTTACAATACTTAAGTTCTAGCTTTTTGCATATTAGTCATAAACTTATTTAGTCACAAAGTCATTCCACTACATTATTGTGACTCATCTCTCTCTAACAGCTTACCATTATAAAAGCAACTCGATTAATACCTGTTCAATAACCTTGTCATAAGTGTGTTACCCTGATAGGATATTCTTAATCTCTTTGGGATAATATTCATTCTCCCAATATGATCCTATTTTATCTCATGGTAATCATGTTGGAAAAATTTGGTTCAAAAACAGTTTTCTTGCATAGTGAAAAATAAAAAAATTGAAAATTGTCCCGATATGTGGTATTTATAGCACTAAACCTTAGACCGAATTCACGCTTGTGTTTTTGGGTAGATGGATCCTTGTCATTCCTAACTTTCAACTAAATAATATTCTCCACTATTCTCGTATCAAAAAACAACTTCGAGTGTGTCAAACGATTCGAATCGAACACATAACTACAAATAGTCTTCTTTTCTTTAGGGTGAAGACGATAATCTCTTTGAAATAGAAATGATAGAATCATTATTCCAAAAAATATATTTAATTCTTAGAGAATAAAAGTCTCTTTATTTTCGGGCAAAATAATGATATCTGAAAGTTGTGTTAATAGTCATATTGATGCCATCTATTTATAGGGAGAGAAGGTAGACCCATTGTTGGATTGTAGAAGTTTATTTCAACTAGAAAAATAAACTCGTAGCCTAACTAGGAGTATAGGGGGTGACAACCCTAGTTAATAATACTAAGGTTTTTCATCCCACCCTTTTACATAAGGGGCTTTTAGGCCTCTTCCATATCAGGTCCAATTATAAGTACTTCCATATTTGTTTTTATATTTCCCAAAAAAAATTTAGTATATTTTCAATTAAATAATCTTCTCAACCCAATTCTAATTCCGTTAAAATCATGACGACTTTATCGTAAAAGAATCTATAAGAAAATATATTTAATAATTCCGTATTCAATGGTTCACTATGACCAACTGATTTATTTTCATTTTTGAACTTTATTTTAATTCAAAAAACATAAATTTATTTTTTAGGCCATTTTCATTTTTTTTCATTTTTAATTTCATTTTGGAGGAAACCACATTCATTTCCAAATGATTCTATTTCCCTATTTTCATTTTAATTTGGGAGAAAACCTCATTCATTTCCTAATGTTTCCCATTTCTCTATTTCACCATTTTTATCCATATTAGTTCATGTGATTCAACATGCAAGTGATTTGTGGTTTCAACGAGCTAGCGAAGAGACTGATTGGACATATAAAATTGAGTTTGAAATGATTTATAATTAAGTTTTAAATTTCGCTTATTAATTATAAGCTTATTTAGTCATGAAGTAGGTCCACTATAGTATCGTGACTGAACTCTCCCCAACGACATACCATTATGGAAGTAACTCGATTAATGTTTCTCTAATGAGTAATAAGTGTGTTACCCTCATATGATATCCTTAATCTTTTAGGAATAATATTCATTCTCTCAATATGATCATATTTTATCTCATGACAACCATTACATCTTCTGTCAAGAAAAGTCAGTTACTATCAAATTGTAATCAAGTCATCCATCACAAAGATGAATGACTCATGAACACATTTACTTTTCATCAATCATGTAATGCCAATGAGAGTATATTATTTACTCATGCCTCAAGCTATGAATTCCACTATTGCAAATGACGCTACATAATGCAGAAGTCATACACCCAACACACCAGCTTTTGGTTCCTTATCTATTTGAACTTTGACTTTTACTTATATCAAAGTGTACGAGTCATGTATACATAGTCCGTTATCCACTCAGGGTTCAGGTATGCCACAATATGAGCGTCACAAGTGAATAAATCGATAAATAGATTCAGGATATATTCTTCTTGGGTCTAATCTGATATACTGTCAGTCTAGTCAGTCACATCTATGTCTTTATTTTCTAGGATTCACCCGCTCCGATCCCCAAGAGAAAGCATCTACATATTAGTCTTTCAATCGATTTTTTCATTTCCGATTAGACTAAGGATAGGTTTAGGTTTGTCTATTAATAGAAGTTGTCTTTCTGTATTACGATCCGACCACGTAATATCGCTTAGTATTAGTTTAAACATTAGAAAACCAATGAACAACATTTGTTTCCATTTTGCTTTGCATGCAAAAACCATATGAGGACAATCATACAATGTATATTAATGTAATCAATGAATTTGTTTTATTAACCAATTTGTTCGAAAAAATTACAAGTTTACAAATGAATATACTACACTTAGGGCACTAGATCCAACAGTTTCCAACTTGCTTTAATGAAGTAGACAAGTAATATTACGCATTCTCGTGCTCTCTACGTGCTTCTCAAAACTCCTAGCTAGTAAAGTCTTGGTAAAATGGTCCGTAAGGTTGTCCTCAAATGCGACCTTGACTATAGCTAAGATTCTGTTTGCAAAGGCCTCCATTATGATATGATATTTCTAATCAATGTGTTTTGTCCTCTTGTGGTTTCTTGTTTCCTTGGTATTAGCTATTACCACAGTATTGTCATAATACAATGTGATAGCTTTTCCCATACGATGAATGACTTCAAGATTTGTAAGGAACTTTCGAAGCCATATTGCTTTTTTGGTAGCCTGTAAACTCTAAATTATATAGGTTTTTTTAGTAGTTTATGACACCTTTTTACTTAAAAATAATATTAATTTCGAGTATTTAATAATTAATTGGGTAAAATTTGTTCATATTAAGATTATGGCATGAATTAATTGAAAATGCAATTTTGTGCTATTTTGCATTAAATTCGTGAATAATTTAGTTATTTTATGCTACATATTAATTTTGATTTAATTGTTGCAATTGGACTAAGGACTTATGCATAGCTTATTTATTAAAGCTACATGGACATAAGCCAAATTCGCTCTATATGGATAGAAAAGGCATGGAAAAATTAGTCATAAAGAAATTAATTTGATCCAATTGAAGTTGGTGCAATTGATGAACAAGTCTGGCAAGCATTTGGGTCATCAACCCGTCCAAATAAGGGAGAATGAATCCCAATTCGGCAAGAGCATTTGGACAGCTCAAAATTCACTTTTGGGAGATTTATTAGAGGTCCCTACAGTTGTAAATAAATTAGAAATTAGCACACAAGCTTTACCTTTGAAACCGTCCACCACCTTGCTTGATTCAAGCATGATTTCATGCATGAATCAAGCAAATAAAAAACCCCCTATCCACAATTTATGGTCAGCCATGGGAAAGAGAAACCTAAGGAATTTTAAGCTATTTTTAGCATACCTACTAGCCATCCATTTAATATAAATACTACCTTCATTTCACTCATCCATCATCCCTCACTTAACATTCATTCTTCATTTCTCATTCTCATCACATTTCCTTCCTTTCATGCATAGCCATACCCATTTTCCCTCTCCATTATCTAGCAAATCCTTGAGAAACACTCTCTTGGCTGGCCACCTTGAGGTGTACATTGTGAAGGAGTAACACGAGGATTGGAGGAAGTCGCTACTATCAGATTCTAAAGGACTTCCGAATCAATCAGAGTTTATTCTTCCTTATTCATCGTTTACTTTTAAATTTAATCATGCTCGCAATTTGTTTTGTTATTTTTTCATCAACAATGGTAGCTTAAAGTTGTTTAGCTAGAATGATCGCATCAATTAAATAAAGTTCAATTAAATCATGTTTATGATGTTTTGTGCCTCAGTCATTCATGAAAATATGATTGAATACATTAGAATTAGTTGATTAATCCTAACCAGATGACAATTAATGGACGTAATAATTAAAAGGTGCATGCTCTATTACCTTGCATAGCTTTTAGGTTTGTGTGATTAAATTGTTTCTAACCTAACCCGTCCCTGTTACTTCACATAAATTCTAAGAAACCCTTAGTTAAATATGGTCATGGTAGTATCCATGTTTTTCTAAGTAAAAGATTCCGAAAGGAATTTAAATTGATTTCAAGCTCATGAAAGATCGAGTTTTCATGGAATATTTTCTGGGACATTATTAAGCATGACAAAAATGAACTAAGTTGAATGATGTGATTATTTTAGCCTATTCATGTGATTGATTGTTGAAGTTTGTGAATTTGCTGCTAAACTCATCTCATTCATTTTATTACATACATTGTATTTAGATTAATTTGCATTAGGGATCACTTTGCATTTAGTTTATTTAATGTAATTTAACAATTAACCACTACCAAAATATTTTGTTCTCTTAGCAAATTTTTAGTATTAATTTTACAATTAATTGATTAATATACACAGTCCTTATGGAGATGATAACTTTTTTACTTACTTATTACTTGATAATGATTGTGTACACTTGCACAAACCACGCGTTACATAGCCTCCAAAGTAGCCACATATTCAGCCTCTATAGTGGAGCCAGTAGTACAACTCTGCTTTACACTTTTCCACACTATAGACCCACCGCTTAGGACAAAAACACAGCCCAATGTCGGTTTCCTTCAATCCAAAAATTTTTGGAAGTCAGAATTAGTATATTTGATAGGAGTAAGATAACCTTTAGAATACACAAGCATATAATCCCTCCTTCTTTGTAAATACTTGAGTATATGCTTAACTGCTTGCTAGTGTCTTCATCCTAGATTTGCCTAATATCGACTTACCAATCCCATTGTAAAACATATACTTGGGCTTGTGCATAACATAACATATATGAGACTTCCTACAACCAAACCATAAGGAACTTTTCTCATGTTCTTTCTTCTGCTATCTTTGGGCTGTTCTCCAAAGAGAGATGGAATCCCGATACGAAGGGTTAATTTCCCTTCTTCAAATTGGTCATTGCATAACGCTCCAATATCACGTCTATGTATGAAGCTTGAGACAATGCTATTACTTTGTTCTTTTGATCTCTCAGGATTTGAATGTCAATAACAAAATTAGCTTCTCCCAAGTCCTTCATCCTAAACTATTTGGTTAACCATATGTTAATAGATGACAATGTCCCTACATCATTCCCAATAAGTAGAATGTCATCGACATATATAATGAGAAAGACCACATTTCCATCCCCTAAAGGTTTATAAACACAAGGTTTATTTACATTTTGCTAAAATCCAACAGTCTTTATTGCTTGATCAAATATTTGATTCCATGAGCGAGATGCTTACTTAAATCCATATATGGATCTAAGCAGCTTTCAAAGTTTATGATTGTTTCCTTTAGCTATATATTCGGTAGGTTGTATCATATAGATGCTCTCTTCAAGATAGCCATCCAAAAACTCTATCTTGACATCCATTTGCCAGATCTTATAATCGCTGCAATGGATAGCAGTATGCAAATTGACTTCAGTATAGAAATCAAAGAGAAAGTTTCTTCGTAATCGATACCTTCTTTCTGAGTATAACCTTTCGGTAGAAGCCTAGCCTTATAAGTTTTCACTTTTCCATCCGCATTTCTTTTCCTATTGTAGACCCACTTGCACCCTATGAGCTTTTCCTTTCCAATAAGTCTACAAGTTCCCACACTGAGATGTAGTCCATAAAATCTATCTTAGCTTTCATAACTATTTCCTAGAGCTTAGAATCATATGTGAGTGAGTTATAATCTTCCTGCTCGGAAGACTCAATGTTAAAAACACTTATGTTAGATTAGAAGAACACAGGCTTATGAGAGACCCTTCCATTGCAACGAAGCATCCTATGTCGCTAATCACTTTTAGGTCTACTATTAGGAGTTGGTTTTGGAACCGGTTATATAGCTTTTGCATATTTCTCAAAATTTCCTCGAATACCTCTTTACTCCGAGGTTTGAAGTCATTTATGTAACTTTCTTTAAGAAAAGTAGCATGAGTTAACACTATAACAGTTTGCTCTTTCGGGTTATAAAACAAACCACCCTTTGTTCCCTTTAGATATCCTACAAACATTCACAATTTTGTCTGCGAGTCCAACTTCCTCGTATCTTTATCCAATATGTGGGCTAGGCATCCCCAAATCATTAAATGATTAAGGTTTGGCTTCCTACTGTGCCACAATTCGTATGGATTTTTTGATGCTGCCTTAGTTGGCACATTATTCAGAATATAGCAAGTCTTTTTTACCGCATATCCTCAAAAAGAGATTGACAACTTTGAATAACTTAAGATCGAACGTACGATTTCTAACAATGTTCAATTCCTTTTCTCTACCATGCCATTCTGTTGTGGAGTGTCCGACGTGGTTAACTGGGATAGAATCTTATTCTTTATGAGGTACCTTAAAAGCCCATTTGACAAATATTCCCCACCTCAATTAGATTGAAGTGTCTTTGTGGGTAAACCTTGTTGTTTCTCCACTTCTGCATTAAACTCTTTGAATTTATCTAATGTTTCACTACTGCGGTGCATTAGGTACACATACCCATATTTGTAATAATTATTAATAAATGTTACATAATACTCATAACCACCTCTTGCACTAATGCTCATGGGGCCACATACATTAGTATGCATAAGTTCTAGGGGTTTGACAACCTTCGTTCCTTTTGCATTAAAAGATCATTTGGTCATCTTATCTTCTAAGCAAGATTCACATTATGGAAGATCAATTTTTTAAAGCGAACTTAAGATGTCATCTTTCAAAAGTCTAGTGATTCTTTCTTAGTTAAATGATCAAGTCTCAAATGCCAAAGGTATGCCTCATTAGAGTGAGAATTTTTAAGTCTTTTATTCGTTATTTCAATTTCGAGCAGTGTGTACATTTTTGGTTTGATAAAATAGAGATTATTTAAAATCCACCCATTATAGATAAGATTGTGATTTTTAAATATTGCAATTCTATTATTAAAAGTCATTGTTAAGCCATCTTTGTAGAAACATGCAACTGAAATTAAGTTTCTTTTGAAACATGGCGCATAGAAAATGTCTTTGTAACACCTTCAACCCGATCCAATTTGTCGAGTGATAACTCTTGAAAAGAGTTATATTTCATGCCTTTAGACTTAGTTAATTGCCTATACTTAAGTGAGTTTATTTGCATTTTAGGATATTGCATTGGTTTTTTTTAGAGCATTGCATTAAAGAGCATGAATTGTACTTAAGTGTTATTACATGTTGCTTTTAATTTTCTGTGGGGAGGACTTGCTTGGTGGTTGATTTGTAGGTACAGAGTGTAGGAAAAGGAGTAAAGGATTGAAGGTTTGCCCTGACAAATTTTGGATAGTTTGCCAACACAATGCTGTAGCAGTGCCTGAAGATGCCTAGTCAGCACTCAATGTGTACCATTTTCAGCCGCACTTGTACTTGTACCAGATAAATCCACCTGAAAAAGAGAAAAAGGATTATGGGCTGATGGACCTATACTAAAAGGTCAAACTTATAAAATCCAAAGGGGGAACCCTAGAAAAGGTATCAGTTTTTGGGATAGAAAAAAAGAGGAGCAGATTTTGATAGAAAAGGGGAAGGACCAACAATGAAGGTGCCTGAAGAAGGAGAAAATGACTGCATCATCTTTGGTAGCTGTAAGACATTGCGCTGCCGATGTTGATATTTGGATAGGCGAAAGCTATCATATTAGATTTTCTCCTTGATGATGTTGGTTAAAGATGATGTTGGTTATTGCATTAAACTTGAACTTGATTTGCCCAGCTATGAGCTAAATATCTTATGCTCGGGATTACTTTACTGAACCCTTTAATTTCTATTAATGTTTACAATTTATGTTGGAATTATTATGCTATTTTATTCAATGGTATTTCATGCTTTATGCAGGCTGTGTATTGATGAATGTGCAGCAGGTTATGAAAGATAACTTAATTCCGACAAGGTTAAGTTAACTGGATAGACATTGGATAATATGAGTGAATGATAAATTATTTATTTGCAGCAACCTCTAGACATAGAGCTTTGCCTCGTAAGAAAGAAGGTAGAAAATATTAGTGGTCTCGAAATAAGCAGACTATTGTAACTCAAGTCAATATAGTACCCTAGGTGAGGCAACCGAAGGTTTTGCTCTCGAAATAAGCAGACTGCTGTAAAAACCTATCGAGCAGTAGAATGTTCAAGACTTTGTTGTGACATTAATAGTTAAGAAAGGTAGATGCATCAGTAATCCAGTCGTCCTAATCAACATTGTAGTTCCTTAATCTCCTTTTCTATATTTTCTGTGTCATGACATTTTTGTTTTGTTTACTTGTTTTGCTTTGCACATTTTACACATTATCATTCTATCTTTTTACCACCACATTTTCATTGTTATTTTACTTTAGCATTAATCAAGCGTAACTCAAATAACTTGACCAAATTATACCTATCTAATCCCTATGGAAACGATCTCACACATCACTTTATTACTTGTTCAACGTGTATACTTGCACAATTCGCACATGATATTCACAAGTGACACTGGGTCCAGATCTTGGGTGTTACCACTCTATCACAGACTTATACTTAGCCAAAACTTACAACTTTCAACGAATACATCTTATTTAGTAACGTTACCTAGCAAACTTATATTTTGGTGTATAATGTGTACTTAGAACCATTTGAACAAGGCCTTGCACTCGCCAAGGACTTACAAGTATCAATAACACACTTATTTACACTACTCTACTTGTTCTACCTCTAACCAATATTATTGGCTACTCTACAAGGCTTATTGTCAAATTCCATAGCTTATTCATAATATTTTCATCAGACACTAGCGTGTCACTTCACTCACTCTGTTTGCATAATATCCCATCCCGCATTCTCTCTGGCGCAGCCCTGGCATCGTCCCTCCTAGCGTAATCCAATCTCAGCTTACCCGTGACTTAAAAGCATAGAGGTAAGTTCATGAGAACTTAGTGAGTAAACCCTCTTTTACCTTAATATTATTCAAGAACTGAGGGACTCACCTGTAAGAGCTGAGGGACTCACCAGATACCCATAAACAGTAACTTGATCTCTAAGTGTAAACATCCATCCTTGAACTCTTAGAAATCACTGCTTATAAGACATAGGTATCCATCAGAACTCATTCACATCGCCTTTATTTTCGTTTGAAACCCAAATAACCACCATACAAGGTCTTTCTTCTTCATTTTTCTATTCATGAATACATAAATAGATGTACTCACACAATAAGGATACATGTGAGTCCAAAATACTTATCTAGGATGAGAAAATAATCCCTATGTAAAAACCCCGATCTTTAGTTTTAGCTTAGCAAGACAGATTCTTGATAAGCTCCAAAGCAAGTTACAAATTATGTTTTCAACAAAAGGAAGAAAGTAACTTTTCTTTCTTCAAAATCTCACTTAAATATACAAATCCTTGTTCTCATAGTTGAACTAGACACATGTCTTTAACTTTCAAAAATGCCCTTATTAGTGGCTTAGAGCTATAGAGAAGCATGTATAAAAATCCAAAAATAATTTCATATCTTTCATCTGACTCATCGTTCACTCCTAACTATCTCATTAGTACATAGCATATACATTAGCTAGACAAACTAAGAGTACCTTAGCTTTGGTGACATCCCTTATAACCCAAGAACCCTTAATTTCTTCGCCAATCTCTCCTTCTACACATACACACACCTCTTGGAGAACATCCCTTACCTTACATCCTATCATTTCCTATGTGCCCTACGAGTGCGCTAGAAACACCATTTGGGTGGATAGTATCGCACCAATCATATTTCCTTTAGGCTACTCTCCCAGACTCAAGACCTGCCAAGTTTAGGTGTTACAGCCTCTCAAAAAAATATTCCTAAAATCTATTGGGTGGAAGTACATCTCCCACTACTCCAATTTCCATAATTGTCCCATTTCTAATCCATGACGATAGACTCTTATTTCTAAAATCTCTCATATCCTCGAACCCCTATAGAGTGGATTCTAAATAAATGACCCAGTGGTCTAATGAATCCTCCACTAAACAAGATTCTATCATAAAGAGTTTCATACTATTGCCATTGGTGGCCAGGCACTCTTTTCACTCTTTACAGCTCACCTTGAAGCACCCTTTCTTACTTCAGAATAAGCATTTAGACTTAGATAAGTCCTTAGGATTTTTTGTTCACTCAATTCCACTTATGGTGGCTTAGAGACCTTAACCCTGCCTTTTTTATCGTGTTTTCCTTCCCTTTTGAGGAAAAAGTGACAACTATATTTGCTTTTACTCTTCGGGCCGATTGACTGCCATTCAATATCAACTCAAAGGATTTTAACTCCTTCATGAGTTCTGTTCTTGTTGTCAAGGTTATATGTGGCCCGAAAGCCAACAAAGTTCTTCAACAAGCTTTTGAACTCAATTTATTTTTATGGTGTTCTAGTCCGAATTGACCTCATTATCCGTGACATCAACAAAGTATCCCATAAGATTTGTCATATCTAATTTTCACTAAAAGCCTATTGGGAAGTAATTAAATGAAATGGCAAGTTCGTGGGCTCTACTGAAAAATTTGGAAATTTTAGTGGTTGATTGGCAATTAGTTAAGTTTCAATTCTTGTTTGGTTAAGATGGAACCAGTTGATGCGGTCATTGAAAGCACCAAAAATACCCTATTCCTAATAAATAATGAAAAAGAATAGTAAAAGGGAAGTAAGGTCAAATCCTTAGGGACTGGATTTGAAGAATATCTTGTTCCGTGAAATCCCAGGCAGAATCTTACCCAAGAAAACCTACGTTCCTGGAAAAAAATAAGAAAATAATAGAATTAAAGGTTTGGATCTGGAAACGAAAAATAAAGTAAAAACAAAATTAAGAATATTGAATCAAAAATTCGAGAAATTAAAAAATAGAGCTGAGAGACAGGAAATTCTTATGGGAGGTTCCAACCTCCAGTTGTCTCGTTTCGCCTTGGGTTCAATCCTCGGCTTCAGATGATCCTTCCCAAACCGAATAAGCCAGTTATAATGGAAGAGGACGCCTACGACCACCAGCTTTAAGGATTTAGACTTACGATTTAGTGGAACCTAACTCTAGCCAATAATCGCTTCTGTGGGATCGTCTTATGCTAGATCAACGCTTCTCAATGGCGAATCCCGCACCATTTTGTCTCTTGGGCTCACAAACCTCTGACGCAGTAAGCTGATGAACCGACTGTGCAACCTTCCTAAAACATACACAGCGACCGCCTTTGCATACGTTGAAAAGCTTACTTCTTAAGGGACATAAACAGAAGCGTAAGCCCTGTAGTGTGGAGAAATGATGAATACTCGTCGAGGAGGCTAAGTACGGAGTCTAAGCCTTAAGAACCCTTTTTGGGGAGTATCGAGAACCTTCGGCTAGATGGGTTTAGTGGCTCATGGTTGTGGTGGGAAAGAAAATAAATAAAATAAAAATGGAGATTTTATTGAAAGGAAATATGAGAAGAAAAAAGCCTAGGCTTTTGGGGAGAGAGTGTTTACAGAAAAAGATGGATGTCTTTTGAGTCACTTCACCCCCTATGTATAGTGCTAGGGGATATAGTCTAATCCTACGTAAACTCCCAAAATATAAATACATTGAATTGAAAATAAATAAAGATAAATAAAATAAAATATTAAAATTAAATAATCCATAATAATTATCTTAATATTAATTATCCTAATATAATTAAAATAGAGTCTGATAGAACAAAATCTCTTCTTTTTGCATTTCAACCCTTGTTTCCTCCATACTTGTACTTTTGGCACCAACTTTTCCTTATGTCGCGCATTGGCCCAATTTATCTCTAAATTCACGTTTTTGGCCCTTAATTTTACTTTTGCCTCAAATTTAGTCCCTATAAGATAAAAGATCATAAATAGCTCAAATTAGCAGGATCATACTCAAAATAAATACATAATTAATACATAAAAATACGTTATTCTAAAGTTTTATCAAATTCACCCTACTTAGCCCATGCTTGCCCTCAAGTATGGTTCCTATCTACTGTGAAAGTTAGATTCTGCCATAAAAGAAATACCACTCCAAAGTTTTATAAAAATCAGTAAAAAATGCATGAAAAATAAAGAGAACCCTAAGCTTACTTTAAGTAAAACAGAAAATTTTTTCCAAGTAATACACACAAAAATTAGAATCGACTTGAATTATTTAATGAAAATTAGGTAAATTACCAAACCTACCAAGACACCCTATTTGTTTCCTCCTTTATTTCTTTTTATTTTCCTTTTCTTTTTCTTTTTATTTATTTATTATTTATATTTTTTTATGCTTTAAGAATATACTGAACCTTTTGACGCGAAGAGAGATGACAGCCAAGCACCCCACCCGGTTACTCAGCCCAGCAGACTCTTAATTTATTAAAATTTTTTCTTAAGAACACATCGACCCTTTGGACGCGAAGAGAGATGACAGCCAAGCACCTCACCTCGGTTACTCAGCCTAACATGTTCTTAAAAATTACTTCCGGTTAGCGGAGTTTTACCTAACACGTCACCCAAGCACCCTACCCCGGTTACTCAGTCAGTCACGTTTTTAAGTTGCACTCATAACCACGGAAACATTAAACGACATTTTAATAATAAATTTTTTTATAAGGACTTTAGAGAAAAAAAACAATCAAGTGTCAAAAATAAGTTTCAGTAATTACCTTAATAGTCATGAACATATTTTAGCATGCAAACATATTAAGTGTCCACTTTGTATTAAACTTGATTAATTTTACAAAAAGCAAGATAAAGTTAACTCTATGAATCACAATTATTTTTAGCCTAATAAGAATAAAACAGTGGAGATGGCATCAATTAGGGAAAATCTATAATTTCCTTAGAAAACAAGAATCATGCTTGTAGGCAATTCTTGGTAAAAATATTGGGCATGAAAAGAGGCAGGAGATTCTAAAAAAAATAAATATGGACAAAATGGAGCCTCAAACAACAACACCAGCCAAAAATAATCACAGCAACAGCAGCAGCAACCAAAATCACAGCAGAAAATGACAGTAATAACGAAGAGTACCTCCCATACTGAAAGCACATTGTCCTCAATGTAGACTAAAAGAAATAAATAGGTAGAAAAGTTTAGAAAAACTCCCTGTGTTGTTACTGTCGGTCGCATATGATGGCTGGGGTTTGGAGGTACTCTTGATTGTGCTAAGGGGTGGTGTTTGGGTGCAGGGATAAGGGTGGTTGGCTGCAGGCATTCTGGGCTGGAATAGTATCTGGAAAAGAGGTTGTTTGGTACCATGGATAGGGCTGTTTGGTTCTATTTTTCTAGCTTTTTCCTTTTTCTTCGCATTTTCACTCTGTTTTATCTAAGCAAAAGAAGAGAAATTTATTAATATCCAAATAAGTAATAAATAATAAAATAAAATAAAGTAATAAATAAAGTAAAGAAAATAAAATAATAAATAAATAAATAAATAAATAATAAATAAAAATAAAAATTGGGTTGCCTCCCAACAAGAGTTTGTTTAACGTCGTTAGCTCGACACCGTTATTGGTTCTATGGTGGTTCCAAATGGATTTTCTCAACCGTGTGGGCTTGAAAATTCTCATAAAATGGCTTCAACCACTGGCCATTGACTACGAACCGCTTTCCAGATTCTTCACTCTCTATTTCAATCGCTCCATGTGTGAACATTTCAGTAACAATAAAAGGTCTTTGCTATCGTGATCGAAGCTTACCTGGGAATAACTTTAACACGGAGTTATAAAGTAAAACTTTTTGTCCTACCAATAAATGCTTCTGAGCTATTCTCTTATCGTGAAACAACTTTGTCTTGTCTTTATAAATGCGAGCATTCTCGTAGGAATCATTGCGAATTTCTTCTAACTCTTGGATGTCTAATTTCCTTGCCTTTCCTGCGGGTTCTAACTCCATGTTACATTGTCGAACGGCCCAATAGGCTTTATGTTCCAATTTGACCGGAAGGTGGCAAGCTTTACCAAAAACAATTCGATACGAGATCATGCTAATCGGTGTCTTATACGCAATCTCACAGGCCCAAAGTGCATCATTTAGCCGAAGGCTCCAATCCTTTTGGTTGGGATAAACTATTTTCTCCAGAATAGTATTGATTTCCCTATTCGAGACCTCGGCTTGACCATTCGTTTGGGGATGGTAAGCCATAGCTATACGGTGGTGGACTCCGTATTTTGCCAACAGTGCCTCCATGACCTTATTGCAAAAGTGGGTGCCACGATCACTGATTAGGGCTCGAGGTGTGCCAAACTTGGAAAAAAATAGTTCGTTTTAGAAACTCCATAGTAGTTTTGGCATTATCATTGTGAGTAAGCTTTGCTTCTATCCACTTAGAAACATAGTCTATTGCAAGAATTATATATACTTTGCTAAATGAAGAAATAAATGGGTCCATGAAATCGATGCCCCATACATTAAAGATTTCATATACATGAATCAGGGAAAGGGGCATTTGATTTCGTTTAGTGATGTTACCTGTATGTTGGCACCTATCGCAAGACTTACAAAAGTTATATGCGTCTTGGAAAATTGTGGGCCAATATAGCCTACATTCTAACACATTATGAGCGGTCTGCTTAGGGCCAAAGTAACCTCCGTAAGCTTCAGCATGACAAAAATTAAGGATAGAAGTTACCTCGATTTCTGGAACACATCTTCATATTATCTGGTCTACGCAACATTTCCACAAGTATGGGTCATCCCAAATGTAATACTGAGCGTCACGTCTAAGCTTGTCCCTCACAGAACGTGCTAACTCAGTGGGTAACGATCTTGTGGCTAGAAAGTTTACTATATCTGCATACCATGGGGGACATGCCTTGGTCGAGAATATGCTCTCATCTGGGAATTCTTCCTTAATAAGGATGTCGTCAAAAGGTACTTTTATTCTGCTTAAGTGGTCAGCCACTAAATTCTTGCATCCCGTTTTGTCTCGAATCTCGATGTCAAATTCTTGGAGTAGCAAAATCCACCTAATGAGCCTCAGTTTTGCTTCCTTCTTCGCGATCAAGTACCTGAGGGCTGCATGATTAGAAAAAATAATTATTTTAGATCCTACTAAATAAGGTCAAAATTTATCTAAAGCAAATACAACGGCTAAGAGTTCTTTTTCCGTAGTGGTGTAGTTACTCTGCGCGGCATCTAAGGTTTTTGAGGCATAACATATGATATGTGGTTCTTTTGTCTATCATTTGCCCCAGCACGGCTCCTACACCGCGCTCGCTGGCATCACACATAATTTCAAATAGGTATTTCCAATCTGGCGGTTGCACTATAAGAGCGGAGACTAACTTTTCTTGAGTGTATCAAATGCCGTCTTACATTTTGGGCCAAACTCAAATTTCTTATCCTTCTACAAAAACTGACACAGTTGTTCAGCTACCTTCGATAAGTTCTTTATAAAGCGCCTGTAGAACCCTGTATGGCCAAGGAAAGAACGAATTTCCCTCACAGTGGAGGGATAAGGCAAAGAATTTATAATATTAATTTTGGCCTTATTGACCTCAATTCCTTTAGATGAAACAACATGACCCAGAATTAAACCCTTGTCTACCATAAAATGACATTTTTCATAATTCAAGACAAGATTAAATTCTATGCACCTACTCAAAATTATCGTTAGGTTTTTAAGGCATTCATCAAAACAATTCCCATATACAGTAAAATTATCCATAAAAACTTCGATAATTTTTTCAACATATTCGAAAAATATACTCATCATGCATCTCTGGAAGGTGGTCGGCGCATTGCAAAGACTGAATGGTATCCTTCTGTACGCAAATGTACCAAATGGGCATGTAAAAATGGTCTTTTCCTGGTCCTTCGGTGCAACTGGAATTTGAAAGAAACCTGAATATCCATCAAGAAAACAAAAGTGAGTTTTTCTGGCTAATCTTTCGAGCATTTGATCTACAAAAGCAAGAGGGAAATGATCTTTTCTAGTGTATGAGTTCAACTTCCTGTAATCAATGCAAACGCGCCACCCATTTTGTACTCGGGTAGGTACCAAGTCACCTTTAGCATTTTTCTTTATTGTCATGCCCGTTTTCTTGGGCACGACTTATACCGGACTTACCCACCTACTGTCAGAAATAGGGTAAATTACGTCAGCGTCTAAAAGCTTGATTATTTCCTTTTTTACTACCTCTATCATATTCGGATTTAGCCGTCTTTGCACCTCTTTCCTCAGTTTCGTGTCTTCCTCCAAGTAGATCCTGTGTGTGCATGTTAAAGGGCTTATCCCTCTTAAGTCTGCAATGGTCTAGCCAATCTCCTCCTCATGACTTTTTAGTACATGAACCAAACTGTCCTCTTCATGTGTGGAGAGTCTATTGGAGACTATGACTGGTAGGGTATTACCCTTCCCCAAAAATGCATATTTCAGATGCTCAGTAAGCAGTTTTAACTCCAACTCTGGTGCCTGTATAACAAAAGGTAACATTTTAGTATTTGGAGATAATAACTCATTAACAAATTCAAATTTATCAAGTTCATAATTATCTCCATAAATTGACTCAAAATTTTCTTCCACTAAAGAGTCAATTATGTTGATATGATTTACGCTAAAGATTTCGCTTGGATGGCTAATAGCATCGTAGACATTAAACTTTATGATCTCCCTATCAAACTCTATCGTGAGAGTTCCACTTTGAACGTCGATTTTAGTACTAGCTGTACTAAGGAACGATCGACCCAGCAAGGGCTCTGAAGATCTAGGAATGCTATCCTCCTCCATCTTGATCACATAAAAATCTGCAGAGAAAATAAGCTTGTTAACTTTTACCAGAACATCTTCAATGACTCCTTCTGGATGCACAACAGACCTGTCCGCTAATTGAATGATGACACCTATTTTTTTCAAAAAACCCTCGTTAAGTGATTCATAAGTAGAATATGGCATTACATTTATAGAAGCCCCTAAATCACACATAGCCTTTTTAATTCCCAGATGGCCTATTTTGCATGGTATTGCAAACACGGCCGTATCCTTGCACTTTTTCAGCATTTTGTGCTGTAAAACTACGGATACATTCTCACCAACATTCACCATTTCATTACCAGTTTATTTTCGCTTGTTGGTGCAAAGCTCTTTAAGAAATTTAGCATACCACGGTATTTTTTTGATGGCGTCCAATAGCGAAATGTTGATCTCGACATTCTAAATGTTTCAAAAATTTCCTTATCCTCTTTACCTCTTCGACACTGGTTGAATCGTTCTAGAAATGGAGGTTGAATTTTAGGTAATGGAGGCTTCGGTCGGACCTGTTCGTCTTTCTCGAGTTTTTCCTGGGCGATTTCTTGGCCAAGATTCTTGTTAGGAATTGATTTTAGTACCTTTCCACTTCGCAACATCACTGCATTTGCATTTTGTCTAGGGTTTGGTTCTGTTTGTGACGGCAGCTTCCCTTGAGAGGTCAATTTCTCGATCGATGTGGTCAAATCTCTGATGGACGTCTCGATTTTCTATTGGAAATCATTCGTCTCTTTTAAGAAATTAAGAGTTTGCTGTTGGATTCGCTGTTGAAAATCAAGAACATTAGTTGCTAATTTATTGACCATGGTGTCTAGAGAATTACCTGAACCTTGTGGCTGTTGCAAAAACTGATTTTGGTATGGCTGGTTATTTCGTGGATTGGCCCCATAACTTAGGTTAGGATGGTCCCTCCACCCTAGGTTGTAGGTATTAGTGTAGGGGTCATATCGCCTTTATGGCGGCCCAAAGAAATTTCCCACAGCATGCAGATGGGTCATGGTATCATCATACAAACTGGGACATGCATCAGTTGCATGATCAGATGTAGCACATATTGCGCATAACCGGGCTGTCTTCGCTTTTTTTACAATAAGAGAGTTCATCATATTAGTAAGTCTATCAACTTCATCCTTTAAGGTTGAATTACTTAGCTGGTGAACCTTTCTAGAGGGTTCAATATTAGCTCGAAACTGCTGAGAATTTATAGCCATCGTAGAGATCAAGTCTCTCGCTTGTTGGGGAGTCATATTGACTAATGCACCTCCACTAGCGGCATCTACCATATTCATCTCCATGGGCTTCAAACCTTCGTAAAAGTATTGGAGGAGAGATTGCTCCGTTATACCATGTTGTGGGTAGCTTGCATACAACTTCTTAAAAAGCTCCTAATAATCGTAAAGAGACTTAGCTTCTTTTTACCTTATTCCAACGATCTCTCTTCTTAGCTCAGCTGCTCGAGACGCTGGAAAAAACCTGTTCAGAAACAAACGAGATAGATCAACCCAAGTTGTAATAGATCCAGGGGTAAATAAAATAACCATTCCTTAGCGAAATCCGCTAGGGAGAAAGGGAAAGCACGCAATTTAATCTGATCCTCAGTTACCCCTTGAGGTTTCATGCTAAGACAAACCATATGAAACTCTTTCAAATGCTTGTGGGGATTTTCATTTTGCAACCCATGAAGTTGGCAGTAATTGGATTAGACCTGACTTCAACTTAAAATCGGTATCCAAAGTAGGATATGCAATGCACAATGGCGGTTGTTTTGTCCGAGCTTCAGCCAGTTGCTGAATCGTTTGAGCCATTGGTTGGTGTGCTAGATTCAAGTTTTCGTTAACCCTAGCGTTAAGCACTTCTTCTGGTGAATCGACTTCTACTTTTTCGCTTTCAAGTGTTCGAGTAGGGTTTTCGTTAACCTTGGACTCAGCTTCGTTGTCGACTTCGACTTCTGGCAGTGGGTTACTTTGAATTCCAACCACCGCTAATTGCTTTTTCCGTAACTTTGTCTCTCTATGATTGGCTCTAGCTGTCTTCTCAATTTCTGAATCGAACGCAAGAGTACCTGGAGCAGATCTGGTCATAAAAAACAAAAAACAAGATTAGTACGTTGCCAGTCCCTAGCAACGGTGCTAAAATTTGGTGTGGTCGTTGAAAGCCCCAAAAATATCCTTTCCCTAATAAATAGTGAAAAAGAATAGTAAAAGGGAAGTAAGGTTAAATCCTTAGGGACTGGATTTGCAGAATATCTTGTTCCGTGAAATCCCAGGTAGAATCTTGCCCAAGAAAACTTGCGTTCCTGGAAAAAAATAAGAAAATAATAGAATTAAAGGTTTGGATCTGGAAACGAAAAATAAAGTAAAAATAGAATTAAGAATATTGAATCAAAAATTCAAGAAATTAAAAATAGAGCTGAGAGAAAGGAAATTCTTATGGGAGGTTCCAACCTCCAGTTGTCTCGTTTCGCCTTGGGTTCAATCCTTGACTTCAGATGATCCTTCCCAAACTGAATAAGCCAGTTATAATGGAAAAGGACGCCTACGACCACCAGCTCTAAGGATTTAGACTTACGATTTAGTGGAACCCGACTCTAGCCAACAATCGCTTCTGTGGGATTGTCTTATGCTAGATCAACGCTTCTCAATGGCGAATCCCGCACCATTTTGTCTCTTGGGCTCGCCAACCTCTTACGTAATAAACTAACGAGCCGACTGTGCAACCTTCCCAAAACATACAAAGCGGCCGCATTTGCATACGTTGAAAAGCTTACTTCTTAAGGGACATAGACAAAAGCGTTAGTCTCGTAGTGCGGAGAAATGATAAATACTCGGCGAGGAGGCTAAGTACGGACTCTAAGCCTCAAGAACTCTTTTTGGGGAATATCGGCAACCTTCGGCTAAATGGGTTTAGTAGCTCATAGTTGTGGTGGAAAAGAAAATAAATAAAATAAAAATGGAGATTTTATTAAAAGGAAATATAAGAAGAACAAAGCCTAGACTTTTGGGGAGAGAGTGTTTATAGAAAAAGATGGATGCCTTTTGAGTCACTTCACCCCTTATTTATAGTGCTAGGGGAGATAGTCTAATCCTACTTAAACTCCCAAAAGATAAATACATTTAATTGATGATAAATAAAGATAAATAAAATAAAATCCTAAAATTAAATAATCTTTAATAATTATCTGAATATTAATTATCCTAATATAATTAAAATAGAGTCTGATAGAATAAAATGTCTTCTTTTTGCATTTCAACCCTTGTTTTTTCCATGCTTGCACTTTTAGCACCAACGTTTCCTTGTGTCGCCCATTGGTCCATTTTATCTCTGAATTCACGTTTTTGGCCCTCAATTTTGCTTTTGCCTCAAATTTAGTCCCTATGAGATAAAAGATCATAAATAGCTCAAATTAGCAGGATCATACTTAGAATAAATACATAATTAATATTTAAAAATATGTTATTCTAGAGTGTTATCACATGTCACACACCAAATCTAGCGGATCCAATTAGAAGGTGTGTAGATGTGAAGTTATCTATTTGGTATAGTGTAGTTCGCCAATTAACAGTCTTCTGGCAGATTAGGGTTTGGCGTAAAGTATCCGTCATAGAAGTAATTAAGGATTTTGTCTCAGGTTATTTTGTTTTTTAAGAAAAGAATATGACAAGGAGATAGTAAACCTAGTGAGAGTTACCGCCAAAAGTATAGTACGCCAAGTTTGCCTGAGCACTATGCTAATTGGGTTTTGTAACGTGATCTGGATAGGAGCCAACTGAATTGACTGGTTAAATAACATTTGTACAGGATTTTCATTTATATTTATTCTAAATTTTGTAGGCCATTTATTAGGAAAAATCTGGAAACAATCGACATTTGTCAAGTTTCACTAATGGGAGACTAGATATATATATGGTGAGAAGGGATCGTCTGGATGGTTTTTCTTTCTTCAATATTATTCTCTAGTTCTTCTTCTTAAACTTATATGTTCTCTTCTTATTTATTAAGCTGAAAGCTAAGGTTTTTGAATTAATTAATGGATATTCCACCTCCTGGTAAGTCTGACAGCTCTGTATGTTAAGTATTTTGAAAGAATAAAGCTGTTAAAAAGCATATAAACAATAAGTTATGAATAAGAGGCCTTGTATGGGGGTCATCTGTTGAGATGTTATCAATTTCTTTGAATATGGGTTTTAATGGTGATTCCATGTTATTTAAGTAGTTTTTGCTACAGTATAAGTGAGTTTGGAACTCCAAGCTATAGTATAAGTGAGTCACTATCCTAGCTCTTTGAGTTTGGAACTCTAAGCTACAGTATAAGTGATTTTCAAGTGAGTCACTATCCTAGCTCTTGCATCTGAATTGTTCAAGTAGATATATATATGATGATAACATCTCGGATAACTGGTAAGTGTGTATGCGAAGCGTGGTAAATATTCTGCATGTGTAAGGATGATGTGTGTGAGGTACTGTTTGCATAAGAAGTTAAATGGTAAGTATGCATGTGAAATATGATATAGGAAAGTAAGAAATAGTAAAGTTTGTTAATAAATTTAGATTATTAACTTCTAAGTAAAACATCTCTTTGTGATGCCTCTAGTAGGGCGGTTATATTGCTAACCAAACTAGAAGATCACGATATGAAGATATTAATTCCATGTGGTAGAGACTCATAGCATTGTCTGAAAATGAATACACTCATGGTGTTACCTCCTGTGAGATAAAGACTGGACTGGCATATCACGACATGAGGGTGTGTAAGTCCATGTGGTTGAGACCCATGAAATAATATGATAATAAGAATATTCATGGCGATACCTTTAGTAATATGTAAACCAGGCTAGAAGATCATGACATGAAAATATGTACAAGTATATGAGGGAGAAACTCGTGGAACCTTCTGAAAAGTTCACCGAGACAGTAAATATATGATTTTGTGTGTTGCATGTGTGGCGTGATTTGCTAAGCCTTAGTGGCATATTTTGTGTTGCCTTTGTGGCAAATTCTGATACACCTATGTGGCGTATTCGGGGATGCCTACGTGGAAGAATTTGGTTATCCGCCTTTGTGGTAAGATCTGGGCAAGTGCTGAGATTTATTCGATACATAATTCTATGGTAAGGATCTGGTATTTCTGAAGTTAACTTAGTTTGGTCAGTATTGTAATGCAATTGAACACTAAGGACGTTTCCTGAAAGAAAGTATATATATGTGTTTCTAAAAGGGGAATCTGCCAGAGTAGTCTGTCAATATGGGATATGGGCACATTCGTAGTTATGAAAGGTATAAGGGTTCAATGGTCTGAGTTTGTGCACGCTATGTCGGGTTGAAATCTGAGTTATTTAGTATCTGCCATGTCTGAATAGTATCATGTCTCATTCTGGGGTTATTTGGAATCTAATTCGTTTTTCAATTTGGGTTTTCTTATGTCACATAACATAGACGTTCGGAATTCTTCCAAATGATTTGGAACGTTTTATCATCAATATGAGCTAGTTTTGGGTTTGAATCTGGATATGATTTGATTGGTAGTCTGATAGTTATCAAACACAATATGAAATCTACCTAATGCAAGATCAGTTAGTAATTATCCGCCAAAGAATAGTATTTGTGAATGACCATTTTGGGGGGAAATGTTAAGTGTTTTTTTGAAGAGGAAGACATTGAAATTAGGTTCTGTATAGATATTTTCTGAGAAGCATCTATGTTGTTCTAAGAATGAATAAGATCTATATCGACTGGTAAGATCTGAAATCAACCAAGGAGTGAAGTGAGAGTTGGTAAGTTATGTATGGTAGTTGGCGTATAAGTTTATATATCCGATATAATGAAAGTATCCACCAAGGACAGTGTGGTAATCTAAAATCTTCAAGATGAGGAATTCAACTAGAAAAGCTCTAAGGTATACTGTATTAACACTCACTAAGTTCGCAAGAACTTGCAAAATGTTTTTTTTTTCCTTTTTCATGTCCTGCTTTGAGAGTGAGTATACCAGGAGGGACCAAGCCAGGAATTTTCCAGGGAAGTGGCGAGTTGGGTTATTATTCATATAGAGGACATTTGAGGAGTATGGCATATAGAAGACTATGCCTTAAACAGTTTGTCTTTAACGAACCTTTGCGTTGTAATGTGTTATATTATTTTTAAGAGCTTGTTGTATGCTTGTATGTTTGCTTTATTTCTTTTGTTCATAAAACCATTATTAAAATAATATGAAGTATATAAAAAGGGAATACACAGAGATTGTTTAAAATTTATGCTATCATAACATCAAACATCCGGACTCGGTGATTCGGGTCGAGTGGAGGGTGTTACAGAACTGATGGATGGATTAATTAAGGTTTTGGTAACCGTGCAAAAAAAGATATATATTTGGGTGAGATTATTCTTCAGAGGAAAAAATCTTTCCAGTTTAGTTTATATTTTCTCACTTGCATCATCTTCTTTGGTTGCTCCAAATAAGAGAAAGTTAAGGAAAGCTTTGCATAGGGGCAGTAAGTGTGAGACTCGAGTTTGGAAAGCAAAGAATCTAGTAGGTTGTTAAGCTCTTAAGTCTCATTGTGTTCGTGAATTAGAGGGAAAAAATTAAGGATTTCCTGAAAAAAAAGCTTATGTATAATAATGGAGTCGTGGTTGAAACACCTTTGGTTTAACCAATATGTATATATGGTTGTCATGCTTAGCGGCCAAGATAATAGAGGCTCTAGCGTTTAGACAAGTTAAGGTAGCGAGGATGAAGGATTTAATGTGAGTTTCTATAATCTGCCTTTGGGTGATTAATGATGCTATGTTGTTTGTAGGGTATGCGTCTGTTCTCAGCTTGTTGAAATATGAGGTTATGCATGAATATGGTGAATAAGTATGCCATCAATGCATAAAGTTGTGAAAGTATCTGGATGTTTGCAAGGATGTTTTCTGGATCCAAAATGTGGTTGTGAAGAAATGATAAATGGCATATTGTATGTTATAGTCATAAGTACAATTCCTTGTATGAATTGTGTGTTTATAAAATGTGGTGTTCGGAGGAAGCTACTTTTACAGGGTAGAAGAGGATAGGAAAATTGGCTTAATGGAGGAATGGGCGAATTGTTATGAAGTCAAGGGAGTTTGGTGGCATCGTGGAACGGTTATATAATGGTCCTTCGAGGCAACACTGTGACAACGATTATCTATTTGTCCTTCGGGGCGATACCGTGAAAATGGTATATAGGTCTTTAGAGGAAACACAATATAAATGGTATATAGGTCATTTGGGGCGACACCGTGTAAATGGTATATAGGTCACTGGAATAAGGTTACGGAGCATTACCGTAAAACCAAAACATAAAATCATACATTTCTAAATATTTCATTAAACATATCATAGTCCATTCGTATACATGCATATCGTCCCTTAACGAGCCTTCGAGGCTCTAGAAATACTTTAGAAGCAGTTCGGGACTATATCAGAAACATTTGAAACATTAATGAAAAAGTTAGAAAAATTTACGCTACAGGGATCACACGGCCGTGTGACTCACACGGCTGAGACAGACTCTCGTGTCTCAGGCCGTGTAGGCATTCGAAGTAGGGACACACGGTCGTGTCCCAGTCCGTGTAATTCTCTAACTTGGGTCACACAGCCAAGCCACACACCCGTGTGCCAGACCGTGTAACTCTCGAAATGCAATCGTTAAAAACTTATAGGGGACACACGACCATGTCGCGTGTCCCTGTGTGACACACAACTGAAACACATGCCCGTGTCATAGGCCGTGTGGACAAGAAGTAGGCCATTTTCAAGCCATTTCTTTCACCTAAAACATGCACTCACCTATAACACTTTTGCACATATAATAAAGCATTCAAGATGCACTAAAAACATGCATAATAAGACCATTATCAATATGCCATTAAGGCACCTCAAACACAATTCAACAAATTCACCCAAAACATATGCATACTTGATCATTCATTTGGCACTTATATCTAACATATTTCCATACCAAAACTTACCTCAAATGACCACAATGAAACCTCATCATCACATACCAAGTTTTTTCATAAAACCTTGCATCAACTTGACCAAATAACATTTAGCATCAAAGTACCACAACCATACCATCCGTCAAGGTATGAAAATACTATTACTTCCACACTTCAAAACAACATTACAAGTCATAAACATTAACAAAAATGACATATACATTCCAAACTCATCAATTAAACATTAGACATAGTCCACCTATACATGCTGTTATAACCACGACCAAAGCGTTTAAAATCTACTGACAAAATCGATGAATAGTATGATGGATCTCTAACTAGCTTCCAACCCGATCGAGCTTCCGATAATCTTAAAAGTAAAAGAAAAACAACCACATTAGCAATGAATGTTTAGTAAGCTCGTAAAAATTTTTAAACACAACATTCCATTTTAAAAATTAACCTTATAAGTCATAAATAAACCTATACCAATACTTCAAGACTTATCAAACTATAGAACTATCAACTCAAAAATGAATAAGTTCATTAATATCCCGAATACTTTCTATTTATACCGTAATAATGTCTTATAAGCTGAATTACATAATCATCAGCCTTTTCTTAAAACCGTGAACCATTTCATTCACTTACTTACCGTTCCATTTACTTGGCATAAGCTTAATTACGTATCAATTCACGAATCAGTATATCTATTCTCACCCGTTTCATTTGCATAACTCACAAGAAATAAGCATAAACATCAACCATAACCACAAGCTAGTGCATTTAAATGCAACTCTTTCACATGTAGCTAATAATCATTATGTAGTTCATCATTCACCTCAAACATTCCTATAAACATGCCATTCTAGAACCACTTACCTTCACTAAACAAGATTATAGCTAAATGAATAAATTAATCATACATGTTATACATTTATGAAGCACTTATAGGCTTACTATTGAAAATAATTCATCGTATGCTTCCTGTATTATAATAATTCAACCCAAACTCATTTATATATGTATATAAACATGTAACCTCCCAAACTCGGCCTAGATGTTATGGATAGATTGAGAAAGCTACATTAGCCAACTTACGTCACTTTTGAAGACCTTAAATAAACTCATTTTAGAGAAAACTTTAGTTGTACTTTGAGTTAGCTTAAAAAATTCATTCATTAGGTCGTGTATACTTAGGATTCATTTTATTGTTGATAGTGTTGTTTTACAAAAATCGTTTACTTATCGCTCTTCTTTAAAAGAAAACTCGAATTTAAATTAATTCAGTGAAAAAACCATTTTTCAAGTCATTCTGGAAAATTAGTTTCCTTATTGATTTGTTTTTCAAAAACAGTTCCTTTACAGTGTAGTGGAAACTAGGAAACAGTATCAAATTTTACTTAAGCTCGGTATCATGCATTATCCGGTTATTATGCTTGACTAATTCATGCATGCAAAAATCCCCAAAAGAAAAGTTACCAAGCCATAGACCAGAAATAATTAAAAATTACAAGCCAAAACCAATAAAGTCTTAATAATACTTAATTAAAAAATAATAATCTGAGGTCCAAGTTGATTCTCCGAACGCCAAGTCCGATCCTAATTTTGAGGTTTACCTGAAAACTTAAACACTATTGGGGGTGAGCTTATGAAAAGCTCAGTATGAGTCGAATAATTATTTCAACAAGAAAAAACATCAAATATAGTGAAACATATTAGCATTAACAGAATAAAACAGAACCATCATAGGAATTTCATGTCATTACATAGCCATTATCAAATTGATGTCAAATGGTGTATGAGCATAGGTCATCATTCATTCGAGTAACAATCATTATTTTCGATACCATTCAATGCAACAAAATACAATGTGTAGTATAAATCAATAACATTCAAATATGTCGTGTAGATGATGTAATGCAAAAAGGTTCCTACCCATACCATTTGCTACACACCACGAGTTCCCCATAACCCGTCTGCCAAACTCAAAAACATTATGAGCATAGCTCGATATGGTAAAACCATTGAATAATCAGTAATGCAGAAAATCTATCGGATATCAAATAATGCAATAAAATCACCAATAACATATAATATGCGATAAAATCGCCAATCCCCTCGATACTCTAGGTGCAGTGCACTGACTACAAATAATGCAGACTTAATATGCCGCCGGTACTCCATGGAACTCCTTCGTCTACCACAAAATCCCAACCCAATGCATATGCAATATGTCACACAATCTCATACATAATCATATCTCAATATTTTTCACATTCATTTGACATGCTTAGCATGTCCTCAATAATCACATACTTTCAGTAAATGGAAACAGTGTTCCAATCTTTCAAATTACCATTTTGTTGGTATCAATCAATATCGTTCAATTTCACATACTTTACGGATTTTCATTGTGTATAAATAGCACCATTTTCAGTACACAATATAACAAATATCTCATGCGTTTAAATCATACATAAGCTTAATATCTCAACACATTATATCATTTAGTCAAACATTCTCATATCTCATAACTTAAACATGCAATTACAAACTCAATCAAACATCCATACTATCAAACTAGCAGTTTTGCCAACATGTCAATCTTTTAAGGCTCGAAACATACCTGGTTCAGCCACTCATAAAATAAATAATTTGGCTATTAAGAAAATCCAATCAGCAAGCCAATTTATCATATATAACATGATATTTAACATTTTCAAACAATTTTATGGGTTTATCACCCACACCTTATTTTTCGCTTCCTTGCAGCACACAAGCGAATCTTCCAATTTTCCTTAATAATTCCTTAAATGAACCTAAACCAAAATTCAGTATAAATTCAATAAATTTACCATTAAAATTGCCCCCAAATACCCACTTAAGAATTCAAACCAATCGTTGAAATTATAACTATTTTATGAATCCAAACTAGTTAGATTCCTTACATTGTAAGGATGCAAACCGTACGTACAATCGTTCTTCGCCTTTACGGATGATTTGGGGTGTTTGGGTCAGCACCTAATTCAATAATATACTGGAAAATTAGTAGCTAATTAATGATTAAATTTCTTCATTTAATCAATTCCTAACCTTTACCCAACAACTATGTCGAAATAACAAACTAGTTACCCTTAATTGCACTTACGTTTCACGATTTATAGGATCCGAATGGTCAATGGATCAAGAACGTTTTTCCCTAATTGAAATGGTTTAAAAGCTGATTAGGAGGGTTCAAGAGCTCAAATTAATGCTGGAAAAATATAGGTAACAACCAAGAAACAAAACAGCCCCCTTTCTTGCACATAGGCGCACGCACCACCACCTATGGTGGACAAAATTGGGCTGAATTTTAAAACGATTTGAGATCTCATTAAATTCTAGAAAAATACCTTTGAAATAAACTAAAATTACTCAAATTATAGATCTGGAAATTTAGGTTTTGAATGGACAAGATTAATTAAGAAATTGAAGAGAGAAGAGACCTTACCCAAGCTAGTCGAGAGAAACGGCAATGACACTTTCTTGGCAATGTTTGAGATCAATCTTGGAGTTCAAGATTTTAGATTTGGGGCTGATTTTAATGAGGAAAAATGTCAGCAATATGGCGGAGAATATTTTAAAAAATATTGTGGAAAAAAGAAAAAAACAAAGAAAGAGATGGTAAAACAAGGTGTAGGTGACGACAACAATAGAGGAAAGGAAAAAAAATTAAAATAAAAGAGAATGAGAGGAGGAGAGGAACGGCTAGTGCAATGAAGATGAGGATTAAAGGCTGATTATTAGTAAAAAAATAATATTTATACCTAGTTTAACTAGGCTTGGATGACCCACACATTAAAATAAGGGGTTTTTGTAAAAAAAAAAAATTAACTTATTTGCTTGGGAAGGGAATTGAAGTTAGGCCCTCAAGGATAAATTTGCTAATGTTTAACCATCAAACCAATAACTCATTCTTGATATAATTTGAAATATTTATTTTTAAAAAGAAGGTGTGTCACATACTGGGGTTTAACGTAAAATTTGTAAAATAATAAAAATGTTGCAAGAGAAGGGATTTGAACTTGGGTTCAAGGACCATTTCACTAACACTTAACTAACAAACCAATACCTTATTTATTTCCTAAAAATGCATATATAATTCAAAAAATTAAGGCATGATCACTCTCTCTCTATTCACAAACTCGATTCTACTAACCCCCAATTTTTGGGATGTTACAAAACATATATCTTTAACTGAATAATCATCAATATAACGATACTCACATATGATCAAGTAATTCATTGAACATTTAACATTTAACAATTACTAATATCTTGACTATACATTAGCCTTTAACATTAAAATAATTTTATAAATTCCATTCACCGTTAGCCCAATGAACTAGTAACTTGACTCGTAACTGCACCACACCAAAGGCATCATAGATGCATAACAGGGGCACCGAAGTGCAGGCAGTGGCACAAATGTGCAAACAGGGCACCGTAGTGCAAATAGAGACATAGAAGTGTATACAGGGGCACCGAAGTGAAAATTTCGTACAAACGCGCATTCCAACCCTGTTGGCATGCCAATCGTATCCTAGTGGTTACTATGTTCAACCGGACATTTCATGTAATCCATTTCCTTTAAACATATTTATTATTCAAGGGCACATCATTGTTTCTGTACACATGATATAACATCAATACATATATATTCATACTGTCAATGTGTCATCACAAAGACTAACCTCATCTATTAATCACTTCCATATTTTCTTGATACACATGCTATAATAATTCATAATCATGCTAAAATTGCATATATATCATATCTCATAAATATTCAATAGGTTTTTAATAAATCTTTTCTCACCTTATATTCAGTTATAATTTTTCAAGTTTCAACTTACATTTTAAACATCGTATATAAATATATACATCCATGAATCAGCATTAACATTATTTATATTTATAGGTATTCGATACCTACGAGCTTACCTGACTAAATTGCAAAAATGTCAAAGTACAAGGGTTTTTTGAAAACTTTCCATTCTCCTCGATTTTTCACCCGATCTTGATCTAAATTAATAATTTCATTAAATAAATTAATTTATATAGTAAAAAATGTAATTTTATGCAATTTAGTGATTTTTGACATTTTATGAAATTTCCTCTAAAGTTTTACTTTTATTCAATTTAGTCCCTAAACCTAAAGCATGCAAATTAACCATATTTACACAAAGTTGAGCTCAATTGAATACTTATGCTATCCATTGCAGCCCATTCATTCAACAATTTCACAAAAATCCTTGTATTTTTACTATTTTAACAATTTAGTCTCTAATCGACAATTTCATCAAAAATACTTAATAAAATACTTTTAAATAACAACTAATACTTCAAATTCACCATTTAACATATAAAATCACAAGGTTTAACAATGGAAACATTCAAAATCTTTAACAGTTTCAAAATCGAAGGTACGGGCTAGCTGGATCTAGCTGAAACGATATCAAAAACATAAAAAAATTATTAGAAATTAACCTTAAAAGAAAAAGCATGCAACAATTGTGTTTGGCCGAACCTTCAATACTCTCCCATGGAACTTTCAACATTCAATTTTCTCAAGCAAGAAGATGACCATGTTTGTTTTCTTTTAATTTATGTTACTAATTTTCTAATTTACTAATTTACCCTTTAAAAACTAACCAGATTTCAAGCATTTACATGGCCACAATCGTCCACTAATAATATAATTGGTATAATTGCAATATAAAACCTCCCTCATTTAATACTTAATCCATTTAATCACTCAAATCAAATAGTGATCAAATTTTACATCTTTTACGATTTAGTTCTTTTTAATTAATTAACTATCGAAACGTTAAAATTTTTCAACAAAATTTCAATACAACCTTAATTACACTCCATAAATATTTTTATATATATTTACGGCTTGGTTTATAGAAACAAGGTCCCTATACCTTATTTTCTAAACCCACTTGACCTTAGTACCTTACCACTTGAACTTCTTAAATCATTTATATAACAAAAATCACTATATCAAAAACCTTTTTAAAACCATGTTTCACTCATAAATATTATTATTTAAAATTTACGAACTTACTCCTCGAATTTGGTGGCCCCAAAACCACTGTTTTCGACACCACTAAAAAACGGGTTGTTACAACTTTCCCCCTTACGAAAATTTCATCCTCGAAATTTCTCACCTGGTGAAAATCATCACATTGAATCTTTCTATCATCTTCTTATTGGTAATCTGTAGATAAAATTTATAACTCATCTCGATTCAAAACCCATATCAGAACTCATTTTAGAACTTGATAATATGTCGAAACTTCACATCACAACTATGATGTTCTTCTGTTATAACTTATCGTTAGTAGTATAACTACCGAGAAATTTCCAATGATAGTCTGATGAAACATAACCAAGAAACCCATATTATCAAATTCTGACTAATGATTCTAACATTTTGCCTCTGTAACTTTGAATTGATATTTGTTCCCCTTTTTTGGAAAGCGTCAAACAATGTCATCTAACTCAAGCGCGACAGCTTCAACAATCGAGACGACTTTAACCCATAATGACATTTCCTGATTAGAACTGATCTAATAAATATATTTATGTATCATGTCTTCTAGAATATGGATCCTTCATTCTGACTATTCGTCAATTTACCTGTGAATACACAAAATTTATTTTTGAACCTCAGGATAAACTCAAAAGCATATAACTCAAATTACTTTACAACTGAATAACCCACTCTGATTAAAACAACTGAGTCGAATTTATCTATCGGATAATAACATTTCAGAATAATCCTTTCTTCTTATTGTCAAGACAACCCAGACAAAGATTTCTAGCATTAACTCAAACGAAACATAACATCCCATTTTAACTCTTTGACATAAATCAAGATTACCTAAGGATTGAGAACCAATATACAAGTTTAAGCTCAATCTTCCACCGTTTATATTTTTGTCGTTACCTATCCCTTTCATAAAAGCTAGAAATGAGATATATAATGAGATAATTTCAATTATTAACATCAAAACTTTAAATCATACCGAAGCGTCCACCATCAGATGAATTAAAACCATAATACTTTAATAAGACTGACATTAACTATAGAGATAGAACAACACCTCGACCATCAATAGTGCACTCCGAAATAGAAGAGGAAAATCGAAGGTAGTCCCAATAACAACCAATACAGTAACCTAACCTCTATAATCTGAGATCTATATCACCGAGCTCCCATGCTCGAACCAGGATTTATAGCCATAATAAATGTAATTACCTCCGACCAATGAATATCCTTTACTGATGAACCAAGTTTGTTAGATAAGATTAGACTATAAGAATGATAAGAAAACCGTGATAATGAAATTCAAGATTTGAAACTCTGCTGAATTTCTGAGAATACAACAAATATTGAATGATAAAGAGATCGATGATCCCTAAGAGAAAATCCAAAAGAAGAATACCGCTCATACGTACTGGAATTAGTTATGACAGAGATAATATAATTTGCATATATAAAGCAGAGCAACAAGCAGTAGAAACAAAATAATAGTATCATATGAGTCTTATAGTTGAATCTTCTACCGAACATATTGAATAGAATACCAAAGAAAGATAGAGCAATGCCAATCATAAATCAACTAAACTAACAATACTTCTGTCTAACATTATGGTTAACTAGCATTCTATTATGGTAAAAAATTAAATCTAAAAATAAACAATTGCATATACCTCTGAGGATAAAAGAACATATAGAATAACCAGAATAGATCATCGTAAGCTACTCGACTATAACCGCTGCATTCAGGTATCTTTGCAATTCAAGCATTATTCCACTGACTACTACAGTCATCAATAATCACATATTATCCCATTCACTAAAGAAATTAATTCAGAAGAAATTTTGCTTAATATGTTCTTTAGATGTCATACCTAAATAAGTCGATTACTTGTGATTAACCTCTTCTTTAACAACGACATTGCGTATCCTGAATGATCTTCAGAAAAATCTAATATCACTTTTAGAACTCGTTTTACTTGCTAACCCATTCTCGGCTCTAACTGCATTATTACTCGTTCAACCACTAAACTCTTCAATTTCATACTTGTAGGCTTAATCAACATAAATCTTGTGAATTTCGTTGTATAAAACCTTGAGGGTAAGGGGGGTGAAGGTCGTAAAGCCCCTAAATTTGACTCTTATATATATACACATAACATAAAATTCATCATTAGTATACATTATAAAACATTTATTCATACCTATATGAGTCCCAACTCATCATACGCAACTTTCCAATCAGATACTTGAGTATCGCTTTCAACATTATCGGAATTAACTCTGTTGGAAAACATCATTGTCTAAGAATGAAACAAATATCATCAGCATCGGGAGATATCACACTATCACAGGTTATATAATGGCATGTATTTCTAGACTTCACACATGCTACGTTCAGTCTAAGAACCGACTAAACCGTAGCTCTGATACTAATAAATGTAACACCCCTAACCTGTATCCGTCACCGAAATAAGGTTACAGAGCATTACCGTAAAACCAAAACATAAAATCATACATTTTCAAATATTTCATTTAACATATCAAAGTCCATTCGTATACATGCATATCGTTCCTTAATTGAGCCTTCGAGGCTCTAGAAATACTTTAGAAATAGTTTGAGACTAAATCAAAAAAATTTGAAACATGAAGAAAAAAGTTAGAAAAATTTACACAGCAGAGGTCACACGGCTGAGACACACACTCGTGTCTCAGTGTAAGCATTCGATGTAGGGACACACGGCCATATCCCAGCCCGTGTAACTCTCTAACTTAAGTCAGACGGCCAAGCCACACGCCCGTTTGCCAAACTGTGTAACTCACGAAATGCAATCTTTAAAAACTTACATGGGACACACAACCGTGTCGCGTGGCCGTGTGTGACACACGGTTGCAGCACACGCCCATGTCATAGGACGTGTGGACAAGAATTAGGCCATTTTCAAGCCATTTCTTTCACCTAAAACATGCACTCACCTATAACACTTTTGCACATATAATCAAGCCTTCAAGATGAACCAAAAACATGCATAATAAGATCACTATCAATATGCCATTAAGGCACCTCAAACACAATTCAACAAATTCACCCAAAACATATGCATAATTGATCATTCATTTGGAAAATTATTTCTAACCTATTTTCATACCCAAACTTAACTCAAATGACCACAATGAAACCTCATCATCACATACCAGGTTTGGTCATAAAACCTTGCATTAACTTGACCAAATAATCATCAACCATTTAGCATCAAAGTACCACAACCATACCATCCATCAAGGTATGGAAATACCATTAATTCCACACTTCAAAACAACATTACAAGTCATAAACATTAACCAAAATGACATCTATATACCAAACTCATCAATTAAACATTAGACATAGCAACCTATACATGCCATTATAACCACGACCAACGCGTTTAAAATCTACCGACAAAATCAATGTATAGTGTGATGGATCTCTAACTAGCTTCCAACCTGGTCGAGCTTCTGATAATATAAAAAGTAAAAGAAAAACAACCACATAAACAATGAATGCTTAGTAAGCTCATAAAACTTTTAAACATAACATTCCATTTTAAATATGAACCTTATAAGTCATAAATAAACCTATACCAATACTTCAAGACTTATCAAACTCTATAATTATCAACTCACAAATGAATAGGTTCATTAATATCCCAAATACTTTCCATTTATACCGTAATAATGTCTTATAAGTTGAATTGCATAATCATCAACCTTTTCTTAAAATTGTGAACCGTTTCATTCACTTACTTACCATTCCATTTACTTAACATAAGCTTAATTAATTATCAATTCACGAATCAATATATCTATTCTAACCCATTTCATTTGCATAACTCACAAGACATAGGCATAAGCATCAACCATAACCACAAGCTAGTGCATTTAAACATAACTCTTTCACATTTAACTAATAATCATTTTGTAGTTTATCATTCGTCTCAAACTTTCCTATAAACATGCCATTCTGGAATCACTTACCTTCACTAAACAAGATTAAAGCTAAATGAATAAATTAATCATACATGTTATACATTTATGAAGCACTCATATGCTTGGTATTGAAAATGATTCATCGTATGCTTCCTGTACTATAATAATTCAACCCAAACTCATTTATATATGTATACAAACATATATCTTTAACCAAATAATCATCAATATAACGATACTCACATATGATGAAATAACTCATTGAGCATTTAACATTTAACAATTACTAATATCTTGACTGTACATTAACCTTTAAAATTAAAATAATTTTATAAATTCCATTCACCATTACCCCGATGAACTAGTAACTTGACTCGGATACTCAGGTAACTACACCACACCAAAGGCATCCTAGATGCATCAGGGGCACTGAAGTGCAAACACGGGCACAAATGTTCAAGAAGGGGCACCAAAGTGCAAATCCCGCACAAGTGCGCATTCCAACCCTATTGCCATGTCAATTGTATCCTAGTGGTTACTATGTTCAACTGGGCATTTCATGTAATCCATTTACTTTAAACATATTTATCATTCAAGGGCACATCATCGTTTCCGTACACATGATATATCATCAATAAATATATATATTCATACTGCCAATACATATATTTTCTCGATACACATGCTGTAACAATTCATAATCATGCTAAAATTGCATATATATATATCATATCTCATAAATATTCAATATTTTTCTAATAAATCTTTTCTCACCTTATATTCGGTTATAATATTTGAGTTTCACTCACATTTTAAACACCATATATAAGTATATACATTCATGAATCAAGATTAACATTATTTATATTTATAGGTATGTACAATTTTATACCTACGAGCTTACTTGGCTAAATTGTAAAATGTCAAAGTACAATAGTTTTTTTGGTAATTTTCCATTCTCCTCGATTTTTCACCTGATCTTGATCTAAATTAATAATTTCATTCAATACATTAATTTAGACAGTAAAAAATGTATTTTATGCAATTTATTTTTTTTACATTTTTACAAAATTACCCCTAAAGTTTTACTTTTATTCAATTTAGTTCCTGAGCCTAAAACATGCAAATTAACCATATTTACCCAAAATTGAGCCCAACCGAATACTTATGCTATCCATTACAACCCATTCATTCAAAAATTTCACAAAAAATCGTTGTATTTTTACTATTTTAACAATTTAGTCCCTAATCGACAATTTCATCAAAAATCACTTAATAAAATACTTTTAAATAACAACTAATATTTCAAATCCATCATTTAACATATAAAATCACAAGGTTTAACAATGGAAACATTCAAAATCTTTAACAGTTTCAAAATCGAAGGTACTGGCTAGCTGGACCTAGTTGCAACGATCTTAAAAACAAAAATTATTAGAAATTAACTTCAAAAACGCAAGCATGCAACAATTGTGTTTGGCCAATACTCTAATTAATTAACTATCAAAACGTTAAAGTTTTTGAAAGAAACTTTAATACCAATTTAATGACACTTCGTAAATATTTATAAAAATATTTACGGCTCGGTTTATGGAAACAAGGTCCCAATACCTTATTTTCTAAACCCACTTGACCTTAGGGTCTTACCACTTGAACTTCTTAAATTATTTATATAACAAAAATCACTATATTAAAAACCTTTTTAAAACCATGTTTGACTCGTAAATATTATTATTTAATATTTATGAACTTACTCGTCGGATTTGGTGGCCCCGAAACCACTGAAAAACGAGCTGTTACAGGTTTACTAATTCTTCGAAATCAAAACTCCATGGTTAACCATGATAAATGTAGTGGCAAACAGGTACACCTTTTAGGGAGAAAATTTAGTTTGCCAAGATAGTGAACAGGGAAGCTTGTCAAGGCATAAAGAGGGAGGATGTTGTATGTCTCACGCAACGAGTTGTTTGAAAAGATGAACATGGTGTGTTTGAATACGCAGGTGAGCATGCTAAATAGAGGATCCGCCAAAATGTTAAAATAAGAGGAACAGGTAAAAGCGTCTTAATATGGCATATGAGAAAGGAATGAGGTATTTCCTTCGAGGCAATTGTAAATAACTATCCGCCAGTAAGAGTCCGCCATGGTTAGTATAGAATCATAACTGGCTAAGTACCTACAGAATGGTTTATCAAAATTTAAATCCTAAATGATGTTGAAAAAGTGATCGCCAGAAAAGTCAAAATTTGTTGGGAAATAACAGAAGAATCGGAAGTCCGTTAGGACCATATAGTGCGGGGAAGTCCACTTGGGACTATCAAATGCGAAAGTCGCCAAGGGAAACCTAAGAAAGAGGTAGTCTGTCATAGACTATTTCTTTATGAGAGTATCTTAATAGAATGGTCCAATGTGGGAAATTCTTACAGGATTATTTTATGAATATAATAGCGTAAAGAATTGGGAGATTATGTTTCAACGAAATCTCAAGTTCAAGGCAGTAAATGGGATTGTCAGTAATTGGGTCTTCTTTAGAAGAAGGGTTCAAGCATAGACTAAGTCATAAGAAGGAAATTTCCAATGTAATACTAAAATTCTATATTAAGTTTAGTATGGAACAAAGGGATTAAGGTAAGAACCCACAATAGTGGTGGGATATCTAATAGTCCGCCAAAGGTAGTCATCAGACCGCATATTCACGTGTATGGTATTTTTGATGAGATGAGCCAGAAAGGTAATATGGGAGTTTAATATGGAGCTAGATAAGGTTGAGCCCTAAAAAAAGTGGTTACTGGAAAAGAGGGTTTCATTAAACAAATCAACAGAAATATCTGCAACGATTGGTCCATTAAATACATATGCGTCAGCTATTCCAGTCATACCAAGAAATCTCCTAAGTTTTTTCAAGGAGTTTTAATCCTATGCTCTTATTCTTATTTACCCAAAAATTAAGAGTCTTTGGTTTCCTACTAACCGCCTCTAGACATACCAACGTCTAGAGTAGATATTCTGCACAAAATATATGAAATAGTAGTGTCCGCAAGTATACGGGTCAGGTTTAATATAGTTACAATGGAGTGGATGAGTACTCCAAGGGTTGCATCCTAGAAAGGTGAGCACTAAGTTAATTCTAACCTAAGCACAAATAGATCTAATTAGTACTTTTAAATAAATTATATTACAATTAAATAAAAAGAGAAGTTTTTGGGATTTTCAATAATAAAAATAAAAAGAACAGAAATAAAGAATAATGAGAAATCAAATAATAGAATCTATCAAATCTGAGCATGGGTGATTAACTCGCTTTGGTAATCATAATTAACTATCGCTTCGGGTTTTCTTGTTCAATCAACTTGTCAATACCCCAGCAGGATCTTTCAATCTTCCACTAGAATAACGAGTTGACTAGAACTACTTATCTCTTGACCTCACAGTCCAGACCGAATCAGGTTCAAGGTTTTCATGGATAGGTCATACCAAATTTGGGTTAATTCCCACCTGAATGACTTCCTAGTGTTGTCAGGCCTAGGGTTTAAGTTCTTCCTTTCCTGAATAGCTAATCCGCTAAGAGAACCCTACAAAATATTTATTTAAGCATAGCTCCACTCGCTAATCCCCCACAGGATCTCATAAACAATATAAACTTGATAGAAAGAGTAGCTATGAATAATTCAATAGTGTAAAGTTTAGAAGAAGCATGATTTGTATTAAAATAAAATGTTGAATCCTCAAAGAGTTTGATCACGTTTCACAAATCTGATTTCATCTACAAAAGCAAAGAACAAAAACTAAAATAAACCTAAAGCCTAAAAGGAGAAAAGCTAAAGACTAAAACTAGGAAGAAAATTATACACTATGAAAAGCTATCTATCTCATGTGTTAATTGAGCCTATTTATAGACTTTAGAGTGGTCGTCATTCTTAACACTAGGTCACCTACCATCCTCGTCCTTAATGTTTGATTGTGAGGACCAAAACGCCTCTTTCTCGTAATTATTTCCCGGTCAGAGGTGATGTCACGGCACACCAAGTCTTGTGTCCCGACATTCTCAAGTTGTGTCGCGACACCGAAAGCAGTATTGAAATTCTTCTATTTTGCTCCCTATGTTGTGACATCTAGCTCTCTGTGTTGCAACACAGTGACCAATATTGAGTTAGCACACCTTCTAATGTTCTCCTGCATGGTCACAAAGTATATTACCTCACCCTTAGGCCTCATTCGGCTCTTGAGGTCAATAAAGGACTCAAATTACACATTTTATTGGATGTAACTAAAATAGAAAAAACATAATTAAAACTTAACCAAAATGTTGTGTTCAAGCTCCTAAAGTATGAAAACTAGTTTAATCTGCTACACCGAATTATGGTAGATCAAACTCTCACACACTTAAGTCATTGCTTGTCCTCAAGCAAAGTAAGCAAAAACAGTAAAAGAAAAAATGTCCCTTGAGTTGGTATGGTACTGTAACACTTAGGTTTGTGCAAGTGTACACAGTCGTTATCAAGTAATAAGTAAGTATAGATTTATCGTCTCCACAGGGATTGTATTTTTGCTAAGTCACTAAATTTGTAAAATTATATTAACAACTTGGTAAATAAAAACACAACATAGTTGAGAAGTGGTGATTAAAATATATTAAACTAAATGCAATAATCCCTAATGCCAATTATCCTAATTATGCAAACTATATGATTGAAATAGATTTTAGTAAAATTAAACACAATTTGAAACAATTATAACATAAATAAACTAGGGAAATTACTTTAATTAAACTCAATGTATTATCAACATGCTTAATAACGTTCGGAAAAACATTCCATGGCAACTCAAACTTTCATGAGTTTGGAAAAAACATTAGCCCTTTTCGGAATCCTTTACTTAGTAAATACACATTTTATTGATCCTTATTTACTAAGGGTTTCTTAGCATTCATGTGAGGTAACAAGGACGTGTTAGGTTTGAAACAATTTAATCACACAAATCTAAAAACTATGCAGATAACAGATCTTAGTTAGAGATGTTATGCAACCTATAATTTAATCGTGTTAGGATCTAAATTGACCATGCACATTTCAATTATGCTTCCATTAGCCGTCGTCTGGTTAGGATCACTCAGCTAATTCAGGTGCATTTCAATCACGTATGAATGAAATACAGACTTGGTTTTAATTGAAAACATGATCGATTGAGGCACAAACATTATAAGCATGAATCAAATAAATATTATTTAATCAAAGCAATCATCTTAGCTTAAATAAAATTAAGCTAACATTGTTGTAAACAAGAACAAAGAACACATAGCAATCATCTTTATATTAATTTGAAGAAAAGAAAGATTAAACCCAATTCAGAGTGGCTGTCACCCAAGACTCTGACTGACGGGACTCCTTCGTTCCTTTGATTTGCTCCTTTGCTGATAGTTCTCTAAGGTGGCTGACCAAGGGTTCTTTCAGAGGCTTAATTGCTAAAATCTCTATGAAGAGATGATGCTAGGCGCGTGAATGGAAAAGGCTAAGAGAAAAAGAGAGAATGATGCTTGATGGATGCTTGAGGGATGATGAATGAAGGAATGAGAGGGTCTTATTTATAGGTGACGAGAGAGAGATAGTTTGCTAAAAATAGGAGTTTTAATCTTTTGAAGCAACTTCCATGGGTGACCGGTGCAAACGGAAAAATATATAGGATTTTTCCTATATAATTCATAAATTTCTCCTTAAAATTGTTGTTAAAATCAAGTAATTGTTTAATAAATTAATGAAATATGTGAAAAAATGAAATTAGGACATAGAAATTATTAAAATGCGATTTTATGTATTATTATATAGTTTTCATGCATAAAATGACTTATTTTATATTAATTTAAGCATATTATATTTTTAAGCTATGAAGTGGGCCATGCATGATTAAATTAAATAATAAAATATAATGTTATATTTAAATAATTCATTTTAAATAATTCATTAATAAAATTGGGTTTAATTAATAAAGTAAATTGATTAATTAAACTGGTTAAATTAATTCATTTGGTCCTCAAAACTATTTGCTATTTTTGACAGGTCTGAGAGTTTTATTCTAATTGCAAAACCGTCCAAAGTGGGGACCAAGTCAACCCAATTTTCGGATGCACATGGCTGGTTATAAACCAATTTTTGGTTTAATTATACAAGGCCCTTGAAGAGTTGAAGAAATTAGAGATTTACCTGAAGATTTGTTGGAGACCAAGTCTTAGTCCTAAGTTGTTGTGGCATTCAAATTGACCAAAAATCAAGGAAAAATCAGCCACATTTCCTTAATTCATGGCCGGCCACTCTTGGAGGAGGTTTCAAAGGATGGACACTCCCATTTTTAGTAAACTATCTCCCTTGCCTCACCTATAAATAAGAGCTCATTTCTCACTTTTTCAGGCATTCATCATCCCTCATCCCTCTCATCTCTCATCCTCTCTCTCAACTCTCTTAGCTCTCATGCCTATCATCATCCTTACATAAGAATTTTAGCAAACTAGCCTCTTAAAGAGCCCTTGGTCGGCCACCTTGGAGAGTCATCAGCAAAGGAGCAACGCAAAGAAGCGAAGGAGCCTCGTCAGTCAAAGTCTTGGGTGACAGCCACTCTGAATTGGGTTTAATCTTTATTTTCTTTAATTTAATTTAAAGATGTTTGCTATGAGTTCTTTGTTCTTGTTTACAAAAATGATAGCTTAATTTTATTTAAGCTAGGATGATTATTTTAATTAAATAATATTAATTTGATTCATGTTTATAATGTTTGTGCCTGAATCGATCATGTTTTCAATTAAAATCAAGTCTGTATTTCGTTCATACTTATTGAAATGCACCTGAATTAGCTGAGAGATCCTAACCAGACGACGGCTAATGGATGCATAATTGAAATGTGCATGCTCAATTTAGATACTAACCCGATTAAATTGTAGGTTGCATAACAACCCTAACCAGGCTCTATTATCTGCATAGTTTTTAGATTTGTGTGATTAAATTGTTTCAAACCTAACACATCCCTGTTACCTCACACGAATGCTAAGAAGCCCTTAGTAAATAAGAATCAGTAAAATGCGTATTTACTAAGTAAAGGATTTCGAAATGACCTAATTTGGTTTCCAAACTCATGAAAGATCGAGTTGCCATGGAATGTTTTCCCGAATTTTATTAAACATGGTGATAATAAATTAATTTTAATTAAAGTAATTGTCCTAGTTTATTTATGTTATAATTGTTGCAAATTGTCTTAAATTTTTCTAAAATCTATTTCATTCATATAGTCTACATATTAGGATAATTTACATTAGGGTTCATTACATCTAGTTTATACCACTTTTCAACTATATTTTGTTTTTATTTTTCAAATTGTTAATATAATTTTACAAATTAAGTGACTTAGCACAAATACAATCCCTATGGAGATTATAACTAGATACTTACTTATTACTTGATAACGACTGTGTACACTTGCACAAACCCCAGCATTACAAGTTTTTGGCACCGTTGCCAGGGATTGTCAACTATTGCCATAGTCATTTTTCATGAAATTATTTATTTTTCAATTTGATTTATTTCTAACATTACTAACTTATTCTTTTTAATTTTTGCGAATTTCTTCTTAGATGTTTATGAGCATAGATCGAATTATCAATTTACTCCCTATAGACCCTAAAGTTGAGCAAACTTTCAGACAAAGAAGACATGAACGAACAACTCAAAGACAAGTCGATATGGACCTTGGAAATCAGAGTCAAAACCAAGGCAATGAAGCTGATTATGTACGAAATCCCATCCTCATTGCCGATGATAAGGATCGATGCATCAGACAATATGTTGTGCCACTTTTCAATGAGTTAAACCCAAGAATTAAAAGGCCAGATATTGAGGCAACCCAGTTTGAATTGAAACCAGTGATGTTTCAAATGCCACAAACGGTGGGCCAATTTAGTGGTATGCCCACAGAAGATCCACTTCTCCACCTTCGATTGTTTATAGAGGTGAGTGATTCATTCAAGATAGCCGGTGTGACTGAAGATGGACTGAGGTTGAAGTTGTTTCTGTACTCATTGCAAGATCGAGCATGAGCATGCCTCAATTCATTGCCACCAAGTTCCATATCTACATGGCAAGAATTAGCAGAGAGATTTTTGGTTAAGTATTTCCCACCTAGCAAAAATGCTAAGTTGAGGAACGAGATCACAACTTTCTAGTAACTAGATGATGAATCTTTGTATGAGGCTTGGGAGCGATTCAAGGAGTTACTTCGTAAGTGTCCTCATCATGGGATTTCTCATTGTATCCAGTTGGAGACATTTTATAATGGTCTCAATGCACATACAAGATTGATGGTAGATGCTTTCGTAAATGGTGAAATTTTGTCTAAGTCTTATAATGAGGCTTATGAGATCATCGAGAGGATCACGAGTAATAACTATTAATGGCCAACAAATCGAACAGCATCAGGAAGACGAGTAGTTGGAGTTCATGAAGTTGACTCTCTCACTTCGTTATCGGCTCAGGTATCATCTATTTCCTCTATGTTAAAATAGTTAACCACTAATAGTACTAATAATTTTGCAGCTCAACCACCAAGTCCATTTGAAGTAGTTTCCTGTGTGTACTGTGGAGAAGGTCATTCTTTTGAGAATTATCCATCAAATCCAGAGTCAATGTACTATGTGGGGAACCAATATCAAAATAGGAGTGGACAAGGACCCCAATCCAACTTCTACAATCCTTCATGGCATAATCATCCTAACTTTTCTTGGAGCAACTAAGGAAATAGACCGAACAATAACTTATTATAGCAAAAACCCAACCAATCTCAAGGGTTTAATCAACAAGCTCTAAAACCACCTCAAGCTGAGGCATCAAACAATTTGGAGAACTTGTTGAAAGCGTACAAGGCAAAGAATGACGCTTTGATCTAAAGCCAAGCAGCAACACTGAAAATTTTGGAAAACCAAATGGGTCAGTTGGCTACGGAGCTTTGTAATAGACCGCAAGGAACCTTTCCGAGCGATACTGAGAATCCAAGAAATTTGGGTAAAGAACGTATCAAGGCAGTGACATTGCAAAGTAGAAAGACTCTGGAACCCCGATTGATTGATGTTGATGATAAGCATGTTGAAAAGTAGGAAAGTGAACCAACTGTTGAAGTTTCTACACCAAAGGAATCAGAATCTGCAAAGTCTGACAAGGTAAACCTTGACCTAGTGAATTTAGATATTTTAACATCATCTTTGGATGCAGATTTACCTACTCAGAAAATTTGTCCGGTTCAACCAAAAGTTCTATCACCTCCATATCTGCAAAGATTGTAGCAACACAAGCAGAAACATGAGGTACAATTCAAGAAGTTTTTGGATGTTCTGAAGCAGTTACACATCAATATTCCGTTGGTGAAGGCTTTAGAACAAATGTCAAATTATGTGAACTTTATGAAGGATATACTGTCCAAGAAAAAATGGCTGAGTAAGTATGAGACTTGCTTTGACAAATGAGTGCAATGCATTCCTACAAAACAAACTGCCACCAAAATTGAAAGACCCAGGAAATTTTACTATACCCTGTAACATTGGTGAATCTTATTGTGGTAAAGCTTTGTATGACTTAGGAGCGAGTATCAACTTGATGCCTAAGTCTATTTTCAAGATGTTAGGAATAGGTGAAGTAAGACCTACAACTGTGACGCTTCAGCTAGCGGATCGATCTTTAGCATCCCGAAGGAAAGATCGAGGATGTTTTGGTAAGAGTTGATAAATTTATTTTTCCTGTTGATTTTATTATTTTAGATTTTGAAGCAGACAAGGAAGTGTTGATCATCCTTGGAAGACCTTTCTTAGCCATGGGAAGAACGTTAATTGATGTGCAGAAAGGTGAACTCACCATGCGAGTTCAAGATGATCAAGTAATTTTAACATTCTTAAAGCGATGAAATTTCCCGATCCAGCAGAGGAGTGTTCAGTTATGGAAGAGATAGAAACCTTGGTTTCTATAGAAAGTAATTTTGAGGAAGATCCATTGGAGAAAGCCTTAGAGTTTGACCCTTTGGAGGATAAAGGTGAAGAAAACATGGCTTTGATGGAAGACAATCCGAGAAATTATATTCAATCCACATGGTTTGAACCGTTGGAGTTGGAAGTCAGAGAATTTATGCAACCCAAGTTGTCAATCGAAGAACCACCTAAACTCGAACTAAAAGTACTTTCTTCCCATTTGAAATACGTGTATTTAGGTGATTGTTCTACTTTGTCTGTGATTATTTCAGCAGAATTGACAAAAGATCAAGAGGAGCAACTAATTGTTGTTCTAAAGAAATTTAAGAAAGAAATTGGTTGGACCATAGCTAACATTCGAGGTATAAGCCCTTCTTTTTGCATGCATAAAATCATTTTAGAAGAAGGTGAAAGAGCTCGGATTGATTGGCAAAGGAGGTTCAATCCTATTATGAAAGAAGTTGTGAGAAAGGAAGTGATTAAATGGTTAGATGCAGGAATCATCTATCCTATTTCAGATAGTTCGTGGGTAAGTCCAGTGCAGTGTGTGTCGAAGAAAGGTGGAATCATGATTGTTAAAAATGAGCATAACAAGTTAATTCCAACGAGAACTATTACCGGTTGGAGAATCTGTATTGATTACAAAAAGTTGAACAAGCCACTCGGAAGGACCATTTTTCGTTGTCTTTTATGGATCAGATGTTAGATTGACTGGCAGATAATGAATTCTATTGTTTTTTAGATGGCTATTCGGGATATAACCAAATAGTTGTAGCCCTAGAGGACCAACATAAAATAACCTTTACTTGTTCGTATGGTACGTTTGCTTTTACGCGAATGCCTTTTGGTTTATGCAATGCACCTGTAACTTTTAAATGATGTATGATGGCAATATTTACAGATATGGTCGAAAATTTTGTCGAGGTTTTTATGGATGATTTTTCTATTTTTGGTAACACTTATGATATCTGTTTGAGTAATTTGGCTAAGGTACTGAAGAGATGCGAAGAGATGAATCTTGTCTTTAATTTGGAAAAATGTCATTTTATGGTCAATAAAGGAATTGTCTTAGGTCATAAGATCTCAAAGAAAGGAATTTCCCAGATGAGCACTTATTTGAGGTAAGCCAAATTCATGAAATACCTTGGTTTGCTAATTTTGCCAATAATCTTACATGTGGAATAATTCCTCGAGAAATGACATACCAACAAAGGAATAAATTCCTTCATGATAGTTGGTATTATTTTTAGGAGGATCCATTTTTGTTTAAACAGTGTGCAGATAATATAACTCGAAAGTGTGTAGTTGAAAGTGAGATTGCTGAGATCTTATATCATTGCCATTCATCTCCAAGTGGGGGACACTTTGGTGGTTCACGTACTGCAGCAAAGATTTTGCAAGTAGGTTTCTTTTGGCCTACACTATTTAAAGATGCTTACGCTTATGTGAAGAACTGTGAAGAACTGTGATAAGTGCCAAAGAATCGAAAATATATCAAGGAGGAATGAGATGCCCTTGACAAACATTTTGGAGATTGAATTGTTTGACATATGGGGCATTAACTTCTTAGGCCCATTTCCTTCTTCATATGGGAACGAATACATCTTAGTTGCAGTGGACTATGTATCCAAGTGGGTTGAAGCTGAAGCATACCGTACAAATGATGCTAAGGTAGTCATGCGATTCCTACATAAGCATGTGTTTACACGATTTGGGACACCAAGAGCTATTATTAATGATGAAGGTTCTCACTTTGTGAACAAATGGCTTAAGTGGTTGCTTGACAAATATGATGTGAAGCACAAGATTGCTACTGCCTATCACCCCCAATCTAATGGACAATTTGAAAGAGTGAACCGTGAAATTAAAGGTATCCTTGAAAAGGTAGTATGCCCTAATAGAAAAGATTGGTCTCGAAGGCTCGATAATGCATTATGGGCCTATCGAACAACATTCAAGACTCCGTTAGGAATGACTCCTTATCGGTTAGTCTTTGGAAAGGCATGTCATTTATTGAAGAGAATATTTAAAACCAGTAGCAAAGGTATGGTTTTATTTTGTTTGCTATAGTTTTATACCTATCTCACATAGTTCCACCATCTCGATGGAACAAATGCTTTTGTTATATGCAATTTTGACAGAAAAGTCCATTAATGTTGGGAAAATTATCCTCAAGGAGATTCATGATTGTATTAAAAAGAAAACAGGAAGTGCTTATTTCCCATCATTAATCACTTCACTTTGCTTAAAGGCCCGTCTTAAAACACAAGCAAATCTTAAGGGCAGTATGTCCAAGGGTGCATCACAAGTCATGATCTTGAAAGGTTAGTAGAGAGAGTGCATGGACTGAACCAAGGTGAGCAAGAGGAACCAACTGAGCCAGAAACCGAAGAGTCAACAAATAAAACTGAAACTGAAGTTGATTCAATTACAGACACTGAAGAAGAAGAATCTGATAATGAACCAAATAGTCTTTAACCAGCTGAAGGAACTAAAAATTCTGAACCAAGGGTTGAGCTAGAAGAAGAACCAGTCAAGCTAAGTGTTGAACCAGAATTTAGAACTCCATTTCCAACTCTTACAAGTACTTCAAAGAAATCAAAGTTGTCAATTTTGATGGATAACTGCAAGTTCATGCACAATTAACAGCAAACTTACTGAAAATATGCAAAAATTAGGGATGATTCAATTCGAAATAATTTTAAGAATATCTCTAACACTTTTTTTCCTGAGTTCCGAAATGCTATCTTTGAGACATGGATGGAAGATACTAACGATGCAAGCGGAGATGGAACTAAAGAAGACAAGGGGAATGAGTCAGAAAAATAAAATGGGGCATTCTTGTCTTGTTATATATTTAATTATTTTTTAGTTCTTTAGGAATTTATTTCTTTAGTAATTAGGATTTAATTTTTGTAAAATAAAACATAGCAAGCATGAATAAATACTTCTTTAGAAAGAAAAAGGCTAAGTGATGTGGCAATGGGAATGAACATGTCTAGGATTGGGTTATTAGGAAAGACTTGGTATTTAAGCAGTCTTAATGACTCACCTCTCTTTCTTTACAACCCAACCTGGTGTTCAGTTTTCATTCATTACTTTTTTCTTGCAATGAGGACATTGCTTCTTTTTAAAGGGGGTAAGGCAAATAAATTGCTCAAATTTTAAAATTTTCAAGTATGTTTAAATCATTTCTTTCATAAGTATGTTGTAATAAATGAATGTTTAGAGAAATTATTTTTAATAAGATAGCTTGTATGCAAGTATGAATGATGATTTTATCTGAGTAATTGTATGTTATCATGAAAAATGGAATGTTTTTATGATCTTAGTTTTAGGTAATGTTTGCCAAGAAAACTTAGTTTCTCTTGAGATCAAACATGCATAAAGGTTTATATCTTTAGAATTGACTTAGTAACTTTCTTAAGGCGAAATCCTAGGGGACATAAAAATCTAAAATGGTATAGGCACCATTTTTCTTTGAATCGTTTGAGCCTTTTCAAACCCACCTTATGATATTAGACCCTTGAAACTACAATTTTGAGCTTTAAGGCCTATTTTTGAAATGAACCTACATTATAGCCGGTTACCATCTTTTTAAAACTATCCTAATTTTGTGCACCTATTTTAACTTAAGTGTCTTGGGAATCAACATTTGAGGAAATTTTCATAAAGATGTATGTGCTCATGCTATAAAAAAAATAATCACAAAGACAAAGAAAAGGCGAAGAAAAGTTTGTCTAGTCTTCAAAAAGGAAAAATGTATGAGCTTGAGTTCAAAATAATTTTGGGGGTGTTCCAAAGGTTCACTTGAAGAAAAAGTTTGAATTGCGAGAAATCCAGGACAAGTTAAAGGTTAAGATTTTTGAAATCGAAACGTCTCATCTCTTAAAATCCCTACCTTTAACCAAGCCTCATTACAACCTTATAAAAGACCTATTGATTTCATGATTATGTCACTTACATTAGTGGAGAGGAAGTATTAAGTTCAACATTTTAAGATCATAAATAAGACTTATGATTGTTTGTTTGATTGATGAGAAATTGTGTTGAATGAAGAATATTATCTATGGTTGTGACATACATGCAAACTATGATTCATGTTGGCATATCTTGAAACTTAGAATAAAATTATCAAAATGTTTGTATATGAGTTACTTGTTAATAAAGATCTATGAGCATGAATTTGTTAATGCATGATTATGAGACGAAGATTGATGCTACTTACACTCTTAGCAAAATTTGCCTTAGCAAGACCTTGTGCTGTGCATGAACATTACTCGGGATGAGCAATGATAAAAGTTTAGGGGTGTGTAAACGGAAAAATAATAATTCATCACCTTTCTACTTAAAATTGTTGTTAAAACCAAGTAATTGTTTAATAAATTAATGAAATATGTGAAGATATGAAATTAGGACATAAAATTATTAAAATGTGATTTTATGTTTTATTATATAGTTTTCATACATAAAATGGCTTATTTTATATTAAATTAAGCATATTATATTTTTAAGCTATGAAGTGGGCCATGCATGATTAAATTAAATAATAAAATATAATGTTATATTTAAATAATTCATTTTAAATATTACATTAATAAAATTGGGTTTAATTAATTAAATAAATTGATTAATTAAACTGGTTAAATTAATTCATTTGGTCCTCAAAACTATCTACTATTTTTGACAGGTCTGAGAGTTTTCTTCTAACTGCAAAACCATCCAAAGTGGGGACCAAGGCAACCCAATTTTCGGCTACACATGGCTGATTATAAACCAATTTTTGGTTTAATTATACAAGGCCCTTGAAGAGTTGAAGAAATTAGAGATTTACCTGAAGATTTGTTGGAGACTGAGTCTTAGTCCTGAGTTGTTGTGGCATTCAAATTAACCAAAAATCAAGGAAAAATCAGCCACATTTCCTCAATTCATGGCCGACCACTCTTGGAGGAGGTTTCAAAGGATGAACACTCCCATTTTTAGCAAACTATCCCACTTGCCTCACCTATAAATAAGAGCTCATTTCTCACTTTTTCAGGCATCTCTCATCCCTCATCCCTCTCATCTCCATCCTCTCTCTCAACTCTCTTAGCTCTCACACCTATCATCGTCCTTGCATAAGGATTTTAGCAAATTAGCCTCTTAAAGAGCCCTTGGTCGGCCACCTTGGAGAGCCATCAGCAAAGGAGCAACGCAAAGAAATGAAGGAGCCTCGTCAGTCAGAGTCTTGGGTGACAGCCACTCTGAATTGGGTTTAATCTTTCTTTGCTTTAATTTAATTTAAAGATGTTTGCTATGAGTTCTTTGTTCTTGTTTACAACAATGATAGCTTAATTTTATTTAAGCTAGGATGATTATTTTAATTAAATAATATTAATTTGATTCATGCTTATAATGTTTGTGCCTCAATCGATCATGTTTTCAATTAAAATCAAGTCTGTATTTCGTTCATACGTGACTGAAATGCACCTGAATTAGCTGAGAGATCCTAACCAGACAACGGCTAATGGATGCATAATTGAAATGTGCATGCTCAATTTAGACCTTAACCCGATTAAATTGTAGGCTGCATAACAACCCTAACCAGGCTTTGTTATCTGCATAGTTTTTAGATTTGTGTGATTAAATTGTTTCAAACCTATCATGCCCCTGTTACCTCAAACGAATGCTAAGAAACCCTTAGTAAATAAGGATCAGTAAAATGCGTATTTACTAATCAAAGGATTCCGAAAGGACCTAATTTGGTTTCCAAACTCATGAAAGATCGAGTTGTCATGGATTGTTTTTCCGAATATTATTAAGCATGATGATAATAAATTAAGTTTAATTAAAGTAATTGTCCTAGTTTATTTATGTTATAATTGATACAAATTGTGTTAAATTTTGCTAAAATCTATTTCATTCATATAGTCCGCATATTAGGATAATTTACATTAGGGATCATTGCATCTAGTTTATACCACTTCTCAACTATATTTTGTTTTATTTTTCAAATTGTTAATATAATTTTACAAATTAAGTGACTTAGCACAAATAGAATCCCTATGGAGATGATAACTTGATACTTACTTATTACTTGATAATGGTTGTGTACACTTGCACAAACCCCAGCGTTACAGCCGGCCATAATTTTAGTAAGCTGAGCTGATTTTTCCTTGATTTTGGTCAATTTGAGCGCCACAACAACTCAGGACTGAGACTCTGTCAAGTGCATATCTTCAGGTAAAATCTCTAATTTCTCCAACTCTTTGGTAGCTGTCGTTTACGACTACAGAATTAAATCCGCTATTCAACCTACATTAACTGGTAATATAGGGTAAATAGAGAATCGTCCCATGAAGAAGCTTGCGTTAAATCTATTTGAAGAGAGTTGTGATTAAGGAAATGTAAAATGCATGCGAGAAAGAAAAAAATGGGGGTTTATGTTTCTACGTTTGCTAAAAATAATCTAAGGTAGCGAATAAGTTTTAGTTCAAATTGTGAATGCTGAAAAATTATCAAATTAAAGAGAAAGAATGCTTAGTTATCGACGCCTAATCCACCAAGCACAAGTCCTTTGTGACTTTAAATTATTTTAACAAACTAAATCAGCAGCAAGGCTGAAAAATCACTTACAAAGCGACTTCCTATCTCTAGTAAATTTTATTTAATTAGAAAACATTCCTAATTGAGAATCTACCTTTAATTATCTCTTCGTTTACTAATTAAAGGTGCATTAGTATTTTAGAGACTTCACCTTGCATTAATCAAAGAAAAAATCCTCCAGCGGCTTCTAAAATTAAATCCGTAGTTGCTTTAATTAGCTGCAGACCAATTAATCATCACCAACTCTAAGTCTAATTAAGAAATTCGATCACTCAAGTTGCACTTAGATGATTGTGAGAAAATTCCTAAATTAAATAGGTGATCAATCTAATTGATTTAGAAAAATTCCTTAAACGATAAAAACAAGCAATTCAAGAATGCCAATTTGAATTTAAAACAAAATAAATTTTCAGATTCCTTGTGCTAGGTTTCATAAGTGCCTAACTAAGCGTAAGTAATTTAGCCACTCATAGCAGGTAAAACAAGGCAAGAATCAATTGTAAACAACATGAAGTACGAACTGAATCTTGGAAGAGAAAACTTCTCAAATCGTCGAGCTTCCCTCCTCTCTACTAGCTAAAATTTTGGGCTGCTACTCCAACTGCTTGATCGGCTTTCGCTGGTCCAATGAGAGATTTTGCTTGCTCGAGTTCCATGCCCTTCTGCTCTGTTCTTCTCTGTTTTTTTTACGCCTTTTTCAGGTGTTGGTCACCTCTATTTATGGAATAATAATAACCTCCAACAATTCAAAACAAAATTTGATCTTATCCCCCTTGATCCTAGCTGAACCCGTCGCATAAAAATAGCTCCAGCCTACTAGAGTTTTACTTTAATTAAACTTCTCAAGGCTAATTTGATTCCCTTGATTCGATTAGAGTCGGCCACCGCTAGCAAGAAGGAAATTTGTAGAATTAATAATAATTCCCTTGCCGACCGGTTGTACATTCGGCCTGCTGCTCTTCTATTGGACCGAATTTTCTTCTTTTGTCCCAATGTCAATTTAATTTCTTCAAAACTAGCATATGATCATCTTCATCCAGTAGCTTTATTCATGCAAATTAAATTCTAAATTGACCCCATACGGACATCCAAATGTCTCTGACCTGCGAATGGCTTAAAATTTAACATTAAATTATTGAATTAGAGCAAAAATACATTATTACGGCATGGAATGTACTTGATGTAATTTAGACTAATTTAAAATTCAATTGCTCAAAGATTAATCAATAATTTAAATAATTTACTTGAATAAATCAAGCTAAAAATTTAACTTAACACTCTTCAAGGACCTTGTGCAATTAAACCAAAAAGTGGTTTATGGACAGCCATGTGCAGCCGAATTTTGGGTTGACTTGGTCTCCAATTTGGACGATTTTATAATCCAGCAAAGCTATCAAACCTGTCCAAAATAAATCAACAAGTTAGAGGACCAAATAATTAAATTTATTCAATTTAATTAATTAATTAATTAAAACCCAAATTATTAATGAAATATTTTAAAATGAATTATTAAATATAATTTTATATTTTATTATTTAATTTAATCATACATGGCCCACTTTATGTCTTAAAAAATATAATATATTCAAATTAATATAAAATAAGCCATTTATTGCATGAAAACTATATAATAAAGCATAAAATCATATTTTAATAATTTCTATGTCCTAATTTCATATTTTCACATATTTCATTAATTTATTAAAGAATTACTTAGTTTTAACAACAGGTTTAAGCAAAAAGGTGATAAACAACAGGTACAAATGTTGATTTTGGAGTACATGAATAAGCATTTCATAGTTACACATACTCTCAGCATGTTTACTCTCGGCATGAATAAGCATTTCATAGTTCAGTATATTACAAAGCATACAAGCATTAAGGGTCCTAAATGTAAGAATCCATCAATAAATTATACAAGTAATTTGATTATCCTGGCAGAATACAAATGGTTGTAAAAGAAATTATTTAGTATGATTTCAAATCATAAATAAGTCTACCTAGATCACATGGGGATTTTCGACTTGTAACGTTCTGAGGCTTGGGACAGGTATGAAATTCAAAAATAGTAAGCATCAAATAGTTTCAAGCACGAAAATAGTTTGACACATCATATTGTCCCCTATTCTCCCCCTTAATGACCCTTTCTCGCTCACCGCCTTATTTCTCCTTCTCTCACCTTCCTTATTTCTCCTTGTAGGAAATCTTAGCATCATATAGTAACTATGCTAGCTCACGAGTTTTTGTCCATTAATGAACGAGTTTTTTTCTACTATTTTGATTTTTTGACTTTTCTTTCTTTTTTATAGTACCTCATTCAAAAATGATTTTATCTTTCACGTACTTTTTCTACTTGTTTAATTTCCTTTTTGAATTCTTTTCTTCTTTTTGAACTTTTAGGCTAACCTATAATCACTATATGATCTGTTGTAATTCGGTGTAGCAGATTAAATTAGTTTTCGCACTTTAGGAGGTTAAAATTAAGCATTATTATTAGGATTTAATTATGTTTTAGTAAGTTTTTATTAAATCCAATAAAATGTGCAAATTGAGTCTTTTAATGACCTTAGGAGCCGAATGAGGCCTAAAGCTGAGCAAACAAAATTTATAAGTGTGCAGGAGACCATTAGAAGACATATTAAACGGATATTGGTTTGTATGTTGCAACATGGAATGCTCAATGTCGCAGCCTAGAGAGCAGAATGGAGAAATCATGAAACTACCTTCGATGTCGTTACACAGCCTAATGGTTTGGCGACATATCCCTGTAGATATCCCAAGAGGAGTATACTAACTCCTATGTCACGACACAAGTCCTGGTGTGTCTCGACATTAACTTTTTGGTCCAAACAATCAAACTTAAAGCTCGGGAACGTTAGCTAACCTAGGTTTAAGGATGAAGACCACATAAGATCTGTAAATAGGCTCCTTTATCACATGTAAAAGACACAAATTACTTAACTTAGTTTTCTGCTTTTAATTTCAATTTATTTTTTCTTCTTTTCTAGGTTTTAGAATTATTTTCAAGTTGTTCTTGTTTATATTGAAAGATCTAATTTGTGGAGACAATCAAACTCTATGGATTTGATTTATTCTTAATACAAATTAAGGGTTTTATTATACTCCACACTTTAATTTATTTATCATGTTTTCTCTATACATCAATTCCATATTGTTTATGAAAAGCATGAGGAACTAATTCTTCTGTGGGGGATTAGTGAGTGGAGGTATGATCCATTAATTGCTTTGTAGGGTTACTGAATGGATCATCTGTTTAGGAGATGAAGAACTTATAACCCTAAGCCTGACAACTCTAGGAAGTAATCAAGGTGGGAATTAACCCAAAATTGGTATGGCCTATCCATAAACACCTTCACCACAAATCAATCTGGACTTTGAGGTCAGAAGATAAGTAGTTCTTACTGACTCATTATTTGAGTGGAAGATCGAAAGATCCTGCGAAGATAGCGACTAGTTGATTGACGATGAACCCAAAGTGATAGCTAATGGGAAATAGCAAAGCGAGCTAATCACCCATAATTAGATTTGATTTATCCTATTCTTTGATCTCTTGAATTTTATTTCTTTCTGTTATTCTATTTTGTTATTATAAAAAAATCTTAAAAACTCTCCTTTATTTTACCATCATACTATTATTCAATTATAGTACTAATTAGATCCTTCGGTGTTTGAAGCGTAGATCTACTTTAAGACATAGTTTCATTCAATGGTTTTTTTTTTATAAAAATGCATGTTGACAAACTCTAAAAATAGATGAATGTACAACATGTTCATTAAATTAATCTAATTCTAACAAGGTTAGGTTAATGAGATTGAAATTGAATGATATGAGCAAGTGTTCGACCGAATACTTGTAGCAACCTCTAGACATAGAGCATCCTTCATATGGAAAGAAAAAATAATAATGCAAGGTACCGTGCTAAAGGCCTATAGACATATATCGCTTAAGGCAAGGTAACTTGAGGTCTTGTTCTCGAAAAAAGCATACCATTTTAGAACTCTTCTGAGCAGTAAATTGAGTATGGTTTTGCCGAGGCATTATTGTCAGTAAGGGTAGATTCTTAGGATCTGACCTTCCAAATCAACATTTTAGACCATCTATCCTTGGTCATTGTGTCTTTTCCATAGCATTCTTAGTTGTTTACTTGTTCGTTTGCGTATTATTCACATAATTATTCTCAAATTTGCCATTGCATTCTTATTCTTATCTGGTCATATCATTTTCCACTATTGCACACATCATTATTCCTTCAAATTACCATTGTATTATTATCATTATTATTGCCATATTCATTATCATAACTAAACCATTTTATACCTAACTGATCCCTGTGGAGACGATCCCACTTATCACTTTATTACCTGATTCAACGTGTATACTTGCACGATTCACATATCATTTCACATGACACAAGTTCTTTGTGTCGTTGTCAAAGATTGGAAATTGATGAAATTTGGTTTTGTTATTTTATTTTGTTTTCTTAGTTTTAGCTAACTTAGATGTATTTAATTTTGATAGGATTTTCATCAATGCATGTGAAGAGGCATTCTTGCTAACTAAGAGTATCCTGTTGACCCAAAGATTGAAAGAACTTTGCGAAGGGGAAGAAGGTAGTTATGTAATATGGCTAGGGAAGGGAATGATTTTGGCCTGAATGATCCTGGTCTCATTGATGATCCAATTGGTCAGGATGTTAACCCTCCTCTTCATCATGTGATAAATGATTGAGATAGACCAATTCGAGAACATGTTGTTCCAATGTTGGATAATTTGAGTCCAAGAATAGTAAGACCACGCATATAAGCTTAGCAATTCAAGTTGAAACCGGTAATGTTTCAAATGTTGCAAACAGTGGGATAATTTGATGGATTACCCACTGAAGATCCAAGACTGCATCTAAGACTTTTTCTAGAAGTCTGTGACTCGTTTAGACAACAGGGTGTTCCTGTAAATGCTTTGCGGCTTAAATTGTTCCCATATTCCTTGAGAGATCATACAAGAGAATGGGTGAATGCTCTGCCATCGGGAACATGGCATCATGGAATGATTATTGCCAGAGATTTTTTCTACGATATAACCCACCAAATATGAATGCCAAGTTTAGAAATGTCATCACATCTTTTCAGCAATCGGAGGATGAAACTCTATATGAAGCATGAGAACGATTCAAAGAATTACTTCAGAAATGTCTGATGCATGGATTGCAGCACTAGACGTAGATGGAGATATTTTGTAATGGGTTGAATGGGCATACAAGGATGGTAGTTGATGCTTCTGCCAATGGTACCTTGTTGGATAAATCTTATAATGAAGCATATGAGATTTTGGAAAAGATTGCCATCGTCTTCTTCTTTCTGTCTCTACACAACCGTTACCCTCTTTTTTTTTCTCTTTTTTTTCTATCGCCCCCTCTAAGGTTTGCTTTTTTGGCTTTTATAATCATTTTCCCTACGGAAAATCCAACAGCCCATGATTTTCTTCCCTCTTTTTCAAGTAGATATATCTGATACAAGTTCAACAAGGCTTAAAACGGGTACGCTTTGAGTGCTGACTAGGCATCGTCCCGCTTTGCCACAGCATTCATGTTGACAAACTGTTCAACCCTTTGCCCCGGCAAACCTCCACTCCTTTACTTTTTGTTCCTCATCCTGCACCTGTCAATCCACCACCACACACAACCCTTCCACAAGCAATTAAAAATAATTAACATTTAAGTACAACCCAAGCTCCTAATGTAATGTCAAAACTAGAAAAATACTAACTAAAATGCAACTAAATGTACCTAAGTACAACTAATTAGCTAGATCTAAAGCCATGAAATATGAATCTTTTCAAGAGTTATCACATGTTCCTAACCAATCACTTGTATTTCTAGAAACTCAAGCACACAATTGACAAAAAAAATCAACGAAAAGCATAAAAATTTAAAACAAATTTTCTACGTTACCCCCCACACTTTAGACCACACATTTTCCTCAATGTATAGCCCCTATAAAGATAAGGAAAGAAGTTACCTAGTTGGTCGTGATAGCTCCATAGGCTATTGGTAGGTGCCTCCTCCTTTGATTGTTGAAAGTTCACATTGTTTGTGTTTCTGCCATGTTGGGATTTTGTACAAAAATTCATAAATATATCAATTGAATTCTAGTAATTTATAAAACATAACTATTTACAAAATCTAAAGAATTAACTTAACTTTCCTAATAGAGTTTAAACCTAAAGAAATAAATCCTATTAAATTATATATCATTTTAATGTATTATTCATCTTCCTCTTGGAGTCCTCTTTTTCTCCTCTCCTCCTTTTGTTTCCTCTGTAGAATTATGTATTGCTTATAGACATAATCTCCTAGCAATTTCTTTAGGGGGTTCATCTCTTTGTCCTGTTGCTCCATAGGCACTACTGCTCTTTTACATAATTCTATGATTAGATGAGGAAAGAATGTTCCTTTTTCTGATTTCGTGCACATTCAATCATATTACGATTTATCTATGTACCAATGCATACTTGTTTCTTTTGCAAGATGACATAAACTAGAATAGCTTAAATTGGGCTAATAAAAAAAAAGATCAATTGTAGGCCAAATCCTTGACCACAAAAATTTCATCCATATTTTTGCTTTTGGAGTCATCAATTGGTTGAATGTCTCAAGTATTGTTGTTCCTGATTGATATGTCCAAACTTCTTTTCCCTCTATTAAAAATCCCAAAGTATCTTCCATATCTACGTTCTTGAATTCTTTGAGATCTGCTTTATACAAGTAATCATGATAATAATATGGAGCATCATAAAATTGACTAAAACTTCTTTCAGTTACCAAGACATTAATTCCTCTGAATTTAACAAAGGTTCGCATTGCATAGAAGGGTCCTATTGCTTCTCTTTCTTTTAGCACAAGATAAAATTCCTGTACCATGGGTATTACTGTAGGTTCTTCAGGTGGTAAACAAAAGTTATTCCACTCTCTTTCTATTGCAATCTCCCACATGCCTTTAAAATTTCTCATTAATAGATCAAAACCTTGTTCTTGGATGAATGTATAAGGTTGGAGTTGCTATAGATATTCGTCTATGCAGCTTTCCTGGAATTCAACAAATGAAGATGTTATAGAAGAATTTTTTTTCAAACCTGAATGGGTTGTAATGGCTCTTCTTTTACTTGTCACATTCTTGAATAGTGGCAAAAAAATCTTGTTTTCTCCACAATGATGTGTAGGTAATTGATCAGTCATAAATCGATGTAGCAGATTCAACTAGTTTTCACATTTAAGGAGCTCGAATATAAGCATTTTCGTTATATTTTAGTTAAGTTTCTTTAGCTTTACTTACCTTCAATAAAATGTGCAAATTAAGTCTTTTATTGACCCTAAGGGCTGAAAGAGCCTAAGGGAGAGCTAACGTACATTGCGAGTGTGCAGGAGACCATTAAACTACATTTTAGACTAATACTGGATGCTATGTCACAAAATAGGAGGCCAGATGTCGCAACATAGAGAGCAGAATGGAGAGAGTACGAAATTGCCTTCGATGTCACGACACAGGTTGAGGGTGTCGCGACATACCCCTAAAGACATCTCAAGGAGGTGTATACTACCACCTCTGTCGTGACACAGGTCTTGGTGTGTCGCGACATCGACTCTAGGATGGAAAATAAACATAAAGTAAAGGGGTTTAGGTCTAGACAATCGAACTTAAAGCTTGAGAATGTCAACTAACCTAGGGTTAAAGGATAATAGCCACCTGAAGGCTATAAATAGGCTTCTTTGGCACATGTTATAGACAACATTCCATTAGCCTAGATTCTTCCTTTAGATTTAGTTTTGTTTTCTTACTTTCTTAGGTTTTTTAGAGTTTAGTTTATTTTTCTTTGTTTTATTTCAAGAGATCTGAAACGTGAAGGAGATTAACTTTTGTGGATTCGCATTTATTATCAATATCAATCAAGCTTTTCTTAACCTTTCTACTTCAATTATTTCATTATGATTAATTCTTTCATCTATTCCATGTTGTTTATGAAAGCCATGAGGAAATAATCCATCTGAAGGGGATTAACGATCGGAGGTATGATCTATTAACTATTTTGTAGGGTTACTCAACGAATCAACTGTTTGGGAAAGGAAGAACATGAAACAAATCATGGGCCTGAAAACCTCAGGACGTCATCAAGGTGGGAATTAACTCAAAAATGGTATTGTCCATTCGTGAACACCTTCACCCCAAGCCAGTGTGGACTGTGAGGTCAGAAGATAAGTAATTCTTACTGACTCGTTATGTTAGTAGAAGATCGGAAGATCCTGCTAGGGTAGTGACTAGTTGATTGACAAGGAACCTGAAGCAATAGTTGCTGGGGATTAACGAAGCGAACTAATCACCCATAATCGAAATTTGATTTACTCTACTCTTCTATCTCTTGAGTTTTAATTATTTTATGTTATTTTAGTATTATTATAAAATCCATAAAAAAACTTTTTTATTCTTTCGTACTATAATTTATTTAAAGTACTAATTAGATCTTTTAGTGTCTAGGTTAGAATTGATCTAGTGCTCACCTCTCTTATGTATGATCCTCGGAGTATTCACATACTTCGTTGTAAAACTATACAACTGGATCCATATACTTGCGGATACTGATTTGTCATTCTATATTTTATTATAGTATTCACACTTTGGATGTTAGTACGCTCATAGGCGGTTAACTGCTCACACAAGCTGACAAGAATCTAAAAAAAATGCTAGATTCTAGCCATTGTTATGGTATCCACCACCGATACATAGGCCATGTGTCCCCTTTATGCAGATTTTTCCTTCCTTTTTAAATTGATTCATTTTAATCTGGATTAATTACCTACCTAGTTTTTACCTTTTGTAAGATTGATATTAATTCAAAATTGATTAAATTACATGCTAATTTGATTAATTATGAATTGTTGATAATTATTTGAGATTTTAAATTCTAATGTTAAGTGTTTCTATTTGCGTGTAGTGCCTTATTACTCGGGTTCGGCGATCGGACCGGGTAATGGATGTTACAGCCTATAAATACAACCCCTATTCCATGAAAAATTCTCTCATCGATATTATGTTTTTAAGTCTCTGTTCTGAACCAAGTTTGTAGCAACCAAGGTAAGCCTTTGTCCTGTTAGGGTTGATTGTGTAGAAAGCTAGGCTCGCTTGTATGTGTGAATTTCGTAAGTTTTGTCTGTTTAAGTAATATATGTGTTTATGTATGTTGCGAACTAGTCAGACCATTTACCAGTAAGGATAAAGGCAAAGAAAAACACATTTAAATTCTCAAGCTTTATCAGTGAGTGGTTAAGAATTATCATAAGTGTGCTAGCTATCATGTTTTTCCCTATGAATGCTCAGGGTTCGTAACGTGTGTGCGAATTGTTACGTTTTCCAAAAACCTTGTTTTTAAACTAAGTTCTAATGGTAAGATTTTTCTACAAAACCTTATTTTTAAAGTTCTAATACTCTGTTTTCAAAATATGTTTTCAAGTTATGTTTTTAAGCTATGTTTTAAAGATATGTTTCACGCATGCTCCTATGCCAGCCTCTGTTTTCAAGCATGTACTGAAAGTACAATTTTATAAGCTATGTTTTTGCGAGCTCTTTGATGCAAGCTCTATGTGATAAGTTTCTGCGCAAGCTCTTTTGTGAGCCCTTATGTTGGACATATTGGTATACCAAAGGATTGTGACTACTCACATATAAGTTTTGTGATTTTTGGCGTTGATGTAACAACCCGTTTTTCAGTGGTGTTGGAAATAGTGGTTTTGGAACCACAAATTCAACGAGTAAATTCATAAATTTTATTATTTAATATTTACGAGTCAAATATGGTTTTAAAAAGATTTTTGATGTGATAATTTATGCTATTTGAATAATTAATTAAGTTCAAGTGGTAAGACCCTAAACTCAAGTAGTTTTAGAAAATGAGGTATTGGGACTTCGATTCTATAAACCGAGCCATAAATATTTTTATAAATATTTACGAAGTGTTATTAAGGTTGTATTAAAGTTTCATTAAGAAATTTTAATGTCTCGATAGCTAATTAAAGAAAAATGACTAAGTTGTAAAAGATGTAAAACATAGTAATTATTACATTTAGATGATTAAATAGCTTCTTAAATAAATAAGGAAGGACCTATGTGATAATTTAGCCTTAATTAATAAGGTTGACTGACAACTTGAATGAAAATGATAAAATAAAATATGTTTAATGGCAAATTTTTAAATATGTAGAAATGTAACTTAAAACATAATGAAATTCATCAACAGTTTTCTTCATTCTTCATCTTGGATGGTCGAAACCTCCATTTTCAAAAGCTTGAAGTTTCGACAGCTTTAGGTGGACGCATGTAAGCCATTTTCACCCGTTTTTAATAATTTTTATATTTTTAAGATCGTTGCAACTAGGTCTAACTAGTCCGTACCTACGATTTTGAAATTGTTAAAGATATTGAATGTTTCCATTGATGAATCTATATAATTTTATTTATTAAATGATGAATTTGAAATGTTGGTTGATATTTAAAAGCATTTTGTTAAGTAATTTTGATGAATTTTTTGATTAGGGACTAAATTATTGAAATAGTAAAAATACAAGGATTTGATGTAAAATTGTTGCAAAAATGGGCTGTATTGGATGCCATGAATATTTGGTTGGCATGGGTTTGCATTAAAAATGATTAATTTGCATGTTTTAGGCTCAGTGACTAAATTGAATAAAAATGAAAAGTTGAGGATAATTTTGTAAAAATGTTAAAAATGACTAAATTGCATAAAATAATTTTTTTTACTATCTAATTAATGAATTGAATGAAATTATTAATTTAGATCAAGATCGAGTGAAAAATCGAGGAGAATGGAAAATTACCAAATAGCCCCTATATTTTGACATTTCTACAATTTGGCCAGGTAAGTTCGTATGGTTAAAATTTAACATTTATATACATAGGTGATTGGTATTACATGATATTATATATATATGTTCCATTGTTGGAAATGACTCATTATCTAAGTTATAATATTGAATTTGATGCTCGGTTTGAATTGAACGCGGGATAGAGTACATTCGTGTTTTGGTGTGCTATGGGGGTTTGGAGTGGAGATGGTATTGGAGGGAGATATCGGTATATTACCCATGTAAACCGAGGTTCAATGTTGTTGCAAACTCTCATGTTATACTTTCTATTTGGTGTGATTCGGGTGGATCAGCTCTTATGAGCTTCTATTGGCGTGTTTCGGGTGGACCAGCTCTTATGAGCTTTTGTTTGGCGTATTTCGATTGGATCAGCTCTTATGAGTTTCTGTTTGGTGTGTTCGGTCTATCTAACAATGTACTCTTATCCGTAAGTCGTTCTTCGAATAGAAAATCTCGGTAAGGTAATCTGTTTACTGAATTTGAAAGATTTGTTATTTACTAAATATTGATCTGAACATAAATGAATTCATCAGTTGAGATTGTGGATGATGCTTAGGTTTGTGCTAAGCTTATGGTTGCATTATATCATGTTTAATATTAATGATATACATTGAAATGGTAAGTGGACAAATAGAAATATGCTTATGTTCATGAAAAGGTGGTAAGATTCAAAAGGTGTATTTTTTTTAATAAAATGGTTTATCATGTGGTCAATTAGGTTATGTGTTGATATGGAGTTTAATTAAGGTTGTTTGGATGAAACGTGATCATTTTAATGAAAATGTAAGTATGAATGTTTTGTTGTGATTGAGGTGCCTAAATGACATATTGGTTGAATGGACTTATAGTATATTGAAATGGTCTCCTTATGCATATTTTGGCATGTTTTGGTGCCTTGATCATAGGTTCATTTGGCGTAATGGTACTTGTTGAAATTGGGTGAAAGAAAAGGCTTGATTTTGGCCTATTTCTTGTCCACACGGCCTTAGACAAAGGTGTATGTCTTAGTCGTTTGTGACACACGGTTAGGCAACATGGTCATGTGTCCCCTGTAGGTTGTTAATGTTTGCTTTTTGAAAGTTGCACGGCCTAGCACACGGCCTGGCACACATGCGTGTGAAGCCATTTTGAGAGTTACACAGCCTGGCACACGGGCATATGGCTTGGCCGTGTGACCCAAGTCAGTGAGTTACGCGGGCATGGACAAAGGCTGGGACACGGGCTAGGACACGGCCGTGTGTCCCTATTTCGAATGTTACACAGCCTGAGACACAGGCGTGTGTCTCAGCTGTGTGAGCCACACGGTTTGGTCACACAATCGTGTTTTCTAACTTTTTCCTAAACTTTCTAAATGTTTTTTATTTAGTCTCGGACTATTTCTATTGTATTTTTAGGGCCTCAAGGGCTCGATTAAGGGAAGTTATGAATTTATTTGAATAAAATTGGAATATGTATTGCATCGATGTATGAATTAAATGGTTTAGTGTTATGTTTGTTTGGTAATGCTTCGTAACCCTGTTCCAGCAATGGATACGAGTTAGGGGTGTTACAGTTGAGGCCTTGGGACATGTGGAGAGATATGGGAATGTCAAGCTATACTCCATTCAATGGGACATGTTAAGGACTCTTTGAGTCAAGCTGAGGCAATATAAGGAGATCTGCAATATCCAACAAAATAGATAAGTTAAGATAAGTAAGTTTGGGCAAGTGTGAAAACATATTTTATATTCCTCAACCATTTTGATAAGACAAGTATGTGAGCATGTTTCATGCTATACAAGATCAATTTTTAAACAAGATCAAGCTAAGTCTTTTTAAGTATGATTTTTCAACAAGCACATGGGAAACTGTTTTTACAAACTAATGTTTTCTGACAAGCAGAATCTACAAATTGGGTCTCGCACCTTCTCCACGAACCCAGCATGCGACATGATTTTTCAAGCTAAGTTCTGTTTCTGTTTTAAACTCTTTATTTTTAAGAATACTCCGACTATTCCTAATTTTCACTGACTTCGCAATGAACTGACCCACTCCTCTCTTACATTGCAGGTAAGTAGGTCACAAAAGGTAGTGGTGAGGTAGATGACTCGGTGAGACCCATTCCTAAACAGATATCGGTGAACTTGGGAAATAGGCGATGGGGTTTTATTTATGTGGGATTAGTTTGATTATAAGCTACATCTGATATTGAAACCATTTCCTTAAGTTTACTTCATTTTGATTTATTATCAGTTTTTTTGAACTATGCACTAAGATAACTGCTTGTCAATCTATCTCTTCCTGATATGAATAAATTCTGATGTTTCCATTATTTTTCCCTGCATGCGTGCAATGTTGTATTACTAATATAACATGCCAAACCCGACCCTTTAGAAGAATCTGAGTAAAACATGTCACTATAGAGAAATCATCAATCTTTAAAATTATTTTTGGCGTATACTCTGTAAACCTGGGGTTTTGTATTCAACATTTAATACAAATAATAAAATTAGTGTAAGCCATATGGCATATAAGCTTTAAAAATAAAATTTTTCATCGTATGAAATAACTGGAAAACCATTTCATATCTAAAATGAAGCTTCACAAAAACATAGTTTATCAATCATAGGTTTCGAACACAAATTCTTCTCAAATTACAATAAGACATCACCCCCCACAGTACAAAATAACAGAAGTCTCACAACAGTAGATGTCCTCTAGCGTAGTCTAACAAAATGTCTTCCTCTAGCAGTAAGCCTGAGAAGGAAAAAGGGAAATGGGGTAAGTTTAAAAGAACTTAGTGAGTTCAAAAAGAAGTCTTAACAATAACCACTAACACTTCAAGCAGATCATATCAAAGAGTCAAGCACAATCATATAGTTCACCAGATGGTGAGTACCATACACAGACAGTCTATTCGTCGATTTACTATTCTTTTGGCACATACACTACACTCATATGACCATCTAGATAAACCTTCTTCACACTAACCATGTACCCAAGTCCTTAACTAGATTCATATCATATATTCCATTCATATTCCTTTGTCTGTATCATTTGTCATGATTTGCCAATCTGGGTTGCAACATACATTTTCCCTACTAGAGGCTACACAACCATTTTCATGTATTGCGATCTACTAGTTTAATGTACATTCCATTGAAGGCATCGCCATGAATATTTTTCCTTCACATCATTTTCATGATTCAATCTGTATCATTCTTAGCAGAACCAGAAGGTAATAGCTTAAGCATGAAGAATGGTTCTTACACTTTAACACAAACATTATAGACCCGTACTGACAACTCTGAACAACCACTTTTCATATACACACACTTCACCTTTACAAATCATAAGTACTTAACTTACACGAATTATAAAACAGGAATACCACACACATGGAAGTATGAAAGAACTCCCCAGAAATACAACAGTCTATATAGCATGACCTTTTCCTTTATCACCCAGTCTACAGTGTCTTGAGCTAAAATATAAATAATTAAACTTATCAGATCATTACACCATCGAACCCAAACATGCATGCAAGAAACGTTAACATTTAACATGGAATTAAGAAACTTCCTTCCTTACATACGAATCTGATACCTATGCATGTAGAGTTAAAAATACGTAAATAACTATGAAACTAACCTAGGGTTCATCGGTATTTACTAGAAAGCTAAAACAAACGTAGGAGTTGGCTGAATACAGCGAACCCAACTTCATATAGGTTTTTGGACTTAAGCTTTTCAGAGAATGCAGAGAAAATCAAGAAGAAGATGGATGTAAAGAAAACACAATTTTTTCAGTGAAGACACTGATATCTTTAAATACCTAAGCATGGAGACAAAGTTTAGTGGAAGGATCATATTATTCCACTAACTCTCTTGATTTTTGTGGTTAAGTGCACTTACCATCATTTTAGTCTTATTAGCTACAGTATCTTAGTTACATTCTAACTAGTTCTCACTTGGCTAACTAAATTTTTTATTAAAATAATAAACAAATCTATTAACTACAAACTTAATGAATTCGCCTAAACTTCTAGGATGACGTCTACTCAACAAAAGAATCCCCCAACCCAATGATCTTGCCAAAACACAGGATTCATCAATTGGGACATACACAATATACTATACTTATACAAAATTAACACTTTACTTTCTCAGAACTACACTTAATACCATGACACAATAAAAAGTAATCAGATACAGAGACTTCACCGGGCAAGCTATTACAACTCTCGCCTAGTTAGAAAATTTCGTCCCCAAAATTCATACCTAAAAATAACTAAGGATACTGCTCTTTCATTTAGTTTTCTCTTTCCTATGTAGCTTATTTAGTACTATGATTTCTCCATAGAACTTTTACTAAGAGAATTCTTTTACTTCTCAGCTTTTTTACCTCTTTTACTAGAAAACAAACAGGTTCTTCTTCATAAGACAAGTTCAGTTCAACCTCTAATTCTTCAATCTAAACAACATGATCAGGATTGGATCTATACTTTCTCAACATAGATACATGAATCACATTGTGAATCTTTGATAGCTCAGGTGGTAGAGCCAATCTGTAAGCTATAGGCCAAACTTTTTCAAAAACTTCTTAAGGTCCTACAAACCTTGTACTTAGCTTTCCTTTCTGGCTAAAACTAATAATTTTCTTTCAAGGAGAGACTTTCATAAATACCTCATCCCCAGCTTCAAATGAGATTTCTTTTCTTTTCAAATTTTCATAAGCTTTTTGATGATCCTGTGCAGCCTTTAAATGATTTCAAATAACAGAGACTTTCTTTTCAATTTTTCATACTAATTCAGGACCCACTAATTTTCTTTCACTATGCTCTATCCAACAAATAGGTGTTCTACACCTTCTCCCATGAAAACTATTATTATAAGAAAACTTAAATAAAATAACATACATTTCCCAGTTTAGTCCAAAATCAATACACAGTTTCTCAACATATCTGTCAAAATCTGAATAACACTTTCAGAATGACCATCAGTTTGAGGATGAAATGCAGTACTAAACTGTAACCTAGTTCCCATAGATCTCTGTAACTGATTCCAAAACCTTGAGGTAAACCTTGGATATCTATCAGACACTATGGAAGAAGAAATTCTATGAAGGTGCACTATCTTAGCAATATACAATTCAGCTAACTTCTCTAAAGAATAAGTAGTATTCACAGGCAGAAAGGGAGCTGACTTAGTAATACGGTCTACTGTTACCCGTGCAAAATTCTTTTTATAAGGACTGAGAGGCAAACCTGATACAAAATCCATAGTAATTCTATATCATTTCCACTCTGAAATTTCTAGAGGATACAATTTACCTGAAGGTACCAGATGTTCAGCTTTGACTTTCTGACAAGTTACTTGAAATATACTCTGCAATTTCTCTTTTCATACCAGACCACCAATATCAGCTTTTCAAATCTTTATAAATTTTGACACTCCCAGGATGGAGTAAAAAGGTCCCTGATGAGCTTCCCTTAATAACTCTTTCCTTAGTCCATTCCCAACTAGTACACACATTCTATTAATGAATCTTAACTCACCATCATTTCCTAGACTGAAATTTGTTGCTTTGCCAAACATCATTCTCTACTTAAACATTTCACATTGAGCATCTTTCATCTGCTCTTCCAATATCTGTGAAAGAAATGTTGGTTTTACTACTAGTTCTGTTAGCAAGGATCCATTATTAGACATACTCATTTTTGCTCAAAGAGACAATAACACTACCTCAATTTTTCTACTCCAAACATCTGCCACCAGATTTGCCTTTCCTGGATGGTATTCAATGATCAAATCATAATATTTCTACAAATCTAACCATCTCATTTGATGCAAATTCAGATCCTTCTGAGTCATCAAGTACTTTAAACTTTTGTGATCAGAGAATACATGACACTTCTCTCTATACAAATAATGTCTCCAAATCTTGAATGCTAACACCACTACTGTCAATTCTAAGTCATGAGTTGGATAGTTTCTCTCATGAGGTTTAAGCTGACATGATGCATAAGCTATAACGTTTCCTTTCTACGTAAGTACACATCCTAACCTATTCAAAGATGCATCAATATAAATTGTATACTCTATCCTAGACTCTAGTTGTGCCAACACTGGAGCTTTTAACAATACTATTTTCAATTTCTCAAAACTCTATTGACATTTATCATCCCACTCAAACTTTTCTTTCTTTTTTAGTAACCGAGTCAGAGGTGATGCTATCATAGAAAAATCCTTCACAAATCTTCTGTAATAACCAGCTAATCCTAGAAAAATGCGAATGTTAGATGAATTTTTGGGCGTATTCCACCCAAGAGCTGCCTTTACCTTGATGGGGTCAACTTTAATACCATCAGAAGGGATAACATGTACCAGAAAATGTACCTCTCTAAGCTAAAAATTGCACTTGCTGAACTTAGCATATAACTGATTATCACGTAGATTTTTCAGTAAAATTCTTAAATGTTCCTCATGGCCAGTCTCATTCTTAGAGTAAACCAATATGTCATCAATAAAAACCACTACAAACTAATCTAAGTATGACTAAAATACTCTTTTCATCAAATCCATAAATATAACAGGCGGATATGTCAATCCAAAAGGCATTACCAAAAATTCATAGTGACTATACCTTGATCGAAAAGTTGTCCTAGATACATCATCACCTTTAATCCTTACTTGATAATATTTATACCTCAAATCAATTTTGGAGAAAATTGTAGCCCCACTTAACTAATCAAATAGTTTTCAGTCCATGGAAGAGTATACTTATTATTTATTATGACTTTGTTCACCTGGCAGTAATTTATACATAAGCGCATAGTTCCATTTTTCTTTTTTTACAAACAGAATTAGTGCACCCCATGATGACACGCTTGATCTAATAAAGCCCTTATTTAACAGATCTTGCAACTAATTTTTTAAATCTTTAAGTTCCAACGGTGTCATCCTACATGGAGTACAAGAAATAGGTCCTATTCCAAATTCCAGTTCAATCAAAAACTCTACCTTGCTCTCATGAAGCATTCTAGGAAGTTCCCCATGAAACACATCTACAAATTCTCTTATCGCAGAAACTTGACTAATCTCTTTTCTTGATTCAGATGAATCCATGATATAAGCTAAATAAGCATCTGTGCCCTAAACAATCATTTTCCTGGCGGACACTGCATAAATTATCAAGTTCGCCATTAGTCTATAAACCAGACATCAACATTTCTTTACCCTTAACATTTCTTAGGTGTACACTTCTAGTTTGACAATCAACCATAACATTCTGTCTCTAACCCCAATTTTTTATTAAACTCGTGGGAACTTAATAATAACAAATCTGCCAAAAATCTATATTCGCTAAAAACTAATGGACAATTTCTGATCAACTTATTCACCATAGTTCTTTGACCTAAGGGATTTGATACTAGCACATTCGTTTCAGAGTATACTACTTCAAGATTAAGACCCTCTATACCTTAGTACAAATATATGAATGAGTAGATCCTGGATCAATCAAAGCATAAATATTGTTACCATGAAAAGAAAAATTACCAGTTATTACTTCAGGCAGATCAAAATCCTCCTTAGCTTTCATCATATAGGCTCTTGTTGATGCTCAATAACTTAACTTACTAAGATTTTTCCTATGTGTTCCCTATACTGAACCAGATTTAATTGTCATTCCAAATCTACTCTCATGTTGAATCTTTTGAGAGCTTCTGACTGATTGTTCAATGCTTAATTCAATCTTTAACCATATAATCTTTAGACCCACACCCAAAACATGCCCTTAAACGCTTCTTGGATTCACCACCATGATTCCTACCATAATATTCACATTCACGTTCCATCATTCTAGAACCATCAAAACTTGCCATAGAATCAGGTGGTCTATTGAATCATTCACATTTGAAACTTATGAACTGTGAATCTTTTAAAAAGTTGAAAAAGTTTGATCTCTAGGTTTCTTAAAACTTGCTAGTGAGGGATAACTTCACCTACCTCTCTTTATCCTTTCACTTTCAAAATTCCTGCTCCTATCTCTAATGATCAATTTTATATTATGAACTTTTGCTGTCATTACTGCAAGTGTTTTACATTTAGCTGCTGCAACCAGTGCACGAATCTCATCCCTTAGTCCCCATTCAAACTTATCACAAATTTCTTTTTCAGTTTGAAACATGTTCTTTGCATAGCAACTAAGTTTAAGAAATTCCCTCTCATATTCAATAACTGACATTCTCCCTTGCCTCAAATACAAAAAATATTTCTTCATCTGTTCAACATAATCTGATTAACATATCTTTCTCTAAACTTTTCTAGAAAGAAATCTCAGTCAATCATTTGCTCAAGAGTCACATTAACCAAAGTTTCCCAGCATTGGTAAGCTTCTCCTTCTAACTGCGATATATCATATCTAAGACTATCATCAGAAGTACATTTCAATTCCTCTATCACCCTACACAAATGAGATAACCACTACTCAATCATAGTAGGATAATCACCTTATCACTAAAGAACTCATTGGCACCTCTTTTCTTACTTACTCTTACAAGGTCAACCTTAGGTGGAGCCATAGTAGGTACTAGACGAGTAGGATGTGTTAGGCGAGCCACTTTAGGCTGTGGTTGTTGTGGCTGATGTTGTTGAGGCTCTTGATTATTATGGCATCATAGTGAAAAACACATTCCTAAATGCATTCTTTACATTTTCCATATTATTAGCAGTAGTAGCTTCTTCCTGTGTAGATATATGACTTCTAGTTCTTTACACGTGGCTTCTCAAGAACCATTAGGCATTTCCTTATATTATTAAAAATAAATTCTAACTTAATACGAAAAATTAAAGACTAAGCCAAAGGTGTACTGTTCATGATGGGGTGTGACACAACCATCAGGTTTTCGAGAATCGGTTAAACCTTAGCTTTGACACCAACTTGTAACATGCCAAACCTGACCCATTAGGAGGATTCGAGTAAGACATGTCACTACAGAGAAATCATCAATCTTTAAAATCATTTTTGGCATATACTCTATAAAACTAGGGTTTTGTATTCAACATTTAATACAAATAATAAATAAGTGTAAGTCATATGGCGTATAAACTTTAAAAAGAAAAATTTTCATCATATGAAATATAACACTGGAAAACCATTTCATATCTTAAATGAAGCTTCAAAAAAATATAGTTTGTTAACCATAGGTTTTGAATACAAATTCTTCTCAATTTACAATTAGACATCACCCCCTTTAAGTCATGCATAATACAAAATAACAGAAGTCTCATAATAGTAGATGTTCTCTGGCGTAGTCTAACAAAATGTCTTCATTTAGTAGTAAGCTTGAAAAGGAAAAAGGAAACAGGGTAAGTTTACAAGAACTTAGTGAGTTAAAAAAGAAGTCTTAATGCTAACAATTGATACTTCAAGCAAATCACATTAAAGATTCAAGCACAATCATATAGTTCACCAGATGGTGAGTACCATACACAGATAGCCTATTCGCCAATTTACTATTCTTTTGGCGCATACACTATTCTCATATGACCATATAGATAAACCTTCTTCATACCAACCATGTACTCAAGTCCTTAACTAGATTCATATCATATATTCCATTCATATTCCTTTGTTTGTATCCTTTGTCACGATTTTCCAATTTGGTTTGCAACATACATTGGCCTTGCCAAAGGCTAGACAACCATTTTCATGTATTGCGATCTGCTAGTTCAATGTACATTCCATTGAAGGCATCGCCATGAATATTTTTCCTTAACATCATTTTCATGATTCAGTCTGTATCATTCTTGGTAGAACCAGAAGGTAGTAGCTTAAGCATGAAGAATGATTCTTACACTTTAACACAGACATTATTGACTCATATTGACAACTTTGAACAACCATTTTTTATATATGCACAGTTCACTTTTACAAAGCATAAGTACTTACCTTATACGAATTATAAAACACGAATACCACACACATAAAAGTATGAAGGAACTCACCAGAAATACAACAAAGTCTATATAGCAAGACCTTTGCCTTTATCACTCAGTCTACAGTGTCTTGAGTTAAAATATAAATAATTAAACTTATTAGATCATTGCACCATTGAACCTAAACATGCATGCAAGAAACATTAACGTTTAACCTAGAACCAATAAGCTTCATTCTTTACATACTAATCTGCTATTTATGCATGTAGAGTTAAAAATATGTAAATAACTATGGAACTAACCTAGGGTTCATCAATATTTACCAAAGAGGTTTGTAGGAGTTGGTTGAATATAGCGAACCCAACTTTAGACAGGTTTCTGGACTTAAGCTTTTCAGAGAATGCAGAGAAAATCAAGAAGAAGATGGATACAAAGAAAACACAAAGTTTTTCAGTGAAGACACTGATATCCTTATATACCTAAGCACGGAAACAAGGTTTAGTGGAAGGATCAGATTATTCCACTAACACTCTTGATTTTCGTGTTTAAGTGCACTTATAATCATTTAAGTCTTATCAAGTACAATATCTTAGTCTCATTCTAACCAGTTCTTACTTGGATAACTAAATTGTCTTATTAAAATAATAAATAAATCTATTAACTACAAACTTAATGAATTCACCTAAACTTCTAGGATGGCATATACTCAATAGAAGAATCTACTAACCACAAATCTCGCCAAAACACATAATTCACCAAAACACAGGATTCACCAATTAGTTCGTACACAAAATACTATACTTAAACAAAATTAACACTTTACTTTATCAGAACTACGCTTAATAGCATGACACAATAAATAATTACTAGATATAAAGACTTTGTCGGGCGGGCTGTTACAACTTAATTAGGTTAAAGAATGTTTTATTTCTATATGCGAGTCAGTTTTACTATAGAATACTGTTCATGCGAACCCAGTATGTTTGCGACCCCAACATGCATGCAAACCTTAGTTGTGATAATCTTACTATTAAGCGAACCTATAAAAGTGTGAGAACCCTTGTATGAATAAACTCTTTTATTACAAAGCTTGTTTGCATGCGAACCCATGATGTATGTATACTTGCGAACCAAGGCTTGATGTGTGCAAACTTAGGAAAATTTGCGAACCTCAGATTTTATGCGAACTTGTGTTTTGGTGTAAACTTATGCTTTATGTTGCATTGCGAACTCATATATTATTTGCGAACCTACGTTGTTGTATGAACCTTATTAATTACTTCTAAGTTTTTGTACTTTTATTTGAATTTGTTGAATTACTCTATTTATTTCATTTTTGTGAACCGTTAAGTTTTATTATTTAGATTACATGCGAACCCTACCTCTATTTGTTTAATAAGCTCGCATGTTTTACATTCTATGCATGATATTATTTCGCTGCTATGTTTTAACTTAGCACTTTATAAGTCAGATATATGTGGTGTGTTGGAGGTTAGGTGGGGAGTTAACAGAGAGTCACTTCGGTGGTTAATATAGCTCTCCAAATTCGGGTCGAACCTACTCAGTCGGGTTTGGGGTGTTACAGAAATTCTCTAAGGCGCCAAAACAAAACGGAAGCAAACTCAAAAGAGAAAAGAGCAAGAAAAGCACAGAAAAACCACAAGAAAGCAACACACACAAGGTGTTTAAGTAAATGTTCTCAAAGTATCTCCATTATTTTGAAAGATTACCACTAAGTGATTATAAATGAGGGAGAAAGCTCTATTTATTGTTAAGCTCCTCTAGATCCAATGATGATTGAATTACATCAGCAGTTGAGATTTGTGCCTATCTACAAAATGAGAGTATTAAGAGATTTAAACTCTATATTTCTTTTATCCCTTAAGATTAACAATAATTACCCTGCTAACTCTAGTTTTACTAGAGCATTTCACTGAGCCACCAAGGCATCAAGTAAATAAGATTCTCCATATGTTTCATGAATCGAACCAGTTCAAATGGGTCAAATGAGTCTTATTTAATTAATTGATCTCCATGGGACGTTCTGTGCACAATGTTCATGAGTTTTGATCTACGACCCATGACACTTGAACAAATATAAAACTAATTTTAAAGTTAAACACAAAATCAATTTATTCTATTTATTCGGTTCGGGTTATCAAAACCAAAACAAAACCTAATTAACAATTTAAACTAATATAGCTAATCAAATTAACAAAAAAATAATTTTCCAAAAAGATTTTGTTTATTCGATTCAGTTGGATAGATTTAAAATGGGTTTGGATCTATGACTAGTTAAAAAACAACCGTTATAATAAAATTAAATATTGTAACATAACACCAAAAAAAAAAAACTAAATGTAACGTTACCAATAACCCATCCAAAGGCACGATGGAAATTTTGCACACCCTTTTGCGTGACCCGACTCCCGCAGTAATATAGGCATGGGGCTAGCAGTAGGCAGGCAGATAGAGCAAACAAATGGTATCTAAGTTTCCGGCGAAAGCCACGGCTGCTTTTTGCCTAATCACTGCGGGTTGCTTCTCATCTCAAGCCAATCTTCTCCCCTTCTCCGACTCTCCCGTTTCCCAAGGCATTCTTCGCTCTTCTCGTGCAATCTGCACTGTCCGACTTCTCTCTCTTTCTCTCGACCTCTCTTACTTTTTACTTTTTCCTTTTTGAAAATTTCTAATTATGATTTGTTGATTTGTTATGCAGGTTGCTATCACCGTTGCTGACTACAAGTATTCTTTATATGGGCTTCCGAACGACTGCGATGAGTATCGTCGTCTATTATCTGAGGTTCCTTTTGATATTCGATTAAACTAAATTGAATTATTATTATCATCGTTGCCTTTCTATAAACTAGAAATTCCCTGCAAATTTACCCTAAAACCATTTTCTCCTTTTATCAAATCTGATTTTGGTTTTCCCTATTTTCTTTTACTTTTTAGCAACGTTCGAGATATCAAAAACTGAATAATAGTAAGCATATGCCTGGAGCTTTTGATGCCGAACAATGTCTTGTAATGTATGTGTTCTGTTACTCTTAGGCATGAAATTAAAAGCGAACATAAGAAATTGAATTAAGCTCCTTTAATTGTTGCCTTCATCTTCAACTGAGTTACCTCTTCGTGGGAGAATGTTTTTAAAGTGCATTTCCTCCATGACTGGATTGATAATACAGGGCTAAACTACATTTGCGATTTGATTATCCAACTTCAAAAAGTTACAAAATACTCACTAAATTATTCGAAAGTTTTCATTCAAGTCATTAGGCTATTAAAATCGCAAAATTATATACATTGATTTGAACTCTTCTGAAAAACCATTATATAGTTATTTCTGTTTTTTCCTCCACTTGTAAGAGCCAAGGAAACTGTAGTTACGAAAATATATATGTGTAAGAGCTATTGTGGTACCAAAAACTGAAATAAATTAGATACATAAAGAAGAAAAATATAACCTTGTCATACATGTTCACACTTTTATAATGTCTGTGAAAGTAATTCAAAGAAATGTTAGTTCCAGTCATCTTTATATTTTTTCCTCAAATAGTCAAAGAAACAAAATAAATTTCTTTGTATAAGATTTTTTTAGACTCCAAAGGCTGTATAGGTAAGCTTCAGCTTTGTTGAATGTTTGATCTGACGTATGCACTTTATGCTGAATATATGGTTTTTCACGCTAATTAGGTTCATTTGCGCTCAGCTAAAAGATTGCTAAAATTATGTGAAATAAACAAAGGTTTTTATGTGAAAGCTGGCCAGTTTGTTTCTTCCCTTCGTCAGATTCCTAAAGAATACTCTTTGACCCTTTCCTCGTTGCAGGATCAGGTGAGTTAATCTCATTTTCTTCTCTGCATATAATGTATCCCTAAGAGACACAACTTATAGGTTCTCATTCTAATTTCTATTCCTATGTTACTCTAGGTGGTTCCTTATGATTTTAAGGTCATAAAAGAAGTATTAGTCAGCAATCTTGGCCAGGATCCGTCAGAGCTGTAAGTTGCATTTCTTTAATCATAGTTTGGACTCATATAATTGTTTATATCTTTCCTCGAAGTTTCTCGTGTTCAATCAGCATGACCCTGTTGAGAATTAATAAATGCGTATTAGGTGCTGACATGTAGTGCAGATGGTACACTACTTGCCAGTGCTAATCATAGTTTGGACTCATATAATTGTTTATATCTTTCCTCGAAGTTTCTCGTGTTCAATCAGCATGACCCTGTTGAGAATTAATAAATGCGTATTAGGTGCTGACATGTAGTTCAGATGGTACACTACTTGCCAGTGCTGTCAAGGTGTATTTCTAGGAATTAGGGTGTAGTGCAAATCAAGAAAAGTGCAGATGGTACACTACCTGGTTTCATTACTTTTTAGTGTCTTTTTGTTAGTTGTTCTTTTAATAGTTAAAAAGGAAGAATAGCTTTCTTTATAACAACGGAAGTATGAACCTTGGGTCATGTAATGCAAAATTTTTTTATTCAGATGGAAGTGAAGGAAAACATTAAGCCTTTTGGTCCTGATTTCTTGTTAAATATGATAAATTTATCTTTTGTACACATCACGTTATGGAATGAAGTCTTTATTGTTTACTAATAAAATCATAAGTCTTATACATATACCTACATTTATGTACAGTATATATAAAATCATTAAATTATGAGTTGTCTTTATAGCAAGCCATTTAAAATCCTGAATTGTTTATATTTTTAGCCAAATGCATCTTGAATCTACTTAAGAGTCCCTTTACCATGTATCTACCTATTGCAAAGCTTCCTCAAAGAATTTGTATTATATATAAACCTTGTCTCTTTATGCAAATCTGTAACAATTTAAAATTCAAACCCTTGTAATCTCAACTATTGCTAAGCTCTCGCCTCCCTAGAAATGTGTCCTTTTGGGTAAAGTGAATTCAAAATGAAACACTATTTTGGCCTTTATATTTAGGTTGGGCCTCCCCACTTGTTTCTAATTTGGTTTTAAGTTGCAATCTTTATGGTTATTTTTTTGCCTTTGAAGGTCTGACTAGTTAAGCTTTTAAAATAGTATAACTTCTTTTGTAGGTATTTGATAGAAATAGAACTAACAGTTGATTATGGAACTGAACATCTTGCTATAAGATCCTGTAGAACAAAAAAAGAAAAAGGGAGAAGCAAAATTTTATTCATTGGTTCATCTTGTGTGTGTGTTACCTAAATATTCTGTTGACTAGAAGATTTCTGTGTAAATTTTAGATTTACTTGGTTTAATGAGCAGCCAATCGCTGCTGCATCCATTGCGCAAGTGCATCATGCAATGTTGAAAGACCATCAAGAAGTAGCTATTAAGGTTAGTTGGCATAATATTGCTAACTCTTTTGTATTAAATGCCTTTGTCTTATACTAGACATGGTAATTCATGTAGCCATGCTGGTTTGTGTATTTTGCCATGTCATAATCATATTTAAGATATTTTATATCTTTATAAATTTTGATTTGTTAATAATTTGTTCAAAAAGATTTTGAGACATTTGCGTATTTGTCATATTCATGTTACCTTTTCTTATCATGTCGTCATTTAGTTATTTTTTGTGTCATGTTCATTTCGGATAAGTGTGTAGTGTATAATTTTGTCAAGTCCATCTTATATCTAGATGGGTAGAGTGAATAGAAAGATTTTTGAAGTGATTTCATCTACTATTGAAAAAACTCTAACCACTCTCGAAAACTTGCCCAAACCAACATGGTACTTGACCTAGGTTGATTGAAAAGGTCATTGAACCTAGCCACAAAGATACTTGAAATAGAAACATCTGAACATGAAATGAGACAAATGATTAAAGTAATTGCTAGATCCTTATACTTTAGAGTCTAGTGCAATTTTTAAGTAATTATGACAAAAAAATGAGCAAATACATGCTTTTTCTTGCCGTTAATTTAATAACGTAAGTTGTTTTGACTTGTCATTGTAAGATATGGTCTCTACTATTATATAAAATGGATGGGTGAGTTGGTGTAACTAGTTAAATAGATAATAACTTACTTTATAAAGCTACTTTTAAAATCTAATGAAGTTATGATATCAAAATTAAGGCAAATGTGTAGAAAGTGCCATGAAGTCCTTTTCAATCAAACTATTTACATGTTATAAACCAAGCGATTTTGTTATTTTAAAGAATAATTAAAACAATGACAGTAGTGTCATGTGATTTATTTGGTAGCAAGAATGAGTTTGTAGGTTCTTTGTCATTGCATGTTAACATAAATAATAAGTTGTTGACTATGTTACTTATTTACTTGTTTAAACTGATAATTGAATCAATAACATTCGAAAATCAAATTTTGGGTGATTAAAGTTGAACTTTTTGATGGAGGAGTTGTGCATGCTTTACCTTTTACTTACCATGGGGAGCCAACTCATATGTGGTCTAGGTGGTTGTAAATTGCTCATAACATTTAAAAGTGAAGCTTGAATTATGAACTTGAAACTCTTCAAATTAACAGTCAAGTAGGAGCTTACCTTCAAAATGAATTGGGTACTTACTCTTGAAGATTATTAGTTGTTATTGTTACTTTCCCTTGCCAAATGGGTGATGTTAGTTTCCCATCATTATTGAAAAGAAACATTTTGAGTTTAAGATGCATTGGTAGTTGAGTTGTTAGGTTGGAATTTGTTGGCAATGATAATCCATTTTCCTTTTTCTCCGTAATCAATCTTCTCATTTACGATCAACATCTTCTGGAGTCTTTCTTGAACGAATTTTTTTCTATGGAAAAATAAAGTGTCTTGGCGAAGTCTTTTATGATGATTTTCAGAACAACCTATGGTTGTTCAAAGACCCTTTCATACATTTTATTAGGTATCAAGGAAAGTCAATTCTAGCCTCAAAGGATACGTCTCTTCTGATCAATAAGTGGAAATATCACTTTGTCGATTTATGGCAATATTATTTTTACCTGTGGTCTCAATCAGGAAGAGTCCGTATAAATCAATTATCTAAATATTCTCTCGACTTTCTGGGCTATCTTTCAAGTGTGCAATGTCATAAAAATAAAAGAAATGAGAAAGAAGGTTGCATATTGTTAAGTGGTGTTATTGCAATCTGTTAACTGTTGGGTTTCATGCTGTCTTATATTTAAGTTGGGATTCTCCACTTAGTACCATGTTGGATGCTTAACAAGGTATTAGAGTTCAGGTATGTTGTGTTCTTCTTGCCTAACCCTGTGGGAGTGTGAAGTGTTATTAGCCTACATTTATTAAGTATTGAGTTTCTTGTAGTCCTATTTTCAAGTTAGATTTCTCTAGTTATTGCTTTTTTTTTTTTTTGATTTGATGTTTAATATGACATTAGAGGCTAGAGCACTGGTGTCTTATTTGAGGTTGATAACCTCTGCAAGGTTGTTCATGTGTAAGGCCTTTATAATCTACATTTGAGGGGTAGTGTTAAGAGGTGTTATATCTATTATGTATTAGGTTTCTTGTTATTTGTTATTGTTAAAGGTTATCTAGAAAGTATGGAGGGACCATGTTCTTAGGTTAGTAGTCAAAGCTATTACTTATTTCGGTATTCTACTATCATACAAAAGTTAAGTGTAGATATATTTATTTTTTATGAAATGCATGTTTTATAGTCCATTATTGACTACATTTTCCATGCTAAGATCAAAAGGGAAAAAAGGAATTTGTTTCCTTTGCATTTAGCATCTAACCAATACCCTATGCTCTTGAAAACCTAATTAAAACTAACTTGCATCGAAGTTTGTAAAATTAATCTGTTGCCATTTTCTTTGTTATTCCATTTATAGCTTTAGTTATGTTCATTTGTCTCAAGAAAACAAAGGAATCATTGTTTTCCTTTTCCTTTTGTTGTTGTTGTTGTTGTTGTTGTTGTCTCTTAATATCTTTGGTTTTATGTCTTCTGACTTTTAGTGTTGAATACTTTTTGATTCATTTAAGATTTTTGATATGGTATTAAGGATTTGATGACAAAATACCTTTTCTTTTATGGAGGATAGGTGCAATACCCTGGAATAGAGAAGAAAATGAAGTTAGACACAAGAATTATGTATTCCCTTTCTGAATTTGTTGCATGGGTACACACTAAATTCCTTAATTTTTCTTAATATTTGTCAAATGATATTAGCTTTGTTTTTATGATTGAAGGTTGTTTTTGTCATGTTCTGTAAATTCAGTGGATTTTGTTTAAGCTATTTGAAAAAGTTCTGCATATTTGCAATTTAGCCATGACGTTCTTTCTCATCTTTATTGATGCCACTAGGACACTTTCTCTGGTTCAGATACTTACGATGTCAATATGCTATGATGAAAAGTGTATATTATATAATTTTGAGTAATTTGATCATGAGCTGTAGCTTTTTGCTGACAAGTTTAATGATTTCGCATGTAGAAATATACTTTTATTGACATGGAATTTAAGAAAAAAAATGGTAAAAGATGAAATTTTCCATGTCAACAGAAAAAGCAGTCCGCATAATTAGTTTGTGAGCTAAAAGTTGCATATTATTGATACGTCACTATTGCATCATAATAACATATTCTTTTTTGGTTTATCAGTTGTCTTCAATTACTTGCAAGTATCAAGGTACAAGGAGTAAATTATTGAAAATTGGAATAATGGGATTGAAATACATTTTTTTTATTTGTACAAGAACCTCCTAGGTACTCAAAATCATATCAATAGCTTTGCTCTCAAATAATGATGCTTACAATGTGTACCACTTAAGAGTTTTGATGGCTTATTTATTTATTTATTCCAAATGTGGTCTTTGCAATGTTAAGCTAATCTTAGATGTCTTTATTTTTCCCCTTTTACCTTATGCTTTCCTATTTAATTTTTTATAAACATATTTTAGTTATATTAGGTTGCTTAATCTCTCACTCTCTCTGGTTGTTTAGTTTTTTCCGGAATTTAGGTTTCGGTGGTTGGTCTCAGAATTCACCGAGGCAATTTCTTTGGAGCTTGGTGAGTTATACAATTGCCTTTGATAGTCATTTTATACTTCTTGTCAATCCATGCTTCAATTTTATATTTCATGGGAAACTATGATCGTCAATCAAGTTAGGCAGGTATTTATCGGTCTGTTTTAATATACTGTTTTTTATTTATCGGGATTTTGGGAAAAACAACATTTAATTTGGTTAGTATTCTGTCCACTGCCGGTGGAGTTTTTTAACTCCACAAGCAGGGTTTAGTACATGACACTTGTCTTTTTTAATTTATTTTTGATCTTTTTAATATTCCCTCAGGACACATGACAGCATTTCACCCTTGCTTGTAGAGTTTTTTTTAACTCAACTGGCAGTGCACCAAATAATTTTCCATTTAATATATTAAAATTTCAACAAATCCAAAGTAAAAAAGGAAAAAAAAATCATCCTATACAATAAACAACAAGATTATCCACAACACGATTATCTACAACAAGATTTGAACAAAAGATTGAATGATATGTAAGTTCAAATTGATGATTTGAACAAAAAGAAAGCGGTTTCAAAACTTAAGGAAGAACATGAGTCATTGACAGTAGCCAAGGATGAGTTTGAAAAAAGATTAAATGATATGCAAGTTTAAATTTATGATTGAACAGAAAGAATAAGAGCTTACATAATTCATTTTTAATGTTTTATGTGGGGCAACAAAAATTGAATAATATGCTTAAATCTCAAAAAGCTTTCTTTAATAAAAGTGGTTTGGGTTTTTTAAATCTTTAAAAATAAAGCAAATTCTAAAAGTTTTTTGAGAAACCAAACTTTATCTATGATGCCTCTCTTTTTTGTATACATAATTACAAAAAGGGTTATAATGAGAAAATTTACTACTAGGAGTGAATTTAATAGAGCATGGATTTCAAAAGGAATAAACACTGCTCAAAATGAGGATATTCTAAAGGAGTGGATTCCTAAACGAACAAAGGTTGTTAAGACTGATGCCAAAGGACCCAATAAAATTTGGGTATCAAAATCCGAAGTTAGACACCACAAAGTTGGATGTTGCACTAGAGAGTGTCAATTTGAGACGGGAGATGCTTGAGATGTTGGATTTCATCAAAAGAAAAAATCTTAGTAGAAGTTGTCTCCTTAGATGACTATAATTTTTGTCAAATTTGCTTGAGCCCTTGTAGACTTGACTCTTTTCCCACCATGCCCAAACCCAATAAAATTTGGGTATCAAAATCCAAAGTTAGACTTCACAAAGTTGGATGTTGGACTAGAGAAAGTGTCAATTTGAGACAGGAGATGGTTGAGATGTTGGATTTCATCAAAAGAAAAAATCTTAGTAGAAGTTGTCTCCTTAGGTGACTATAATTTTTGTCAAATTTGCTTGAGCCCTTGTTGACTTGACTCTTTTCCCTCCATGTCCTCTAGTGGGTTTAACATGTAACTACCAACTAGTTTCCTAGGTACCTTTGCAGAATAATCATATCGAAGATGATTTTATCAAAATTATTGGATTTCAGTTGCCCATGAGAACCACTAGTGGTCAACCCATCCTTTTCAGTTGGTGCTATGGAGAACATAGAACTTCTTTAGCTTTCTTCTTGGTGGATGTGGGAATATGCTTGCCCAAGAGAAGGAAAAAGGGTTTTTCAAAATGCTTGAACCTTGATTTGATGATACTCATTGTTCAACCTAGTTAAAATTTCAAAGACTCGCTTCTTTTCAACTTTTGAAATTTAACTGTGTCTCTATTATAGTTTGCTTGAAAGTCATGACAACAATTAAGATCTTTCCATAAGCCATTTAGTTAATAAAAATAATGGGAAATTATCATTTCACCTTGGTTTATGCTATGGATTTTATTATGAATTTTAAAGATTTAAGCATAATTCTCCACTCATGGCTAGGTGAGAGTAGGTACTTTCCATATTTTGGTTGTAGTTTCGAGCAATATGTTATGGAAATTTGGGGCTACATGGAGTTGATAAGCCATGCCATAACAAGTTGTGGTCAGTTGTCCAAGGTTTCTTGCATCACCAGTAATATGATTCTGCAATCCTCTAGTATTGATGAATAATAAATAAGACAATAACCATGCAAAGTAGTTTCCATTAAGCTTTACTAGACTTATATGCAATGAAGCGTTATCAGTACTAGTGGCAGCAATTTTCTTATCATCCACCATTTTTCAATAAAAGGTAAAGAAATATAACCAAGCCTAGCAACTAGATACAACAATTTAAAAACCCAAACCTAAAAAATCCTTAAAATGGAGTTAGCAAAAACTTACTATAACAAATAGAGTCCTTTTAGCCACCACCAAATAGAGTCAACAGCAATAAATATAGGAGGGTAACGCAGCAATGAAGCCAATGATGAGATAGAAAGAAGTCTAGTGGGGTGAGCTACACAAAGTGGCATGTGAGACGTACATGCTGGAAGTACAATGGGGTGAGAATAGAAAAAAGGCCTAAATGGGGGAAATACCAATTTTGGCTTTCTAGGGTGTAAGAGAATCTGGAAAAAGAATTCTCATTTGGAACCTTACATCAGGATTTAAGGCTCTGATAGGACCGATGAACGCACCGGTTTTCTATTGAAATTAGTACATACTAGTATTGGTTAGTTTCAATGTATCATTTTGGATTTATCGATATTTAAAATCCATATTTAATATATGTATATAAAAGTATTTACAAATATCAAATGAATGAGATTAAATAAATTTGCAATATAAAATATTCACCAATAAGTTTCACAAATAAAAATCTATTATTAAACAAATCCAAAATGAACAAGGGAAAAGAGATCATTCCATAAACAGCATGATTATCCTATATATGTAAGTTTATTTTTATTTTCAACCTTGTTCATGCACTAGCAAGTACACATTGTTCTGGTCCGTCTGACTGGAATTGGCTGGAACGAGCCAATGCGACCGGTATATGTTGAAAATTTCAACGATGCAGAAAAGAGAGTTGGATGTTTCGGTTTACTACTAGAACAGTGTACATTGGCCAATATGGCCAAAACCGGCATGGAATTGGCTACCTTGTCTGATACCATAAATATTTTTGAAGAATTCTAAAACAAGATTAAATTGATTCCCTTGTGTTTCTATTTGATCAATTTACATTGGTATGCATACAAAATGTTGAAGCCTAAAATAGGAAAGATACAATAAGTTCAATAGAATAAAATCACTAGAAAGTAGGAACTAAGAATCTACCCAAATAAACAAATTTGTAAACAGTCCGCAAGCATGAATTGTTAAGCTTTTTAAAGCAATTTTATAACAGATTGCTACTTCTTGATACATTGCTTGGATATTATATGTGCTTCAACAAAAAAACAAATAGACATTGAACAAAATGATGTGGAAATTAGAATAAAATGATTTTTTCCTTCTATTTTTAAAGATTTATATTAGTAATAAAAAAAGATAATGTGATTAGAGATAGAGATATGGTGAGAATGATGAAGCGGTGAATAAGGTAACTTATGGTGTGCTTTATTTTCTGGTTCTTGTGTCATAGGGCTTTGTTTTTGTTTGAAAGGCATTATTGGTATATAATTCCATTTGGCAATCATTAAAATATTCTAAGATAATACATGCCAAGGTATTGTGGAGATCTTTTCATTAGCCAAACTAGTGTTTCGATTCTGAATCATAATTAAACCTCAGTGACTTTTACCTAATTTACTCAGAAGATTAATGTTGAAATTGGCTGACCCAGATATCAGTTGATATCCTTCTTTCATTTTGTTTTCAACTTTAGAACCTCGAGTGCTGTAGAAGTAATTTTAAGTTGCTTACTTCCTCTGGATGCAACATTTATTGGTTTTGCGTTCTATATGTCCATAGATTTTGTTCAAGAGGCAAGAAACTTTGAGACAATGTCTAACAACTTTCGAAACAACAAAGTTGTTCGAATACCTCGTATATTTTGGGTATGAAATGGTTGTTTTACTCTTCCTTTTCTAGTTTATCATTTATTGATTATGTTTAACATTCCATGCTTCAAAATATGGTGTAACCATGTAAAAATGTTTGGTTTATGTAAAATCCACATTCTACTCTTCAGGATTTGACGACAAATCAAGTTCTCACAATGCAGTTTTGCCACGGTCACAAGGTAAGAGCATACAACTAATCAACCTTTTCTGGAGCTAATTGAAAAACAATGAAAATAACGAAATAGAAGTGTTTGTTTGAATTTTATCCTTGTTTTTTTTACCGCCTCGAGTTTTATGTATCTTTTTATTATTTTTACTGGGTTTACCTTTTGTGTCTAGGTGCAAATGTCTGTTAAGACTAACTTGCGTCAGATAGTTATAGTTAGAGGTTGGCTTTGAAAGCAGCTTAGATTAGTTTGCCAAGGAAAGATTAAGCTATTTCCAACTTGAGAAAGAACTGTATTGACTAATTGGTATAGCAGATTATTTGGGATATAGCAGATTTTTGGGATGTAATTAGCCTTTATTTTGGGATTTTGTTTCCCTTTTTCTTCCTAATTTTTGTATATAAATACCCATGTATTTTGTTTTTCAAGAAGTCAATCAACAAAGAGTGAAATTTCTTCACACTTCCACTGCCATATCTCTGTTTTTAACGAACTGCTTGCTGGAAGATAAATCCAATGAAATAGACATTACTAGCATCAACCTAGTTACTAAGCCTGAAATTTCAACGTCATGCTTCAAATATTGAAGGATTATATTAGGTTACCATGTGATTGAGCTATCATCATTCTTTACTTGACTTCAGAATGTGTTGCCAAGTTTTTACATTGTGGTTCTTAGCATGCAGAACGGAACAAGGCTATATGAGTAACAACTAGAGGTGTTAAGTACTTTTACATCACTTAAGCTTGCAATATGCAAGTGATATGAGATTCTCTGTCCACATTGTTCACCCTATTTAGTCATGGGTTCTAATCACATGGGACATCAATTTTGTTAAAAAGCTAATTAAAAAGTGGAATCTTCAGTTCTTATTCAGTGAAGGTTTGAGATATTCAATCAAGTGGGATAATTAATCGACTTGTGCTTATATTGGGTTACATTTGAGAGTTGCTTTAGTTAGTTTATGCAAACTCATTTAAATCCGCATACACTATATGTAGTATGAATTTGGAGAAGGAAGAGTTATAGAGGAAAAATGGTTTAAAATGCATTAGAAGCTTTTATTTGACCAAACAGTTACTTTTGGATTTCATTCCCCCATGTCATGTGGAAAAGCCTTTTAAAAGGCTTTAGAACTTGCAAATCCTTTCAATGAACAACTCTACAACTCTTCTTTTTGAAAATACATTCTTTTGTTTTCTCTACTTTATCTTCTAACTAGATCGCTACTTAGTAGGGCTCAATTTGTGAACTTCCTGTCATTCGAACAATGTGTTTTGGAACATGATTTTGGGTAAGGAGTTGTAGCAATAGTTTGGATATGGTGCTATATCCTCATGCATACAATTATAGAATATTTGTTGATGTTGCCCTTGTTTCATTTGCATATTATGCTTTTGGGTTGACAATAACATACTATTATTTTCAGGTTGATGATGTTGTATTTCTGAAGGGAATGAAAATAAATCCTGAGAAGGTTTCTTCTTTTTTTCTTTTTCTTTTTGAGAAATGTTTCTAAAATTTTCTTATGATAGTGATGTGGAAAATAGCAATTAGAGTGATTTTAGTGTGGAAAATATCAGTTAGTCAATTTAGGACATTATGTTTCAATTATAGTGATTTTGGGAATCATTTTACCCTTGATTTTAGTACTAATCTAGAGAACTTATTTATTGTTTCTTAGTTTATAGTCTCTGGTTGTGTATAAATCCTAGGCTTCTAATTTCTAATACGCATGCCATTCTAGAAAATATATACACTTATCTGTTTTCTACCCTTCTTGTCACATGTAGAGGTACCCATGGGCTAGACTGAGGCCCGGTTTAAAAAGAATTTCAAGCCCAAGCCGGTTTTCGGCCTAGCCTGGCCTGCCCAAAAAGCTCATTTTACTATTAAAAATTTAATAAAATATAAAAAATATATTTTAGTTGATATTTATATTTTTATAATTAATTTTAAATTTTATTATTATTTAAATTGAATTCAGGCCAGGCCACACCAACCTGATGTGAAAAATTCTTGTTGAAGCCCCGCCCAAGTCTGCCCGAGCCAAACGGGCTGGGTGGGCTACCTGACCATTGGATAGGTCTAGTCACAAAGTAGCAAAGCCAAAGTTGGCCTTTTGGGAGTTCGATTTTGGCCTTTTCTGCAGATTTTCCCCCTTTTTCGGTGTTTATTCCTGAATTTGCTGCTGCTTTACTCATTTTTTTTTTATCCTTACTTCGAATTTTAGCTTTCATTGCCGAGTTTTTCTGGGCATTTCCTTTGCTCTTCTTTTTTTAACTGAATTTCTTGTCTATGACGTCCAACATGTTTGACAGCCAAGTAATCGAGTCCTTCTGTGTAATTTGAGTAGGAGATTTACAGAATATTCATTCTATTGTAATGAGGTAGATGTGCTTGAGTTGCCTTCATTTGGTTTGTTTTGAAGGTTGCAAAAAAGTTGTTGGAAGTGTTTGCTGAAATGATATTCGTTCACGGTTTCTTGCATGGAGATCCACATCCCGGTAATATATTGGTGTCTATAGAAGGTCAGGGTGGCTTTTCTTTGGGTATGTCCTGATTGTTCACTTCTATTGTTTTCTATCTAAGATGAACATTACTAATTATGTGAGGATGTCTTTGTGGAACTTACCTTTATGATGAGAAGATTGAAAATGCAGTTCTTTTGGACCATGGAATCTGCAAAAAGTTGGATGAAGTGTTTAGGCTTGAATATTGTCAGCTTTGGAAGGCTTTGATTCTTTTAGACTCAAGAAAGATACAGCATTTAGCTGAACGGTTTGGTGTTGGGAAGTACTACAGATACTTGCCCATCATTTTCTCTGGAAGGACTATAGATAGGTGATCCACATTTCTTCTTTTCTAATTTCTTTTCTTTAATCTTGCTATTTGTCAAGGATTGTTAGTTTTTATGATCATTAAGTAGGATGCTATTAAGGTTTTCCATTAAGAATTTGAATCAAAACAATAGTTGGAAGAAATTTATAATTTGCTATAGATTATGGAATTGTCATCTTTGATAATAGCACTTGGCAAATGTAACTTTCATGATTACTATACTTCATATGATATTGGAAATCATAGATATATTTTTCAGGCTGGTCATTTTTCTAAGACAAACAGATAGTACATTTTTGGGAGGATCATAATTTCCAGCACCCGAGCTCATGTGTTGCTGTACTAATAATGATTATTGGTTTATTGCAGCACAAGCTAGTCTGTTCGAAGAGATTTTTTAGTCCCTTAAAGAAATTTCTCGTTGAGATAGTAATCCACTTATCAAAACTTGATTATTTGAATTTTGAAGAAATTTGTAGTTATTTGTCTTTAAATTAAGCATAAAGAAACTGTGTATCACCTTTATATTTTGGTCTTTTTTTGTTTTATTTCTTAAGTTATAATTATACTTTGTCAGCCAAACACGTGTGGGGAATTAGAATTTCTTATAATTATAAGAGTTCTTGGGGCAAGTAACTGGGGTGCTACGTTTATGTTTATATTTAATTCAGTGGGACTTAATAATTATAATGATTACCCACACTTGTCACGCTTATAATTATACACAATTGCACCCAAATTCAATTACAGGTGGCTTTCCAAACACATGTTTAGTAGTATTCATTTAAATGATAACTAGAAGCATAAATCTTTCTGTAGGTTCCTATCCTCCTGATATGGTGAGGCATCTTCCATTTTTCCTTCTGTGTTTTTGATTTGGGAGAGGTGTTGACTGGATAGATTGAAGGTTCAGTTTACTGACTATTATATTATAACAATTATGATACCAATCTAATTATCCCTTCTGTAATCTGATTGGCAGTAAATCTGGCATTGGGAAGGGAATGTTGGTTGAAGAGCAAAAGAAGCTGAAACAACATTTGAAGGCTCTAAAGATGGAGGACATATCTTCGTTTATGGAATCTCTTCCTTCCAACTTTCTAATAATATTGCGGACAGAGTAAGATAAATTCAGTAGCCTATTTGGAGTTCAATAGCTCCTAATCTCATTTTGGTCTTTCCTGTTTTAGTGAATTACTGAGATCTACAGTAAGCAAGCTTGGTGCTTCAAAATGGGTGAGGTTGCTAACCTATGGAAAATATGCCTCACTTGGTCTCTCTCCGAAGTCGAATCCATGCTCTGGTAAACATTGCTTCTAAACCCTTTTTTTTTTCCTTTAATTTTATTCTAAAGCAGTTGTTATCTGGCCAAGCCAGGGAGAGCTTCTAATGGATGCATCTGTTGTTGTGTCTGTACATTTATGAGTGTATAGTAAGAAAGAGATTTTTATATTCACGAGCCGTTAACGTCGGTATTCTTGGAAGGCTCTGATTTTGTGGTTGCATATTTTGTTTTAATTTACAATTTAAGGAATCGTGTGTTCAGGTTTGACATCATTCGCCCTATATACCAGATTGATAGGAAATATAGAATACATTCTTCTAAGGCTTACTATAGGTAAGGGTTTTTCTTCTCCTAAGTTCTGATATGTAGGTATGTCAGGTAATAAAAAAAAGGGTACCTAAATGATTGGAACATTTTAACATTTTCAGGGGTAATGAATCTGGTTTTGTGGATGGAGAAGCTGAAGCGATGTCTGAATAAGTTTTATGGAAAGATGAGTGCTGCTGGAAAAGGTATGTCGACACTGTTCTTCAACATCTACTTCAAAATGTAGATTCTTTTTTCTTTGTTTTTTGTCTTATGTACTTCGTTATTTACTCTAAGTAAATTTTGAGCAGAAGCCATAAGTAGATAAAGCTTCCTAAGGCTCGAGGAGCACTGTATTGTAGTTTGATATTGGCTTCTATTGTACAACTACAAAATTACTCTGAATCTGAAGAATTGTAAGAACAAGAATATTACTCAAAGCTTAAACTTGGTGTATGAAATTATTTTAAGTACCATTGACTGGGTATGGATTTTGAGTTCAAGCATTTGCAAATTTACAACAATCTTTTTACGTCAGAAAAAAAACACAAACTTAGATAAGAATTTAAAATCTAGTTTTTATATATATAGATTTATATATAAAAGCATTCATTTGGGAATATTTTTAATCACGGAAAATTTTTATTATTCATTATTGTTATATCCAGGCCAAATGGGCTAAGGCCTGTAGCAAGGCCCAAAAGAGCTCAAGTTCCAACTGGTACAAAGATCACACGAGCTTAGGCTTTATAAAGTACAAAACTTAAATGCTAACAAGAACAATGTCACGTGGCACGTAGAGGAATCATCTCTAGCTTTTACCCTACTCAAAAGCTATGCATAGTGTGACTTGTCAACATTTCTAACAAATAAGAAACATTGCATTAGCTAAAAGACTAGATAAGACTAGATTTGGGCAATTAAGGGGCAACTTAAAGCTTTATTACATATGTTAAAATTTAACTTAATTTTAGCTTTGACCACGTATATATTTGGATCCAGTCCAACCACTTACGATCCTTGTTATTCGATAGCAAGTTTTAGCCCAAATCCTATCTAATGACAACAAGTTCTGGACAACTAATCTGTTAAAAATGTCAACTTCAACTCATCGGTGTGTTTTCTCTAAGATACCACCAGTTTGTTTTACTAATCAGTTACCATTGGATAATGCCAAAATCTTTTGAGCATTGGTCCTTCGCAACCACTTCTACCATTAACGACGATTGTAACACCCCCTTACCAAGTAAGAAATGCTACATTTCCATACCAAACACATCACTCATGTTCCACTCATCTTTTAGACTTATTTGAAGCTATTTAAGGCTTCTTCAATAATTTCTAAACTTAATATGTAATCCGATTACAATCAGAGATCATTCAGGGACCCCTCGATGTAAAAAACAACATAAATTAAGAAAATAAGGTAGAGGTATCGATGCATGCCCCAATTTATCGATACCTTGACCTTGATACTATTCATTTTTACATTTTGTTTGAGCTTTATCGATACAAGTCCTCTAAGTATCAAAATTTGGGTGTATGGAAGCTAAAATCAAGCTTAAAAACACCTCAAAAAATGTCATAACTTACTCCAATTAATGCCATTCATTCTCAATCATTCTTTGACCTTAAAATACTCCTAATTATCTTTGTAAACGTCATGCAATTCATCTATTAGAGTTGTATGACCCAAGTTCTTGTTAAAAATAATAATGGCAAAATAGGGGGATCTGTGGGGGCAAAGGTCAAGGGCCGCAACCGCTGCAGATCCCTATTAAGTATAAAACTGGACTGGGGTCGCAACCAAGGGTGTGCCCCCACAATACAGTACAAGCTGTACAAGTGGAATTCGTATAGAAGTACACTTATTCTATTTGATATTGATTAGAATAAGGTGTTTCAACCTCACTACATTGCTTCTATTTGACATTGATTATAATAAGGTTTTTCAACCTATAAATAGATGCAGTCTAAACTCCCTTGTATCATTCAAATTCGACATTAGTGAATTTTCTTCTCCTCTGCCCGTGATTTTTTTCCCGAAAGGATTTCCACGTAAAATTTGTGTGTTCTTATTTTTCTTTCTTTTTTCTTTGCAATCGTTTTATATTGTCATTGTCGACGTTCAACTTTTACATCATCCATGTTCAATCTCCATCTAATGTGCCACAAAGGTTCAAAACATCTCCATTTAAACAAAACTCAACTTTGTGCCAATGCCCTAACTATCTATCACTTTCCTACTTATCGGATACCTAGGTACATGCCACACTAATTCAAAAGACAAAAAATCCATAATTCTCAATTCTTACCTTATTGATGAGTTGTGATTTGACAAACCATGCTCGACCTCTTTTTACACAAACACTTTCTGAAATCTACGTATTTGAAAACATGTTAAGCTTTATAGGAGCTTAGTAAGTTGATAAAAGAGAAAGCAGAAGAAGATTGTATTCAAGTTGTTCGACTCGAGAAAGAAATATTTGGATCGCACTTGAAAAGAAAAAAAACAAACAGATTTAGAAAAATAAGAAAAACAAAGAAAATTAAAAATAAAGGATAAATATTCAACATAATAACTAAAAAAAGAAAACAACTTGAATTTCTTATCGATCAAATTTGAGTGTTTTTGAGTTGTTTCATTATGCTAAATACTGTGTTTTTGCCTATTTTGCTTGAACAGCCTCTAAAAATTGTCTTTACCCTATTTTTTTTAAAAAAAATATTGATTTCAGTGGGTAAACGAATTCAAATCGATTTGAAATTTTGTTTACTATTTCTTGGAACTTTATTAAATGAAAAAAAATATTTCCCACAAAAAATTTAAAAAATAAAGAAAAGTAAAAAAAATTAAAGAAAATAGAAAAACATTTGTGTGTTGAATTTCGTGCCCAAAATTTCGAGATCTTATATTTATCATATAAAGAGGCTCTAGTTTAATTTTTGTGATTTTAGCACATCAGAAACACCTTGAACGAAAAATTCAAGTTATTTTCCATTGTTTCGAGTTTTTGCTGGGTAGTTTATTTTCTTTGATTCTAGCCATAGGTTTTCTTTTGTTTTTAGCTTTTCTTTATTCTATTATGCATTCTAACACATTTTCGCTTCTTGTGTTAATAGGTACAAAAAAAGTTGCCTCTCCTTTCTTTGCGCAACTTACTTCCCTTGGGGTCAAGGTTTTCTTTTTCTTTTTAGAGCATTAGGTCAGCTTTGTTAGAGAGTGATCACACATATTTTCGAATATTTTTGCGTTTGATTACTCTTTAAAAGTTATAAGTGAGAAAATCTTAACTTTTTTCTTTTGCCTCGAGTTGTTTATTTTTATGGTGAGTGCATAACGGTGAGGCTTGATTTTATTTGATCAAATTTATGTTTGAGTACTTTTACTTTCAAATTCTTAAAATGGTGTGCACACATAGTATGGAAAAAGGAGAATGATAAACCTTGGGCAAAGTATAAATGTCATATTTGTAAAAAAATCTGCATGAACATGTTGTTTCCAATGCCCAAAAATATTCTATTGTTCATGGATTTGTTAGGAAAGACATTTGAACAAAGGTCATTGCAAGATACACACACTTAAATGACCTTTTGAGGAGCATAAAAAAATGTTTGGTGATTAGAGGGATCACCAAGACTCTAAATGCCTACAAGCAAAGGAGAGTAAGATTTATCTCTCACATGTTGTGAAATGTCATTGGTGTGGTTCAAAAGATAATTATGGTTCCCAATGTTCAATTCGCTATCCATCTAGTGATGAAAGTTGAGAAGAAGAGCATACGTATGACACTGAGCCTATTGAGGACTCTTCTTTTAATGCTACCATTGACGATGATGATATGAATGAGAAAGAAACTTCGAGTGACACCATTTGTGAAGACAGTAAATGATTTTGTGCCTATTGTTGAATTGAGATCTAACATTGCACCTTGTTCCAAAGTTGATGTCAAAGAAGTTGACAGTAATAGTGAGAACTGTGATGATGATGATATTGCCTTTTGTGAACCAGAAAAAGTTGATAGTGAGAAGTTTTTCCTAGAGCTTATGGATTTGGACGATTAGACCTTTTTTGTCCTCCTAAATAGTTGTGTATTTTGATGAATTCAGTGTTCAAAATTTTGTGAAAGGTTAAAGGGAATTGATATGATTCAAGTAAAAAGACTAAGAGAAAGAGACATTGAGCAATAAAAGTCAATTTAGTGGTCCAACTTTGGTGAGCGAAAATTCTTACAAGGTAAAATTAGAGAGTTCAATTCAAATTGAAAAAGAGGCAAAGAAAGAGAGAACATATCCAAAAGAGAGGAATGATTATGTTTTCACTAACCTTAATTGGAATTTGTCTAGTGGTCTTGTTTCATTCTTTTAGAAATTTGTTGATCCTTTGAGAGGAGCTTGATTAACCCATTCCACCTATGATAAAAATTCTTTCTTATTCAGCCAAGAACAAGATTCGAGGACAAATATTTTTGAAGAAAAAGGGGATGGTACATGTATGGATGGGGTAAAATTTATTAAATTTCATTCACTGAAGCTACCAATTTTCAAGTTTGGAAAATCAATCAACTTGTAATGACTTTTTAGATGGGATCTAGACATTTTTAGGTTGAGATGGCCTTCATAGCTTTCGAATATCTATCTCTTATCTTCGAAATGTACTTTGAATCACTCGATTTTGAGTTTGTGAGCCCAAGTTATGATCATTTTAGTAAAGACTACACAAGCAGAAGTTCTAGACGGGATTATCATGAAAATTATGATTTTCAAGCTTTTAATTTGAATTTAAATTATATTGAGTTCAATTTTTAGGCTTAATTTTTATTATACATGAGTCCAATATTGTATTAATTAGGTTTTATTATTTATTTTTTCGAATTTTGGATATATGTTTTAAGTATTTTAAGTTATTTAGGAGTTTTATGTTTTTAGTCAACAAGAAATGTTAGTTTAAAACTACTTATTTAGATTAATTAGAATTTCAGTATACTTGAGAATTTTATTTGAATGTACTTAGCTAACTTATATAAAAGCCTATTCATTGTTCATTAGATACACAATTATTTTTCATTAATAAAATTTCAACTCCGGTAGTTAGTTTTTTTTGTGCAAGATTGCTTTCTTGTGATTTTTAGAAGCAGTTTTCTTCTCAATTTTCTTCAAGGAGTCGTGAGAATTCATTTTTTCATCATTCAATTTTTCAAGGATTATTTCTTGGGGTGTTGATTAGAGTCATTAATTGAGTTTATTGGTGTTTATACCTCAAATGGTTCAATTGGACACTTATCCATCTATCCATCGATTTATTTTGGTACATAAAAAACATCTTTCAAAATAATCTTCCTAAAGTTACCAAAGTAAATATGTACATCTCCCACAACTTCAGTTGCTACAGTGGTCTCATTTCTTATCCGCAATGATAAATTCTTCTCTAAGATCTTTTGTCTCCTCGAACCCCTGTTGAGAAGCATAAACATGATTAGTGATCCCCGAATCAATGACCTATTAATTTATCGGATCCTTTACTAAACAAGCTTCTACGACAAAGAGTTTCATATCTTTGCCTTTGGTGGCTAGGTTGTAACGACCAGGTTTCCAGTGGTATCGAAAATGGTGGTTTTGGAACCTTGTTTTGTGATTGTCGAGTTCGTAAATATTATTTAATAATATTTACGAGATAGATATAGTGTTATTGTGAATTTTGACTGGATATATTTTATTAATTGGTTAGTTAGTCAAGGTACGAGTGGTACGTACCGAAAGTAAATGGTTTTGGGAAATGAGGTATTGAAACCTTGTTTTCACAAACTAAGCTCTTAAGTATTATTATTAAATATTTTACTGAGTCATTTTATAAGTTAATTGAATTTTGGATAGGTAATTTAGTCAAATTAATGGTTAATTAAGGAATAAGAACTAAATTATAAAAGTGGTGAAATTTGACTATTATTAATTTTATTAGATAAAAAGCCAAATAGTATAATTAAGGCTTTAAATGGTAATAAGCCAACTTTTAAAGTTATTAGACGGTAAGTGCATAGATTTGGATGAATTATATGTTAAAAATATATTATATTATAATTGAAAGTAATGAAAATATGTTATAACATAAAATTTAAAGTAAAAGAAAGGAAAAAACATCATTTTTCTCCATATTATCTTTGTCAAAACCAAACCCAAGGAAGAAGATGAAGGCTTCCGATGTTCAAGCTTTGAGCTTCGATTGATCGAAATTAGACCAAACTGAAGAAAATCGGGGAAATGGTAAAAATTTCAGAGTAGTCATTGACATTCCTATCCTTGTTGTTTGTTCTTGGTAAGTTCATATGAGACTTACTTTATTTATTGATGATATATTTGTGTTATATTGTTTTGTTTTATAGTTGATTTGTTATTATATAATGTCTTTGACATCAAAAGGATTAAATCAAAAATATGAAATATCTATATGTGAAATAAATATTAATTAGGTAGCAATTGATTAATGATATAAAGTAATTACTATGGAATTGAATGGAAGTTAGTGGATGTTGAACTTGATTATGAAATAGATACGTATATAATGATATACATAGTTAAATGTATATGCATAATTTGAAGTTTATGGTTTGTTACTTCATAAATTAAGTCATTCAAATTTCTATGTTCTTTTATTGCTTAGTATGATCAATGGTAAAAGTAAGTTGAAAATAATTGATGGAATCAAGTTTTGTGAAATGTTGATTCTCATGATGAATGACTAAATTGTATAGGATCGAAAATAGTGTATTTGATGTAAGTATAGAATTTACCTTGTATTGGATTGAAAAATGTTATGTTATGAGATAACTTGTTGAATTGAGTTATGAATTTTGGTTGTTGGGATATAATTGAAAATTCTATAAAAAAAAATTTGTTACTTAGTTAAATGTACAATTAATGCTTTAGTTTACCTGATGAGGCACTGAGTTCCATTTAAATTGATGAGTGTTGGGCGCAATTGGATTACTTTGATTTGTCTGATGAGGCACTGGGTGCATGTCGTATCGATGAGCATCAGGAATAAATTCTTCACTTCGAAAGATAGGTATGAATTGGGGTATTTTATGTCATTAGGATATGATTAATACATATGGTATAATGTTATGTTTTAATAAAACCTTGAAAGTTCTCCTAAAATATTCTCAGATTGATATTGTTTATAATGATGCCTTTGTATGGTTACTCAATGTTCAGTTGTTTCCGTGTAGAAGTTAGATTAAGTAAGTGATCATATACATCAAATTCAGCATCCAGTGGAAATCATGAACTTAAGAGTTGGTGATAATTTTGGTTTGGTCATAGCATGTACCTAGGAGAGTTTTGTGGTTGAATATGTAATGTGTTAGATGAATTTAACATTTTGAATGTTATGTTAATATGTATATAATTATTAGTTGGTAATGATCTTGGTATTAGATAATTCTTATTGATGGCATAGGTATGTATTGTATAATGCTTATGTGGTGATAAGGTAATATGTTATAATCATGCTAGTAAATGAATGGTATGTGTATGCTAAGTTTGAATGGATTTGGTAAGGTTTGTGTATGCTTGGATGGTTGAATGGAAGCATTATTATAAGGTGCTTAAAATGGTCAAATGATAGATGTTATATTAATTGTTTTGAGGTGCTTTGGATGGCATATTAGATTTGATTGAATATAATTTTATGTTTGGACTTAAATTGTTGGATTGAGGTGCCAAATGTGACACATTGGTTAGACACTTAGCTTGATTGTTATAAGTGATATTTTTGGTATATTAATGGTTTTGAATTGGTTGAAACTTGGTATAAAATTATGCTTTTGGTATAAGTGATTTAGGGTTAGAAAGCTTGTTTTGGAAGATATCTATAGGTGGACTCGACCTAATATACGGTTTGGCACACGGTTGTGTGACATCTTTTGAGTATTTGCATTATTGACCCACACGGCCTTAGTCTTTCATAAGGTCATGGGACACGACTATGTGACCCATTGTTTGTAAATTTTTCTTATCTTTTTTTTCTTGTTTAGATTTGATCCTTGATTGATATCGAGTTGGTTTTAAGTTTTCGTAAGATTGATATAGAACCAAAATTGATTGAATTGCATGTTGCACTTGATACTATATGAACAAAGTGATATTGAATTGATATTTGGACTATGAAATGTAATCAAATGTTTCATATTTGCTTGTAGCACCTTATAGCTCGGGTCTAGCGATCAAATCGGGTATGGGATGTTACATAAGTATTCCTTCCATTCTCTACAGTTTGCCTTAAAGTGTCCTTTCTTACTATAGAAGAAGCATTTAGACTTAGATAAGTCTTTAGGCTTCCTAGTTCTCTTCCTTTTCACCTGTGGTTGCCCAAAAACCTTAGTTTTTCCTCTCTTAGTGTGCTTTCCGTTTCCCTTTCCCTTATAAGGAAGAAGTGATAGCTATGTTTGCTTCTGCTCTTCAGACCAGCAGTGATGCGATCCCGACTCAGTAGGTGAATCGAGTCGTTGATGTGCCCGATCGTAAAATGGAGAAGTATCATTCTTCTAGGAGTTGGGGTTGAAATCGGCTAAGTATGGGCTTTAAACAAGGAGTTTGGAGTATGTTAGATATTATATGTTTATAGTTTTGGCTAAATAAAGAAATAAGGTTATTTTTAAGTTGATAAATTTGGATGGAAAAGAAAGGCTCAAGGTTGAAGAAAGAACCAATACTATAGATGAGTATTGACTCGAATCTTATATTGACACTTAAGAGCGAAGTAGATGATAGAACCTTGACCCATTATCTATAGGGAAATAGGAACCACAGGTATCAAAGTGAACGCCACACCTGAGATTGAGTGATAAGTTCAAATGAATCAGATTGACGCCATAAGAATAAACTCTCAATTGTTGTATAATTCATAAAGAGTGAGTAACAAATTGTCTAACCTTTACAAAGCTTATAACCAAAGTATTTATAGACAAACTAAGGTAAAACAAATGGCCACAAATCAGTCATTAATATTGTTCTAGAATGATGAATAAAATGCTTTAAACTCTTCACTTCAGCCGAACAGCCAATATTAGCTTTTTAAATCCGTTCATTCATCCTTAGCTAGGAAGAAAGTTGTTCAAGATCCTATCCATGCACTTGAAGTAATGGTGGTGATAGAGGGTTGCGCGCGGACCAAGATCGAGTTGCCAAGTCACGAGAAACTCCTACGAAAGGTCCTAGACGAACAGATCTGAAAACAAAAACAAAGATTAAGATTAAACCGAATTAGATTTGAATTTAAAATTCCCAAATTCAATTAAAGGAGCAGCAAGAAACAAAGAAAGAGAACAATGGAATTGAACGATTCAAGAAGTGAATAAAGGATGCGATTCGGTCTAATTGAACACCCAAGATGATTTTTCCAAATTCCAGCAACCGATTGACCCCCAAACAGATTATAACCCAATCGACCAAACCCTAGAATTTGGGGATTTTTGAGGACGACTTCTTCCTGCCAACGAAGGAAGAATTAATCGATTTTTTGAGTTGGAATATGGCTGGAAAAACACAAGAATAACATAAAACAAATGAGATAAAGAATTGACACAAGAGAAAATAAATAAAGAAATCGAAATAGCAAGAAATAAAAGATAAGTCCTAAATATCCTTGAAATCCCGAAAGACTTCACAAATCCCTTCAAACGGCTCTAATCTCCCCTCCAAAGAATATCAATGGCAAGAAGAAGGTTGAAGATGGCTCCCACAATCACAAGATTGTTAAAACAACTTTTAAAGAAAGCTCAAGAGAGAATTCTTGGAGAAAACCCCAAAGAAAATTCTGCACTTTAACAAAACAAAAATTTTAATGTATTGACTAATTAATACAAGGGGGTGGCTGGCCATCACTTATATAGGCCTCAAACTAATCCTAACCTTATTAGAAAACTTAAAAATTAACCCTAAATAATAAAAATAATAAAAGAATTTCGGCCTAACACTTAAATGGGTTGTTTTGGGCCGAATTTAACATGTAATATCTCTAGAGCCTAAAAATTAAATTAACAAATAAAATGTTTACAAATTGGGCCCTTTGACATTTTGGCCTGATTTTCAACTAAGTATGTATGGATTTCTTGATTGGGCTGGGAATTTGCTTATTGGGCCTCGCCTTCAAGAATTTGGTCTTGTGATCCGTCTTTTACCGAAATTGGGTCGTTGATGCTCGTAACGGAGATCCAATTCGTTTTGGCTGCAAGATTCGGTTTCTTTGACCAAGATTTCCAAGATTTAAAATCTTGATTTTCTCGATTCTTGAAATCGCTCCAAATAGCAAAATTGGACCAAGATTCGGTTTCTTGATTTTCTTGAAAACAAGAAAGTGAATCTTGATTTTCTTGTTCTTTCATGTATGCATCTAAGGCCTTGCTCACAAACTCTTGAATGGTCCCATTTAGTTTGGAACACATTTGTCGGGCCTTTGATCTCGTTATTGGGCCTTGTGGTAATTTGAGCCCATTACGTTCTTGGGCTTGGGTTGTGCCTTTGTGACTCGTATCAGGTGGTGGCTGCACATTAATGTATGCACAAAGGGTTGCTTGGGAAAAGGAAAAAGGGGCTGTCGAATTCAATGTGAACAGTCATGTTCTTTTGTCTCCACGAAAAGGCTCCTAGGTGAGCTCAAACGAAAAGGGTTGCTTCGGTTTCTTGCTCCTTGAATCTAGTTCTCGGATTGATGACAACACTAATTGGTGTGAACTTAATTGCAAGCTAAATGGTTTAGTGTACAAGGCATAAGGCCATTGCTCTCCACGAAAAAGGTGTTTGGAGAATAGCAATCAGCGGCCTTCATCTTGAATGCAAGTCCACATTCATGTGTCCTTTGCTGTGCACGAAAAAGGTGTTTGGGAAAAACTAAATCAACAGCTCCTTTAATTCCGTCCCTTGCATGGGGAGAAGAATGCAACAGCCACTTTAATGTCGTCCCATGCTTGGAAATAGGAGAAGTCTTCAGCACCATTAATGTCGCCCAAGCATGCATCTGCACATTAAATTCGTTAATTAAAGCAGCTTTGAGACACATTTAATCAGTAGCATTAAATTCTGCTGGACATAGCAACATGAAATAAATTTGTCCTAGACACAACATTAACTACGAAACATTTATAACCACCACTTAAATATTAGCTGGAGACACATTAAAAAGCTGTACTAATTAGAACATATTTAATAGACTTAAGACATATTAATTTGTTGTACTAAATAAAACACAATTAATAAACTCAAGACACATTAAAGATGTTCAGATTAATGCATATTTAAACTTTACTTAATTTATGACACAAACTAAAGACTTAAACCATAATAACTAAAATAACTAATCTTAATTAATGTTTTATTCCAGCAACCTAAAATGCATGAAATAAAATTAAATAAAAAAATAGAATCTAGCTCAATGAGCTATCATCAAGCCGAATTGAGCTTCATTGAGCAGGTTCGAGCTTGCAAAGATGGCGAGCCTTGCTTTGTGAGCTGAACCAAGGGCGTTCTCGGGCGTAATCGTATCAGGCAGATCGCCATTCAACATCAACTAATAAGATTGTAACTCCTTCATGAGTTGTGTAAGCGTTAGGATTTTTTTTCCAAGGTTATATGTGGCTTGAAAGCCAACAAAACACTTGGATAAGCTCTTGAACGCCATCTCAATTTAAGTGTTTTGGCCCAAATTGGCCTCATTGTTTGCAGCCTAAGTAAAGTATCCCATAAGAGTGATCATATGGTGTTTGACTGGAATGATGGGCTTTTGCTGGGCATTCATCAAGCTAGTTATGAAAGATTGTCGAGCCAAGAAAGCTTGGCCTCCGAACATATCTTCTAGCTTATCTAGAATCACTTTAGCAGTCTTATAGCTCTCCAGCTGTGTATACAAAATGCTAGTCATGCTTGCCAGCATATAGCAACAAGTTATCTCATCAAACTCTTCTAAGCGTTTTCTAGCCTTAACTTGAGTGGCTGGAGGGCACTTAGTATCAAGAACTGTTTTAAGTTTCTCACAACTCAGGACAATTATTAGGTTCATTTTCCGTTTCTTATAGTTATTTCTATTCAGTTTATTTTTAGTGAGTATGTTCAATAAGGGAGTAGGTACCAATTTCAAATTGAAAATAAAATATGCATTTTTTAATATCTTGGTATAAGCAAATGTTTGAAAATTTTTTGCAACACTACAATATGCATTAAGATGATGCATGCGTCTTACATTAAACCTTGGAAAAAATTGTAATTTGTTGCAACGATAATTCTCACACCCATTGAATCAAGCAACTGTAGGGTGATCCCGACCAACTAGTAAGAATATGGATTTCTATCCAATTAGTACATGAACCTAATTCCTTAGGCATTCACACGTACTAATAATCGTGTGACGTTTGGCATCATTCTAACTTAAGTAGAGCTCCGTAGGAAGTTACTTAAGTAGAAGATCTTGAGTGTATAACCATCAACACAACACCTATCGCATCATGCACCACAAATAAGTCATTGTTGGACAATCTTACCGAGTAGCATGCTTTGACTAGTTGTCTTGTTTTGAAGATAGAATTTCTTGACCTATCGCATGATAATGCTTACCACAAGGGTCGGTCCAATTATCATTTGACCACAATAGAATTATTCTTTCTTTTAGGAAATCGCCTCAGTGAAATCCACATAGCAATCCTACTATGGGGTAGTGCACTTGCCATGCCATCATAAGAGATCATTGATGGAGGTCATAGGTCTTGTTTAGGGACTTTCCCCCACTCAATATTTTAAAAACATGTAAGGTTTTTAACCATGAATGATTAATATATGCATGAAAAGTATATGTGGAATTCTTTCCTAAACTATATGGCATTCTAATCTCATATATGCGTGACATGCTATTTCAATTTTATAATATTCACATTTATTTATTCACAAAATCAACAATTTTGACTCTCCACGATTTTTCTTTTAAGGGAAAAACTCTAAAAAGTGAGTATAAACCATGCACCAGGTAGTGTCCCAAGAAAGGAAGGTGAGTCATATTTGACTACTTAAAAACCAAGTATTTCCTTGCCAGAGCAAATCCTAGACATACACTTTCTCATTACCACAGTTTTCACAGCAATCGAATAACCCAAAGAAGTGAATGGAACAATACAACACATGTATTTTCTCATTATCACATTTCTTATCTTTAATCGATGAATTGTGAATCATCTCATACATATATATCACAATTATATCTTTAACAAATACTAAACAAATATAAAAGGATATCAGTAATTAAAATAAAATTGCTAGCCAAGGCTTCCATGGTTCTATTTCTAGAAAATAAATGAAAAACCAAAAATTACATAGCTTTCCACCACAATATATTTATTGTGTCTTCAACCACCATTCCTCCATCTTTACCTCGTCATGGACTCCTTTTGAGAAAAATTACATTTAAGTCCTATGTCTGTTTTCGGCTCTGGCTCACAAGAATTCTATATAAAAAAAAATAATCCTACATGAAGATGATAGTCCACAATCTATTTCCTAAGAACCACAACCTTGGCAAAAAATAACAATTATATAACAAATATATAATACCACATTCATTCCCATATATTCCTTAAACATGCGAATAATTACAAGAATGTCACATCTTATCAAATATCAATTGCACAAGATGAAAAGAGAAATTCGGTCTTGGTTTACACTATAAACATAGTACAAACTGGATCTTGAAACCAATTACTAGAAAAAAATTTAGTTTGAAAACGATTTTCTTGCACAGTAGAAAATTAAAAATTTGAAAACTGACTTGATTTATGATATTTATAGCAATAAACGCTAACCAAAATCATACCTGTGTTTTTGACTTAGCGGATATTTGTTATTCCCGACTTTCAACCAAATTATCTTCTCCTCTAATCTCGTACCACAAACTGCTTCGAGTGTGGGATCGAAACATAGAACTAGAAAAAAAATTTCTATTTTATTCAGGGTGAAAACAAAAATTCTCTCTTCTTTAAGAGAAATCGGTAGAATTGTTATTCTGGAAAAATATATTTATTAGTTGAGAATAAGTTCTCTTTATTTTTTGGCAGAGTAACAATCTCTCAAAATTATGTATTATGTCCTACCAATGTCATCTATTTATAAGAAGAGAAGGTAGAACCATTGTTGAGTTGTAGTGGTTTGTTTCAAATAGAAAAACAACTTCCTACTTAGAGTAGGTGTGGGGTGGACGACACACCCTAGTATTCCTACCAGGGTTGCCACCCCTTCATGTTATATGAGGGATTTTGGGCCTTTCTCTCGCACAGGGTCCAATTACAAGTATTTCTTGAGCCTTTTGACCTAGTACTCTGTAATGTGATCCAACCTGATTCGAACTTTCTATTTCCCAAAATAAACTTTAATATTTTATATTAAACAATATTCTCATCCCTATTTTACCCCTAGTAAAATTTTGACGATTTTACCCTAGTAAAATATCAAGAAAATATGTTTAATATTTCACAACTCAACATGTTCACTATGATTGAATGATTTGTTTTCATTTTCAGGATTTAAAATAGCTCAAAAACATAAACTCATTATTCCGATAATTTTTAAGTAATCCATATAGAATTGCAAATGAATCATTTCCATTTTCATTTCCATTTTGGAAGCATCCATTCATTTCCAAATGATTCCATTTTTTTCATTTCAGAAAAAACCATGGTCATCCCTGAATTTTTTCATTTCTCTTTTCCTATTCATTCCGTTTATTTCTATTCAAACACACAATTCATTTCTAGTTTCAACGAGCTAGCGGAGGGACCTATTGGATATGTGTAATTAGGGATCAAATTATTTATAATTAAGTTCCAACTTTTTGCCTATTAATTATAAACGCATTTATTCACGAAGTCATTCCAAGATAGTATCGTGATTGGACTCTCTCTAACGACATGCCATTACGAAAGCAACTAAAGCAACTACTTAGTACTTGTCCAATGACCTTGTTATAAGTGTGTTGCCCTCATAAGATATCCTTGATCTCTTTGGGATAATATCCGCTCTCCCAATATAATCCTATTTTATCTCATGGCAATCATTACATCTTCCTTCATGAAAAGTCAATTACTATCAAATAGTAATCAAGTCATTCATCACACAGACAAACGACCTGTGGCCGTAATTACTTTTCATCAACCATGTAATGCCAGTGAGAGATATCATTTACCCTTGTCTCGGGATATGAATTTCACTGTTGTGAATGACGCTACATACTGCAGAAGTCGTACACCCGATGCACCAGCTTTCAGTTCCTTATTTATTTGAACTAAGGCTTTTACTTACATCAAAGTGTACGAGTCACGCATACATAGTTTGCCATCCACTCAGGATTTAGGTATGTCACACTATGAATGTGACAAGTGAATAGGTCCATAAATGGATTCAAGATCTATTCTGCTTAGGATCTGTCCGATGTATTGTCAGTCTATTTAGTCACATCTATTTCGCTATCTTCTGGGAGTTATCTACTCCGATGCGCAAGACAAGACATCTCCCCAATTAGACTTGATAGAAAACATATTAGTCTTTCAATTGGTTTGCTCATTTTTTATTAGACAAAGGACATGTTTAGGTTCATCTGCTAATACAAGTTGTCTTTCTGTATTACGATCCGACCACTTAATACCGCTTAATATTAGTTAAACATTAGACAACCAGTAAGCAACATTTGCTTCCATTTTGCTTTGCATGCAAAAACCATGCGAGGACAATATACAAAGTATTAATGTAATTCATGAATAGTTTTTATTAACCAATCTGGTCGAAAAATTACAAGTGTACTTGGACGAAAATACTACACTTAGGTCACCAAATCCAACAATTCCTTAATGGGCTAAACTAGAAAAAAAAAGGTAAAAAGGGAATAAAAAAGAGTGTGAGAAAATGGAAAGTTTCATAAAGAGGCAAGAAGAAGTAAATATCAAATCGTCCTGGTGTGTCTACCAACGATTTGCCCAATTCAGTCAGGGGCGTCATATGAGCCAGTAGACTGTGAAGGTTACGAGTAACTAAGGGAGTTGCTTTGGCACACCCAAATCTTTATTTTCGTGTTGATACAATTTATTCATTAAAAATAAATATAATGAATCTCACTAAGTTCACCGAACTTATGAGTGGTTCTTTGATGCAAGTTTAGAGGTAGTCAGAGTAGTTATGGAATGGACCAAGCCAGACACTACCAAATTCCAGCTTTAGGTGTTGAAGTTGTTTCATGTGTATAGTAGGGCATCCTTAGAGGCTACACCTCAGGATTTATCTAGTGTGTTCAGAGACGTCTTAAACTTTAAGTCAATGTAATTTAATTACTTATGCCCAAAATTGAGATTCAAATGTAAGAACCCTAGAACTTGTAGAAAGTTTTAATTGTAGCTCAGTTTTTAATTCTGTTTCTAATCATACTTCTTTTAGAGTATAAATATGTGGCAAAGTTGAATACAATTTTTTTTGGTGAATGTTTAAGTTGTAAATAAATTAAGTTAGAACTTCGACTAAATGACTCGAGTTAATTGCAACACTAAGTGCTCAGACCCAACAATCGGGTTGGGTATAGGGTGTTACAATTATGATTTGGCCACACAATACTGCATAGTATTCGTTAAACATTAGATACTAGTGAGTCAATATTTACTTCTATTTTTCTTTACGTGCAAAAATCATTGAGGACATTATTAAACCAATTTATTTGAAAAATACAAGTATACAAAACAAATATAGTACAATTAAGACACCAAATCCTACAAGTTAGGTGACTATTTGTATAGTTTACCTTAATCTTTATATATTTTATAATTAAATTTAAAATAAAAATATTTTAAAAATTATTTAATTAAAAACCTTCAAGGGCAAAGTTTTTTTCCCAAACCTAATCCAATTTGAGCCACACCAAGTTGGCCACCTATGATAAGACTACTCCATATTTATCACTCCGACGAAACCAATCCTTATTCCTTCCCAATTCCTTTTCTGAGAAGAGAACATATTCACCACTTTATGTTACAAGCCGTGGATCAAAGCCCGTGATGAATGCACAAAGATCATCCCATAGAGGTCAATTGATTAAATGGGTTTTATCTGACCCACTTGAACTGACCCGATTCGTGGAATATGTGGAGAAACATATCTACTTGATGACCTAGTGAAGCATTGAAGGAAAATTAGGGCTACAATGGTAAATAAGGAAAGTAATATTAGAAGATTTGTATTTTGATAGGATATTATTTTGTAATATTAAAGGATTGAGTCAATCCTTAAGAATTTCAATTGTAAATAGGTTTTAATCTTGACTGTCAATGTAACTCAATATGTACCGTTGATTTTGGGAGAACTCAACTATAAATAGAAGTTTTTCTTTGTTTTATTTCTTTAGTAATAGAATACTTTGAAAGCACTTACTCAAACATTTGGCATGTTTTGGTTTCTTGTGACTTTTCTGTTCTTTTATTGCTCTTTTGTTTTGAGTTGTTTCCACTTTAATATCGGTGCCTTAGAGAATTTTTAGCGATGATTCTTACTTTATGAAAGTTAGGTTGACTTAAGCGAATTTTGATCTAAAAAATCATCTAAGGCCGCACAGATTACAAGACTAAAATTCTAGCCCGTAACATTTGAATGACGCGAATTCTCTTTTATTCAGCATATTGTCAAAGTAGACGGGGTTCATGCTTCTATTTCTCAACGTCATTTTTACTTACTATTATTATTACATGTCTCGGTCGACTAATGTTGAATAAAAGTAAAGAAAATTACAGGCATGTATGGATTAAATAAAAAAGAATGAAGTCATTAATAAGTGATACTATATGGTACAGTTTGATAATGTATTAAATACAAATTTTAAAAGAAAAAGGCAAGTTTGTTACAATCATATGCGTATTTCAGTGAGAGATAATAACTAAATATTTGCAAGTGTCTACATATATGGGATGTGCATTGCCTATTTTGGGTTCATTCTTTTCATCATTTGTGAAGAGCAGAGCAACTTCAGACTTGGCCTTGTAAATCGGAGCCGTCAGCGCATTGGCAACCTAATGGCAAAACTCAACCACCTCAAATCTTCCATCGCTTCTCTCTCTCAAATCAAGTTAACTTCTTTTCCCTTATCTGCACTTAACTATTATATTAACCAAACAAGAATAACACCAATCTTTGATTCCCTCGCAGCGAAGATGACAAAAGCAGATTCATCAACCTTGTCTCTCGCCATCTCAAGTATTATTATATATTTCTTTTCATTTACTTATGTAAGCTTCAAACTCTGATTTTGAAAATCTCATAAAAAGTGAAGAAGAACCACAGATAGAATGGAGTAAGGTCGAAATACCGACTGAATATGAGATGATTGTTCCTTATCAAATATTACCTCCATTTCTCGATGGTAAACAACTTATATCATTTTATCCCCTCTTTGATTTGATCTCAATCTCAATCTCAATCTGTGTTTGAATTTAAAAGCAGATGCAACTGAAACTAGGAGGCTTTTGGACAAACTTGTTGTCTTAAGGCTTAATGGAGATCTGGGGACAGCTATAGGAAGTGATGGTCCTAAGTATGCTCGTGCTTTTCCTCTTTATATATTTGTAAATCAAAAAATATATATGCATTGGTCAACACACAAAATCATAACCGATCTCTCATTGAAGTTCGCCATAACTACAACTTCATTGAGCTAGTTGCTATTCAGATTGAGGTCATGTATCTTCCCTCCTCTCCCCTCATAAGTTGTAAATTTCCTTTCTTTTCTGATATAGCCCAATGGATGTAACAGTTTGCTTTTGTTTTCTATTTGCTTTTGTTCAGAATTTAAATTGGAAATACGGATGTAATGTTCCCTTGGTTCTGCTGAACTCATTCAATACCCATGTAGAAACATTGAAGGTTTCCATTTTTATATAATTTTAACAATTTCTTTTCTTTTCGTTTCTTTTCTTAGACAATGCAGCACCTCGATAAGTGGGTCCGTTCAAACGTCCAGATTTACAATATTCTTCAGGTTGGTGATATCAATTTTCTAACTTCTCCAATTTCATAACAAGACATCATTTTCTTGTATTTGCATAGAGCTAATATCCTTGTATAGCTGCTGAAGATTTCACTCCATTACCATGCAAAGGCGAGACTGGCAAGGATGGATGGTAAAAACATTTTTAATATCATCTCCTAGTCCCATTCCATAACATACGGCTTCAGTATCAGCTGGGAATCACATGTGGATAATTTTCATTTTTTTTAACCTCTTCGCTTAACTTGAATCATTTACCTTTTAACACTGTGCTAACTTGGCAATATCGAAAGTTTGAAGTTGTTCACACCATAAGAAATCCATAAGGGAATTGTTAGTTTTTTTTGTTGTTTTCAAAACTCAGCTACAAGTTTATGAGAATTATATGATAAATGATTTTATGCTACTCTTGTAGTTTAAGCCATTCAAAATATGTTGAAGAGGGTCAGAGATTTTGAGAATCAAGTACACTATTTAAGTTAAATGGTGATGTCTAAGGTTCTTCAATGGATTTTGCATGGTCGTAGTTTGTGGATGAAGTTGTAAGATTGATTTAACTCAATAGTTTCTATAATGTTCTATCTTTGCACTCACATGAATGACAAGATTTCTCTATTCCATCTCTTTTATCCATCTTCATTTCCTGTAATGATTAGGTTTTAGAGAACTGCTTCGGGTCTTCTCTTTTGATTATATATTTAGAATTTTTATTTATCTATTTTGTTCATGAAGGTATTCTCCTGGTCATGGTGAAGTATTCCTGAAACACCCAAATTTTACCTGGCCCGAGCCCAAATATTAAAATCCAAATAAATAAATAAATAAAACCAAGTTCAAAGTCCATTTACATAGTCCAAGTCTAGGTTAATGCAAAATTACAGACCCAAAATCTAACCCAAT